>NC_142065.1:60780895-61424110 GCF_059756535.1 Pantherophis guttatus
GAGGCTAAGAATGAATACAGTAATGGAATGATGGGAAAAAGTTTGTGCTTCACTTACTTACCAGAAGCAAGTTAATCAAGAGAGTACCAGCTGTTGATTCGCACTTCTTATGTGGGTAAAAGAAAGCAGTAAAAACAGTTTCAAAAGCAAATACAACCTTGAACACACTCAGGAAGTTGTGTTTTGTATACTGGTCTTTGCATTTCAACAACTTTCTAAGGTACCATCTAAAATATGAAAATAAATATTATTGTATATGTTATTTTTAATATAAACTGTATCATACAATTTGAATCATACAATGATGGCACACATTTCATTACCCAAACTAGGTAACATCGGTGCTAGTAGGGAGTGAGTTTTGCTCTCAATTTATATTCTATATATTCCAATATATATTATATTCTAATGGCTTGCCCTGTCAGTGTTGGTGGGGGTTGTTTTTTGATTGGGCAGCTTATTGTTAGTGTGTTTGGCAGTTCCTTAATTGGAGTATTGTTTACTTCCTGATTGTTGGTCTGAAATTACTTTTGGTTGTTAATTACACTGATCTGAGTGTTGGCTGCTGGAGGGCAGGTATTTCGGTCTTTTTGGTCTTTTTTTTTTTTTTTTTTTTGCACTGGTATTCCTTGATAATCTCTCACCTAAGTACTAATTAAGTCTAACCCTATTAGTTTTTCATCATTAGTTCAACTCAACTATATACTACTACCAGCAGGATCCATTCCTAATAAGACTGATTCAGCACAGTGAATAGGCCAAATGTGATTATATTATATTATACTCTTAAAAAAGAGTATCTTCTAATTAGTTCTGATATTAGTAGGTTCAGATCTGGAGAAATGCAATGGAGATGGGCTATTCTCAGTTTTCCTAACTCTACTCTGATATTGAAACAAGCTGTCTGTGAAATAAAACACAAGGTCAGGCAACTAATCCATAGTTAAACTTTTGTTTGACATACTGGTGACAAAACTATGGAAATGTGCTAATTTGTAATATAAAAAATAACAGCTGGCCTTTGCTCATCAAATAATGGTTCAATTTGAACATAGCAGTGAGAAAATACTCATGGGAAACTTAGTGGTTTCCTATATGAGGAACATAACATAAATTGCAGGGAAAAAAAATATGGAGCACATGTTCACAAGATATTTCAAAATATCCCACACCTACAACATCCATGATTTGCAGCCTTAAAATCTAATTCGATGTTTTACACTGCCATTATACAGTGCAACTATGAAAAATTATCTAGTAGATAGACGTTTACCACAGAATCATTCTTCCAGGTCCTGTAGAAATGGGAAAATGCACTACAGGAGCAAATGAGATGGTCTATCAGCCAAATATCTAGAGTAGGACTGTGATTATCAATTCACAATGCTGTGTATGATGAAAATCTGGGATATTCTCCAATTACTACAGATCTTCTTTACACAAAGTTCATGGAAATAGGGAATATAATTTAACATTTTCAATGAAAAGAAACCAAACTCCTGAACTAGTTACATTAAATCAGATGTAATATTTGGAAATTTGGAAAATAAGATCTCTGTCTCAAGCTTTCCTAACTGTAGAGTTTCAGCTATTTCTCTTTCTAATAAGATACCTATTTTCTGTTTCAGATTATAGGCAGATTAAACAGTTATACTTTCAGTATTTATTATTTATGCCAACATTTATACTATGCCACAGCAATTTGGATATGTACTGCCTAATAGAGAGGTGAGTGTATCTTCAATTCCATTCTTATTATGTAATGGACACAGTGCAATGATTACATAGGCAGTGATTGTTAAAAAGAAAAAGCAAGCTTTGCTCTGATATTTGAACTTACATGAAAGCAGAAGTATATGTGAAAATTAAGAGAATAATATGAATATCTTTATTAAATTATATAGTGTTGTTGGAAACAACTGGATGAAAAAAAAAGTCTGCATCATGAGAACAAGAAGAAATGAAGAATTATTTGGTGCAATGGCAAATGAGTGGTAATGCACCTGTGACTTATTTTTGAGTGTTCATCAAATAGTTGATCTTGCTAAAAGATCTCTCATTGGGATCAACAGAATGGCAATAGTGACTAGCAAGATTATACAGCTGAGATTGTTTAAGGGTTCTGGAAAGGAAATCCGAAAGGAAGAGAGGGAAGAAAGGATGCAAATAAGGGCTCTCTGTGTCATAAGTATTACCACAATAAACAGAAAAGGAAAGCAGAGGAAGGGAATTTTTCCCTAAAGGGTCGTCACCATCAATGGAACTATATAAAAGATTCTATACATGCAATGCAAAGAAGAATAGATGATTTAACTTCTCATTCTCTAACTGTAGCCATCCCATCCCCAATTGGAAGATGCAGTAAAATGCTTGGTGCTTTTTTGAGAGACATGATGAAATGAACATTTGAAAGAGGATATTAGTATACAAACTACCTTCTGTTTATACAACTCTGGACCGAAGCCAGGCCAATATCTATAACTGGGCCTCCATTTGTTGCATTAATTTTGAGCATTTATACTATAAATTTGTCCGATGCAATAAAATTATAAGAAGCAACATATTTAATCTCACAACTCTTACCACTGTTTCTGTTACTCAGTTCCACATATAACACACCAAATCTGCACAGATTTGATAAAAACACAATTCCATGAAGAAAATTCAAAAGGACTGAGATTGCGCAAATCTGGCAAAAAGGAAAGCATGGGAAAGAAACCCAATTTGGTTTTCTTTTGGGTAAAGAGAATCCACAACAGGCTCCCAAGATTCTGTTATTCACAATAAATAAATACAATCAATACACAATCAATAGCCTTCCTAGAACTGTTCTTGTTTCTTGACCTTGCCTATTTCAAAAGGCTGACAGTGGGCTAACTCGTAATCTTCCATAAATTCAGTTGGAAATAACATTGAAGGAAAGAATTCCTGATAGATTAAGTACAATTTTGCTAACAGATTATTAGAATGATTGGGATTCCAATCAGTGTCTGTGTATGCATATGCTTATATGTATCAGTCCTGTTATCTGTGATTTTGTTCTTGAATATTTTGGAGTTCCTCAAATTTAATAATCTGCTTATCTTTTAAATAGTTCAGGTTCACTGAGAGAAACATGTTTAAGAACAGCTAATATTTCTTCAATCACTGCTGAAAATTTACAAAATGAAACATTTAGTCTTCCTTGATAGTTGCTTGTAACAACCAATTAATCTTCACTTCAGTGAAGTATGAGTTAAGGTGGACTTTAAGCAGGGAAAAATGGATCAACTAACTGACACTCATCTTAATTCTTTTTCACTTTAAATTTACATCTGGTTAGGATTGAATGGAACCTTTCATGTTTTAATGATAAATTGTCTTCTCCTGTTATAACAATGTCCCCAGACATCTTGTCGCAGCCAAAATGGTTTTGGAGAACATCTGCTTTTGATCTAAGAGAGTTCTTTAAAAATTTTGTGGACCTAATCTCCAACTTAATCTCCACAAAACAGAATGTTGAAAAGTAAGGAAGCCCTTAGCTGGGGGAATTTCAATGCATTTAGTAATTATTTTCACAATGTATAGCAATTTATATTCAATGATCTATCCAATCACTTCTCCTTTCACTATGTTCTCATTGAAAGGAAGCAAATAATTGCTTCTGAAACAAATTATTCCACCTATGGGATTTCAATATTATCTGTCACTGTGATTAAACAGGATATTGAACTTGAATCTCTTCAAAGCACACCATGCTGCTTTATAACTCATGATATAATATAATTAACAAAACAGTACAGTTACCAGTTATTTTAATTCAATACTTAATGATAAGCAGTAAACATTAATTCTACTTAATGCTCTTCAAAAGCCAAAAACAACTAGAAGAGGGTTTTTTAACCAAATAAATCATATGCATTGACCTGGATTGGTGAAGGGAATTAAAAAAACCTAAAGGTGATCAATATCATTTTATCTTGATTTGCAATCTCAAGAAGTGTACATATACTTTTACTGGGTAAGCCTCCTAATAATTTATCAAGCAAAATGCTTAACTGTAAAATGGTAACATTTTTTAAAAAATGGATGGAGAGTGGGGGAAAGCTTCCCTAAAGACTTTTTTTTCCCCATTTTTTCTTGTGGCCAGGTCACATAATGTTATGCAACCATCTTGCCAGGAAAAGTAATCAGAGCAACTCAGACAAAACAAACCACAGAGACTTCAGATGGGCCAACAAATATGGACCTCTAGTGTCAAAATCCTTTAAAAAAATTATGAAAAGCTCTATTTGTTTCAGTTTTATTTCCAAAGTTCCCAAACTACATAGAACATTTTAAAAGCCATACTTTCAGCATAGTGAGTGGCTTTTATTGTTGTTGTTCTTTACTAAACTAAGAATCTGAGTAGAACTATGGGGGGTCAAGCTAACTTCACACCCCTTCATGTGGAACTCACAGTCATTGTCCAAATAAAGATGGTAATTGCTCATTTGTAGTTATCCCAGAATGGGGTCAAAATTGAAGTGTGTGGTCTAGACATGTGGGCTCTAGACCCACCACATTTTCAGTTGGCAAGGATTTTGCATCTTACCATAAACGAAATAAACTGCCAAGAAGTGTAGAACATCTTCTGATATGTTCTGGAAGAGCCCTGACCCCAACATCTTGTCTTTGCAAAAATCAACATAGTTATCTGAAGTCATCCTGGCATACAATGGTAATCTTGGGGTGCTTTTAGCATACTGCAACATATAGGAAAGCCAAGGATAGTTGAGAAAATATCCAGAATTATTTTGTTTTACTTAAAAATAAAAAAGCAAAACACCAGAAGAATATGGGACAGGTAAAAAAAGCAAATCTATCTAAATCATTCTAAACTCGAAAAAGTGCCTTTTTTACCAAGATCCCAAAGATGCGTTTTCAGGAGGCAACTGGATTTTGGTTGTTGTTTTTTTTATTTTGAAGAGGTTTTGCTTCTCATCCAAGAAGATGCTTCTTCAGCTCTGACTGGATGGTAAGGAATGGAAGGAGTTATATTCCTTGCAGACAGCTGGTCATTTGCATTCTTTTTGAGAGTTGCTGAGGCCACTTGGAGGTTTATCTGTGTCCTCAGGGTCACTTGTGTATTGCAAATGGGTGTGGAGCCTTCTTGGCTGCAGGATGTTTTCTGCCCTGTATCCCTTCAGACAGGCACAGGCTGTTGGGGATGAGTCTGTGTTGCCTGCATCTCAAACTGAAGTGCAAACGGAACCCAGTATATGGTTTCTTCAATGAATATGAAGAATAGCTATTACTCCATACCAACCCATGCACTCTCACATAAACTTAAAGAGTTGCTTGACATTGTCTTAAAAACTTAAATAAAATACAACAATTCACCTAAAAAACTAGGCTTATTCCTTTTCTTCATAACACACATTTTAATAGAACCACATTGGATGAGTCAAGTTGCCATACAAATATAAATAAACATCACATTTGTGTCTTAAATCAGCGGTCCCTAACCTTTACAGCTTGGTGGCTCAGTGGGGAGAGATGGGAACTGGCACACGCTAGGGGAGGGTTGGCATGTTTCAGCTGCGCACAAGCATGTGTGCAGCGGCCAGCCACTCACGTGGCCTGGTTCCAAACAGGCCACGGCCTGGTAGTGGGCCATGGCCCAGGGATTGAGGACCTCTGTATTAAATACCATGATTTGGATCAGGCATTGTTAATGATGCTGGCAGAAAATCATTTCTCCATTCATGAAAGCTCCATGTGTTGCATTGAGGGACGTGAATATGAGATATAGTCCAGGAAAAACTGTTGAAATGTTTGGGAAAACCTCATATTTCTCTGCTTCCCAGTCCCAGACTTCTGTACTTAAGAGTTCTCTTACAGAATGAATGGAAATTACAGTGTGTAGGGATGTGTTTGTGTGACGATTGGAATCCCCACCTATTCATCCCCCTGCATTACAACCACCTCATTCAGCAAGGTCCTCAACCCTTTGTAGAACATTCTGAAAAACTGAAGGTTTACATGCTTTCTATGACTTCATTTTGTCTGCTTGATTCTGAAATATAAAATCCCCCTGATTTTGACTGCCCAAACAAAAACCTAAAAACATAGAGAGAAGAAAATTATGTTTTCTGCACCTGTTACATATCTCTCTCTGTGTGTGTCTGTCTCCCTCCCTCCCTCTTCCTCCCTCTCTCTCTCTCCCTATTTAAACACAAACTTTTAAACCACTGAATTTAAACTGCAGTCAGAACTAATTTGTGACAGCATTCATTCATGTTCCAGTCTATGAATTCCAGAATACAGTTAGTTTTAAGCTTCTACTACTAATTTCTGTGTACCCTAGAAGGCCCCATGAGAATTTATATAAGATACTGCAAAAACAAATATTGTACTTGAGAAAACAATGCATTGTAAGTTCATGAAAAGATGATGAGTTGAGGGGGCAGATAGTTCACAATTGGCTATGATGACAACAGCAGTGGAAAATAAAATACACTTCGGGGAAATTGTGGTTAGAACCATACTGGGTCTCCAATTCATAAATACCAAAAAAGCTGATTGAGAAAGCAGAGGGGATTCTACAAAACAAGATTTTAGTCGAACAGCTCTCACTCCCCCATGGTCTCACTTTACCTCCTGTTATTTAATTTTCATGCTCAGATATAAATTATGTATGATAAAATAATCCCGAGCAATGTTAAGATAACTGTCAGACATACTGTAACTATATTACAAAGTCTATAGTTACTATAGAACTGACTGTGAAACAGGAACTAATTTTACAGGCTAGAATTAGAATCTGAAAATCTCTTATGTTTCTCTTATTCTCTTATGTTTCAAACATGTTTTTATGCATGCCTTGCTATTTATTTTTGTCTGAGCTCCTGGAAGATATTCCCACACTCACTATTGAGTGAGTGATCACGACTAGATAAAACTTCATGTGAAGCGGTTCATGCTATGGCTCAATAATCTCTTTTCTAGAATGAACCTCATATTGTATTTAACCCCAGAAATAATTGCCACAATCAAATCCTGGTTCAGAACATCCCAATACACAATTCCTTTATTATTGATCCAACCCTGGATTATTAAGAAAAAGAGATTTGCAGAAGTTGCTTAGTGTCACGGATTTGAGAAAACAATTTTCCTTTCCAAACCATAAATTGCTGACATCTAAATATTATTTTGCTTTGATTTAAGTAACCACCTCTCAACCAGAAACTTCCACCACTTCAAGCTACTGTCTGCAAACTTGTTTTATTCTGCTTCAGACTATCTCCTTTGCTCATGATCTGTCTCAGAATCTAACTAATGTGCAACAGGTGAGACATCTGAAAAAGATTAGTAGTGGCTATCAGTATAAAAAGATAATACTATAGAAGTTCTTTTTTACTTATTTTAAAACATATGAATCCAAACTGAACACTAACTGCAGAATCAAGTCCTACCAAATAGAAGAGCAACATCTTCAGTTTTAATATTAATGATACTTTTAAAAATTTGGCTTTCCAATCTGTATGTGTGAACTGCAACAGGAGTACACTGAGAAATTTGAATAGGTGATTAATTGATTCACAATATAAAGTAGTGTGGTTTTATGGTGGAAATATTTTAAGTGTTAGTTATAGTTTATTGTTGATTTTTAATCACTGTATTATTATAAATAAATAAATAAATAATTTTATTTCTATACCGCCCTTCTCCCGAAAGACTCAAGGCGGTGTACAGCCTATTAAAAGCACAAAGACAGACATCAATTTAAAAATAATTAAAATTATTAAATATAGAGCGGTGGCATATAAGGAAAATCATTACAAAATGCTTCATAGGTGGTACCTAGCCCCGGCCAGACTAGCGAAGATATATCCCAATATACATCCCAATTGTTGGAAATGCGGCCATGGCCAAGGCACCTTCTTTCACATGTGGTGGACATGCCCGGAAGCGAAAGGATATTGGAGTAAGATCAGGAGATGGTTACACGAAATAATTGGGGAAGATATTGAACTAACACCAGAGATTTTCCTCCTGGGAATAATAAAGAAGCCATATAGAAAGGAAATGACACATTTAATGATCCATATAATTACAGCCGCTAGATTGGCATATGCACAGTTTTGGAAAGAGAAAATTCAACCACCAGAAGAGCTTACAATTAAGAAAATACTCGAGTGCGCAGAGATGACTAAATTAACTTATGAATTAAATGATGAAAAGTCAGTATACTATATGGTGTGGGAAAGGTGGTACAAGTGGTTGCATGATAAAATGGAAGAAAGATCAAAGGTGTGTTAAATATTGGTTAAAAGTGAGTCAAAATATCAACAAGTATTATTTATGTAAATAGTTAAAACACTGCATATCCGATACAAATTGAAAAATGTTTATTATATTTATGTGTTTTATGTTATTGTTTGAATGATTGTTTTGTTTGTTTGTTTGTTTGTTTGTTTTTCTCATTTTTTTTTCCTTTTTGTTCTGTAAAAAATCTCAATAAAGTCTATTAAAAAAAAATATTAAATAACTTCGGCTCAGATTTAAAACCCCCAAAATTTAAAACACCCAATTTAAAATCATTACATTGATTATGTGTTGTTACTTGTGAGTCACTTAGATCAGGGGTCCCAATGCCTGGTCCATAGCCCGGTACTGTTGTGAACCAGGCCCCACAAGCAGCTGGGAAGCATATGCATCCCCATTTGTACAAGCAGTGGGTGCATGCGTGGACCATCTCCTCCCTCCTGCCCCCGCTGCCACTGTCAGTCCACAGAGCCAGAAAGGGGACTGCTGACAACATAAATCCATTTGCAATACATAAATCCTTGTGCTACACATCTAGATTATTGATGTTTCCAGTGCAATTCAATCAAATATCATCAACTTTTGCCATTTCTAATGGTATTCCAGCAATTCTAAGTTCATATTCATCCAAAAATCAATGTTTGTGTTTAAATGTACAATTGTAATATCTGTAATATTCTGAGAAAAAAATTAGAATAACCTACTTTTTCCCAGTATCCTCCATATTCTTAGCAATACAATGAAAATAAACCATGTTATTAATTCATATTTATTCTTATATTTCTGAAATGGGAACAATGCAAATTACACATTACAGCCATAAAAACACTCCATAGAGAGGCAACATGATAGCAAGATTTTCATAAGGCTAATTGTTGGTACTAATAGCCTTTTCATTCCACGATACATATCTATGGAGATTCTCAGTCATCCAAGTCATGGTTGTCCCAAAGGTGCTTTTTTTTTTTCAAGAGGCAACTGGACTCAGGAAGACCTGAAGAAGCTTCTTGGATGAGAAATGAAATGACTTCAAAGAAAAACCAGAAACGCCAGTTGCCTCTTGAAAAAAGCACCTTTGGGATTCCAAGATACAGTTGTTGAATTTAAAGGTAAAGGTAAAGGTTCCCCTCACACATATGTGCTAGTTGTTCCCAACTCTAGGGGGCGGTGCTCATCTCCATTTCAAAGCCGAAGAGCCAACGCTGTCCGAAGACGTCTCTGTGGTCATGTGACTGGCATGACTAAACACCAAAGGTGCACGGAACGCTGTTACCTTCCCACCAAAAGTGGTCCCTATTTTTCTACTTGCATTTTTTACGTGCTTGGCAGAAGCTGGGCAAGTAACAGGAGCTCATCCCATTACGCAGCACTAGGGATTCAAACCGCTGAACTGCCGACCTTTCAATCGACAAGCTCAGCGTCTTAGCCACTGAGCCACAGCATCCCTTGTTGAATTTACTTATTATTAATTTGTAGCATTTTAACCCATTATTTAGTTGTAAAGTTCAGTTCTACAGACTTCCCAAAAAATCAACATTGTCTTCAGCCTTGTAATTTAAAACGCAAGATAAAAATGAAAAGGATGAAGAAAGAGCAGAAAACTCAATTTAAAAAAAACAACTCCCAAACCTAGCTTCTGATTGATTATATGCAATCAGGCCAGTTTCAACCACATAGATAGATTTTCATCATAACGATCTGCCCCTAATTTGTCGTCAGGTCTTCCATTGGTTCACCCATCACTACTGTCACCATCTAGCCAGCATTTCTTTAAAATCTGCTATACCAGTTTAAAGCTGGAGAAACTGCCGCCTCATACATATATCTCTATGAGATATACAGTAATTGCCACAGTTGATGTGTTAAGTCTACCAATATATGTTCTAAATTATAAGTGCTAAGTACACAGTTTTACAAAAAGTTATTCTTTTCCAAAAGACATAAATACCACAGTAGTAATACCTGGGTGGTTTGTAGCTTATAGCTTTAGCTTTCTGTAGTTAAGCTTCTGTTGATTTTGGTAACAGCAACAGTGCACAGCTCAAAAACACTACCACCTAACGACGTGACTCGATGTCAGAAATTCCATAAAATCTTTATTGTAAAAGACACATGCCTATAAATTATCTTCTTTATTCTTTTTGGTGAGCTTCCAAAGTATAATCAGACTCAGAGGAGCTTGCTTTGACTCATCCTCTTTCTTTACGTTCTGATGTTTTCCTGTCTCTGCTACTAGAACGTATATTTGAGAGGATCATAAACTATCCCATTTTGTTCATGGAACATAATTACAGGGAACATTTTTTTTTAAAAAAATGGGCATGTCTATCTTTCCACAGATGAAAAAAAAAAAGGACAAAGTGAGACTTTCTTTTAAAAAAATCAAAACTCCATGAAAAAAGGATACATTCATGACCTAAGAACAATTATTCCAGTTGTTTAACATTGTTTAGTTCCTCTTCTCTTCAACTTGAAAGGAATGGAGAACAGAGAAAAGTGAAATTTCTTCTTTAAAATGAAGTTGAGGGCCTAATCCTGAGTTCCTATAAATGTTACAAACATTAGGTTATAATCCTAGGCATATTTATGGGAGTAATTTAGAGAAATTACTTCTAAATGGAAAGGTTTGGGATTTTTGATCCTCAGCTTCTTTCCATTATGCCTCACACGGACAAGAACAGTCACTGTTTCTACATAAATTGCTCAAAATATCATAAACACAACAAAAATTACAAAAGGAAGTAACGGGAATAATAAACTAAGGACAGAATTCAAGATATTGCGGGTATTACAAGGGACATAAAAACACTTTCTATGGAACTACTGTCCTAACCTGCATTAAATGCAATTAATCACATCACAGTTTAGTCCTTGTCTATCTGTACTGAGGAACAGCTTTTGAGGGATGGTTGCTCAAAGCCTGCTATTTTGTCACCCCCCTGTTTTTTTCAGAGTAGAATTATTTAAATGCTTCCTGAAGAGAATTTCCTGCTTCTGGGTCCCATCAACTAGTATGGGAAAATCAAGACTTCCAGTTCTCTCTTGATGTTCACAGACAAGATTTTTAACCCTTCTGTATATTTCTTTCTGACACAGCTCTGATTCTTAATTAAATTTTGAAATATAGGTAGCCTTCAACTTATGATCACAACTGAGCCCAACATTTCTGTTACTAAGAGAGATAATTAAGTGGATTTTGCCCCGTTTTATGACCTTCCTTGCCACAACTGTTAAGTGAATCGCTGCAGTTGTTAAATTGATTACACAATTGTTAAGTGAATCTGGCTTCCCCATTGTTTTTGCTTGTCAGAAGGTAGCAAAAGGTGATCACATAACTCCAGAACATAGCAATGGTCATAAATATGAACTGGTTGTCAAGCATTCAAATGTTGATTAGGTGACCACGGGGATGCTGCAATGGACATAAGTGTAAAAATGATCATAAGTCACTTTTCTCAGTGCCATTGTAACTTCGAATGATCACTAAATGAACTGTCGTAAGTCAAGGACTATCTAGATATATATGGAGGATTCAAGAGTCATAGAGGCTAAAATTTTACTTAACAATTTTTTCAGATCTTAGCTTTTTGTACTGAAGCAGTAATAAAACCACAGCAGCAACATTGAAGAAAGCTTACCTAATATGTTTACTTAGCTTAATAAATTAACCTTAGATAGACAGACAGACAGACAGGCAGACAAATAAAACTAGATTTGCACATTTCAGTGTGAATAACAAGTATGATTCATTCTCTTAATACCAAGTCTAAAAAATTGAATTACTTTGCAATATATTAGGCTAAAAATACATGTTCCATCTAAACATTTCAAAATTACATTTTTCAATAGAATCAATAATAAAAATTAGTGGGGAGGAGTAACTTCCTTGTGGAATTTTACCATTATAAGGTCTTAAAATCACATTTTCTTGAACAGGCTTTGAATTGTGGATTTACTTTTAACTTTCTTAGTTATGGGTTATTTTAATTGTGGGTTGGTTTTTATTGAAACTCTCACCTGCTGAATTTGTATGAGGTACAATTTTCAAGGCCAGATGAAGTGCATCCTGAGTACCAAGGGAACCTGCTGAAAGAACTAGCCACCAAAAAATGTAACTCTACCAGATTGTTTTAAAAAATTAAAGCAATAAAAAGCAACATTGTTTTTGTTCTTTTTTTATTCTACTAGGATTTTAATGATGGCCTAGGTTTGCCCATTTCAGGATTGGCAATCTAAATTGCTGGAATTTTTAGCCAAAACTAAGGCCTTAAGGGAAGATTGTATCCTTCCTGATTATTAAAGAATCGTCTAGACTGGTGGATTGCTACAATTGCCAATCATTTTTTATATAATTATGGAAATGCAGCACTAATTGGAATGTAAGAATCTCTGCCTCCATCTGTAAATGGGATATTGAAAAGTAGCAATTATCATACCAGCATTTTAAATGAAATTACGACACACACACACATATATATATCTTCTTTATAGAACTGCATTTAAAACATACTTAAAATGTTTTGTGAATTCTAGTTACTATATGAAGGGTGTACAGCTGGACCAAATGCAGAAAGTAATAAAGAAGGAGCAACTTTTTTATGTTTCAGCATGGAAAAAAAGTCTAATGCCATGATGGAGCTATTTAAAATTATATTCAGTGCATTATAGAATAAATGGATTGGAAAGTATTTTATTTCTCCCTGTACTAGAATTTGGGATAATTCAATAAAGCTTCATTTGGCTGTTCAGGATAGATTTCAATTCTTTTATAACTGAATTCTGAAAGCTATTGTCAGAGAATCTGGTGAGGCCTACCATCTTGAAAGGCTTTAAAAGGAGTTTATATCAGGTCATGGAATCTAATTTGCATTTCCAGTATCAAAGGCAGAGCTGGACCAGTCCTAAAGGTAACTTCAAAATATATTTAGGAGTTTGGTTTAGTAACTGTGAAAACAGAAGCAGGATTAAATGAATTTTTGTTGGTTCAGTATAAACCTGTTTTATCTACTTATTAGTTATTTATAAAATACTGATCAAACACTTGTATTAATTAGCAAACAGCCTAGGAATGGAAAAGAAGATTGGGCACAAAGTCTCCTCTGTTTGGTCAGATGATATAATTGAGGATAAAGTAAAAAAACAAACAAACCTAGCTCAGTATCTTGTCTATGATGCTAATCAACTTATTTAATCAGATAATATTCTGCTTTGTAAAGGAAATAACACATGTGACATGCACAATCTTATTTGATTTAGGAATCACAATAATATAAGCTTCCCCAAAAGAAGCTGATTCAAACATATTCTAATAACAAGGTAAATGTGTAGGAGCTAAAATATTTGTATGTCTTATACTACTGTACCATACCAAGGGTGGGTTCTAAATTTTTTTACTACCGGTTCTGTGGGCATGGCTTATTTTGTGGGCGTGGCTTGGTGGGGGGATAATGTGACTAGTTGGCTAGGCGTGGCCAACTTTTTTTTTTACTTTTAAAAGCATTTTTTTTACAACCTTAAGAGGTTGCAGAAAACAATGCTTTGAAAAGCCTCTGTCGATCAGGCAACTCAGTTGGGATCGTCAGAGGATTTTCAAAGCATTTTTTTTACCACCTCTTTGGCTGAAGAGGTTGCAGAAAACAATGCTTTGAAAAGCCTCTGCCGATCAGGCAACTCAGCTGAGATCGTCAGAGGCTTTTCAAAGCATTTTTTTTTACCACCTCTTTGGCTGAAGACATTCCCAGCTGAGCTGCGGGATCATCAGAGGGCTTTTTTTTTACTTTTAAAAGCATTTTTTCGGCCGAAGAGGTTGTAGAAAAAATGCTTTTAAAAGTTTTTTTAAAAAGCCTCTGATGAGGTGGGCGGGATAAGCGAACGGCGACTAGACCGGGGACCGGTTCGGGGGCATGGCCAGCCAATGTTATTACCGGTTCTCAGAACTACTACAAATTTTTACTACCGGTTCTTGTGAACCAGTGCGAACCAGGAACAACCCACCTCTGTACCATGCACATCCACTAAGTGCAAACAACAACAACAACCCAGAATCAGGGTGGATTTGATTTAAATCGAGTTGATTTAAATCACAATTTAAATCATGATTTAAATCACTAGTAAAAAGGCTTGATTTAAATCAACTCGATTTAAATCATAATTTTTAAAGAGCAACTGTCATCTCTGCTACTCCTTTGACCCACTGTTGACTCACCGTTGGTCCCAGTGTTGCAGAATATATAATGCTATATAACTAAGCTCCATGTCATGCTGAATAAACTAAATTATTTATGTATCTTAAATAGAAAACTATCTTACGATAGATTTTTACCCCAAAAGTTTTTTATTAAAATAAATTTGATAAAAATCAAAAAAATCCGATTTAAATAAAAAAACCGATTTAAATTTAAAAAATCTGATTTTTTTTTTATTTTTTAAAAAAAAATCATTGATTTTTATCCATCCTGCCCAGAATTAAAGCTGAACTTATAACAGGAAAGATACCACCATTCTGGCTGAGTGGTTCAAATGTTTATTCTTAATGTTAGGAAATATTTAAAAAACTTTGAACATTTGGGGGGGAAAATCTGTCCTAACTCAAATCCATTTTTCTACTTTCTCTTCTGTGGAGTAAGACAAAATACATATTTATGTTCTATGTAAAGGTCAATTTTCCCCTACAGTCTCATCTTTTTCAGGGCTAAATGTGAATTTCTCTGAATGGAACCAGTGTCTAGTCTTCTCCTTCTCCTTATCGCCCGTCTCTGAATTTGTTTCGTTGAATCTTTGTTAAAATATGATGCCCAGAACTGGACACAATATTCAAGTTTTTTGAACCACACACAATTATGAACACAGTTATTCCCATTATTTAGAAAGCATTCTATTGATGATTTCTAAAATTACATTTGCCCATTTTTGCATCCAGAAAATGGTTCGCAAATACTTTTGCCAGCCATTATAGGAGGAGAGCCATGTTAACTTGGTAACAAAATCATCAGAAAAAGTCTGCTAATGCTAATATTTATTAAAAGACATATCTTGCTACAGGAAGTAAGATCCTCTTCTATTTTAGCCTTCAGGAAAAGCCTTAAAACCTGACTGGCATAATGTCTTAAAGAAGAAGCTGCTAGCTGGAGATAGTTGGTACTATAAAAAATAATAGAAAATGAAAAATCTAAAATACTCTGGGACTTTAGAATTCAAACAGACACATAACATGTCAGACTTATTAACAATTGTTGTTAAGAAAGACAAAAAAATCCAGATAATCGAGGTGTCAGTAGCTGGAGACAGCAGAATAGAAGAGAAAGAACTGGTGAAAATAACAAACACAAAGACCTGCAAATAGAAATATAACAAATGTGGAAAGCAAAGGTAGTACCAATAGTAATAGGCGCTTTAGGTGCAATCCCAAAACAACTGGAGCACCATTGGCATTGGCACTGGTGACAAAATCACCATAAGTCATATGCCAAAGGCATCTTAATCAGAGCAGCTTACATCCTGTGACAATACCTTTAACACCATCAAACCTCCACATCTGCCTATCCCAGGTCTTTGGGAAGGACTCAATAGGTGGATAAAAATGTCAAATCCAGTCTCAACATCTGGCTGACTGTGTAACAAACCATAATAATATGTAATAATAATAATAATAGTTCACTTGCATTCAGATGCATTTTTATCATCAAATGCATGCGTCTTAATAAAATTGATAGCAAGAAAAGGTGCTACCAAACCTTTGACATGATATGCTTGCTAGATATCCCTCTTTTTATATTGCTACACTTGGTTTCAGATACTTCAGTATTTAACTTTGCATTTAGAACTCTTCCTTTCATCAGTTCCATTTCTATATTTTCAGCCCATGTTTTTAATACATCATGATAAGTACAGGATAGCTGTTGTATAGCTGTTGTTTTGCAGTTTACCTATTTCCTCATTTAGATTTAGTGGTTTTAAAAAAAAACGAACGTTCTTAATTTCTACACATTTTTCTTCCAAACTGAGTTCATTCTAATAGGAAAAAAGTACACTTATTTTAAAAATACACAGACATAATTAAGTGACCACAGCTCAGATATTTCATTGTTTTTATCAATTCCCATTTCCTATGTGCCTACATAAATTAAATATACAGAATGTCTGTCTGGAAAATGCAGGAAGGTAGACTACAATCATCAGGGTGGTCTTGGAACAGAGAATGAAGGACAAGGAACAAATATGATTCCAGGATATAATAACATTCATCTTTCCAGATTGTTCTCACAAAGGCTTCTGGAATAAGAAAAATAAAAATGATTTTGGCAGAAGCTGCTTTCTGTCCACAGCAAGAAGGCAATCCTGGCCACCAATTTTCCTCCATTTGATTGTCAGTGTGTACTTTAAAAAGTACACACCAAGACTTTCATAACTAAGGACATCTGAAACCCAAATCAAATAGGCAAAAATGTGATTTATCGTCATGCAGCTAAAAAACTAGAATACTTTTTCTTTTTTAAAATCTGCTGCCAGAATGGAAGGCTGTATGGGTGCCGAATTATGCTTAAGAATGTTGAAAAGCTGTTTTTAAAATGTTTTTTTTTTCACTATCTCCTTCACAGTGAGTGATTTTTATCTTCCTTCAAAGGCATCATGTGTGGAAAAACTGGCAGGAAATAGTAAAGAAATTAACTATTGGTCTCAATTCAAATTCAGGCCAATGGCACGGAGTTCCTGTTTGTATAAATATTTGTAACTTGCCCCAAGAAAGATATAACTATATTTCAAAACTCTCAGCAAGTTATTTGCCCAAATATGGCTCTTATTCTGAAGCTTTCGAAATGGGAAGGTGTGGAGGAATGTAGACCTGATCTTTGGAATGGGAAATAAATGAGTGAACCATTAAAGGGGAACCGTCAGAAAAGATTATTCAGTGGAGGACTGCCTGAGGAAAAAACTCAAAAATAATCCCACCTTGATTTTGCTTGGTATAAAATGAGGCAGACAGAAACTCTTGACGGGATTTCAAGATTCTGTCACTCTAGCCTACAATAATAAAGAGCATTCCTGCCATGCCTATTTCTTGACCTTGCCACCTTGAAAGGCAGAAAAAAGAAGAGTGAATCAGCAAGTGGAAAGAAGGGATGTCCATAATTTATTTTGATTAGCATGCTATCCCTCACTGACAAAAGATCCAGCCCAGCTGCATAAAGATCCCATTATTTACTCCTCAAAGCATACTGCTATCAGATATAATGGTTCTTATGCTTCAGTGTGTGTAGGTAACATAAGGAAAAGTAGCACGGGAACAGCTAAACCAAGTTGCTAATAAAAACCAGAGGCTTTCTTTTAAGAGACTCTAAAGGCACACACCAACAATAGCAGTAGCACTTAGACTTATATACCGCTTTATAGCTTCACAGCCCTCTCTAAGCGGTTTACAGAATCAGCATATTGCCCCCAACAAACTGGCTCCTCATTTTATCAACCTCAGAAGGATGGAAAGCTGAGTCAACCTTGAGGCTGGTGAGATTCGAACTGCCAAATTGCAGGCAGCTGTCAGTCAGCAGAATTAGCCTGCAGTACTGCATTTTAACCATTGCGCCACCACGGCTCTTTTATGCCATGTTGTATCCCAGAATTTGCTTTTGTTAGGTTGCTTTCATAATTTATTTCCAAAACATTGATACTGAACCATTCATTGATCCATCCAACCATCACTAGGTGGTTCAGTGGCTAAGACACTAAGCTTGTCGATCAGAAAGGTCAGCAGTTCGGCAGTTCAAATCCCTAGTACAGGTCTCCTGCATGAGCAGGGGGTTAGACTAGATGGCCTCCAAGATACCTTCCAACTCTGTTACTGTTATCTGTTATCAATCTACCCATCTTTCCTCCAGAAACTCAAGCTGGCTTACCTGGGATTCTCCCTTCAATTTGTCCCTGTAACAAAAATTTCATTTTCATACTATTGTTATTATGTTGCAAACTGTTACAATCTAAACACCATTAAAAAATTCTTATCTGTTTGTTACCTGCAATTGGACAAAAATAGATCGTAGGCCAACAATCTTTGAATCAAAGTACCTAAGTACCTTATGGCCAAAGGCCATAAGGAAAACTGAGTGTTAAAGAATTGAGGCCTTTGACCTCAATTGGTACTGGAGAAGACTCGTGTGAGTCCCTTGGACTGCAAGGCGATCAAACTGGTCAGTCCTAGAAGAGATCAACCCTGACTGCTCTTTAGAAGGCCAGATCCTGAAGATGAAACTCAAATACTTTGGCCACTTAATGAGAAGAAGGACTCACTGGAGAAGAGCCTAATGCTGGGAATGACTGAGGGCAAAAAAAGAAAGGGACAGCAGAGAATGAGATGGCTGGATGGAGTCACTGAAGCAGGCGTGAACTTAAATAGTCTCTGGGGGATGGTAGAGGACAGGAAGGCCTGGAGGAATGTTGTCTATGGGGTCGTGATGGGTCGGACGTGACTTTGCAACTAACAACAACAACCTCAGATGGGCTAACTTAAAGAATGTGTCCAAAATGTGGGAACCGTTACTTCAGCAGGATTGAAATTTCAAGAATCTTCAGGCGAGTTCTATTAGCAGCTTTGACTGCTGCAGCACTGCAATGCAAATTTTGCAGTGCTACATTGCCATGCTGTCATAGTCAGCCACATGTTTTCTGATAGTCCTTGCCACATCAATGGGAAGGCTGGCAGGAAGTCAAAAGTTGTTCCCTGTACCAGTGGGGGTGGTTTTTTTGCCCACCTGTGATGATTCTGCTTATCTGTTTAGGTAAGGAAATATATCTGAAATGATGATCCAACAGGTCATGGGTTGTATAATTTCTAATAAAACATATAGAGTACAACTTATAGACTACATAAATGTGTAGCATTATGTAAATTAATGAATACATTCTGCATTATAGGGTGGGCTAAGAGAGATTAAGTAGCTAAATAAGAGTATTTGAGAGTACAGTAGACTTCACATGGATGTCTCCAGTCCAAGTATAATAGTACTTATTACACAATACTGGCTTTCTTTTTTGTTCCATCTATTCTTTACTTTATGTTTAAGTGTTCTTTGTACATAAAAATCAAATGACAAATTGATTCCTATTTACTGCAAATATCCTAAAGCACATTTTTACAACGTGGTTAACAGTACTAGTCTTCAAGTGAAAAATAATGATTCCTTCTCTTTAAACTCCATGAATCATTATCACCATTTCTGCCAACTGTCCAAACCTCAGTTATTTATTTTACTTACTGCCATTATTTTAGAAAGTTTTTGTTCAAGTGGGACTTTACTTGATTAACTTTCTAAGGGTCATGATGGCCAAGAGTTAGTTCTGATTCAAACTGCATTCTATTTCACAAGAGTTATTTCACAGATTTGAAATAAAATGTATCCGTGAAACCAAGGCTGTCTGGAAAAACAAATCTAAACATTTTCAGATTTGGTTTTAGTATGTTTTAGTATTTCATGACCTTTCTCATCTGCTCTTAAGACTGATTTGTTCTCTCAAGAGAAATTTTTCTATGGGAACATTGGTTATTCTTGATGAAGAATCTATTTTATCAACATTTCTCCCAGGTTTTGGCAGAAGTATTGGCTGAGGTTAATTGGAGTTGTAATCTAAGCATTTAGCATCAGTTGGACAAGTCTGCTCTAAGCAACTGCTGCTGCTTGAGGAATATCAAAATACTGTGGCTGAGTGATCAAGGTTTGGATCTAAATCCTTCAAAGTCTGGAAGTATTTAAGGCCATGCTTTGGATTCAATTTACCATAAATACGAAGTTTCAACCTGTACAGAATATATTTCATATATCAACTCTAAGTGTGGTGCATTTAACACAACATTAGTTTTTTTAAAACGAAAAAAAACCCCGGGTTAATACTCCTTTTAATAATATTGAGACTATTGAGATCAGGGCAATTACATTTCTAAATTGAAATTATAATTATGATGCATAGTGAAAGGTAACCTTATTATAATCAATACAGGTTATTGTTATACATAATGAACATTTATTATGTACAATAAGTTTGTTTAAATTTGACTCTTGAAAAATTATTTTCAGCTGAAAACTTCTTATCGAAAGCAATTCATTTCAAAAATATCAGAAAACAAATAAAATAATATTACTTTGAAGGGATTGTATTTTAAACAGCATGAATAATTTACTTGATTTGATAGAATAGAATAGAATAGAATAGAATAGAATAGAATAGAATAGAATAGAATAGAATAGAATAGAATAGAATTCTTAATTGGCCAAGTGTGATTGGACACACAAGGAATTTGTCTTGGTGCATACGCTCTCAGTGAACATAAAAGAAAAGATACATTTGTCAAGAATCATAAGGTACAACACTTAATGATAGTCATAGGGAACAAATAAGCAATCAAATCATATTAGGAAACAGTCAATATAAATGCTAAGGATTCCAGCAACAAGGTTACAGTCATACAGTCATAAGTGGGATGAGATGAGATGAGAAGATTAATAGTAATGCAGACTTAATAACTAGTTTGATAGTGTTGTGGGAATTATTTGTTTAACAGAGTGATGGCGTTTGGGAAAAAACTGTTCTTGTGTCTAGTTGTTCTGGTGGGCAATGCTCTATAGCATCATTTTGAGGGTAGGAGTTGAAACAATTTATATTTAATAAATTTAATATTAACAAATTTAATAAAATTTAATAAAATTTTAATAAACAAGAGGCTACCATACAATGCTGCTTCTCTTCCTCTTTTCATCTCTTTCTCACCCCATGTTTGCTTAGACTTTAAATCCAACTTATATTCAAGCTTTATGTTCAGCAATCTAAAATTTTTACTGGCTTTACAAGCATAGTAACAGCAACATATTTTCTCTATAATGTCGATCAAAGCATAGATGAAAAGCGTGTCACAATAATAGTTTACCTACCCCTCAGCCATTCCAGACTTCAGACCAAAAAATGAGAATCCTAACAGAATCCAATGAATCCCTTCAAATTCCTAATTGCACTTATTTTGGATGATGTTCAGTCCAGCTCAAGTAGTACTATTGGCTGAACCTGACTGGTCTTCCTGAGCCAGTTGGATCTGGTTAGTATTTGAATTAGCAGGAAACCCTAGTCCTGCAAAGTAGACATATTGAAAACAAAAATACCCTGGAAGACAGCAGTAGCCTATATTTGCCAAACAACTACCTGAACACATCCATATAATCACCAGAATTCAATTTGATTCAAAAGAATGTAAAGGTACATCTCAACTGGTGTAACAGGATGTTCTAAGAATGGAATGAAATAGGATACAGATCATGATAGATGTTAAACCTCTTCATTCCTAAATTGGGCATTCCACAATATTATATTTCAACGGCATTATAGAACTCATAAGTCCACCTCAACATAACTGTCACTGAAAGTAGCATTTGACTTATCCCTCTGTACTCTTTCCACAATCCCATGTTCAGGATCTCTAGAGAAAGTGTTCTGTGAATTCAATTACACACTATAATCCTTATGGCACATGCCAGACATAAATGGTTTTGTTGAGCATTTTAACCATTAATTACTGCGACAATATAATATGGCAGGATTTCTATATTACATCTGAGCCTTAGTAACTGAGAAGCACCATCTGATTTTCTTCAAGGTGAATAAATCTACCTAGATCACCATCAAGTAAGTTATATGATCTGTTTGCCACAAGTAAATGGAATAGCAAAAACGTCTGACATAAAAATTGTGGTTGTGTTACTAGTATTTACAGGACTAAAAAAACTGATATCATCTTGCAGTGGTTATCCTTTAAATTGGTCAGTTAAGGAAGTGGTTATCTCTAAAAGCCCAATGTTCTATATACTCTTGAGGGAAAGTCGTTTTGGGGGGGCAGGGGAAGTAGCATAAAGATACATTTCAGATGCATATTATATTATTAAATGATTTGGAAGTTCCAGAAATATGAACAAATTTTCTTTGAGCTAATTGCCACTAAATATTCAAGTTCTAAAATCCATTTGCCAAACAATGAATTATATTTGTACACTTCTCACATCCAAGTTGATGAGCATTACCCAATGCTAACTCTAGCACATAATGTTTAAATCTAACTACACTGTAATTATTTACTAATACATATGCTACTAATTAAATTTCTTTCATCAGTGCCAGTTTATTCTCTCTTTGTGTATCTATTGAGAGATACACAAGGGTAGATTTAAAAGAAAAGAAAAATAAACTAAGTAGTATATAATGTTTTTATTTTGTTTATTCTAGTTGGATACTGCCAAATCTACTAGGGACTCCTGAACAATTATAATCATAATCATGGTTCAAACATTCACACTACGAATAACAAGAACATTAAAAAATCCACAGTATAACATAATTAGATCCATACAAGAACTTAGCATCACAAAACAATTTTTATGGTGATAATTTTGATGAGGCAAAGACTGAGCAGCATTAACAAATCAAAAAAATGTAAATAAAAATGGAGACAACAGACTAACTTCCAAATGCTTCCTAGAAAAGCTGTTTGCTAAATAACTTCTGGAACATTGCAACAAATGGGGCCTTGGGCAGTGGTGGGATTCAAATAATTTAACAACTGGTTCTCTGCCCTAATGACCAGCTGGGTAGGTGTGGCTCGGTGGTCATGTGACCGTGTGGGCATGGCCAACTCAACATCACTCACATCGATGCGCGCTTCGCCTTAGCTGTTACAATGTAATAAGGGTTAACCAGAGAGGAAGTTTCTGTAAGCATGGCAATAAAGTTTAGGCTAGAAACAACACCAGAATGTTTCCTTCCTGCCTTCCCTACAGGATTAGCCCTGTAAAGTGGAAAAAAAACAAAATAAGATTTCTTCCAACAAATGGTTCTCTGAACTGCTTAGAAAGTTAACAACCGGTTCTCCCGAATAGGTGCGAACCGGCTGAATCCCACCACTGGCCTTGGGTCTAAGGGGCCACTAATCCATAAGGCTGGGCTACAATAGCAAAACAACAACTTCTGGATTCAGCTTCCCTCATTTTTTTAAAGTGATGAACCTGCTGGATGGGCCAATACTGGATGGAGAAAGTGGTACCCATCACCAATCCATATAAAGGGTCATAGGTCAAAACTAGGACTTTGAGTTGTACCCAAAACTGTTTTGGATAGCTATTGGCAACTGATGCAGGGACCTATTGTAATAGAACAAAGCTTGCTAGAGAGTTGCTTTATAAAGCAAGAAAGCTTGAGGAAACCCTTCCTCTTTAAAATATTAAAGCCACCAAGTCTCCTGAGAGGCTCATGTACATAGCTGCTTCAAAGAGGTTATCTATGCATGTGCATACACAGATTTGACTGACTGAATAAATTACTTTGATTTCCAGGACCACCCACTCACACAGTGACTCAGATGACACTTGTACTAAGAGTACAACTAAGCAAAGCAAGCTGTTCATGCACATTCCCACAGACAGATAAGCCCATCTTTTGAAGTAACCATGCCAGCTTTCCAAAGCAGCAAGAGAAGTTTCACTTATGTTAATAAAAGATTTGCACAGCTATAATTCTGCAGGTAGTACCTAGCTATATAAACAAAGCTTTTTAAATGATGGCAGTATGTCCCTTTCTTTGTCTTTGCCACACCAAAGATTGAATCCATTTCATTTTTCAAAACAAAATCTACTGTTTCGTCCTGTAGGATAATGCCAAGCAAAGGAATGGAGTTCCTTTGCACAGTGAATAAAAGTACAAGAATACAAACATCCAGCAGTAAATACAAAAAGCTGCTGCTATTCTCTTGAGATACAAGGAAGTATTAGGAAATAGCATGGGTGTGATGTGCAGTTGGCATGATTACTCCCTGCCAAGGGAGTCCCCAAGGGTATTTGGAAGGAAGCAGAGGAAAAAGAAATATCATACCCTCCCAAAAAGGCAGAGCCAATCTGCAAGCCAACTTATTTTTTCAATTAACTTTCGTTTGCTCATAATTTTATTTTTCAAATCAATTAGCATTAAGAAAAAAAGTCGTGAAATGAAGACAAAATATTAAACAATAGACAAAACGGCCCCAGTTCAGTCACAAATAGCTCATGGCCCCAAATAGGAATGTATATTCCTATCCACATCAAAAGATGCTTCCAGATGGTTCTGTGATTTGGATGCACTTTCAGAATATCAATATTGGCCATGCATATGAAAGCATTATTCTCAGGCAAATTTTTCTTCTTAGGTTGGGTTAACTATTTCAGTCTAAAACAATGAGGGGGGGGGATTACCCATTTACTTAATTATTAACTTTCTTATTCATTACAATTGCATTTTACTCTCATCAGACAGGAGAGTGAGGAATGACTCAGAAAAATCATGAAGAAGATTTTTATAGGAGCAACTTCCAATGTATATGAATTACATTTCACCCAGTGGAGGAGATTAAAATCTTCACCATTGAAATTTGTTTAAAAATACTTAAGAAATAAATAGGACATGCTGTTCCCTCAGAAATAAGCCCAACACTATAGTTTTTTTCGCTATGTCAGGGGTGTATAGCAATAATTATTTATTATCTATTAAAGTCCTATAAAAATACCAAATTGCAGTCTAAGGCTGTCCCTAAAACATTAGCCAGGAAGTCATAAGACACTGATATTGATTGTGTAACCTGACACATTAACAATCTTTCCCCCTTTTATTATTTTTCTTTCCTCTCTTGAGAATCAGAGGTTTTGTAACAGGAAGAGGAACATCAAATTAAATTTCACAATCACTTCTCTAGTTTTCATAATGCTGCTTTTCAAACTCTACAGTAGATTCACAGATCATTTTATCCATGTGGATTACAGGATTTTTCTGAAGTATTAAATATTTAAATATGTATAAAAACAGCAAACCTATCAACAGTGATCAGAAATGGCAAACTGTTTACCATTTTTAGTGGGAAATGAATTATGTGTCTATTATGCTAAGATATGAACACAACATTCCAAAATCCATTCAATTCATAAACCACATGCTTGGCTTGGCAGCTTCATGTCTTGAACATGTAAAGCCTAGTCCCAGATGGGCAGAATAATCCATAAAACTAATTGAATAATTATAAATTTGTTAATGAAAAGATACTCTAAAAAGTGATTTAATCACCATTTAATTTTGGGATTTGAATTGCATCTTATTCATAGACTTCTTAAGTTGATGTCATGTTTTAGTTATTAGTTTCCATATTAGATAATGTTATATCGAGTGTGTTTTCTTATAATCTTCCAATAATCTATTCCAAAAAATGGTAGGGGGATGTTTAGGGGAGGGGAAGGATACAAGGCGGATGCATATGGATAGAATGAATAAGCAATGGCTTCTTTAAATAAAGTTTATGGTATAAGCTTGAACAGCCCATTTCAAAGAGACTCATAAGAGGAGATGCTTTCATTGACAGATCGTGCCCTTTGAAATGATTGAAGACAGATTTACACAGATTCTGTTCTTTCCAATCTCTACCTTCCTGCTTTCACTCTAAAATGGATTATGTGACAGCATGTTAAACCAGGCTAACTGACTGGAAGAGGCCTAACATGGCCAGCAGAAGTCAATTAATCCTTTGCTTACACACAGCCTTTCTGAGCCAAACTAACTTTTATATCCAAAACCCATTCTGTTTCAAATTCTACATCACACTTCCACATCTACTGGGAAAGCATGTGGAGCCCAGGCAGGGTTGGCTTTGTTTTTTTTTAAATGAAGTTCAAATTTAAAAAATGTTTCTCCTGAAGCAGGAAAACATTAACACTTCTTCTCAAATGAGTCCAATTTGGAAATTAAGAGAGAGGGATTAACATTTCTGATAGATCCCTGGAGAAAGAAAGAAAGAAAGAAAGTGTGAGAGAGAGAGAGAGAGAGAGAGAGAGGGAGGGAGGGAGGGAGGGAGGGAGGGAGGGAGGAGCAGCATTTTGAAGACCCAAAGGTCAAATTGATGGGAGGATTCTCCTGATCTCCATCCCTAATGATAAAATTCCCATTATTATCCAGGGCTGAATTCCAAAATGCCACAGTGGATCAGTTGATATTAGAGTAAAGACAACACATCACTCTCTGTATCAGGGGTTCTTAACCAGGGGTGAAATCCAGCAGGTTCTGACAGGTTCTGGAGAACCAGTAGCGGAAATTTTGAGTAGTTCAGAGAATCAGCAAATACCACCTCTGGCTGGCCTCAGAGTGGGGTGGGAATGGAGATTTTGCAGTATTCTTCCCCCAGGAGTGGGGTGGGAATGGAGATTTTGCCGTATTCTTCCCCTGCCATGCCCACCAAGCCACACCACACCCACCAAGCCACACCACGCCCACCAAGCCACGCCCACAGAACCGGTAGTAAAAATAATTGGATTTCACCACTGTTCTTAACCCATTGTGTTGAGATGGTGTTATTTACACCCACAGCAATGAAGGTTTGTTATTCAAGCTTGATTTGAATTATGCAGGCCACATAATATCTGTTGTTTATATTAAGGGCAATAGTGGAAATTTGAAGAGAAGGTTGATAGATGGTAAAATCTCTTTGTATGGATGACTAACACGGGAACCATCAGATTACACAGATGATTCTGTTTCTAAAGATCTCTTTCTATACTGTAACGACCTTTACCTGAGGAAATCACTTCTGCTGACTATTGCAGCAACATGATTTTCTTACAGTCTTTTCTGGAATGCATGGGGTGCATGCATTTTCCAGTTTTCTCTGCTCAAATCTTTCCAAGATCTATTCAATGTTTTAAAAGCTAATACAGGTGCTAATGTCTGCCAGGGATCTGATAATTAGCAATTACATTAAACTGCCTCTGCTTTTCATCTTGCTAAATAGAGTTATCCTTTGTATGCTCCTTTGGAGGGTGGTGACAAGGCTCTGCCCCATTTTCTTCACAGAGACCCATGTTACTTGAACCATGTGTCATCGCTTGCTGCCCACTTGAGTGTAGGACTTCCTCTCTGTTGCATTAAGTGAAAAATTGTTCTCAGCAAAGGCTTTTATCTTTCTGAACACAGTCCAGTTAGCCTGGATTTCTTCAAAAATGTATCCCATCTGCTTCCGATTTGGCCAACAGCAGTATTCAAGGTAGATGTACCCTTATTTATTTAATTATGGCCTCATCCCTAGAGATCCTTTCTTTTTGCTCTGGTTTTATTATGCCTGCTCTTCATTTCCGGAACATTTTTGAATATCTTTTATGGCATTCAGAAGTGGTCTAATACTACCAATTCCAATTCCTTTCGGTGTTGTCTACAAGCAAAACAGTAGTATAAAACCTTCATTTTGACAAATATCCGCAAGCTGATGTCTTGTCAAATGACGTACAGTATTTTATTTTTAACAGGTTAGGAATTTCAACCTCTTTCTGCATTACCTTGGTGTGTAGTGATTTCTAATATTTCATTACTTAAAAGTTTGTTTAGAACAGACTAGCATTTTATCTTGGCAAATACGTTTCCAGTCTTTGTCTGAGAAAATGTTATATGTCCAGTTTATAGGGGACATCTAAGAAAGAACCAATGAGAAAAGTATTTTCTTCCTTTTCTTTGCATCCAATGACTGTCCATTGCAAATGGACAAGTATCTTCAGCCTTTTTGGTAGAAAGGTACATTAGGAATTTTAAAAGCTGGTGCCATAACTGTAATTGTATCTTGAATATATGGCCAGATAAATTACTAGGACAATAGAAAGAAAAACCAATTTGTGAGAGATTAGGGAGAAAAAATGTGGTTTGGATAAATATGTGGGTAAATTTCCTCAGTGATACAATTTTAAAAAGCTTTGTTTAGTTAAAAAAAACATTGTATATTACAAAGTTATTTCTATTTGTCTATATGCATCAAGATATAAACTTAGCAAAAAAGCTGGGGAAACATAATCATTCCAAAATCTGAGAGTCAGTTCCTGAAAAGAATAAAAGTTTATCTTTGCAAGTATTTGTATCTATAAAAATGATGCCATTGATATTTTTTTGTTACCTTCCAAGATTTTCTTGACCTGATAACATACAGATGTCAAACAATATGTCTGAAGAAGACATGAAGAACAAAATCCTATACAATGTATGTTTATTAAACAGTAAACATCACTGAATTCCATAAATACATTACAAGTAAGCATGCATAACTGAATGACGAACTGAATGGCTGAGGAAATTCTGGAAGATGAACTCCATGCAACTTAAATTTGCTGAGGTTGAAAAACATTGGTCTACTGGATTTGATGGCATCATCAATTCTATTCTTTTTAATTGAATAATAAAAGAGGAACTGCAGACTAAGGATGATGGAAGCAGAAATTGGATTTGGAAAACTGTAAGTTATTTATTTTTAGTTCAAGACATTTTTTTAAGATTTTGAATCCTGGTGATTTGGCTCATAATGAAAATAAAGTCCCATTAACTTTATTCTGGAATTTTATTTTTGTTATATTATGAAATATATACTGTATGGTATGTATTAATATGCTTAAAATAAATGACACTAAAGATTATTCTACCCTTTGTTTCAATGGGTAAAATATAAATTTTAAACTTTTATAGTTTTGGATAGGTTACCGGTAGATATAAAGAAACTGATCACATTTTCCTATCATTTATAAACCTGTCGATTTATCAATCGAACAGGTTTACTAAGTGGAATCAAAAGTTTGAAAATATGTAGGTATGAGATTGTACAAATCTCATGCCTGAAATCTAAAAATGTCTAGAAAATATCTAGCCAACCAGTATACAGTTAAAATTTATCACACTTTTCACTTCTGCACTGAGGTGGTTTTGTTTGGCAAATGCTTCTTTTTAGAAATGCCTGGCAAATTAAAATAGTTTGAATATTACACTTGGTTGTGGTGAGTGATCAATGTTTCTGACGCTTGGCCAAAGGTATCAGAACTTCTTGAGCCTGGAAAGTGGGCCAAAAACATTCTAACACCAATTTCCAAAGCACTTGGAATAGGAAAATGTACTCTTGGAGTTTACTGAAGCCTTAATGTTGACATCCCAAACAAGGATTATATTTCTGAATGCTTCCTTTCTCATAACTGTTTAACTTTGGATAAAATACTTGTGTACTACCTTTTTCATTATATTGATAAATTTATCAATTTCAGTTGTCCCCTCATCACACACAACAGGACACCAACCTTTCCTCTGTCTCGTTCTCTTTTCTTATTCTTTCAGCTCTTTTGCTGTTCTCCACTACTTTACTGCTGCAAGCAAGCTCTGTCATGCAAACATTACTTAACTATATATATATTGAAGTCCTTCCAAATAGGTAGACTACTCTCCAGATGAATTGTTGGGACTTGAAATCCAACTTATCTGAGAATGCTTAGTTGGGGAAGGATGTTCTACACTCACTGAGAAAAAGACGGCTGAGTCTGCCAGCATTAGATATCTCCATGCAATTCGCTATAACATCGCTAGATACAAGAACACAGAAAGAACATTTTATACTATAAGGCCTTCTGCCAATGCTCTCACAATGTAATTTTTGGAATTATAGCCAACATTTTGGTTTATTTATTTAAAATCTTACCATGATCTTCAGCCCCAAAGCCTCTCAAATGCCTTTTAGATTACAAAGATGAGACTAGAATCACAGATTTCTATTCAAACATCTAACAAGTAGCTGTGATTCCCCCCCCCTCCAAAAAATCTCATGTGATAACAACTTTGCTAGTCTTTGACATATCCCCGAGCTTTTCAATGCTTTGTTGTCAGAGGCTACCCTTCTAGAAATTAAAATATCAGACACTCCTTGCAATTAATCTTATCATTCAGGGGAAAAAAAAACACTACACAAAAGGCAAGAAAAAAAGGAGAATGGAGAAGGAAAATGAAAATGAAAATGAAAGAAGGCAAACTGAATCCTTAATGTTTCAAAGTTCTTCCCATGACTAGCTGGGAAAGAAACAGGTTGCTTGCTGTTAAAAAAAAAAGTAACAGGCTTAGGAGACTTCTAAATAATGTCTTGGTGACCTGACCTTCCTCAAAAATGATTGCATAACAGCTGGAAGTTATTGGTCCTATAAGCTGTATTTGAAAGTTGCATGCTTCATCAAAAAGTGAAAGAGTGCAGGCATTATTACTATCATCCTGAGCAATAATGTCTTTCTGTTCTTTGGGAAAGAAGAGTTGGTTCTCATGATCTTTCTGAGTGACCAGTCGCATCAGTGTAGGTGGACGAATTTGTTCCTCCATGCAGATTTCTATAACTAATGGGGAGGATGAAGGAAGGATCACACCTTTTGTGTAAACTAGTACTGTACCCAGTTTCATGATAAGCATTTGTCTTTCCATTATTTCTTGTCCAACTGATCTGAAGAAAGAATCCTGGATGAACCAATTAAGAAGCAGAGTGACATTACACGTTATTCATGTTATTCATCAATAGAAAAGATCTCAGTAAGCCCCATGTCCAGACATTTCTTCCCTATCTGCACGTTTAGGAACATTTCCTTAGAGAATCCACTTATATTCTGTCTCTAAATTTTTCAAACCATGAAACCAAAGCAAATATTGCATAATTTTTTCAAACTGTGAAACCAAAGCAAATACTACATAGACCCACATAAAGTGTTTTGGGAGGGGAGTGTATGGGGATTGGGGAAGAGAATTTAACACATCCGTCAAGAAAAGCAAATCATAGGTTTTCAAAAGCAGATGGTAGAACCTCAGGTTGAAATACCCTTGAAAGCAAGGAGTGCTGCCTTTATTTGTATGTGCTATTCTTTGGAATGGCCATTATCGTTGACTGTTACCCTACCAATTTCAGGTGCTTTCCAGATGTCTTAGACTACAATCCCCATTGATTTCTCAATCAATATATCTAGATATCAAGCTTGGGGAATGCTTGATTTATTTGATACCAGTATGCTACTTGCTGGTTGAATTTTTGGAAACTTGCCCACAACACTCAGTTTCTTATAGCACAATTATATTTTCAATATATATTAACATGCTAAACTAATCTTAGAAATTAATTCTAATCTATTAAATGAATAATGTGTTCATATGTGCTATTTTCTTTGTATTTGTGGGCTCAGCCTATCAATGTAATTTCATGGCTTTGCTTAATATAATTGTAGATCAGAAGCTTTGGCTTATTTTGAGAGTGTGAGACAAATTCATTCTTATTTCTGCAATCAACATCTTCAATATCTTTTCCTCGAGACTTTTCTGTACTTTTCATGCTTACTTTACCATTTATTTCAAGATATATTCTATTAAATTATTTATCAGGTTCTTAGTTAAACATTACTAAATCAATGGGTGCTTTTTGAAAAATGTTTGACAGTTTATGATTATAATGAGATAATTTTGTCTTTGTGAAAAATAACTAAAATTTAAGATGCCTCTTTAGGTGTTGTACTGTAATGATATTTCTACAGCAATGTAATGCAACTATGACTCTAAAACATTTGAATAAATGTTCTGCAATAGTATGCATTTATTGATACTTATGAAAATAATATTATAAATTCATTAAAAAGCAATTATCTTCTGATCATAATCTCTTCATTTTCAAAGGAATCATTATGCTTGTTTACAGGACCAGGTAATTTATGTTTTAATTATTTTCTTCAGGGCTGTTGGCGTAATTGATTCATAGTTGAAAAAATGCTGATGCTCAGATTGGGATGACATAGACTTTCAGGAACAGTAAACTAAAAAAGCTAGTGCTAAGTTATTCAAACAGCCAAGTGTGCTCATTGAGTACTGGTAAATAAGTTAGTCTTAAGTGCAGCATTTCATACAATAAGCAAATTGAAAAAAGTGACAAATATTCAACAGTAATTTTACTTACTAATTACTAGAGGGGGGGGTCTTTGGTGCTGATATTGTTACCTAATTTGATGTTACCTAGTCTGGATAATGAAATATCTGCAAGAAAACAAGTTCAGAGAGTACCAACGACTCCCCATTTCAACCATGAGCTAATATATTGGTGCTAATTACTAATAAGCCATAGTACCTCAACTACTCAACAGCAAGTACTAGGTCTTCTGAGTAAAGAGAAAATCTCACGGATAAATGGAACTTGGTAACTTTACCATAGTTCACAAATAAAATAGGTACAGATGATTTTTTTTTTAAAAAAAGAAAACAACGTTTTCCCGTATTAAATTTTTAAAAAATGGGCTTGAGAGCAACACAAACATATACAATTCCCCAAAAGAAGCCCAATAAATGTCCGTAGAATTGCAGTAAAAGATCAGAATTCAAAATAACTCGATTCATTTAGAAATAACTTTCCAACACTGTATGTTTCAATTTCTGTTTCTGATTTCATTGTGCAAATAAGGAATGAAGTTAGACTAGGCTCTTGCCCCAGCTGTCTTGCTAACTTGCAAGTAGCAAAGCAAAGTGTCAGTATTTAGATCTAGAATCATAATTATTTGCAAGAATGAATTTTAATCTCACTGGAATGGCAGAGAACATCCAAGGATCTAATTTCCTACTTGACGAATTGGTATTTGGTGATTGGTTATGCCCACCGTGGCTGCTATTTTGTGAAAAAGCAAGCTTTCTATGCCTATTGTATCCTCTTAAAATTCCAATGACATTAGAAATATTAGAAGTATTCTTTTCCCAGCAAGGCTGTAAATCTTTGCTGATTTCTGTACTGTATGCTAAAATTACTACAGGCAAATTTTTAGTAAAATCAAGCCTGGTTCAGTGCAATTAAACGGTAAAATTGTTACTCAAGAATCGATGATTAGATGATGCACTGCCCTGCAGATACATGAATTTTATTAAACTTTTGTTAATGTAATATATAATTAAATTTGAAAAGAAAATGCAAGAACTCTGTATAACAAAAAAGCTTAAAACTTTATTCAAACATTAACCACTGTATAAGGCCCTGTTAAATCACTACATTTAATAACACACTTAAGAGAATAGAATTTCTACAAATGTGTTTATTTCTAAAGTAGGATACCAACAAGAGAGTTTGTCTTCAACACTATTTATGCTATACTGCACACTGCACCAATCTATTGCAGCGAAGTCCCTTAAAAATTAATTGATTTAAATAACTAAACCATTTGATTTTAGTGAGGTACATATGCAACTGTGCAGATAAGCTAAGTACCAGAGTAAAAAAAGTATTTCTAGTATGTATCACAATAGTTTGACTCAAAGGGTACCATGGTAACAATTCAAGATGAGATGTTAAACAGACATTTACAATGCACATTATATTATGCACATTAATGGATTGTACATTAATGGATTGCTTAAGTACACACTGCTTCTTTCTGAACAGTCTCTCATCCATTAAAATTAGTGAAGTAAAGCACTCCTGGGAGATATAAACAGTTTTGCCTGTGCTTGTATGTCTGCAATGCAAGTTGCTTTGACCTCCATTGTCCTGACAAGTGTGAAGACTATTTTAGTCACTGATGCTTCAACTAGCAACTTTCCCTATATTTTGGAGCTAATATGTGACATTACGTTCATTAAAATGCAAAGGCAGTCAGATAGCTTCTCTAATAATTGCTTCTTCACTGCATAGCACATTGCCATGTATCTCTCCAAAGAGATAAACAGAAATAATGCCCCAAAGAAGAAAGATTTACACAAATAGTAATGAGACTATAAACCACAGTAAGCTAGGTGTCCTGGTGGCACACCTGTGTTTTGATATCTGCTATTAGGCCAGTCATACTGAAAGCAGAAATCTGCCAGATAATCTGTGTCAAATTTATCAAAGGAAGGTCAGAAGCAGAGCAGCTGTCGATGTCTAGCCAGAACACTACTTATCTTTCTGTGGTCTGCTCTCCAAAATGACTCCCCCACCCACCCACACATATATACAGACTCCAATACTGTGAGGAAGTCAGATTTATTTCCAAAAGTAGCCTGGCATTTATCAGGCAAAACTGTTCCTATGACTATCTCCATGCCAGTGAAAGCTTCAGTTCCTAAATTTTTGGATATAAGGCTGTTTTTGTTGGACCATGGTCCTTGTTCTAACCCATCCTCCGGGAAAACCACCAGGCTCAACTTCAGAGTAAAACAGAATATTATTATTATGGTTGGTCGCTCAATTGGCCAGATGTTTAGACTAGATTTTGCATTTTTTCCTCTCTACCTATCCAGTCCTTCCCCACGTCCTGGAATAGGGCAGATGCTGTTTAATAATATTGAAGGTATCATTGTAGGATAGAAGCTTGTTCCAAGTAAAGCTGCCTTTTGAAATTGTCTGATGGTGATTTTGTCAATTCCAATGGTCTTCAAGTGATGTTTCAAATGCTTTGGAATTGCACCCAAAGCACCTATTACTATTGGTATTATCTTTGCTTTCTTTTGCCACAGTTGTTCTACTTCTCTTTACAGAGCTTTGTATCTTGTGATTTTCTTCAGTTATTTCTCTTCTCTTCTGCTGTCTGCAGGTATACCAATGTCCGCTATCCAGCCTTTTTTGTCTTTCTTTTCAACAGCTGTTAATAAGTGTTGTATGGCAGATACTTGTCTATCTGATTTCTAAAGTCCCAGAGTACTTTAGCGTCTTCATTTCCACCATGCATTTGCCAGGAATTAAATTTGACTCCATAAAGCCTAAAAAACTAACCAACTCCTGAAAGCAATATTCACCATTGACTATTGACCTGTTTACTTGGTTGATAAATGTTCAAACATTCAGCTCTGAGATATCAGTGTAAGAAAGTTTCAAGACATGCTTCTGTGGAGAATCATTTTACCAGTATTGATAATACTCTTTCATTCAAGTAATAAAGCATCAAATTGGTCCCACAAAAATTAAATAGAACAGGATATCAGTACTATGGCATATTTGTCCCAGAGTGATTTATGTTGATTGCTTACCTAGATGTAAACTACACTGAGCTTTCTGGAGTTTATTTCTGAGTATATACATATGGAATGGCAGTATTACTTAGAAGTAAATCTGACTAATTGAATGAGCTTTCCACTTAGTGATGATAAGGAGTATGGCTTTTGGCTATCATTTCCTGTATTATTTTCCTAGATATTTCAGTGGGAGAGAAAGAGATATAGATCATGCTGTGACATGGGAATAGTTATGGTGATGGTAGGATAGCTTCCTGAAAGTCGCAATCACCATGAGTTTTAATAATAAAACAAAACAAAACATCTGGTTCCATAAAACAAAATCTAGAATATTGGAATTCTCCCAGAAAATTTAAAATTACAAATTAGAATTTCCAATGAAAGTTCTACCAATGAATTATACCAATGAGGAATTTTCAGTAATAGCCTGCGCAAGAATACCTGAAGCTTTCCATATTTCATTTTATTTCTATTTCATTTTCTGCGACAATTACTGTCTCCCAAAGTTATTCTTATCATAGGACAGGGTTACAAACTATAAAAACAGGACACAGGGGAAGGAACGAGGAGGAAAAAAGAGAGGGAAATTGGCTCATTTTGCTTTGCGGCCAAATTGGCAAACCCAAAAATACGTATACATTAAAGCTAAAAAGGCTGAGCTAATGTTCCCTTGTATTCTTTTTTAAATAGCAATTAATAGTCCTTGGCTGATGATCAGGCCAGGATGTGCTATTCTTTATCCTTTGGGACCAAATCATACAAGCTAAATGGGAATTATGTATTCAATTGGCAAAATAAGTCCTGGCGCCAATCCTCCGATTGCCTTCCTTTTGCCATGATGTACATTCTGACTGATGAGTTGAATCAAAGCATGCTGCCTTTTTGACATATTACAGTAGTGGCCAAAATTGTGGAAACCTTTTGGGAAAAATGTATTTTCTAAAACGAACTAATAACATCACTTTTTGGGGAGTAGTACCATAAAATTATATATCAATGGAAAGATAATTTAATCAAGAATGTAATGCAATAACATTTATGAAGGATTTGCTATTAGAATCGCAGTTACAGTAGTGAAACACATAGAAAAAACGAGATATACAAAAATTATCACCATAGAAAAAACGAGATATACAAAAATTATCACCATAGAAAAAATGAGATATACAAAAATTATCACGTCAGTTAATACTTAGTTGGGTAACCTTTAGCATGAATTAGGGCCTTACAACGTCTTCCCATGGAATGAACCAAGTCTTTTAGTTCTGCAGCTGTTATAATGTGAAACCAAGATTGAATGATTGCTTCTATTAACTGGATTTTATTGCTGGGTCGCTTCTGACTAACAAGTTTCTTTAGTCAGCTGCATAGATTTTAATTTGGGTTAAGTTCTGGGCTATTCCCAGGCCAGCAGCGGAATATGATTATCTTGAAATTCCCCCCAAAAAGTGGTGTTATTAGCCATCAAACCTCAAAAATATACTTTTCCGAAAAGGTTTCCACAATTTTGGCCGCTACAGTAATATGAATATTCACATATTCCCAGGATTATTAATGCCTATTTCTGCAGCGGTGCAAACACTAGATTCCTCCTCTCCATAAAATAGATCTGTCACTACCATCTGCTCAGATTATCCAGATACAGTTCAGCAGAGATGCCACCTGGAGGCTTTTCTGCTAATGGAGAAAAATCTAGACTTGGCTGGAGTGAATTATTTTATCAGAACCTTTCACAGGCAGGAATTTATATGAATGGTTAGCCATGTTCTTGGCTAACCCAAGATTTAGACTCACTGTGGGAGGAGAAGCAGCTATATCAAAGGCTCTTTAGATAGCTAGAAACAATATTGCTGGAATGGGATAGATGGGCCAAGATATATACTTATAAATTATTGAGTTCTGTGTAAGTAGCCAATTTCTGACATAAGAATCAAGGAGAATTCTCTTTGTTTATCATTGGACCACGTTATTCATAAATGTTCAGTTTCCTATGACTTAAGAATTATTACGATTGTACTGTTCCCAAAGAAATAACTTGCACATCAGACAGAAGTCTTAGCTAACAGATGGAAATGCTGATCGCTGTTGGTGATGTGTGTGCATGCGTGTTCCAAGTATGATCATTTTACAAGTATCTCCCTCTCATACACAACTCATCGATATGCTCAGATTTGGACATGATTACAGTCTGCTGTCAGGAATATTTCAATCAGTTGTTATTGTAGGTTTCGGTGCAAAGGGGCTAGGTACTTTTTTAATGAATTAATTAATTCAATTCAAGATAGTATATATATATATGTTTTTCTTCTAGCCAGGTTTTCCCTATGTAGCCAAGGTTTTTTTGTAGCTCCAGCTCAGTAGAATCACATCTACTCGGTTCTGGGCTTTTTTCCTTTCTAACACCTAGCAAGCTCTAACTGCTAGGTGGGAGACCTAAATAGGTGTTAGAAAGGAAAAAAGCCCAGAACCGAGTAGATGTGATTCTACTGAGCTGGAGCTACAAAAAAACCTTGCCCAATTGCCAGTTATACTAAAAGGATAAAAGTACAAAGAAAAAAGACTCTTTTAAATATGGGATTAAATTGTGGGTTTTTTTTTCCTAGTGATGATTTTATAAAAAGAAATGCAAAGGTAAAAACAAGGAGCAAATAAAATGAAGCCTAGGATTTCGAATCAGATGGTAAAGGATCTTTTCATCAACATAAAACGATTCAAAATTCTTTGCTCAGTTCCAGAATTTCAGTATATGATTCCATATCACTTAACATGCTCAACCTTATTTCTTTTCCTATTACAATTTTTATAAACATAGGAATACTGGATCAATCCGGGGCAACTCTAGAAGAAAGCCAAATCAAGTGTGACAATGAGCCCTCATTTATATTCATCTCTTTATATTTATATTCATCTCTAATCTGGAAAAATTGATAGTAACGATGGAAAAGAATATTTTATTGAATTAATTTCATCTTAAGGTCACGTTATATATATTAAATATTATTTAAAACACTAACCCATTGATTTGTTGCATTAGAAGATTACAACTCAGCTGGGTTCACATTAAATTATAAGCCATGACTTTCAAACCACAATAGTTAAGATCACACAAAACAGCAAGCCAAAACCAAGCAAACCACATAATAGTTTAAAGACTATGAAAGCATATGACATTTTTAATAATTAAAATGCCACAAAACTCAGTGATATTTTTACTGTAACAATCTAACATAACTAATCTGCTCCCGACACGTTTTAACAATTATTTCAAAGCAAAGCACAATGTGGGTTACTGTGAAACAATGAACAAAAGCAGAATTTTGTAGCCATGAACCCTAGAGATCTGAAAAATAATGAGTGGTTTTAAATAACGAGAAGACAGTAGCTGTAACTATAACTCCCAAAATTCATGGCTGATCTAACTCAGTGCTGACTAGAATTTCCAGCAGATTTCCATCTTGCTTCTTGAATTTGCTCTCTCAAGAACTTTAAACAAGAAAAGCCTATTCAATCCAGGATTTCTTTCTATGCAAAGCAGACAATAACTAAGATATAATCTTTCTTTGTCAAGAATATTAACCATGATTACTGAAGGGTTAAGAACAATGGAGTTACAGCTTTTCTACTATTAACTTTTTAAGCACTCAACAACAAAAATCATGTTTCTCATACAAGTCTTTGTGAGAACTATTTCTGAACTGTTCAGAGGTTTGTCAAACTCTGATTTTGTTGTAATAAATTTACACAGTGATACACATCACAATTGCTTGAAAAAAATCCATCACAAAGTGGTGTTGCTTCAAGTATTTTATTTATAACTTCAGCATCTGAAATGATCTTTCCACTCTTTAAGTATTTAAAACCTGAAACCTGACTCCTATCCTATATTTAAACTTTCTCTAATGTATAATTCTGATAAAGATGTATTAAACTAAGACTATTAGAAAAAATTCTTGCAAAGTTCCAAATAATATAATAATACAGTAAAAGCAACAGCGTCAGAACTTTCCACTTAATGAGAGAAACATGGAATGCTATACTAAACCATGGTAATGACATTATTATACCATTATTAACTTCTGTTCCAGAGTTTTCAGCTGGGATCACCTGTTTTCCATGACACAACAAGTAAAAAGCTTACTGTGACCAGATCTTCAGTACTTTTAAAAAAGAATTTGCCCCAGCTATAGTCAGCTAAGTGATAATAGACCATCAACCAGCATATCTTCATAACCAGAACTGACCCTCATTAGGAACAGGCTAGGTGTAACAAAATCCATATTTTTGACTTTTAGATGAAGCATTAAAAGAGAAAGCTTATGTTAACCCAGTCCATTATTTTCTTAACAGAAACAGTCTTTCGATAGAAATAAAAAGCCAGTTTCCTGAATCTTCAGCAAAGCCTTTCCAGACTTCCAGCAAATGATAAGTATTTCAGTTCTCATCAGCCAAAAAACACTACAAAGTAATGTTGACTTCCTAACATACCAACAAGGCCAGCTAAAATAGGCAATCTTAAAATGTGAAGATTTGGCTTATGTAAAGTGGCATCAATGTGAAAGGAATTAGGTAATTTTAAAGTAAGACTTTAAGAAGTAATCGTATGTGGTCAGATGCCCAACCAGATACATTAGAACTATAACTCCCAAAATTCATGGCTGATCTAACCCAGTGCTGACTAGAACTTCCAGCAGCTTTCCATCTTGCTTCTTGAATTTGCTCTCTCAAGAACTTTAAACAAGAAAAGCCTATTAAATCCAGGATTTCTACGTGCAAAGTAGACGTTCACTAAGATATAATCTTTCTCTGTAAAGAATATTAACCATGGTTACTGAAGAGTTAAGAACAATGGAGTAACTCCAAATGTAGAAAGGAGCATCCATATTCTCAAACAAACTACAATGAAGAAAACAGGCATTCAACTTTCTTAAAAAGGATCTAAGGCTATTCACTATTTTCTGTTCTGCTGTATGTAGTACTAGAAATAATGGTTTATGCCTGATGAATGAAACCAATGAGTAATCCAACATATGTGGTATAGTTTTTCATTCATAAACCTATGTTCCATCCACATTTGGTTTTATTTGATATTCAAAATTGCACATTCCTGTTATGATACCCATCCTGACAAAAATCGAGGATAACATGTGCAACAGAATTTTCAGCCCAGGTAGCTTGAATCTATTTCCTATCTATTCTATCTGTAAGCTGTCAGCATCTGAAACTAATGTTCCAGTTATCTTTAGCACATCCCCTGTGCATTTCCTGCCTCTGAAGACCATCTGCAGGAAGATTAGAGGGCTTCCTCATGAAGCTGGTTGGCCACTGTGAGAACAGACTGTTGGACTAGATGGGCCAGAGATCTGATCCAGCAGGGCATCGCTTATGTTCTTATAATATCTTTCTCTTTTTGCACACGAGAGTCATGCCATGGTCCATATATAAAAAGGGCAGGACTGGTAGCATAAAACCTGCTTTCTTCAGAATGATATCATTGATTGGATCTTATTATTTTTTAGGTTTGATTTCATAGCAGTTGATGAGAGGATAGTTTATCAATTTCCTGAGTTAGATCTGCCTCATCTGCTTGATAAATCAGACTGAGTTCACGTTTAGTTTAGGTCATCTTTAAAATACAGCTATTGATTTTCTCCATTGCTATAATTAAGGCTTTGAGTTTAGAGAAAGAAAAAGACAAGTTATTCGCTTAGGAACAGCTAAGGCTTTCTGCAATGTAACAGGACGGGGATCCAGCATGGAACCCATGTAATGTCCATTTTGGATGTAAGCTTTAAGTCTCTTGAGAAATGACCAATTGCTTCCTTTAATCACATAATATTACTCACTTGGTCAGGATCTCTATAGTTTACTTTCCTTTGATATAACCTATGTTGCCTTCATTAATGATTTCTAATGCTGCAGGCAAACACAAGTTTTAGCAATTAAAAAAAAAAAAGTAAAACCAGGCAGTAAATCTCATTTGTGAACAAATCTAATCTACATAGCTATCTGTATCCACTAGATTAGCAAGAGATTTCAAACAGAGAAACAGCCATAATCTCTAAATGTACAGATTTACAAAAAGGGATTTTGGAGCTTGATCTGTGTAATAGTTAAACTACACGTACTACTGACCCATTACTATTTTTTAGGCTGTTGTGTAGAACATTGTTAGGAAATGAGAGTATCTAAATTACAGAACTAAAGTAGAAGAATATAGAAGAAATGTTTTTAATATTCATTTCATCTTTCCTATTCTAATAGCTTAGAGGCTGCCAAAAACAGAAAGCAAACAATAATGCAAATTTGTTCTAGAACATCTTAACCATTTTAGCTCAATTAGTTCAGAAGAGGGCAGCAGACAGATATTCTGATGTTACTGAAGCATAATTCTCAACAAATCCAGCTAACACGGCCAGTGGTAAGAAATACTGAGAGTTATGGCTTAACAAGGTTTGTATAATCCTAGATTGTCCTCTTGTTGGCTTTCTGGTGAGATCATTTAATGGAATTAATGTGAGTTTGCATATTACTGCAATTACCCTTTACTCCCGAGGGAATGAGATTTGGGGAAGTTGGGGCTGCTTCAATACTGCTTGCTGCTGCTGCTGTGACTTGATCATCATTTTCAACATTCTGTGAATTTCTCAACCAGCCCCACAATTCCTCACTCACTCCCTTATCTAGCTGCAGCCACTTACCAATTTAACTATTTACTAAGTCTGCACTACTATTAATCTTCTCATTTTCTCATCGTTCCCATCACCTATCTCCTCCCACTTATGACTGTATGACTGTAACCTTGTTGCTGGTATCCTTACGATTTATATTGATATTGTTTCCTGATTGCTTATTTGTACCCTATGACTATCATTAAGTGTTGTACCTTATGATTCTTGATGAACGTATCTTTTATTTTATGTACACTGAGCATATGCACCAAGACAAATTCCTTGTGTGTCCAATCACACTTGGCCAATAATAAAAAAAATCTATTCTATTCTATTCTAACTGGGTAACTATATTTGTTTTAACATGAGATAGATAGCCATCATTTAGATCACCATTCTCAACTGGTTGCCTTCCATCTGTGGCCTACATCCCTATCCTCCACCACAGCCAAGGTAAAGTCTTCAACATTTAGCTCCGAGATGGTTTACTGAGCAGGTGTACAGTCCTTTTCACTCGGCTTTTCCCTTTTAATTCCTTTTCCTTTTCCTTTTAATTCTTGGTCAGGGAAAACTGTCTTGCTAATTATATTTAGGTGAGGCAAATCTTTAAAAGGTGCAGGAGGCCTGAGATATGATAGGAAGGGTTTAGGGGAAAGAAAACAGTGTTCTCTGAGTCACTTTAAATATTCTATATATTTAGTTGGTACCAAGACCTGGATATTAGCAACAATGATGGTGGGAGAAACAAATTTTGCCCACTTAGTAAGATGTCCCTCTATTGTATCCTATCACACTGCAAGGACAATGGACTTGGCCAGCTATCAATGCTGAGTCAATTTCATTTACTAACAAAGCAACCTGAGACGCAGACCTATCTGTATCCGTTAATTGGCTCTTACCACTATCTTGCACCCCGGGTAGATAGGGCGACTCTAGCCATACTTGTCTATGAACTGCCCACATAAATGCACAGAAGACCTGTGTAAGAGCTGAGTTTTGGCCCATGATGAATAGATCTCTATATTGAGTGGTCTCAAAAACAAGACAGCTGTTTAAAAAGTGAAGTTAGTCAGCAAAACTAGGAAAAGAAGACAGGAAGGAATGCTTGTTTTGGCAAGCTATTCCAGACTCAAGGTCAGTTAATTTTAATACCGAGCTGAAATCTGTCTTCCAATTTCCATGAAATTTTTGGTTCCCCATTCGAAAAAGAGGGTTCTGTTTTTCAACCTCATGTTGCAACTAGTTTAGATTTTTTTTTTACGCCTTACTTTATCAGGTGGCAGGGTTCCCTGATGTTCCTGGTTTTTCTTTTTCTATACCATAATTATGTAGTTTCTCTGATTACTCATGCTTCCTTATTTAAACAAAGCATTTCACAAGGACAACTCCTCTGTGATTAAAATATATGGAAAGACATTCAGATTAAGTTTTAAGAATAGCACAAGCAATAAAAACTTAAGACGTTTTATTGTTCCTAAAGCAATTTTATTTTATTTTCTCTCTTACCCAATTTCTGAATAGCATCTTTGTTATAAAACACCTGAGGCAAAAATGTAAGGTTTATATTTGCTGGCCTTGAAAAATGAAATAACTAACCCATCTGAAAGCTGTTTTAGCATATGACAACACCTCAATGAACAATTTTATGCTTTTATGTTAATGTTCCATAGGAATGCTTGCATATCTCTTGGATGAGGTGGAAGTCCCACTATATGACATCTCATACAATTTCTTTTAAAAAAGGGTGTAGAACTTTCTACATCACAATAGCAGCCTGGGAAAAGGTGATACAGTCTGTTCATACTTGAAACTATTATCATTTTTATCCCATTCAAAGTTATCCATAGATTGGTTGGGATTCATACTGGTTCACCAAAGTCTTCAACATACAGAGAATATATACTGCTTAAAAAAATAAAGGGAAGACAAGCAGAAGACATCCAAGATCTGAATGAATGAAATAGCCTTATTAAATAATTTGTTCTTTACATACAGTAGTTTATACACTGTTCAAACACCTAAAAGGAACACAAAATTACTGTATGTAACAAACAAAGTATTTAATAAGGCTGTTTCATTCATTCAGATCTCGGATGTCTTCTGCTTGTCTTCCCTTTATTTCTTTGAGCAGTGTATATGAGAAGTGTTCCCAACAGCAACTATGCTGGCTACACCTATAGTCACATATTCATTCACCTCTCAAAAACAGGTATATAGACATAAAGTTCTTCATACTTTATTTATTCATCATATTTATTTGATACCCATCTCACAGTTCAGGTGACTCTGAGTGGCTTACATCAAGATTTTATAATCATTCAATGATTATAAAAACAGGTTAAAATTACAAAAATTAAACTAAAAGACAGAGCTCTGGAGGGGAGAAGTGGGTTGCCTTCTCTGCAGGGGCAGGTTTCAAAACCCGTTGCTATCAGTTCGTTCATGTGTGTGTGTGTGCACTTGCGCACATGCACAACACTTCTGCACATGAGCAGAAGTGTCCGGTGGGTGGGCGGAGCCTCCTGCCGCCACCACCGCTACCGGTTCGCCCGATCCCGGATGAACCGGTACCAACCCACCACTGCTTCTCTGTTAGTATGCCAACCACCTCCAGCCAACAACTTCTCCTTCAGGATCCCATGCCAGCCAGCATAGCCAGGTTTTAAGCCCTTTCCTGAAGGCTAAAAGAGAAGAAGCGGTTCTTACTTCCTGTGGCAAAATATTCCAAAGGGCAGAAGCGATGGAAAAAAAAGGTTCTTATCCTGGATCTCATCAGCCAAAATTCCTTGGTTGATAGGATTCATAATAGCCCCCTTCTGCCAGCATGAGTGGGGCAGGCTTATCCCATTGGGAAAAAGAGTTCCATAGATATCCTGGACACATGCCATAAAGATTTTTAAACTACACCCTGAATTGCACCTAGACACAAATCAGCAGTCAATGCAGCTTGTATAACAATGGTGTTACCCTAGGAGTCTCCAGAACTGTCCATCCTGCTGCATTCTGAACCTATTGTAGCTTCTGAATACTCTTCAAGGGTAGCCCCATGGAGAGCCTGAGGAAGTCTTGAGTGGCTCATAAGTTTCCTGAATGAGGAAGGGCAGAGATATGCAGGCAGGGATCACATTTACTGGAGATAGGTAGGCCATGGAGGTCAGCAGGGCCACCTGATGGAAGGCTATCACTTGGACTTCAGTTAGTCGCACTGTTTGCTCTCCTATTCCATTCTTGATTTATGCCTTTCCCTGCCAGGTATTGTAGTAGATTATGATATGAGTAAAGTTGTGGCTTCATGAAGTAAAGCAATAAGTAGAAAGGATTATATCCTTGACTAAAAGAAACTCTGATATTTTTTTAAATAACCAGTTCTACAATTCAAATTTTTCTATTTGTGCTTGCAGGAAGTTCAGATATGTGTACATAAATGAAGGAGGTAAATAGCCATATCATTGCTCCATAGGCAGTATCTGATTTCTGTAAATAAAAAGCATAACCCTGGAAGAGAGGGAAGAGTCTCAAACTGCACAGTAAATTACTCTGCTGTGTTTTTCATTTCAATAAGTTAAATACACTGGGGACAGCCAGAATGGCAATTACAATTACACTACCTATTAGGATGCATTAGATTACATTAACCCAAGACCTCTCGGGTTCCCCATAAAGTTACAAAGGCAGAAAAGCAATTGAATAACAGTAACTTAAAAATAAAGTATTAGTATTTAGTTGATATGCGATTTATAAACACCTAGGAGGAATCTGCCCTTTTTTAAAATGCCTGGGTGACCACGCTAACTACTGATAATTCAAATCAAAAGAGAAGGATATGGGTAAACGAGATAGCTCCCTATGTTAACCATTTTGTTGCCTGTAGTAAACGGGGAGATGAGTTTGTTTCTAAAGGAGATGTTTCCCATACATCCTAAAATCCAGAAAGTTAATAATACTCTTGGACACACACACATAACCAACTTTGAACCTGAGATTCCAGCAAACTGGGCATTAATGAAGGCTCATAGAAAATGCAATTCAACAATATCTAGAGGACGTCACATTGCTCATCCTTGGTCAAAACAATCCAATGGAAGAAATTTCACTTGGGCAATGAACACCTGAAACTCGGCACAATCCTCAGCACAATCCTCTATACCAAACCTCTGGGAGTTGAAGTCCACAAGTCTTAAAGTTGCCAAGGTTGGAGACCCCTGATCTATACTGTAGGCAATGTTCAGAAAACACTGATTGCTTCCAAATAACATTTTGCCTTGCCTTAGATATTGTATGTTCTAATTCAAATTAGTCCCTTTGCGTACAAAACCGAGTGTCTGTAATTGTAGCTCTTACTATGAACCCGCAGAAAATCAAGCCTGTGTGACCATATAAATACTAAATTTAATGGATCAAGAAAATTATAGAAAGCAAATCTACATAGGGAGAGAAAAGGCTTTCTTGTTTATGTAAAAAATGAAATGCCTAAGTGACACAATGTATGGAATTTTAAGGGGGGGGGAGTTATTGCATTCTTTCAGAAAAATCTTGGCAAATCCAAGAGCAGGCTTGAGATTTTGCAAAGCTAGCTAGAAAAGTGCCAGGCTGTCATACCAATTTCAGATGGGAAGGGTGATATAAACACAGTGGTTTTTAAAAACCTTTAATGCTTGGAGGACCTTGTGGTATAACATGCTCTTTCAAACATAGAAGCAAAGCCTTTGGACAATTGGAGCGTCAGCACCAAAGAGAACCACAAGCTTGATCCTCAAATGAGGTAAATGTCAGGAAGTGACCTCTAACAGAACTCATACTGGTTGTAGTTTGTTCCTAGTAGTTTCCACTGCATTCCTGCTGGCTGTTTCCGATCTGCCAAAATACAGACACTATTATCATATGCATCAGTAAAGGTTCAAGAAAAAAAAAAAGTTACAGTGAATAAAATTAAACCGGAAGCTTTTCTAAATTTCTTTTTGTAAGCTGAAGATTGCAAAGAAGATTGTGCCCTGTGAGGAACAAACTTCAGCAACGGCTGCTTCAGCTCCAGGAAGTATGTTATCTTTTGATTCTCCTGGCAACACAAACTGGATGACTATGGGTTACTTATGCTAATATAAAGCTCTGCCTCCAGTACAACTGGATCTAGTTATACTTACAGTATCTTCAAAACTTCAGAGAACTATCTCACCCTCTAATCTAGAAACAAGTTAAAGTGAACTAAGCTATTATCACATGGTCATGTCTTTTGACAAGGTCAGTGTTGGGTAGAGGCAGTTCATTCCAGGTTAAATCTGAGCTGGCAAAACCCCTTTGTTGTTTTTTCCCTTGTGGAAAGTAGAAATGAAAGCAGGGTATGTTGTCCCCATTCTCCAAGTGCATCCCTTTCCAATTATATATTGAGTTATTATAGTTCCTAAATACCAGAAGCTACAGTATAATGCCAGTTCCCATAGCTCCTATATCCCAGCCTATTGTCTATGCCACAATCACCATTGCATAATGTCATTACAGTTTAATTACCCCCTGGAATAAACCTAAAATTCCAAATATTTTAGAAGATATAGTCCTATAATCTGAGGCTTACTGACCAATGTGAAATGCTTAAGGGAATATTAGAAAAACAGATATTTAACAAAAAAAAAAATTCCCAGGATATATACAAAAATTTGTTTCAAGGTTCTTAAGAGATATGAACGTCTCCAAAAGGAAATACTTCCAGTGAATACTTCCATTTTAATGGAAAATTTATCTATTTTCTTATTCATGTTATTTTTTTTTTAGTTCCCTTTAATTCAGGAGACTACAGTTTTAATGTACAGTCTAGTTCTCAAACAAAAAGGTTAAGCCTGTAGCAAATAGAAATATTTTCACTTTAATTTAATTCTGAAGATGTCAACCTGAAAGTAATATTTAATTTCAGAGGTACCCAAGCAGTATTTTCAAAACATAGCTATATCCTTTTCTCCCATTTGGCTCTATTGCAGTACATTTTCATGAGTTTTCATTTTATTTGGCTCAATTTGTTTTCATATAAATAAATGCTTTTTTTAATGTAGCTATTGCAAAATTTTAAGATAAAGATCAAAATATAAAGCAAGTCAATGCTTTCCAGTCTTTCACAAAGTAAACTACTAATCCAAGTAATTATTAGGAGACAAAAATGGATAGCTTTATGTTTCACTTATAATTAGAAACACTCAAGCAATATAGTATGGCCCTAAACAAGAAAAACATTAAAATCTAAATAAGGTAATAAGAAGATTAAGGAGGGTTATAGTTGTAAGTATAAACATGTGATTTACTGCTTAATTGACATATCCCAAATCCCATTTTCATTGCTCCAGATTGATATTTTAAGCCATTGTTATATTTCTGAACATACATTACAACTCTAAAATGCTAGACTGTTTTGGAAACAATCAGCAAACATATTTTTTAAAAGAATATATATATATATTAGCATCCATACTATGGATTAGTTGCAGCATTTTTATGTATCACTACAGTCCTTGGACCACAGCAAAGAATTATTCCTTTTCTGTTTCAAGTGATTCAATATATTCTGAACATTCTCATCCAGATTATTATTTTAGTTGTGTTTTTATAAGCTGCCCAAAGCCATTAAGGGAGTGGGTGGGATATATTTTCTAAATAAATAATCCTGGATAGATTTTTCCGATATTAATCTGTCCACATTTTAAACATGCCACTATTCCTAAGGGAATGTTTAAATGTCAGTACATGTTGTATGGAACACATTTAACATATTTAAAATTGTGATGCATCATTCCTCCATCCTGTAAAAATGCCTATTTAAATAAACAATTTACCTCTTCAGAAGTCTACTCCATATTTCTCTTTTGCATTCTGTGCCCATTAGCTCTGTCAGAAAATTCCAGAAGAAACCATATATTTTATTATATAAGAATATAACAGTATTTTTGGCTTTTCAGAAACTAGCAAAAGCAAGTCAGTCATAGTAATTACAACAAAAGGCAGCTGTCATCTGTGTGTGTGTGTGTGTGTGTGTGTGTGTGTGTGTGAGAGAGAGAGAGAGAGAGAGAGAGAGAGAGAGAGAGAGAGAGAGAATTAAAGGCAAGAATTCAACAAATAAATATTATTGTCCAAGTGAAATTCTTCTTAGTGCTTGCTTCCCTTGGTGTAATACATTATGTTCTATCTATCTACCCTAACTATCTACTCTAGCTCTATCTGTCTATCTATCTATCTATCATCTATCTATCTATCTATCTATCTATCTATCTATCTATCTATCACATTGTTTTCAAAATTACTAATGTTATGCCTTCATGATATATTAGTGCATTGCTGCACTAATTGCTGGGGTTTTTTTCCATTTCATCCTTACAGATGGTTAGCTAAATGATTTGATGCTGGTGATTCATCAGAGGCATGCCAAAAAGGTACAATTACATTGACTTTCCAGAGCAACTTGATGAACACAAATAGCTACAGGGGAACAAGATGGAAAATATTTGTTTCTTGAATTTCTTTACAGTAATGTTCTGTTTCTGAGCTTCGTTTCCTCTACATGTTCTTCCTTTGGATGAAATTCAAAATGGTGGCAAAGCATTAATAAACACTGAATCCCAATTTAGAGAAGCAGTACAGAAACATTATTTTAGGGAACACATGATCCACTTACTATAACAATTGATCACAACTATCATATCTCATCTGAGATTCACAACCGGATGCTGTTCTGTACCTCAGAAAAAGGTACAGGTTAAGGAGGAGATCCATTCTTGCCTTTAAGTTGAATTTCTATGTAAGTTGGAACTGCTACTTACAAATGAACTGCCTATTACTAAAAAATTGTGGACAGCATTTTCCTTCCTTTCATGAACTGCTGAAAACCACTGAATAGTCAGTATTTGAAAAACGCACAGCTTCACTGGTTCACAAAAACATTGTGCAGCTTCAGTTCATCAGCTTCAGGAAGGAGAATGCCATCCACCAGTTTTAGTAATAAGCAACTCATTCATACAGAAGAGTTGTTCATATGTTGGACATTCTTAACCTGGGAACTGCCTTTAATATCTTTTTTAGGACTAAATAAAATCACACAAAAGAAAGTATGCTTTTAAATTTCAAGACTCTTTACTAAGTAACAGATTGGAGAGAGGGAGGGAGGGAGGGAGGGAAGAAGGAAGAGAGGGAGGGAGGGAGGGAGGGAGGGACAAAGGGAAAAAGTTAAGTTCAAAGTCACATTTATCAGGTTGATGGGAGCCTTCAGATATAAAACTTATTAAGTATAGGTTGACATAAATTTATTTATTAGATTTATAGGGTCACCAACTCCAACAATGATACTCTGGCTGGTATACAGAAAAAACAAATCCCCCAAAATAACCATACAATATTAAAAAGATTGTCCAAAAAGATAAGTTCAGTGTCCCATGTCAAACTGTAGACATGATTGGCTGTAAACTGAGGGCATTTACCGGTCCAGTATCTGATTTTTTTTTTTTAATATAAATGATGCTGCACTTCAATGGTTAGATAGCTTAGACATTGATATTTGAACATAGATCTTTTTAACATTTATATTTTATTGTGTTTTACTAATCTAGGTGAAATGTTAATATATATTGCTAGTATGATATTCCATACACTAAATAAATAATAATTAAATAAATAAATTAAATAAATTATATAAGTAGTATACAATTATACATAATATTCTATATAATAATAATGACTTTATACAGTAACTAAATAATCCAAAAAGGACTCTGAGGAAAAAGCTTAAAGCTTGCTGTGAAGAAACAAGAAAGTTAAAAAGTAACAAAATGCTGTCTTGGGTTTATTACTTGGAAGTGGAAGTCCCAATTTTAATCTGAGCTAATCTTATCACTGGAACAGACTATCACTGGATCACCATTTTGGTTGCCACATCTTCAAATACTTTATTTGCGTTTAGTTTTTTTTTTTAAAAAAAATGAGACAGTTCTGCAAAACAAGAACAAACCACCATGTGCTAGACGATAAACACTACTAACACAAACATTAAAACTGTTAAAAACAGGGCCTATTAAATCCTTTTGAATATCCCTGTCATTAGCTATGGTGCTGGTTTCTGCCAAGCAGCTGTGGCATAAATAGTTGTGAGACAAGGAACACAGACACAAGCTGTTTTGACATTTAAAAAGGAGGCAGCAAAAAGATGCTCCAAGGAATAGAGACATGACAAATGCAAACTGGCCTTATTTTATAGCAGCAGCTAGTGTCAGCTGGTTTATAGTAATTCATTTTTTTATCAGAAGTTATCAGCTACAGATAGAGAGCTAGAACACTGGACAGGCAGAAAAGAAGTGTGAAAATTTACACCAATTTAAATTCTAAATTTTTATCAAGTTTTTATTCAAATTTGAAGGAAGCTGTGGTAAGGACACTCTTGAAGAAATCTAGATTATAAATTTAGATCATTTATGTGAAATAGCTGTAGAAATCACAACGTTACAATGACTCTGGCTTGTTTTGGACAAATGGTGGAATTATGGATTTCTGTTGTACCGTCAGCCACCAGTACATCTAAGATTTCAAGTTTTGAACTTCTCCCTGTGCCTTTCAATATATATTTAGAGAATTAAAATATCACCAATGTTTAGATGATAGTTACTCTTGCCTATCATTTACATCCAATTATGATAAGGAAAGTTAACTGAGACAAACTCAGTTCAGTGGTGATAATATACTGTATATATCCAAGTAACAGCAACATCATGAAGAAGAAGCCTGAGAAGCTGGAGATGTACCAGAGCCTGAAAGAGAAACTAGAGAGGATGTGAAAATAAAGACCAGTCATTGGTGGTAGGAACACTCGGTACTGTTTGAGACACTTTCAATCACTTTTTCAGACAAAAACTAGATGAGGATTATTCTTCAACCCCTTGGCCTGATTAATCATACATCACACTTAAGGAACTACCACAGGATATCAATGCTGGATTCAATATTTAAAACAGTTCTTCAGACTGTTAAGTCAACAGCTAAGAGTTCCAACTATCCTTTAATATGTTGCTTAGTGAACCTGTGCTAGATCGGTTGCCTACTTACTTTCACTTAGAGGGGGAAAAAGGAAGAGAAAAGAAAATACAACAATCATTGGAATTCAGAGCTTGGTTTCTTCCTCAGAGAATGCAAACTGTGGTGGGCCCATTACAGAGAGATGAAAAAGTAGGAAGCATTATACTCAAATATCTCAGCAGGAAATACTGTATACAGCCAAGAGGGTTGATGACAATGGTTAAGCAAGATGAATCATTCCAACCTTTGGGAATGTAGGGAAAAAGATTTTCTAAACAATTCTAAACAAACAAAAAAAAACAAAACACCCCAGACTATTACAAAATCAAAATAAACAAATTTCATCCATCCCTACGAAAACTTGAGACCAGACATCCAGAATTCTCTTTAAATAAGAAGGGAGAGCTAGAGATAAAACACAAAACAACTCAGGAAAACATGCAAGAAGCAGCAACAAATAAGGAAGAATTAGGAAGCTGTTGCCTTGATAAAGACCCAGAGATTCAAAGACTAAGATATAAACCAGATTAGGAAGAATGAAAGAGATGCCAGATAGGGAGACAAGAAGTAGAGTCGTGCTACCACCTGAAACAACAATATTGCTCTTTCTTCTAGTTAAGAATCTCAAGAGGCAATCATGTAGAGACTAAGCTTCCAGATGGAATCCTGGCACATTTTGACAAGCGAATACACACAATTATACCTACTTATCCTGAAGCCTGGAGGGAGCCAGAGAAAAATGGAGAGTCACAGTAGGATGTGTAACTTCCAAGAACTAAAAAACAGAAAAGTGTCCTATATCAGACTATTACAGTTGTCTGTCTTGAACTCTTCATTTACTCCAGGTTCCTTCTAAAGAAGGAAGACATATGGTTTCCTTCATACCTTTGGAAATGAATTAAATAATTTTATCTAGGTCCCATAGAATTCAATCTGATACTTTTTCTTTAAAGCCACTTTGTTATCTAAAATAAAGGCAATATTAGATAAAGCATAGTAGCTCTCATGATTAAATATGCGCGAATGTCTCAATCTTGTCAACAGGCAGTTCTACGATTTGATCTTTTTGATTTTTATTCCAAGTCCATTTAAAACACTGTATTCAGTTAATCAATACTTTCAGTTTCTAAAAGCTAATTTAGATATATTTAAAGCGAATTCTCTCATCTTAACTGTCTTGCTGACTTATCCTACAAATGCCTCCTTTGTGGAATACAATTTGCTTTTTGCTTCATTTTATTAAAGTAACAGTATTCAGCTGCAGAGCAGATCTACAAAATCATCCAGTAAGTGAAAAGCTGCAGCTTCTCTATTCATTCTCACTTTCCTCATTCCCTTTGCTGAGTTTGCATCCCTTGCATAGTGAAACCATTATATGCGCCTAATGTAAAATAAATATTCCTTCTCTATTCTCATGTTTCCACCTATAAAGGCCAATGTCTGTGAAAAACATCAAAGGCAGATAAAATGTGCTTCGTTGTAGAAAACAAACCAAGGACTATCGGTGTCCGTAGAGACTGTTCAAGCAACAGTGTGGATAATACTAAGGTTTCTCAAAAAATAATCTCTCCTTTCTTTTTCCTCCTCTCTTTTCCTCTCTCTCTTCTCCAGTCCTCTTCTCTCCTGGCCTCCTACCCCTTCCTATGTTTAAAGCTGCTTAATGTCACATGTTATGAAGGCTGTATCACCCTATGTATTGTCATATTCCATCTTAAACCAAGGGCTAGCACTGCAACTGCTTATGCCTCACAAAAATAACAAAAACGCCATTTGCTACAAGTTTTGAAAATGAATGTTGGAACAACTACATAAATATATTAAAAAAATAAATGTAGGCAGTCATGCTTTTAGTGAGTACCTCTCTAATCACCCAGAAATGAAATGCAGGTTTTCCAAAAAAAAGGTTTAGGCTTTAGGGTTGTAAAAATGATTGGGTGGGTTGATTTCAGGAACTAAATAACTGAATATGCCTCTCCAGGAAAAAAAAAAAATGACTTCTGGCAATAGAACTCTTTGAGAGGTCATAGACTGCTGGTTTTACCCAGCTTCTCAACATATGGCAAAGTGTATTTTTTCCACAAGTGATGATATACATGGTTAGAATTGCATGAAGCTGCACCAAACAAATGCCATTTGCACCTTTGTAAATAATCCATTTGATTATGTTAATTAATTAAATGTTCTCATCAGCCTCAGTTAGCACTTTCTATGTTCAAAGAAGATGTTATCTAAATCATTGCAATGACTACAGATTCCTCAGATGGAATATTGGGCTGAGAAAAAAATGATTGGTCTAGCAAGCTTTCAAAGAACTATAATATGTAGTGTACGCAAATGAAAAACATACCCAAATGTTAAAAACCTGCATTTCTTAATAGATGAATGTTTATTATTCCAAACATAGTCATAGAAAAATGGATTGTAAATATTGTACTTATCTGTGCACATGAAAATGATATTGTTCTTTTAGAGTTAAAAGCATTAGGCCATTTCTATGGTCCTAACGTTCACTAATCTGCACACAAACACCAAAGCAGAGCAACCACTGCCCAGATTTATATTATATATAGCCTAAGAGTGGTTTCTTTGGAGGGGAAAAAAAAGAAAAGGTGCAGATGATTTTCCAGTAAACATTATCGGCTGTAGGGAATTTCTGCCAAAGTTCATAATGTCAGTTAGGTTCCAGGATGAAATTTGTAATTCACACTCAGAGAAACAAGGATATGAAGAGCTAAATAAGATAAGTACATCACATCTTGTATATGTAACATGCACTATATTTATTTGATTATGTATTTAAGTAATTCCTTAAACTATTTCCCATGTCAAAAACAAGTTCAGAGGGCAGAAATATTCACGAGGTTCTATCTGCTTTCTTCCCACTTCATCCAATAGCAGAGATTTTATTCCTCTCTTCTTGTTCATTGAAATAAATGGTCCAGCAAACTGGAGTATGTAGGAAAGTACGCATATATACTTTTAGACTAAGTATATAGCTGAGATAATATCATTTTTTCATATAGGAATAGGCTGAATTAAGCACAGCTGATACAATAAACTTGCTATAATAATTTCAGATTATTTTTGTTGGTGGGTATTCGGATCTTACCAATGATAGCAAAGACAATCATTTTTCCATACTACATTTTATGAAGATTGAAAGCTGCCCAGAGTCTTCTGGAGTGGGCAACCAGAATAAATTTAATAAAAATAAAATAAGCATATAAACGTACAGAGAGAAGTTTGATTCACTATTAGAAGTCCTTCTTTTTGTTATAATTAGATCCATTCAGCTTGTACTCAAGTCCATTATTCGTGATAGGAAAAGTAAGACACAAAAAGCGATCTGTTGATATGTCTGCACAAGAATTTTGCTTCGAGTGATGCTTTCCAATCAAAGGGATGTGATTGGTTAGGTTAAAATATTTGATGTGTTCAGAGATCCCTCCTTTTGGTAAATTTATTGCCAGCTTTCTGGACTAGTCCTGCCACTAGGCTGACTGAAGCAATAGCTTCAGATGGGAAATATAGATAGTCCTCGTATTACCACCAGTCACTTGGCAGCCATTCAAAGTTACGACAGACCCTGAAAAGGGGACTTTCTATATGAATTTGAAGTTTCAAGGTCTGTTGCACCCCAGACATGTGACTGCATTTGAGTGTTCAGCAATCACCCACATTTAGGGCCCTTTCCAACATCCTACAGTTACATGAGGTTTAGTAGAAACTGATGTTTCTACTAAAGTATGCCCCATAGCAAATTAATGACCATGGAGTTCGTTTAACAGCTATGGTGCTTGCTTTACGACTGCGGCATTCTCTTAATGATCGCCACAAAAAGTCATGAAATCAGGTGCAGGTATGCTCATCCACTTTATGATCATTACAATTTACAACCAACATTTTAGGTTCAATTACAATTGTAAGTCAAAGTCACAGAAAGCAGCAGAAAGAAATTATATGAATAGTAACTGTGAGAGAGACCTTGGAGTCCTAGTGGATCATCACTTGAATATGAGCCAGCAGTCTGCAGCAGCAGCCCAAAAAGCTAATACAATCCTGAGTTATATAAAACCCAGAAGCATAGAATCAAGCTCACATAAAGTATTAGTGCCACTTTATCAAACCCAGTAAGACCACACCTGGAATACTGCAACCAATTTTGGTCACCATACTACAAAAAGATGTTGAGACTTTGGAAAAAGTTCTGAGAAGAGCAACCAAGATGATTCAAAGGCCTAGAGACTAAAACAAATGAAGAACGGCTGCACGATTTGAGTTTGGCTAGTCTAAAGAAAAGAAGAATTAAGGGTGACACGATAGCAGTATTCCAGAATTTGAGGGGCCACCACAAAGAAGACGGGGTCAAATTATTTTCCAAAGCACCAAAGGGCAGGACAAGAAACAATGGTTGAAACTAATCAAAGAGAGAAGCAACCTGGAATTAAGGAGAAACTTCCTAACATGGAGGACAATTAACCACTAGAACAGCTTGCCTTCAGAAATCATGGGCACCCCATCACTGGATATTTTTAAGAAGAGTCTAGATAGTCACTTACCTGCTTGGACTACAAGACCTCCAAGGTCCCTTCCAGCTCATATTAGATTTGCCCTTTGCTCCTTTTCTGTCTTCCTCAATTGCAACAAAAGATGTAATTCTTGTAATTAATACTGAAATAAGATTCAGTTGTTCAAGACTGACATAAGATGTTTCGGCAAAAGGCAAGATGATGTCCTCCATCCATTCCCCATATAAAATCCATCTTGTCCGGCAAATGACCTTTACTCCCAAAGTACTAAAAAAGTTTTTTTCCACCACACGTCTGCCATGTTCCCACATCTGCTATCTCGTGAGGTTGCCTCACCCTGCACAATAAGAGGGCTGCCCATGTAACTACAAGCTCAGGTAGATTTTTTTATAAGTAAAGGTAGTCCTCAATTTACAATCACAATTGAACCCAACACTTCTGTTGCTAAGTGAAACATTAGTTAAGTGCGTTTGCCCCATTTTACGATCTGTCTTGCCACAGTTGTTCAGTGAATCCTTGTAGTTGTTAAATTAGTCAAACTGTTGTTATGTGAATCTGGCCGCTCCGTTGACTTTGCTTGTCACAAAAGGGGATCACGTGACCCCGGGACACTGCAACCGTCATAAAGATGAGGCAATTGCCAAGCGTCTGAATTTTGATCACATGACCATAGGGATGCTACAACAGGTGTGAGGGTGAAAACTGGTCATGAGTCACCTTATTTTGGTGCTGTTGTAACTTTGAACGGTCGCTAAACGAACTGTTGTAAGTCGAGGACTACGTATAGAAAAGGAATGAAGGTCTCCTATTTCTGATGTGGCAAAATGTATCTTGGGCTAGTTCTACTTGTTCTTTACATAGGGATGTAAAAACTTCTACCCTCAAAACGACGCTATAGAGCACTGCACACCAGAACAACTAGACACAAGGACAGGTTTTTCCCCGAATGCCATCACTCTGCTAAACAACTAATTCCCACAACACTGTCAAACTATTTAATAAGGCTGTATTACTATTGTTCTTCTCAACTTTCCTATTACCTATCCCCTTTTCTACTTATGAATATAACGTTGCTTGTATCTTTGCAATTTATATTGTTTTATTTAGTTTCCTAGTATGATTTATATTGATTGCTTATTTAGTATCCTATGACTATCACTAAGTCACGTATGATTTATGATGAACGTATTTTTATGATGACTATAATCATGATTTATCACTTACAGCTTTATGTACACTGAAACCTTATGCACCGAAGACAAATTCCTTGTGTGTCCAATCACATTTGGCCAATAAAGAATTCTATTTTATTCTATGTGGTTTTCCTATACACGCCTTTTGCATGACATGCGGAGCACTAGAATTGAGCAGATCTAAGGGCTCATGCACCCTTTTGCAGAGAGACTACCGTTTCCTAGCCTTCATTAGGCACACTTGCAAATATGTTCCGTGAAATCCGTGGTCCCGCTCTTAGCTCTGCTCAACAGAAACCTTTTGCTGGGTAAGATCTTTTGTTAAACTTTTTTGAAAGGGATAAGGAGAGGGAAAGAAAAGAAAGGAAGCCAAAGGGCAGATCAAAATATGGTCTATGTGTGTCTATGAATGTTTCCTGCTGCTCAGAGACCCAGCACAAAGGGCCACCCATCAGCCTTTCATTAAATAGCACTTGCAACTCTCTGAAATTCTATCAATGGAGTAATCAGAGCTGCCGTGTCTCTGGATCTGATAGAACAGCAGGAGCTGAGCAATGAAGACTGACACAGTTAACAAAGTCACTCTTGCCACTTAATGCCAGGGAAAGAAGCAGAAAAGCAAGACAACAATGTTTATTTGTCTATCTAAGAATTAAGAAAGGAGGAAGGAGACAGGGTTTAAGTGTGAATTCTGGCAGGGCTTAGACAGAGTCCTTTTACCTCTGGATTTGATCTAATCACCTGCACTTTGCTGTGGATGGCATAATACAACCTAGATAATCATATTCATGACTTAAACATAATAATAGAGAAAGACTAGGTAGTGTCCTTTGTTTTGCTCATTCAGTCCACCAGAGTTCTTTCTCACCAAAGGGAAAAGAAACATGTTTCCCATGGAGAGAGATTCAATGGGCAGATTTAAAAATCAAGATGCTAATGTCAAACCCTCCACAAGGCAATTTTGATCATTTTGAAAAATGCAGCAACAGGGTAAAAGGCTTAGACTCCAACTGCAAGAGGATTAAGGATACCTACAAAGAGCCAGTGATAGGAGATGAAAGAAAGCGGCAAAACGAAAATCAGACAGGAATAAAATAAGTTAAAGGCAAAGAACGGAATGCATATTTCAAAGGTTAAACAAAGCTCCTGGGTTCTCTGAGCCATAGATTAGCGTGACATATTTAAGCTGGTGGAGGGATCCATGGTTCCCCAAAGTTAAGGCTATCATACAAAAATGAAGCAAGAGAAAGACAGAAGTTGTGAGTGATCATTATTCAGAAGCATCAAGAAATATTCTGGCATCCCAGCTAAAAAGTTGATGCAAGACATCAAACCAGAAATAGATGTAATTAGAGAAGAAAATTACAGACACAAGTGACTAATAGGATAGATCACACTTGTGGGTGTGGGATGGGTGACGGTACATATTTGATAAATATATAAAAACCACTGAGACTATTGCTGCATAACATTTTCTTTTCTTCTTATTGTTTTTAAAACAACATTTTACATAAGGAGGCAACTGGGCATGGGACATTTATGCACCTAATTAGAAGCAAGTGACACTTCTGGGGTTATTATAGTTACCTGTGTATATTCCCAAACTTCCTTAACATCCCATAATCGTGTCAAGGCTATGGTTTCCCAATTATAACAGAAGGCTGAAGAAGCTGGACCATCAGAATGATTAAAGAAAAATTAATGCTTTGAATATGATGTTGGAGAAAATGGTTGATAATACCACAAGAAATACACACCATCCAATGTTAATTGAAGTAAAGTCACACCGCTCATAAGAAGTACTAACAATGAAGCTAAAGCTTAGATACCTTTGGTGCAAAATACAAAAATGAGGATAACTAGGGGAGATTCCTGCTCCTTGGAAAAACTAAAGGCAATTGAAAGAGATTCACAGCAAACAAGTTGACTAAGTACTATCTTTGAAGATCCAACCTGGAACTTATATGAAATCAAAGAAGCAATTATTGACAGACAAAACGGTGAAATGATATTCCACAGGTCACAAATACTGTAGTCAGAAGTGACAAAATGAATGAAAAATTACATTGTGAAACTAGACATGCTCAGACTATGTAATTCCAGGTGTTAATCCTATGTTTTAAATACAGTAGATCTTCCCCTACCTTTCACACATTTAACAAATTGGGAAACAATTATAAGCTATGAAAAAAAGGGCAAGGGTAAATACTAACTGGGCTTCTATCTGAATATGAACAAGGATGCCCACAGGAGATAATTAAGTTTTGCATTGAAAAGGATATGCTCCCATATAGTAGGTTATTGTAGGGACGCAGTGGCTCAGTGACTAAGACGCTGAGCTTGTCGATCGAAAGGTTAGCAGTTCAGTGGTTCGAATCTCTAGTGCCGCATAACGGGATGAGCTCCTGTTACTTGTCCCAGTTTCTGCCAACCTAGCAGTTCGAAAGCACGTAAAAAATGCAAATAGAAAAAAATAGGAACTTCCTATTCCTTCCTTTGGTGGGAAGGTAACAGTGTTCCGTGCACCTTTGGCATTTAGTCATGCTGGCCACATGACAACGGAGGTGTCTTCGGATAGCGCTGGCTCTTCGGCTTTGAAACAGAGATGAGCACCGGCCCCTAGAGTCGGGAACGACTAGCACATATGCGCGAGGGGAACCTTTACCTTTATAGTAGGTTATATGTATGTTGCCAGATCTTTTTGTTTTACTCCTTGAAAATATAACACAGATCTCAGGAATGTTGGGGGAGGGAAATATTAATTATTGCTTTCATACTCTTTTCCAATCCTTTCCCTTCCTTCCTCCCCACTCTCCCCAACAAAATCCACCAGCAGGAGAAATAGAGAGAAAGCCCTGCCATTCCAGTACCCACAATGAGCAATCCTTTGCACCCTGCATGTATTTAGAGCTGCTTAGTAATAGGGAAAATAATAAAAGGAGGAAAACAATCCATACAATAACGTATTATGCCTGCAAGTCACCTGTATCATGTTTGCATGGATGTTTTGTGATCACTCTGAAAATGGACTTAAAAGTATTACACTGAGCCTGGCTTACAAAGAGCAGTCCTCTATTTGAGAAGCTGAACAGTCACGTCCCATTTAAAGGAAAAGAGTCATTGAAAGCGTTGACATCAACAGTGGAAACACAAATAGTATTGAGCATGTACATAGAACGCCTAGTCACACTCTCATATTAATGGAAGACAGATGTCATTTTTCATTCACATAATTACCATATATTTTAAATTAGTATCCGTGTATTTACATTTGTTTCTGCAAATTCTATATAAATCTTTGTTCATCCCTGCCAATGCCTGGGCTATATAAATGTCTGTCTTAAAATTAAATCAACCCACTATATCGGCATTCACTCTTATTGGTCATTATCTGATGCTAAATAAAAAGCAATCTATGTAAATTTGTTCTGATAGCTTGTTTTTATTTATTTATCTATTTAGCCGCCCAACTCCAATGGACTTCAATGTTCCATGTTCCGAAGCAAACCCATACATTCAAGGCAGTAGTGGGTTCCACTTACCTTTGCTACCGGTTCAGAACTGTGAGCGTGCACATGCGCTTGCTTCGCTCGCGCACGGCACTTCTGCACATGCACAGAACGTTCTGCGCATGCGCAAAGAATCTGTGATGATGTCGGGGTGGGTGGGCGGAGCCTCCCGCCACCGCCACTACCAGTTCGCCCGAATTGGGGCGAACCAGTAGAAACCCACCACTGATTCAAGGTTATTTTGAAACTGCAAAGACTTAAACTGAAATTTCCTCCATCCATAGTCACCTTACAATTGAACCATTGCAACATGTTGTACGTTGGTCTGTCCCCTGAAGACCACGCAGAAGCTTCAGTTGGTCTAGCAGCAGTGGGGGAGATAGTTATGGGCACAACTTGTTTTGGCCATGTAATACCACTACTCCATGGGTTGCACCAGATTCCAAATAACTTCTGGGTGCAATTCAAGGTGCTGGTTGAGTTGATTTGTTCCACCATAAAAATAAAATAGCCTCAATCATGTTTGACTCTTTATGACTACATGAACAGTTTTCTACATGAACATAGTTTTCTCACTATTAAAGAGTTTTTTCATCATCATCTTCTGAATTGTTTGCTTGTTAGCGTCTAAACAGACAAAAATCCTCTACACCATCAGCCTCTCTAGATTCTTAGCTAGAGTTCCCAACTTCCATTGCAAACAATCCTGAGAATTATTTTCTCCTAGCAAATATGAGTATGTGATATATATTTGTTGCACATATGAAATATCAAACAAAGGCCACACTCTAAACAGAAGCCATAGCCAAAGCAAAATAAATAAATAAATGTATATTAATTGCTAATAAAACAAAGCAAATTTAATTGGAAAGTAAAGTTGATATCCATATGCGTATTCAAGTACAAACCATTCTACCACACATACATTTTTCACTGTTGCATACACACACATACACCGCAGACTCATAAACACCGAAAGATTGCTGAAATCTGGGCCCAGTCAGGAAGCATAAACCAATGCAAGCTTATTTTGTAATAAATCCCCTTAATTCCAATGGGACTTGAATAAGATCCTATTAAAATTCTCCCTTGAGCTGAGTAGTCTATGTCGATATTATATTCTTGGCAGCAAAACTGAGTGGTTTTGCTGCTGAAATGCTGGTGTGTTTTTGGCTGGGGAAAGATTTTCTTCCATATAAACTGAAGTGAAAACTAGAGAAGAGATTCTTGAGATACTGCATTGTTGTTGTTGTTTTCTGTTTGCTGCACAAAGGATACAATTCAATTAGGTCTTTTATGCAAGCAAACCAAGGAATGTTTACAACTAAGTCCCTCTGGGTTCAGATCAGTACACTAAGACATCAGATTAAGGAAGAACTTAATGATGCAAAGGAATTTCTTTTGAAAATGCAATTTTCTGTTCAGAATATGTTGTCTTAAACTGGTGCATGGTATATTTGGTTTTGGCTTAACACAAGAATTCATCCATTAAGCTTGTAAATCATGGTTTATGTCTTAGCATAAGTGAATTAGGCCACTATGGCTTGTTAAATTTTTACCATAATCTCTGAATCAAAAGTTTACATACCCTCTTCAAATGCTAATGAAGGTTCTGAAAAATTGAGCTTGCTTCCTTTGAAACATCTTCAGATTGTTCCAGAAGGCATAAGAATTCGTCACTGGATAGACTGATATTTTGTAGTATCCCATTTAGTATTTTAGTAGTGTAATATGAAGATGGGAAAGGGGTAAAAAAAAGCTAAGCTTTTAGGAAAAAGAGCAAACCACTTGCTCTCTCTTAGAAATTCTTGAAAGCAGATGCCTAAGAACATTTCACTTCAGCATGTCTTCTGGGACCTTGTTTCCAAATTTTGTAAGTTACACATATTGCAATTAAAGTAATGCTTAAAGCAGGTTAAAAAGAGCCCTACTGATGCTCAGAACAGATTCAATGTTGTAAATGATCACAGATGTCGTTCCCATCAACCCAGACATACCACTGGAAAACAAATTCTGGTCAATTTCTAATTTCTACCATTAATACCACTAATTATATGTTTCTTAAAAAAAGGCCCGAGATTCAGGATTTAGAGAGGAAATCTTGTTCATCATAATCCACTCCTTTCAATTAAGGCCATAACAGTAAAACCAACAGCAGAATTGCTAGACCAAATGATAACATTACAAATTGCTCCTTTTAAACAATTTGCCAGCTGTAAAGGCCAGCCAACCAGCTTTTAGAATGCAGTATGAAAATGATAGAAGAGACTTCTCATTTTAGCTACCTTTTATTTCTTTTCTTCTATTGCTGTCAGCAAGACTGTCTGTGGTTTTTTAATGTATCTTTCAGATGCCCATATACACATTAATTCTGCTACCATGTCAATTTTATTCCATAAAGGACTTGCATAAAAATATAAACATAGCATCCACCTTGGGATCACCTGATTCGTCAGCCAAAGTAAAAACTACCAAGGTATCTTTAAATCTGAGAGACATCGGCTTGTGAATGACAGTAATTGTTCAACTATCCCAAATCAATGAGTCTGGAAGTAATGGATTTATAAAACCAAAGCCCTCTTTGGAGTATTTAATTTTTTTCCCCTTTATTATGCAGAAAAATCTACTAAGAAAAGTAAAAGAATAATGATGTGCAGAATTAAAATCAGACTCTCGGGGAGAAGAAATATAAACCAGTATTACTTCTCATCCTGAGAGATTAAAAAGAGAGTTCATGCTTTCAGCCACAAAAATGTGTTATGTAGTACAGATTTGAAAAACTTCCCACTGTACATTTTTATGAAGGACTTCTAAAAGATTTAAGTACTATTTGACCTGATAGAGACTCCAGCATCATAAGCAGCACAATGTGTCTCTGCTAATTATTGTGAACTTGATTGCAAGTACTCAGTCTGTATTTAAAATAGGAATCTGAACGTTAATTCTTCAATGAAACTGTCACAGATATTTTGTTCACTTTGCAACAAGTAGGTTGAAGAATATTGATTCATTAGTTGCTACTGATTGGTTGGGTTTCTTCCAGTCATTTTTAAAAAGTTCTTTTTTTTTAAATGGATCTAATGTTTTGCCATAGATACTGCATACTAATGATCCAATTGATGAACACAGATTTGTATTTCCATTGACACCCTTCAAATCCTGAAATCCTGAAATAGCAAAGCCTATTTTAAACCTTTGCATGGCCCTATTTTCTTGTAATTTCAGAACAGGGGGAAAATGATTTTGAATTCCAGATGTAAAAATGCATTTGCTTAGAGGAGGATCTTTGGGATTAGCTGGCAAAATCTACATAATTAGTTGGCCAACAATTCATAAGGGAGAAGACAAAAATCTAGCAATATTCTCTCAATGCATTGTTATAACCAATTGATAAAAAAAGTTGGGCTTGGAGTTAAATCCTGAATCACCTGAAAAGGGGATTCCTATCAAGTTTTTTAATCCAAGGTTGAAAATTTGTGGTCTTTCATGCTTTCAGCTTCTATGGACATCAACAATATGGTCAATGGATAAGAAAGGTTGGAATCAAATAAGTCTCATTCCTCCTTATTATCAACACACTGTAGATAACCTACTCTAATCAAGCAACATCCAAAGGGCACAGATTCCATACCTCTCCTTTAACAGGTGTTTGGTAATTATAACATTTTGTAAGAAAAGACCTGATTGTTTTCACACCTACTTTTTTCTGTGACCTTTATTAAAATTGAAACTATTTGGACAAATAAATGATCACAAAATGAATCTGTTTGAATGTTTTTTCCATTTTATTTCAATTCTGCCATCTATTTTTTTGGCTGGATGATCAACTAATTACATATTCTTACAGGTGACCTTTGGGAGAGCGGCTTAATGGAAAACAGTGCTCCATCCAAAATCTCACAGGCAACCTATTCTTCAGAGAAGCATATGAAGCCCATTACCTAAATCAAGAGATAAATCTAGATTGTGAGCACAATGGGTGTCTGATGCTGATGATTTTGCTGTTAAACGAAGAGCAGCTGTAATTTTACAATCCATATTTTAATGTCATAAACACACATACGTGCAACACAAGAATGAGTTAACATTATAGTGTTTACTATAAACAATATTATCACACACACACAAAATGAATATAAATTGGGTATAAGGGAACACAACCCTTATGAATGCCCTAAATAATGCATTTCTTTTGACTCATATATATTGCAGTACACTTATATAACATACAGATAACATCTACATTTAGAAATAGAAACAAGGCTATATCAGCATTCTTCAGTAGAGGATTTAAGGCCTTTCCAAATACAATTAGAAACTGCATTCTTTCAGGAGCACTCCAGCATTTTATATAACTATAAAAACAGCAAATATCCTCTACTGAAGATCCAATCCTGTCTGTATGTCCGTCTAAGGAAGCCCTTCTGAATTCAACTGAGCTTATTGCTTAATAGATGTGTATAGAATTGCACTGGATTCCATACACTCTTATTCCATACATCCCTTTAAAACAGGTACTGGGGCAGTGGTGAAATCCACATTTTTTTACTACCGGTTCTGTGGGTGTGGCTTGGTGGGCGTGGCTTGGTGGGTGTGGCAGGGGAAGGATACTGCAAAATCTCCATTCCCACTCTACTCCAGGGGAAGGATATTGCAAAATCCCCATTCCCTCCCCACTCCTGGGGAAAGGATATTGCAAAATCTCCATTCCCACCCTACTCTGGGGCCAGCCAGTGGTGGCATTTGCCAGTTCTCCGAACTACTCAAAATTTCCGCTACCGGTTCTCCAGAACCTGTTAGAACCTGCTGGATTTCACCTCTATACTGGGGTAACTGTGAGACCATATGGGTCCAGGAGCAATGAAAGAAAGGCTCAGATGCTTTACATGTAACAGCGGGAAGCAACCCACTTCTGGATCCAAATGAGTTTGACAAAATATGAAGCATCTGTCTTTCCACAGAATGTATGGGGTGCTGAGGAGCTTTTCATCTTGGTATGGAGCAGATCCATGCCAAATGGCTGTATTTCCCCCTCCCCTGCATGTCATTAACATGCATAGTGACATAATTTCAGACAATTTTCTGTAGCTTCTCACTGTTGTGTGTACAGCATCTGACACAATAATCCTGGCTTCCAAGACACCAGTATCAATGCTTGTTGAAAGACACACCTAGAAAGAGCTAGCTGCCTATCTACTTTATTTAAGTGTGTGTGTATGTGTGTGTGTGTGTGTGTGTGTGTGAGATATATTACACATCTGATATTCTTTTCAAAACCAAGGCATCATTGCAGCATTGATGTTTTTCGCACCATACCTGACTTCCAGATGCTCCTCAAGGTTATCTTCAAAAATCACTTTTCATATTTAACCATACTTGCAAATAATGGAAAAAATCACACTGTAGTTCTATCCTAAAAACACATGTCCTTCTTGTTTAGAAAAGATACGTCTGCCAAGGAGACTTTAAATCTGATTCCTACATTGTGCAGGTATTCAGTGTTCACCTCCTATTCTGGCACTAGGATTCCATGTTGTAACTTTATAGCAGTTATCACATTATCTAAAGAGGAAAACCAATTATCTGCACTCCCATAAATCTACATTTCATAGAAGAATTTCATGAAAGTTCATTGAAGAATATAAACCTAGGATGCATTAGCCTCTGGCATTAATCCATTCGGCAGTTTCTGCCTGCCCCAAACTAATGCCAGCTCATTTTAAAGGGAAGACACTCTCTGGAAAATTAAAAGATCTTAGATCCCCCTTACCTGGGAGAAGTTCAGCCCATTCAGAGGGTGGCATTGCTCTTCTACTCTCTCCACAGCTCCTGTGCCTTTCTTCATCCTTTCAGCCTCTTGAGCCAGGTGGAGGTCCAACACTGGCACTCCTCGTGAACGGACGTCCGTCTCAGTCAAGGAATTGACCATCAGCATTACCCAGACGGGCCTCTTGCGTTCCCAATTTCCAGCAATGGCATTGAAAAGGTAATCAGCGTAAAGGCCTTTGCCCCTTTGATCTGGAGTCATCCAGTGAGGCAGCATCAACCTGACATACTCAAGATGGCGTTTGAGGCGATGGTAAAGATCCCGGGGAAGCACATCCTGTAAATTCTCTCCACGAGGAAGCAACTGACAGTTGGCCAGGCCTGAGATAGTGGAAGGGTTTGTGAGATCCAATTCAAAATACACGCTGGAGCTGGCTTGAAAAGCAGCTTTGGAATTCTCAGGAACAAAATCCCACACCCGTGTATAAGGCACATGGATGGTGCCAAATAAGTAGGCAGGAGGATCTCTCCGGATTGTCCAGAGGAAAGAGTTTAGGTCTCTTTGCTAAAGCAAAAGAAATCAGAAAGGAAACTAATCAGCATCAGGGACTGTGCTGTGACCAAGATATTTAAGGCCAGCAAAAAGAAGAAGTAAATGACGCAGAGAAGAAATGCAGGTGTATACTGTGATTATCACCTATTTTGGAATTGTTTGAAGACTATTGTTTCACATAATAATCTCTCTGATACTAACCTACGAGATAATGAAGCAATATCTATTGATATTACATACGCTAGAACAATTCTACTGAATTCAATAAAGATTTTAGCAAATGCAAAACATATCTGTTGCAGAGAAAGATTCAGATTTAAGTCACTTAACAGATATATACTGCTCAAAAAAATAAAGGGAACACAAGCAGAAGACATCCGAGATCTGAATGAATGAAATAGCCTTATTAAATACTTTGTTCTTTACATACAGTAGTTTATACACTGCTAAACAACTAAAGGGAACACAAAACTACTGTATGTAATGAACAAAGTATTTAATAAGGCTATTTCATTCATTCAGATCTCGGATGTCTTCTGCTTGTCTTCCCTTTATTTTTTTTGAGCAGTGTATTATGCCTTAACATCTAAGTGACTGTCCTTTGAGTTGAAGAGAGCTATAACAACGGAATAGGTTACTGTTCTTGATGTTCTCTGAGCTTGCACTGATGATGTTACTAGTTTGGGTAATGAAATGTCTGCAAGAAAACAACCAAGCTCAGAGAGCACCGAGGACTCCTCATTTCAACTCTGTGCTACAAATATTCTCCTTTATAGGTTACTGAACTTTAAACAGCCTTCTTGTATGGAAGAAATACATTAATACAAGCAAGAATTTGTTCATTGTTATATATGTATATTTTTGGACAGAACATATACATTAAACACACACACACACACATATATAGGTCTTTGGTTGTTTGGGTTTTCTCCCGCGTAAAATTGGAAGTGTCTTGGCGACATCGCCAAGACACTTCCAATTTTACGCGAGAGAAAACCCGAATAACCAAAGACCTACATACAAACACCCGCGAAAACCTCAGAAAACATATATATATACACACACACAGCTGCACTCAGTGGAATAGATTTATCTTCTTTCTTTATCTAAGCAGGCATCATCCTTAAGATCATCTATTTGGGTCATTTATCCTTGCATTTGATCAGGCCAGAAATATATACTTAAGAGACACCTTGTAATAATTCTTTTATCCAGTCTGCATGGGCTCACTATGCAGAGAAATTCTGCAAATCCTTAACCATTTGTCTCAGAGAGCCATAATTTGTCAGTAATACATACTAATTTTATGCCGCCTCTACTCCTGTCAGAAGCAAGTCTTTTGATCCTAAATTGGAAGCAAGTGTGTAGTTCCACTGGCTTTCATATAACCTGAAGCAGCAGATGATACAGGTAATAATCACAGTGCTTCTAAACGTCAAGACCATCCATTCACATGAGCTTTTGCACTGAGATGCCCCAAATCTACTTATCTACTAGCTACAGCCTAGCCTAAATACAACTCGGAGGTAGCTTAGGCTGAGAGACTACAGTACAGGTGGCCCAAATCTTTTAATAAGGGACATGGCAGGGTGAAGACCGGTCCTAGTTTGGCACTATAATTTATTTAAATGAGCTGCAGTTTGAGAAATGTGAATAGGTGGCATTATGCTGTACATTATGCTACCTTTATTTTACTAAACTATACATCGCCCGTGAAAACCCTGTTTAAATAAAAACAAATTATGGAGTATAGAAAAGTTAACCAAAGGACCCTAAGAGTTATTAGCTTTGCTTCTGCTGAATAAGAGTAGCAACACATATAGAGGTATAATGATACCCATATTGTTAACTATCTGGCTATGGCCTAAACTTTTTTCAGAAGATGCCTGAAAAAAGATGGGAAGGGCTCCAGTGTTGGCAAGCAGAGGCGGTTAGCCTATCTGGTAGTAAAAGTCTACGACTTGACTACAGGATTGCTACCGTTTACTAGTCAAGCAGTCCAATGTGCTGGACGCTGCCTAAGGGGCAGAAGCTGAAGTCTTGTCTTCTTATCAAGTTGACCATTTACGTCTACTCTTTCCAGTCCTTGTTCTCCTGCCAAAGGCAGCGCTCCCCAGAGAGCCCAGCCAGGCCACCTGAGATGGGATGTTGGAGATGCCATAGCCGCCAGGATGACCTCCCTTCGGATCTTAAGGGCCCAAATTTCGGGAAAGGCCAAGCTTTCTGGATCCTGCGGGGCTCTTGGGAAGGAAGCGCCTGGCTGATGGGGTGCTCTTCGGGGATCATCCCAGGAGATCCCAAAAGATACCCGCACGTGGCGCTGCCCAGGTTCTGCTTACTTGCAATCCCCGCCACCCACACCTCCTCCATCGCGTGCACCTCTCCTCTCTCCACTCCGTCCCTCCCTCGCCCAGCTCACCGATCGGGGCAGCTCACATCGCCTTGGGTCCATTTGCTGCCGCCTCCTGGGCTCGGGTCGAGCCGACGCCGGCAGGGCCCCCCCGAGCACAGCAACGCATATCAGCGCCAGGTGGGGCTGCATCCTCTTCTTCCCCAGGGACCCGCCTTTGCCGGCTGTTTTAAGAGTAACTCTTCGCCGGTCGGATCGCCTCGGGTGTCTCGATCCCAGCCGGCCAATGTCCCGTCCGCATCTGACAAGTGCAAAAAAAAAAAAGCGAGAGTTCGCATCCGCTGCCCTGGTTGGCGGGACGGTGAGGGGGGGGGAGGAGGAGGGGAGGGGAAGGGGCCGTGTTAAATGGTCCCGCAAGGATGGTTCGCGGACCCTCGGCGGCACTGATCCCGAGCCTCCGCCATGCTCGGGAGCTGAGGGTGGGTGGGGGGCGAATGCAACTCTTCAGAGGAGAATCGTTTTATGCTGGCCGAGAGTTACTGAGGGTTTGCCCCGTCTTCTATTTTCCCCTTGGCGCTTAGAAGGAAAGAGGTGGGAAAAGAAAGTGATTTCTCTCTCTCTCTCTCTCTCTCTCTCTCTCCCTGAGAAGGGGGGGTGGGGGGCGGCGGAGGTAGCGGGGATCCGAGTTTTTCGATGGCGATAGATGTAGGGGAATGCTATTTGAACAGGCACGGGAAGGCGGGCACTACTGTGGATGTCATCATGTCGGTTTCACACACGCACGCTCACACAGCTAGGAAAAGCCAGGAGGCGGGGAGGCGGGGGGGTGGGGTGGGGTGGGGTGGGGTGGCGAACCACCACACTCTCATCACTTTACCGCGACTTCCAAAAACTTTTCCAAACTTTTTCTTTTCCATCCCGCGTGTGAAAGGCAAGCAAGGTACAAGTGCCGCCGCCAGATGGCGCTTGGCTCACAAATAAAGCTCAGCCGGCTCTCAAAAGGAGGGGAGGGGAGTCTTCCTCGCTCCCACTTAAAAAAATAATAATAATAATAGGAAGGAAGGAAGGAAGGAAGCAAGCAAGCAAGCAAGCAAGCAAGCAAGCAAGCAAGCGCGGGAAGGGACGCCGTTCGAGACACAAACGATCAAAGGACTAATTCAAACATTTCCTAGTCTCAAGTGCACCTTCTCTTTTTCTGAAAAGCTATTGTATGGACAGCAATTCTTTCTTTTGTTTTACTGTTCCGAAGATGAGCTCTTGTGGGTTTTTTTTTGACAGGCTTCCAACCCGGGAAACGAAGGCCAGGGGAAGTCCTTCACAACCTTTCTTTCCCCCTCGGATTTCATCTCCCATAATCCCTGACTGTCATTTTTGGGGGGATGAGGAGAGAGGGGTTGTGGAACTTGCATTCAGACACATCTGCAGGACATCATATTGGCATATGCTAAAAAGCAGAGGGGGAATGGAATTTTCTTCCGAGCTTGGAAATTCTAGCAAAGCATTCCCAGTCAAGGCAGGGTTCAGAAGAAGAGGCTAGTGATTCCAGGTTTGGGATGAAACAAAATCTGGGATGGTGGGGGGGAGAGTGGGACAATGCTGATGGGAATTTCTTCTCTCCCCCACCCACCCCCATCTCCCAGCATGGCTTGGCATACCTTGGTAGCGCAGCTGTCCCCATCTTTCAAGCACCTTCTTTTCCATACATTTTGTGGCCTTAGCTTTTTCTTCCCTCAATGATTATTGTGTACAAAATGTGTGTGTGAATGTATGTGTATGTGTTCATATGCGTATATACATACACATACACACACATGTATGTACCCTGTTTCCCCAAAAATAAGACATCCCCTGATAATAAGCCCGATATGCTCTACATGGGGCTACCCTTGAAAAGTGTTCGGAGACTACAGTTGGTCCAGAACGCAGTCGCGCGAGCTATTGTGGGTGCACCTAGATACACCCACATTACACCAATTCTCCGCGAGCTGCACTGGCTCCCTATCGGTCTTTGGACACAATTCAAGGTGTTGGTTATTACCTTTAAAGCCCTACATGGCTCAGGGCCAGGTTATCTTGGAGATCGCCTTCTACCGCATAGCTCCCAGCAACCGGTAAAATCCCACAGAGCTGGTCTCCTCCGGGTCCCATCAGCTAAACAATGTCGGTTGACGGGCCCGCAGGGGAGGACCTTCTCTGTGGCTGCTCCGGCTCTGGAACCAATTACCTCCTGAGGTCCGGACCACCCCCACCCTATTGGCCTTCCAGAAAGCGGTGAAGACCTGGCTTTTCCAGCAGGCCTGGGGCCGTTGATCTCGCTACGGCGGTCTTGCGAGACCTGGCCATGGAATGGAGTGTATGGGTTTTTAATGTTTTTCTTTTTTTAAAAAAAATTTTTTTATGGGATATTGTTCGCATTGTTTTTTGCTGTAAGCTACCCAGAGTCCCTAGGGAGTTGGGCGGCATAAAAATGCGACAAATAAACAAATAAACAGGGCTTTTGAGGGAATGCGCTAAAATAAGCCTCCCCCCTGAAAATAAGCCCTCCCTGAAAATATTTAAACCCAGAGCTGGAAATCAGGTAAGACGGCAAGAGAAGCCCCATCTTGCTCCACGCATCCCAAAATAATAAGACCTCCCCAAAAATAAGGCCAAGCGTTTATTTCGGGGTTCAAAAAAATATAAGAAAGACAGGGTCTTATTTTCGGGGAAACACGGTATGTATATTTGTGTTGGACACAAGATCATGCAAAACTAATTCCATGCTCAGTGCAGTGGATGTTTTGCATCACCAGTCTAACCTGTGTTCTGTACATATATATATTCCACGGTGAAAACTACTAGCCAGTATAATGCTGGTGTACTTTCATTTGCCAAGGTTGCTCCAGGATCCTAAAGAACACAAATAGGATCTTTCCAGCACAATGTTCCTTCAGAATGCAAACAAATGGAACCCTTCTGCAGGTGGAGATCCAGCATGTCAAGGATAAGTCTAGCCTGGAGCCTTTCATTTTGTTATAATTACACTGCTGATATCTGGGAATATATAGAGTGGATTAATGAAGGCTTGACATTCCGAAAACAATCCAGATTATTTTACTTGGATCCTTTTTCTATTTTCCAGACAAGAAAGCAATATCAGAGAGTACTATATAAAGAAAAATGAAACTCAAAAGATCCAAAGACTTATCAAAGACATTCCACAGATGAGAGGTGTAAAAAGACATTGTCACGAATTCTGCAGTTGTGTCTCTAATCATTACTGTCTAAGGAAACAATTGTAGAATGTGTGGCCATACTGTTTAATCATTAATATCAGTGTGCTTTTAAAATGTTTAGTAATGATAGATAGCCTTGCAAATTTAGCTCATCTATTATTGGATGTTATACCATTAATTACTCTGGTATTTGCCTGTTCTGTTTCCTTCCCTTTTCATCTCTTGGACATTGTCTCCTTTAATTTATAATGGATTTGCTGACTAGGAAGTATGAGAATTTACTTCCACATGTCTGGAATGCACTGATACGGTATGTGGAAAGCCATGCTAAACAGGTTGGTTAACATACTTTCAGTCTGACTGTTGTTAATTTTCATTTGCATCTCTGGATTAATTAAAGACATTTACCTGGAATTCTCCTACTGAAGTGCAAACCAGAACAATATTATTAACAAAACGTGTAATATATATCACCCTTTCAAATGCCTATACAAAGGTCAAAGCATTTTACAACAATTTCTAACTGCAATATATTATTAATATTGAGAAATACAGCCATGCAGATTTAATTTAAGGATTAATCCTTAAATTAAAGATTAAATTACTCACATCTTTTATGTGCAGCCCCATTATCCACCCTTAAAGTCTTCTTCAGGCAGACAATCTCTAGGCTCACCTTTCAGGAAGAGGTCAGTTATCATTATCAGCTTTCAGAACTGACAGCTGCCTGTCACCTAGAAGCACAGACATGGAAAAATTCCATATAGGCTTCTTTGTAGATCGGGATTCATAATTATACTCTGTAGCCTGAGGCATCTATAAAAATGTCAAAAAATTCAACATGGTGACTACAATTATTCAGTCATAGGCCTGCCCCTTTTACACACACTGTACATCAAACATTAAAAAGGGACAGAACTTCAATTTCACAGTCAATTTCTGGCTGTAAGTTGCATTAAAAGATACCAATTAGTTTAAAGTTTAGTTGATTCATAAGAAATAAACCAGATGAGCTATTAACATGTTTAATATTTCAAACAAAGGAATTTGTTTGGCATAATCCATAGATGAGTATTCATTTATATATAATTGGCTCTCCTTTATTTAGAAATAACATTATGTATCTTCTAATTTTCAAAATAAAAATGGGCTAATATTTAGGCAATACGCTTTTCACTCTTACCATGACGTCTTGTGTAAAAATTGATGACTTACACATTATTTATCTGTATCAATTATGTATAATTAAATAATGCCCAGGATTGGCACTGTAGATGTAAAACATAAATTGCATTTAGTGCACATAAACAATCTGCAAAATGCAGATGATTCAGAACCAGCAATACAGCTCAGTTATGAACTGAAGGTAGTGAGATCCTTCTCTTTTCACCTCTATGGTATGTGTCTTCTTCAATCTTGGGTCCTCTACCAGAAGCCTGGGAGCTTGAGGCTCTGAGTAGTATCTTTATTACTTACTTATTTACTTACTTACTTAAGATATTTGCTGCCTATCTGAATCACATGGTGACTCTGGGATATCTCAGCTGTTCCTAGCACTCTACTCTTCTGGACAAACAACTCTGATATTGTTCCTGAGATCTGTGGGAGCCATTTTCCCAGCTTAATAGTCACAGCCCTGAATCCTCTTACTACCATTGGGAATGCTTTGACCTTTACTTTCTACATCCTCTCTAGTTCCTCCTTCAGGCCCTGGAACTTCTCCAGCTTCTCTACTCCTTTTTGCTGATGCTGCTGTCACTTACTGCTGCTACCATTACTTTCCGATCCTTATCTGTTACCCACCAGACTTAGCCCTATTATTCTTCACGATATTCTATGGAATCTTTCATCTGTACTTGAGAGAGTCTAAATATACACTTTGCAGACGTTCATGTATACCAAGTACCTATTTGGTCGTGCTGTTCAGTGTATGTTGTTTCTGACTGCATCTTACAACCTATTGTTGCAGTATCTCTGAGGCCTCGCTGCATGGTCTATACCTCAGGTCCTGTCTAATGTGCTAGACACCCATTTCTATGGACCTGGAGCTTAGTGCCTGTTCTTCTTCTATAATCAGTACCTCTGTGCTGTCTTTCAATCCAGACATAGGGGTTTGAAAGAGGGGTTTGAAAGAGGGGTTAAAGAGGCCATCTATGTCAAAATTGAACAGTCCTCTCTCAACAGAGGGGGAGCAATCTGACATCATCTATCTCCAATCTACAATACACTCCTTTCAACAGTTCCAAGAAGGATCCACACCAATTTGCACCACTCAGGTGACTCTGATGAGACAGATAAACCTCCAGGTGACCTTAACGACCCACTAAAAGAATGCAAATGACCAGCTGTCTGCAAGGAGTATAAATCCTTCCATTTTCCACCATTCAGTCAGAGCTGAAGAAGCTTCTTTGGATGAGAAGCGAAACGTCTTCAAAGAAAAAACAGAAAGTCCAGTTGCCTCTTGAAAAAAAAAAACACCTTTGGGAGAATTCAATTGATAGATTAAGCCAATAGTTCAACTGACTGTTCGCTGACAAAAACTAAATAACCGAAGATTAAATGTCCAAGAGAATTCACTTGTCTTTGTTTGGCAACGAAAACATGATATAATTGGTTCTAGTTATAACTTGCTGAGGATGATGGTCTAGAACTGGAGGATGGCACTTTTGAGAAGGATAATCCCATCCCTATTTTCTATATAAGCGCTGTACAGAAGAAGGCTAATATACATTGGGTGTTTCTAGGTATGGGAGACCAGAAAAGGTGACCATTGAAGTAACATTACATGATAACATTCTTGTACTCAAAGAAGCAATTGCAGATACAAATCCTTGAGCAATCTTTCAGTGTCCTCCTATCCATTATCCTTATGTTAACTGAATTATCTTCTGATGGGTTATTTAATCTTATTAGAAGGTCAGCTTCTAATAAGAAGCTCAGTATTTTTAGGTATGGCTTTTTCCTTGGAGTACCTTTAAATGAATGCTCAACATGTAAGTGGTTGAGTCTTTTGAGCATGACTTACAGCATCGATTCAATACAATCTGTTCACTTAATTTCTCAATCTTTTCTTCCTATTTCCTACTAACCTTATTAGGCGAGCCTGTTCCTGAATACTATCTTTATTAAAATCATGTAAATGGACTTTCTGCAGTAGGACCCAAATCTGGGCCCCTGAAACAAAGGGCTTTGGCTGCCAGTGACAAATCTGAACATTGTCTAATACCACCTAAAGCCCTTGTTTAGCAGACATTCATTAAAAGCTTTGTCTCTACCTTCAGATGATAAAAAGCCTGCCAAAGTTAACAAGCACTCCAGAAAAAAAAAAGTATGTTGGGGGGAAAAAAGGAATGAAAAGGAAGGTTATCACTGACGCTTGTGAAGTGTCAAATATTTGAACAATTTACAAAACAAATAGTTGCTTCTCAACTGGGCTTTAGAAATAACAATGAAAGAAAATGTGAAGAATTTATACGGAGCTGAAAATCCTATCATTGATTTTTTTTTTTTAATTTCCCTAAATGATTTCAAACACTAAGGAACTGATCCAAATGTTTGGTTGGTGTTTCACAGATCTACCATCTTTTAAGAAGAGAAATGTTTAAACTTAGTCTTTATTTGAATTTGGTTTGGAATTTCAGTGTTTGAGTAGATGTTGATTATTTGGTAGAAAGAGACTCTTTTCTGTTGTGTCTCTTAGCTGAACAGTAGCATTAGAAGCAATTTCTAGACTGGACCAACTTTTATAATGCCCTTCTATAGCTAAAACAGCCTTGCTTCATTCCAACATTATAGGTGTTTTGTTATTAGCTTAAACCTTCCCATAGACTTGCACAGGAACGTTTAAGCTGGAAAAAGATAGGTTGTTAATTTGCAAAGGGAGAACCAAATAAATCGAGCAACCCACTTAATTTGCTAATTTTGCTAATCCTATTTTGATTCCGAAATGAATTGGAAGAAATAATGATGTTTTAAGCCATGGAATTTTGCATTCTCGAAAAAATAAAATAAAAAATAAAGCTAACTTTGCCTTTTCTTGAAAAGGCCATAGCTGTGCAAACAAAGCTGACTGCTTTTTAAGGCCACATAAAAGAAGGAGAAACATGAATCAGATGGGGCAACAGCTGTATAACTCTTCTGTTTCAATGGAATAGCAGGATTTCATGGGCTAGTGGAAATTTCAAGTCGGCTCTAAATCATGGAAATTGGAGAACACAATTTGTCTGCCATTTATAACGACATCTCACACTTAGGAAAGAAACTCTCATTTCAGATAGATGACTTTTGCAAAGACTTTCCTTCTCTAAGAGCAAGGAAATTAATTATTTTTCTGGGAATTTTTTTTTCCCTCTGTCTATCTCTGCTGATCAGTTCCATATGCACTTCATCCAGCACTTCCAAACAAGCTGTGGTGATGTTATAATCAGCTTCTAATGTCAATATTTTTTTTTTTAAAAAAAAAACCCAAACCTTTAACTATGTTGTGCTGGTATTTTGAAATGTGTAACTGTCTATCTGCTACTGCAGTTGTAAATAAAAATGATTGGGAGTCGTTATAAAGAATAATATTACTCCGATAACTTGAATTGGTAGGGTTTGTAATAAACAAAATAGAGATCTGCTCATAAACAATGAAAATTTAACAATATTGTATATCACACAGCAAGAACTGTAAGGAATGTAGGCTTATTGGTCATATGTCCCTGTAGTTTTAATTTATTGAATGTAAACTCTTAAGGCATTAAATTTAAACTCTAGACCTCTAAACATTTTGCTCAAAAAGACCCTTAAGAGTTTTTTTTAAAAAATAGTATGGAAGACATTTGCCCTTTAAAAATACGTACTGAAAGCCTGTTTGGTAAATCAAATGCATGAATATGACAACAATTAGTTTGTCCTTGCATTCTCAAGTGTGCTAATCTAAAGAGCTGTGAAGGTAGTCCTCGATTTACAACCACAATGGAGACTGGAATTTCCATCATAAGTCATAGCAATCATAAGTCAAGTCGGACCCAATTTTACAACAAATTTTATGGTGGTCGTTAAATGAATTCAGCTTCTCCAATGGGTGTTCTTTGCTGGTAATCAGTAAAAAAGATTGCAAATCGGCTGAGCACCGGATACTGCACAGTGTTGTAAATGTGAGCTGGTTTCCAAGCAGCTTGCTCACTTGTGATTATGTGACCAGAGAGGGGGTGCAGCAGTCATAACTGTAAATACAACAATCATAACTGACTTTTTCCAAAGCCATTGAAACTTTGGACCATCATTAAACAAACAGTTTTAAGTCAATGATGTAAGTCTCCAAAGCATGGCCAAAATAGAAATAAACTTTAATGGATTTAAAAAGGACACCAGAACACGAGAACAGCTGAATTATATTTTATAGGACACTACCTATACATTATCATAATTATAATTATACCTTATGGAATAAATGCAGCACAATACTGTAATACAGTACAGTGACAACCTGCTTGTTATTCCACAATATCATTCAACTTCTTTATGAAAAAATACTGTTCTTGACACCACTTTTTCTATCAAAATGTATTTTGTTGAATCATTTTTTGGGGTCACCAAACACCCACCATCACCATTCCTCCATCACGGAATGAGGATGGAACTCTGGGAAGCTTCAGCAATAATATAAAACCCAAGTGAAAAGTAAGCACAACACAATGCTAGAAAAAAAAGTGTATAGCTCAAGTGGCAATTTTGGATGTATCTGGCTTAATAATTACAGATAGGCTTGTGAAAACAAGTAGTTGTGTGTAACAGGTGTGACTACCAAAGCTTTTGATTTGTGTTAGCAGGCAAATAGTACCAGATTATCTCCCCCAAAGAACTTAGGGCAGTTTCATACATGAATTTACTACATCAGAAGCATGTCAGTAGTATTTGGCACCATGCATGCAAATTTACATTTTTGGAAAACAACCTTATTACACCATTGGAAGTATCTTTGTAATGACTTGTTAAGTTTCATTTTGTAGAGAACTGAGAAGCTTTATTTCAGAAAAAACCCCTCTATGTATACAAAGACTATGGATTTAAGTCCAATGCTAACTACATGGCACGAGAATAATCTTTAGGAAAGCATTAGCACTGTCATGCAAATTACATTTGTGTAAGAGAATCTGGGCCGGTGTGGAATGGGGATACAAAATGTACTTTCAGTAACTTTGGATGGATTTGTAACTTGTCTTAAAAGATCAATAATAAATAAATAAAGCTCAATGTGCACACTGAGATACTTATTGTAATCAGTATAGGATTTTATTTTTTCGTTTATTTTATTGCTAACCACCTTTTTGGATATATCCCCAGAAGAGAGTTTGTAATAAAAACATTAAAAGCACAAGAACAGTGGAACAAACAACAGCTTGGTGCATTCATTAAAGAATATGCTTCTATGATCAAGATTTTCCTACTTTCACGCACTAATCAAGCATTCACTTTCCAACTTTCTTTGCTTTTTACAACGGAAGTAACTGTGCTAACCACAGAGACTGAACATATGAACAATCTGGGCACCTCAAAAGAAAAAAGCACTATGCAAGTACACAAGAATTACAATAACAAAATTAAACCGTAGTTTATTTTCCCCAGCAGAAACTGTTCTGCCAAATTCCTGAGCTGTTTTAGTGAACAAATCTGTTGGTGTTTAACTCTTAACTCACTGTGTAAACAGTGTGCTTTGATAAATTGATGTAAGCATGCATTTATGTGCAGTGGATTATATCCAGTGGTGTCATTCTGTGAGTGCAAAGCTCCTGCCATTTGCAGAAACCACATCTTCCCTCTTGCTGAAGTGTCAAATATAATGCTTTGATTTCTTTCAGAAAGGCATAGTTTAAGCTATAGTCCAATATATAGTAAGTCATTGTCATTCAAACAGTTGCATATGTATTAGTGGAATAATAGTGCTAACACTATTTATTTCTAGCCTAATAGCCGCAATAAAGATAGACTAGGAATCTCCTTTGAACATTTGCTTTTATTAGGACTCCTGTCCTTCTCAGAATCCTTTTACATAGCTTTAATACGTTTTCATCCTCTAGTGAGAAATTTTTTTTTAATAAAATTTCCCCTTGCACGGCAAAGCATTGAATCCATAGGGAACAATAGGAGATCTTTGAGAATGCAGAAGGGGAATTCTGCCAATACAAATTAAGAAACTGAAACTTTATGTTTTCCTCTCCCTCTCTTTCTTTTCCAGTATAAATAAGGTTTGGAATTTAATTTTCTATCCAATTAAAAAGAAGAGTCTCATATATTACTACTTTGCCAGTTAGAAACCACAGTCCAGTTCCTTTAATTTTATAGATGTCTTGCTAGTTTATTACAGAAGGTTCCATTTTCATTAGCAAAGTTTGTTATGAATGCTACATAAATAATAGGCAGGTGTTTAATAGTTCCCCTAGAGACAATATATTGCTTGATACCTTCCATGTATGTTAAGACAATGGTTCCCAGAATCCTGAAGATAGAAAGAGATTATGAAATAGAATAGTTGTTTTTCCTAACTTGATGTGTGCACTGAAGAAGATTTATGGTGATGTAATTTGGTTTGATTTGATCAAAGCCAGCATTTCTTGACAGGCTGTTCCACAAAGCAGCAACACATTGCAACGTTTTTGACTGGATCCGTATTGGGCATTCCTAAATCCAATTGCTTTTTTGTTGATCTTGGTCTTAGGAAACAATGTTCAAGATTCCAAACTTAGATGAATATCATCAGGACTACCTCACTGACTCGGTGAGAGGCTTAGGGAAGGAAGTATGCAAGCAAACAGATGATTTGTCTCCTTTGGCATAGATTTTTTTTTTTTATGGTTAACAGATACCACAATATTTCTCTTACTGGCTTACAGTCGCAGACCTCTGAAATCCAGCATTAAGTTGGGGTTTAAGATTTGGAATTCAGAACCAATATTTTATTCCCAAAATAACTGCTCATCAGTTAATGGGGAAGGGGATGGCAGGAGAACTGTACAGTGCAAACCTAGACTTAGGCAAATTATTAGGCAGGCCCATACTGATAATGGTCTTCACATAATATTAACCCACATAATGTTAAAGAGTAAAGAGAAATCTATAGCCCCAAGCCAAGCCCCATTTATGTCATACGTCAAACCCCCGCATATTTAAAAAGGTGTAAAATATTTGTACCCTCCATTTCTATTTTGTCAATAAATATCATCCCTCTAAAAATGAGTTCCAAAATGTTGCCTTACTTCCCTCTGATGACATAATTACATTACCACTATGTCCTTGTGACTCTTAAGAACTGAATTTAAAAGAAAAAGTCCTAGCTGGGCCACATAAAAATTGTCCAGCTCCTGTGCTAAACTATAATGGGTAGTTTTAAGCATGTAAAGTTAAGAATTATTTAGTATTACTTATGAATCCAGAGCCAGTGTTTCATCTTAATCTGCTCAGAAAGGTAAGTAAATAATAAAATAAAATAAAATAGTAATGATTTAACAAAAATTACAGCAAAAACTGAAAAAAAAGTATTTAAGCCTACATGTATATGAAATTACTGGTTTTTCAAATCACACCCTATCTCCAACAAATCTTTTTTTTCAAGAACATATGCTAACAATAATATGGAATCAACATTTTCCAAATTTCACCATAGAAATGTATGACATGTGAGATGTCATGTGATACGCAGACTACAGTGATCATAGATTTGCATGGAGTGGATTGAAGATGACTGCTGGAAACAAATTTGGGCTGTCAAGACTGTTGACAGACAAGGTAATGAAAGAAGAGATAGTTTACTACTCAAAATACATGAAAGTTTGAATGACTACTGTTGTAAAAAAAAAAAAAAAAACCCAGTCCAAAAACACACACAAACTCAAAAAGCCAGATAATATTGAATTTAAGACTATGCCTGCTGGAAGGAGGACATAAAGACAAAAAGGAGAGCATGTCCTCATTTTTCCTGGACATCTGGTACCCAGAGGTGGGTTTCAGTAGGTTCTGACCAGTTCTGAAGAACTGGTAGCAGAAATTTTGAGTAGTTTGGAGTAGTAAAAATTCTAAATGGCCCCACCCTCATCTATTCTCTGCCTCCCAAGTCCCAGCTGATCGGGAGGAAATGGGGATTTTGCAGTAACCTTCCCCTGGATTGGGGTGGGAATTGAGATTTTACAGTATCCTTCCCCTGGAGTGGGGTGGGAATGGAGATTTTACAGTATCCTTCCCCTGCCACACCCACCAAGCCATGCCCACCAAGCCATGCCCACAGAACCGGTAGAAAAAAAATTTGAAACCCACCACTTCTGGTACCCCTATACTAGAGAAAAGAAGAAAATCCAGAAGTAGTGCTGATATAGTGGTCTGATTTGTTACTGTTCAAAACATATTAGAAAAGTTAGCTATAAAGTTATTAGAAATACAGCAGATTGTTGCTTTGTTTTGTTTTGTTTGTTTTGTTTTAGGAAAGAAAGCTACATATGATCCCAGGGGTCATATTTCTATAAACATGGACATTCACCAGCTCGACCCAAATCCAATGGGAGATGTATCCATTTTAGAGTACAAGCAGTTATATAACTAGCACTGAAAAAACTTTTAGAGTTTAAGTGATTAGTAGGAAGAAAAAGACTTGGTGTTATTATTCTGAAATGAATTGGTTGGATCTCGGAACCACGATCCTAAGTAGCAAACATCATGGTTTGCTTTGGGGAGGCTCCATGTTACCCAGATTTCATCACAGACTGCTTTTTTGGAGTCCAGAAGCCTATTTGTGCCAGACAAACAAAGTATTTGCCTTCTGCATTGTTTGTGTTTGATCCATTCCCAACTGTTGCAGCTCAGACTTTATAAAAGCAACAATCTGGACTGATGAGCTAAATATGTCCAGTCGGACGAACATCAGATGCTGACAAAAGCTGGATTTCTTTTTTGGCTTTCCTTAATGGCTCTCTTTTTTTTTTAATATGCCATACTTTCTGACCAATATAAATCAAAGATAATGTTAACAAATGCTTCATATTTTCCACTACCAGTTCCTAGTAAATAGAATCCCAGTAAATATGGACCAAATCAGAGGTAAATTTGTATATTGCATTTGTATTTGCAAGTATTAATATTAATATTTTATCTTTATTGTACTGATACTCCTTAAATGAGTACATTAAAAGATCTTGCTCATAAAGAAAACTGAACAAGGAAGATGTTAAATATGATAAAACTGCCATTGAATTGTATAAGGGCAATTTAAACTCGAGGAGTTAGAAATTTTGTCTAAATTACATCGACAATGGAGGATGTGTCTGTTGAATTATGGAAATTCTCTATATATTTTTTTTCATTTGCAGATGTACATATATCTTCGTCATCCAGATAGTCATTTTTCCAACTGATATTCAACAGGGAATGAGTTTGTTATACCTTAAGTAATTAGCCAATTGCATTTTGGACACTGGTGTTCCAACCTGATGACTGGAATTTAGAGGCTGAGATGTTACTTTTGAGTGCAGTAAAATAATCAAACTGTTCACCCACTGATAGTGGCATATATTTAAGAACCTACATAGAAATAAAACTTTTTCAGATGGAAGAAATTTTCCCTCCCATAGTGCTGGAATGAAAAAGAAGCTACAAAGTATGTTGCCTTTTATGCAGTTTTTGAAACTGACAGAAACCCTCTCTATAGATAAGCCAATTAAAAAAATATTCATTTAAAATAACAAATAAAATCACAGATAAAGGTACATAATTTATCATAAAGAATAATTTCTGTAATATGATACAACTAACTGAGATAAATATACGGATACTAAATACATAGTGGAAGATGATTTAACTCCTGCTGTTTATCCATTTCTGCCTGGTCTTTATATACAACATGGCCTCTTTTCCTCAGGACAAGGAGCTCCATCCAACCAATCTTTAGATCATTTCTGCACCTGAGTGCCAAACCGCCCTCATTATTCCTGAATTCACAATTGCTTTTATGGAGCAACCATGAAACAACAATCTAAACCCTCTCTAAAGATAAGAGCACTCTAAAAGTTTCCATCATCTCCCTTACTTCCATCTCTCACCTGAAGGAACAGCAGATTTCTCCAACTTAGTTGGAGAATCCAGTCCATCAAAATCATCCATTGTAACCAGCTCAGCTTGCAATTCAAGAGTTGTTTTAAAAATCCAAATTCTGGTTGCCATAGACCAGTGATAGTTAACCTTTTTGGCACGGAGCGCCACAATCCAGAAGAGAGCACCTGGCCAGCGCGCATGTGTGCCGGACCAGCTGGTGCGCATGTGCGCGACGGAACCCGAAAGAGCAGCTGGCAACAGCTCGCATGCCCACAGAGAGGGCATGCTATCTCTGGCATACATGCCATAGGTTCACCATCATGGCCATAGACAGAACAAAAAGCATGAACTCCTTTCTTTGAGTCCTATGTGGGAAGCAAGATTGAGAAGCCCCACAGCAGTCACAGAATTTAGGTTGGCCCCTAGCATACCTACCGGCTGGTCATTGTTTTCACTGTTATTCACTACTAGTATCCAAATTCAATCTGTTGGGGTTGAAACATTCTCTTTGTGAGTGCAAGCAATCTTGTGAGCAACAATAAAAAATGAATAATGATTAGTGAACCAAGTGTTATAACTATAACAGAAATTTATTTACAGGAAATACGTTATCGACATAGGCAAAGCCTAGCAACTAGTTAAAATCTAGCAACTAATTAATTACTCCTATCAGGAAGAGAGGAAAAAGGTAGAAGAAACTGACTCAGATTAGCAATCAGATGAAAAGCAGGCAGAACGACAGACAATTCCCATTAAGCCTATCCTGTACAGGAGGATGATATATTGGATCTTATTCAAATTACAGAATTTAGCAAACCTTTTGCCAATCTAGAAACAAACAAGGTTGCTGTGTAACCAGGCAACCTACATAGAGGGAAGGTTTAATGTTAAAACTCTATATTAAACCACTATGCCTAGATACAAATTGTTTCCAGGCATTAGGTAAATGTGAGAAAAGCAACCAGTTTTGCCATTATATAAACCGAATCACAAGGCAATGGCTTTGGTTTTCTTGTTTATTTGAATTCTTTTGTTAGAAGGAAAAGCCAAATTTCATTTATTCACACCTTGTCAGCATGGCTACTTATCAGATGTTTTATGAGGCAATGTTATGTCGTACCATTACCAGAATTTGGTCACTAGGGAAACAGTATTTGTAACTCTTTTTTTCCCCTTTGATACCCCCTTTATTGATCTTTCATCAATAAAATAAAAGGAAATAACAGAGATTCTGAAATTCTTCTGGAGGCTGCATCAAATTAGACCAACTGGCAAATACAGCCACAACTGTGCAAGATATCTTTTGTATAATATATTCATTTCCCCCCCTATCAGTTTAATGTGAGTCCTTTGGAACGCCCTCTCCAAAAAAGCATTCAGAACAACCTAAAGATCCTTCCTTCCTTCCTTCCTTCCTTCCTTCCTTCCTTCCTTCCTTCCTTCCTTCCTTCCTTCCTCCTTTCCATTCCTTTCCTTTCCTTTCCTCCTTCCCCATTTCAGTACAGTCATTTTTGATAAATCTTTGGTTGTGTCTACCATATTCACCAATGAGAGCACTTCAGGTTAAAGTTTGTGGTCCCTGGCATTTTTTTAAAATGTAGACACCTCAGCTCTCACCCTCTTCATTAATATTACACCAACAAAGTGGGTGGCCAAGAGGCTGCAACCAATCACTTATCTTGTGGCTGGGTTTGGACTTCACATCAGCCTCAAAGTATGTTAGAGAACCACTCCCTAATATAATTTCATCAAGGGAGTGTATATAGCAAGACAAAATAACAAATAAATGATTTGTACATTAGACCAAAATACAGTATATGTACAGAGGCAATCCTTACCATTACACTAGTCATTATAAATTAATCATGTAATCTGAAGTTTTTCTCCAGCATGATAGTTCCAGAGATCAGTAAGGTCAGTAAGAGATCAGTAAGAGATCAGTGAACAGTGAAGAATATAACATGAAGGTATAACACAGAGCTTGCTATGATGCTAGAGTTGACAAAGGACTCCAAACATTATTAACAAATATAGATGAACACACTATAAATATTTGCCCTCTAGCCAGTAGATTACTACATTATTTTTAATAGCCTTTAATTTAAAAATGAACATAAAAACATAGGTAAATACACTAAACAAGAAAAGAGACACTGAAAATGGTAAGACCAGGCTAGTATTTTCTTAAAACAGCTGAAAAGTTGCGCTGACAGTGTTTGTCAATACTAATTACTCAAAACAGTAGAAATTGCCCTGCTGTAGAAAAAGCCATATGAGTTTTAACATTTATTTCTAAAATAAAGTTAGTAGCACATTTAGAAGACACTAGTCTTCTAAAATAAAGGAGATATATCAGCACTTGTCAGATAAAGTGGTCTAAACACTTGCAGCACATTTTTTTTTTTAATTTAAAAACTGATAGTAACTAAAAGTATCATGGATGCTATAGATACCACTGTATGATGAAGCCATTATGCATTTTAAAAAATTGAAGAGTAGAGTAAGAAAACTATTAGTATTTGAGCAATTAAAGTCCAAAACATAATCTGAGGTGGTTTTATGTAACCTTTTCTAAACAACCCTGTCTGGAAGTGTTATGTATTTGAAGGCCATTTCTAATCTGGATTAAACAATTAAGCACAAAGAACTGTCAGGGACTTGAAATTGTCTATCAGCACCTAGTGTTACTGAGCAAGGACAGATCACATTGTTTCATGACATATCACATCATGCCATACACTGTAGTTGTGTTGAGGATGATTTATAAACTTGCTTCTAAATTTGCCAATGAAGGGCTATTTCTGGCAATGCCAGTATCCTCGTGCTGACCCCATTGCCTCTTCATTTTCATATCCTCCAGACACATGAGAAGACATCCATCCTTCTCCTTTCATCATGCACAGCAGGGAGGGAACCAAGTCTCGTGGGGAGGGAGAGAAATATAGGCACTTAGTTGAGCAGGGTCAGAGTCAACTGCACAGGTGTGTGTGGAAAAGACAACAGGAAGATAATCGCCTATCTTTTTCCTGACTTAAAGTGTCCTCCAGAGGTCAATGAAGAAGGCAGTGAAGTTGTATGTCATTCTGGGTCTCAGAGCAACTGATCTCGAGCAAAGTCAGAGTTCTTCAAGCAATTTAGCCTCTGTGGAGAGACAACATAGCCTTACTTCCTCAAATCATGCTAAACATTGTGCTTGTTAAATGAGTCACACCTGATTTTTTGCCACTGGTGTTAGGCAAAGTTGTTAAGTAAATTGCATGGTTGCTAAGTAAATCCAGCTTCCCCTATTGACTTTGCTTGTCAGAAGCTGGGCAGATCTTCTCCTAAGATCACAAATGGGGATCGCATGACTCCAGGACACTACAACTGTCATAAAATTAAGTGTCTTAATTTTGATCATATGACCATGGGGGATGTTGCAACAGTTGTAAGTGAAAAGATCGACCATAAGTATTTATTTTCAGTGTCATTGTAACTTTGAATGATCTGTAAATGAATAGCTGTAAATCAACTACTTGTTTTACTACCTGCATCCAATAGGAAGATGCATCTTCCTGGTTGATTCAACTGCTTATGTTCTGCTATTCATGCTAGAACAAGACTACGCAAGCACACAAGACCCAATGCATCTCCAGCAGTTTGACTATGGCTGGAATTTGCACACACATCTACAAGATAAGGGTGGTAGACAATGACAAAATGTCTTATTCCCAATCAGAGAAAATTCAGCATGAAAATTAAAGAAGACCTCTCTGTGACCAGAGTTATCCCAACAACAAAGTAGACTTCAACAGCAACAGTTTCAATAGCACATACTTAGGAAATCATTGTTTATTCTTCTTGTTTAAATATAGACACAATCTACTTTTGATTACCTTAGCTTAATATGCACTTAGATGATATTTTACACTAAACCTTACTCACAGTACTAACTGACAGTCGTCTTTTCTTCTTGGAGCTTAAGGCAACAGGCGTTGGAGGGGGACTTCCTTATTTTTATCCCTTTAATAACCATGTGAGTAAAGTGGCATTAAGACTGTGTGACGGTCCCAAAGCCTCCCCATGAGCTCGGTAATCAAGTAGGACTACAGAGGGTTTCCTAAGTCTCAATCCTACAGTACGCTGGCTTTCGGTGTGAATGGTTTTACTTAGAGCAATGTGCTAATATATGTCAAGAGAGACTAACAGTTTATAAGTTGCAAAGCCAAAATCAAATTATATTATTATGGCTTAATAGTATTCATGTATTAATATAACTTTGCTAACCTGATCTCCTTCAGATATCAAGCCAATTGATTTTTGTAGTTATTCCAGTATGTGGAACAATAGCTACTTTGTGCCAATCTGTACAGTTCTTTATAGGCAGACTGGAGGAATAGTCACACACAGAAAGTCACTCACATATGACTACTTCCAACTAAAAACTGATGTTTGACTCAAAAAGGAATTTCCAATCTTTCTATGACAAGGGTCCTCAAACTATGGTCCCCGGGCCACATACAGTCTCCCGAAGCCATTATTCTGGCCCATGCAGGACCACTAGGCTGCCCCACCCACATCGCCCCGCCTACCCACAGCCCCCATCTTTCGGCCGAGGGCAGGACTTACCTTTGCAGGCTGGAACTGGAAGGTAAGGCCAATATTTTTGGCCTGCAGAGAGGTTCTAGAGGTGGGTGAGGCCAAAAACGGGCCTGTTTTAGCTCATTTTAACCTGTTTTTGGCCTTCAGGATACTTCTGGAGGTGGGGAAGTGAAAAATGGGGCCAGTTTAGCCCATTTTTAGCTTGCAGAGACTTTCTGGAGGTGGAGGAGCTGAAAAATGTGGCATGCATATGCCCCGGGAGGCCAAAAAACAGGCCATTTTAGGCCGTTTTTGTCCTGCAGAATGCTTCTGGAGGTGGAGCAGATGGAGGTGTTCTGGAGGTGTCCCCCATCTCCAGAAGATAGACAGAGAGAGAGAAAGAGAGAGACAGACAGATAGACAGAGAGAGAGAGAGAGAGAGAGAGGGAGAGGGAGAGGGAGAGAGAGAGAGAGAGAGAGAAGACACACACACACACACATACACAGAGACACTTGTTGATTGTAAACTCCTTGGAGCTGAGAAGAATTGTTGCAAAACTGAGTTTCCTGAAGTGGACCTGTGAGATTTTAAAATGACAAACCTCACAGAAAATAAGGCAGAGACCATGGTCCGAATACATGATTTAAATTCATTTTCGAGCAATCAGCAAAACAATTAACCCCCCGCCTATCATTGTTTATAGGACGTTACATAAAGTTTTGGCTCATTCAGCAACACTGTCCCCATTTAGAAATTCCCAATGGAATTACCCTTCCTATATGTCCTTAACAAAAACAATTAATTGGAACATGGTAGCTTCCTTCCTACTATTAATTTAGCTTCAGTCAGCCTAACCCAACTCAAAATGTACAAACCTAATTGTACGGCTGTGCTTCCTCAGAAAAGGCGTCATACATACTTCCCCTTTCTAAGTGTCTTACGCTGCCAAATAGCTTAGAGTTAACTTGGGTCATGAGAAGTGTAAATATGGAGTCACTTAGGCTATATTCTTTACAGGAATAATTCCATTTCTCTCAGGACCACTAGACTAGTAAACAACTGAAAAAACGATCTGGTAAAAAGAAAAGTCAACCAAAAGAGCAACATGCAAACAAAAGCAAATAAAACACCCCAGCAGCAAAATAAATTAAAGTTTAATTTGTGGGCATTGTTTAATGGACTGTTAAATTGGCCATGCCCACCTAGTCACATGACCTAGTCACACCCACCCAGTCACATGACCACCCAGCCATGCCCATCCAGCCGGTCCGGCCCCCCCAACAGTCTGAGGGACATGAATTGGCCCCCTGTTTAAAAAGTTTGAGGACCCCTGTTCTATGTGAATAAGGATTATAATTTTGAATTAGTCATAACACATACTTTGTCTAACATTTTGCTTGAAATAAATTCACCTCTCTCAGCTGAATGTGGGTTTCTTTATTTGAGACATCAGGATTAAACATTTCCAATCTTAAAGAAAAGTTCAGAGCAGTGATGGGTTGCCCCCGGTTCAGACTGGTTCTATAGAACTGGTAGTAAAACCAGTGGGAGGCTCCACCCACTGACCCTGACATCATCAGAAGCTATCTGCAAGGCACGTGTGTGAGCGAAGTAAGTGCGTGCACGCGATCCCATTTTGAACCGGTAGTAAAGGTAAGTAGAACCCACCCCTAGTTCAGAGAAAACTTCAACATTTGGTTGAAAACCTTTAGCATTGATTAAGCAAATACAATATATAGATATGACAGCAGTTCAAGCTTATTTCTTTGCTACTACCTTTTTCCATATGTTTTGTGTATATCTGTAGGTCCTAGAGTGATACATAGAGATCTCTTAATATAGACATCCATAATTCATGCTTTTCTGATATGTGACAATGCTAAGCTTGGACAGAACTTGATAGGTGGATAAAAAATGCCAAATCCAGGTTAAACATCTGGCTGGCAGTCTGATGAACCATAATAATAATATACCTAGCTCATGCAAGAACATGGCTGTCAAATTCACAGCCCGTGGGCCAGATGTGTCATGAGCTGACCACGACCATGTCCGGTTTAGCGAAGGACAAAAAAGTCATGGTATGTCATGTGACGCTGCCATGATGATGTGAGTTTGGCCACACAAACTGATTATAAACAACAACGTAACATAGTACCAAAATAACATGTTCACTGGAATATTTGTAAAAATTATCAAGTGCCAGTAATGAAAAATTGGTGGGAACACAGAGTTGAAAAGGTATTTGAAAATGGGCAGGTTAAAATTGTTAGGAAATGATAATTACCTAATTGTTGGGTTGGCAATATATAAACCTCAATATAGCTTTAAGACTGTATTGCTGTATTGCATCATACTGTGTCCTGACTGGTTAGCTCTGTAGCCAATGTCCTTAAGAGGGAGACAGAAACATGATTTGTTTCTCTTTGCTGATCATTATTTATTTATTTATAAAATTTGTATGCCGCCCTATCTCCAAGGACTCAGGGCGGCTCACACAACAATCGACCAACAACTATTAAAATCAATAAATATACACAAAAAATATAAAAAGTTTTTAAAAATTTTAAAAAAATTAAAATATACTACCCCATCAGTCCAGGCTGGGGGACATAAATAGCCAGGTTTTCAATTCAGGGCGGAAGGTGCGAAGGTTTCAATTATTGCTCTTTGCTGATCATTATTATTGCTTTTTGCTGATCGTTACTGCTCTTTACTGCTTTTTGCTGATCGTTACTGCTCTTTACTGCTTTTTGCTGTGTTTGCTACTGTTTGCAACTGTTTGCAACTGTTTATTGTGTATGACTATGACGACTGGTAAGAAGACTTTGTTTTTGGAATATCCCTGGACTATTGTTTTACTATCTACTGCTTTATCTGTGTATGACCTGGACTGTTTATTGGACTGTGCCTTATTACTATTTCCTAAAAGTAAACACAACTCAGTGTATCTGTGTGTTGGCTGTGTTTATTCGCAACTGCTCTCAATCGCTTTCATGTGCACACCCTTGCTATTCAAGAGTTACTCTGTGAATTCCTTAATAAAAATATTGTGAGATCTTTTAATTCAAACTAAAGTCTTACAACATAACACACTAGATTTAACTATGGCTGAAAAGAAAAAAAAATGTCGATAATTGAGGATAATAGAATTGAAGACTACAAAGAATTGGAGATTACAAAGTATCAAGATCAGAAAACTGAAACTGGCCATGGTGGTCACACTGGTTAAAGGCACGCTAGGTGCAATGTTGTCCCTCCCACCCCCAAAAAATAGATGGCATTTAAAAATCTGTACATTGATTGACACAATTTCCATCTGCCAATTAAAAAGGCCACACTGCTTGGATATGCATATACAATATACTATGTGGTGTATTATGACATATGCCTAGGTTTTTGGGAAGAACTCAATGCATATGAAAGCCAACCCCAGCGAAAGAACTGGCAGCTGTGACTTCACATTGTTGTGTATGTAATAATAATAATTTATTACATTTATATGCTGTCTGACTCTCAGTGATTAATGATTAAAAAATAGAGATGAGAAAATCTGTTTCTGAAAGTGTACCCCAATTCATAATATGTCCACATGTATTTTTCATATTTCGGAGTGGTTTCTCAGTGGAGATGTCATATGTTCCAATCTCCCCCCTGCTAAAGGAAGACCATAATTTACTTATAAATACATAAAGCAGCAGCAATATTGCACAACGTTGTAAACTGTGGGTTATAGAACATGGGGCTGTGGAAGGCGCCTCAGCCAGTCGTAGCTTCTTGCCAAATAAACATGTACAGTCCATGTACATTTGTTGTACATATTATAACAAAATGTATAAATCATTTTTTAAACTGAGAAATATGTTATACCCAGGCACACCCATTTAATGCCTTCTCCAGCTTTATGGAATGTATTACATGGCAATAGTGGGAGAATTTTAGTCTTTTAATGTAGAGGAATAACAGACTCTGCCTGGATAATTTTAGATTGCAGCAGTAAAATAGTTTAAAACTGAAATTCTTTAACCAGTTTAAGGATTATTCTGGAGTCAAAAGTTTTATTACTTGTATTATTTGTTTTATCAAGTGCTGGGTCTCATTTATCCCGTATGATAGTATAGTATGGTTGGAATTGTATGTCTCTGGACTGAGTTGAATTCAGTAAATATAGTGAATTAAGACAGTATTAAAACACGTCTTATGATTACCATGAAATATCATTCATTATGAATGAATGTTATGATGAGTATTCTTATCTTTTTGAAATAACAGCAGCTATGGAGGGAAGTATTTTGGTCTCCCTGCAATGAATTTAAGTTTTTTTTTATTGGCGTTGTTGACATTTTCCAACTAAAATGTAGCAAATAAAATAGAGGTGCATAAACTGAAGTCTCAAGACTGTAGATTAATTTACGGAGCAAGACAGCAGCTCCTAAATGTCCTTCCCCAATTGAATTGTCATTTAAAAGGAATTGCTGCTATAGGTAACATACCTAGCACCAGTGATGAAATCCAAAATTTGTTACTACTGGCTCTGTGGGCGTGGCTTGGTGGGGGGGGAATGTGACTGGGTGGGTGTGGCCATTTTTTTTTTTTTACTTTTAAAACCATTTTTTCTACAACCTCTTCGGTGAAGAGGTTGTAAAAAAATGCTTTCAAAAGGCTCTGACGATCCCAGCTGAGTTGCCTGATCGGCAGAGACTTTTTTTTCTTTTAAATGCCTCTGACGATCCAAGCTGAGTTGCCTGATCAGCAGAGGCATTTAAAAGAAAAAAAGTCTCTGCTGATCAGGCAACTCAGCTTGGATCGTCAAAGGCATTTAAAAGAAAATTTTTTTAAAAGCCTTTGAGGATCCCAGCTGACCCTCACGATCATCAGAGGCTTTTTTTTTTTTTTTTACTTTTAAAAGCATTTTTTTCGGCCGAAGAGGTTGTAGAAAAAAATGCTTTTAAAAGTAAAAAAAAAGCCTCTGATGATTGTGCAGCTCAACTGGGCATGGGGGGTGGTGGGCAGGGATTTTTGCTACCGGTTCTCTGAACCACCCGCCTCCATCGCTACCGGATCGGGTGATCCAGTCTGAACCGGGAGCATTTCACCCCTGCCTAGCACTCATGCTACCTGGACTGAAATAAATCAATCTGATGTTAAAATAAATTAAATCCAATGTAGATTTTATCCAGATCCTAATAATTTATTTAATGTGGCACATCACTGTTTTTGAGTACATAGCCTCTGCAGACTACTCCATTGCCAAGCTCAGATCATCCTTGAAAAATATTTAAGCACAATTAACCGTTTCAGCAGGTCAGGAGAATTGTAACTGCAGGTAGTCCTCAACCTACAACCACAATTGAGACCACAATTTCTGTTGTTAAGTGAATCTTGCCCCACTTTATGGCCTTTTTTGCCACAGTTGTTCAGTGAATCACTGCAGTTGATATCTTGGCAACGTGGTTGTTAAGTGAATCTTGCTTCCCCGTTGATTTTGCTTATCAAAAGGTTGCAAAGGGTGATCATGTCTTTTGCAACCTTGGGAAACAGCAATGGTCATATATATGAACCAGTTGCCAAGCGTCTGAATTTGGGAATGCTACAAAGGTTGTAAGTGTGAAAAATGGTCATAACACTTTTTTCAGTGCTGTTGTAACTTTGAAAGGTTACTATATGTTATAAGTTGAGGACTTCCTGTATAAGGTTCAATGCAGTGATGAAATCTGAAATTTGTTACAACCGGTTCTGTGAGCATGGCTTGGCGGGGGGTAATATGACTGGGTGGGCATGGCCAATTTTTTTTTACTTTTAAGACCATTTTTACATGTAAAACCATGTTAAAAAATGCTTTCAAAAGACTCTGACGATCCCAGCTGAGTTGCCTGATCCTCAGAGGGTTTTTAAAAAACCCTCTGCCGATCAGGCAACTCAGCTGGGATTGTCAGAGCTTGGATTGTCAGAGCCATTTAAAAGAAAAAACTTTTTTTCTTTTAAATGGCTCTGACGATCCCAGCTGAGTTGCCTGATCGCAGGCAACTCAGCTGGGATTGTCAGAGCTTGGATCGTCAGAGCTTGGCTCATCAGAGGCATTTAAAAGAAAAAAAGCCTCTGATGATCGCGCGGTTCAGCTGGGCATGGGGGGCAGGGGCAGGGATTTTTGCTACCGGTGCTCCGAACTGCCTGCCGCCATCACTACCTACTCGCCCGAGGCGGTCCGAACTGGGAGCATTTCACCCCTGGTTCAATGTTACAATCAATATTACATATAGACAGAAGTGGGCCCAGAGATAAGCTTCACATAACCTAGCACATAACCTGACAGGTTCTGGAGAATCGGTAGCGGAAATTTTGAATAGTTCAGAGAACTGGCAAATACCACCTCTGGATGGCCCCAGAGTGGGGTCGGAATGAAGATTTTGCAATATCCTCCCCCTGGACTCGGGTGGGAATGGAGATTCATTCGGTTCACCCAGAATCAAATATGTGAACACACATGCGCACTGTGTCAAAAAAACAGTGATTGTATAGGACCGGATAGCTTCACTTGCGCACATGCCTTGTGCATATGCACACTGCATCAAAAACAGGGCGAGCATAAGACGGGATAGCACTGGCCACGCTCAGCCAGTCAAATTACTCCACCCCCAAGCCACGCCCACAGAACCAGTAGTAACAAATTTTACATTTCATCACTGTTATTGCTTAGTACATATGGTAATCATATAATTTATTCTTGCCCAGTAGAAGAAACCAAAAGATCTTACAACTCTTTTTAAGGCTGCTTGTGATACTTTATAGTTCATTATTCTTTTTGCTTTCATTGCTTGACTTGGCAAGGGAGATTTCCTAACACTTCTTTTTTTTTAATGACCTCATACCATAAAACACACCAGAGGAAGTGATTTCTTGATTTATTTTTAAATGATAAACTATTTAGCAAAATCAAATTTGGAATTGGTTCACATGCCTATACTTGTCATGCATTAGGTATAGTAGCTTCATTGGCTAACTGAGTTATGACAGTATTTTTTCAAAAAAATAAGTATTTCAAATCACTTTCAAAGCAGTACTTTTAGTGAAATCTGTATCCCACTCAACAGGGAGTATTTTGAGTTATTTAAATAAGGTGGAATCATTTCAGTTACATAAATATGGGTTCATTTGAGTGGGCCCATAAAATTATTAAAAGTGGATCCATAAGTTATTATCCAGTTTCCTTCATATGTGAGAATAGAAAGTCCTGCCAAGGAACTTTTAAATTGAAAATCTAAAAGAATAAAATATATGTTGCTCAGAGTTGAACTGTGGAATCCTTACTGTTCTCTGAGCTTGGTTGTTTGCTTACAGATATTTCATTAACTGACTAGGTAACATCATTAATGTTCTGCAAGCAAATACTTGAGTTCAGAGAACACCGAGGACTCCGGCAGTTGGAAAATTTCTAGGGTCTGTATTCCCAAAATGAATTCTGATTTCTAGGAATGTTTTCTTCTTTCTTGAATGAATCTTCAAAGAGACAGTGTATTATTGCATACCTGAATGAAACACTGTTCTGAGAGTTGATAAGATACTGGACTAAAACTAGGGAGACCCAAATGTCTATGGAGATTTTCAGTCATCCAGGTCATGGTTATCCCAAATATGCTTTTTCAGAAGACAACTGGACTTTGTTTTGAAGATGTTCCGCTTCTCATCCAAGAAGCTTCTTCAGTTCTGAAGAAGAAAAGAAGTGAAACATCTTCAAGGAAAAATAAGTTGCCTTTTGAAAAAGAACCTTTAGGAAAATCCAGGTTTCACTTCAATTTAGCTATAGAAATTCATGATTTCTATGAGCCAGTGTTGTTCTTATGGAGATAAAGTGAAGGAAGATCTCCATGTAAAGCTCCTGAAGAAAAACTGTGTGTGTGTCTGAGTGTGTCTGTAGGGGAGGGGGATTATATGCATGCAATGGCACCCAATTTAAAAAAAAAACACATTTTCTTCCCATATTGGGCAAATTGATCAATTAGAAGAGGATATAAAATAAGCCAATTATTATACTGTTAAATATGATATATTAATATTTTATTGTTCCAAGAGAGGAAGAAAATTTAACACTGAAGTGATTTTAAAAACTAATGTACAGCAGATACATTTATTGATTAATGCTGTGCAAAGTTTCAAAGGAGAGCTTTGATATGAATAAACTTTGATTGAATCATCAAAGCATGAAAACCATCTTCAATGAAGTGAATTGAATCAAGCAGCTACAAAACACCATGAAAATTTAGCAACTCTTCTGTGCTCCTGGGATTATTATACACAATATAGGATGTTGCAATAGCATTTCCTTTCACAACAAATGCTGGAAGAGATGATTGGAATGGTGGGAAGTCTGACACAGACATGAATAGTGAGCAAATAGTTTCCACACTGTATTAAAGTATATGCCTATAAGAATTCTTTGAGGGTGATAAGCCTTACATTGCTTTGGCCTTTCTCGGCAATTAATGTCTTTAATGTGGTTAAGACATTATTTTATCTTTTGTGCTTTCTTGGTCCTGCCAACAGATTTAGGGATTCAGCTTGGCACTTTGTTCTCTGAATATGAAATCAAGGCTCACCAGTTCTTTACTCAAAAAAATTAAAAAAAAAAAGCACCAATATAGAATATTTGGTTTGACAACAGAACTTGTGAGAAAGGTGTTGCAATAATAGTTATAATTCAAACAGATGAATCAGCAGTGGGATCTGGCTGCCAAAAAGGCAAATGCAATTTGAGGCTCTATCAACAGAAATATTGTTTCAAAATTCTAGGACTCAGTGGTTTTACTTTATGATGGATTGGGCAAATCCTCTCCAAATAATGTATTCAGTTCTGCTCAGCACATTTTAAAAAGATTTCAGAACTTAGAATAGGAGGGCAGTGAGGATGATCAGAAACTAAGCTGAGGATAGATTTTAAAAAACCTCTAGAAGATAAAATTGAATGTGGGATCAGATACTGTAGTACTGATTGAATAACTAGAAAGAAATAACTCCAAACAAAGTCAAACACTATTCTCTATAAGCCTTGAGTTCATGATATACAGTGGGGGGTTTTGATTACAAGGAGGCAAATTTCAACTGAATTTTTAAACACACCTATGAGAACAATAGAAGCCATTATTACAAGTAATGATGACTCCCCCTTTTGGACATACCAAGCAGAAAATGGACAGCTATTTTTAAGGATGCTTTAATTTGAATTTTTGGACAGTATACTTTAAATTCCCCTTTCCAATTCTACACACTCCAATTTATTTATTATTTTATATATTTCAAAGTTCAAAAATGTGTATGGCAAAGAAGGTATCATGGGTACCCGCATTACCGCAATTACAGAATGTAGGTGATTGGAGATGCATCTAAGATCTCAGAAGACCAGTACTTTTGAGATCTGATGATATTCCATTTAGAGAACTGTGACCAAAAGATAGGACATTTTTCTTCTCTGAAGTTCTTCATCAACTTGGTGTTCTCCAGATGCACTGTAGTACAGTCTACGGCTTCCATAATCATTAGCTAGCATGGCCCTCAGGGATTATGAACATTGTTACTCAATAGATCTGTAGGTTGTAGAAAAGTGCTCAATTTTCAAAAAAATTGCTACAACTCAAATGTATGAAATTTGGGTATATAGTTATCAATATTGCAAATAAGATGGTCAGTTAATTTATTAGAATATGTATATGTCGTGTCTGACTCTTCACAATCCCATGGATCATAGCATGGAAATCAATAAGTGAGGACTATTTATACTGGCATAGTGCTCTTATTAACTGGAAAAAAAACAGTCCCCATATCTGGCCTGATTCACACAACAAACTAACCAAGCCATCGTACTTTATAATCCATAGTTTATAACTTTGCACGTGTTGCAGATTCAATTATGGTTTAGTCAATAAAGCATGTATGACCAAAACATAGTTTATTGTATGAATCCTATTACTATAGCAACATTAATGTGTTTTTATATTGTTGTTTATTTAGAGTTTTGCATTTTTATTCTGTATAAGTTGCCTAGATTTGCTGTATGCAACCATATAAATTAAATGCATTTATAAATAAACAAACCATCCACCTAACCATTGAGAACCATTCCTATATTTTTGCTCTGCAATTCGAATTGTTACAAGTCAAAATCATATGTTTTTAACATTTTAACATTGCATTTTTTCATATTTAAACAACAGGTAAACAACATTGACGAGAAATGGGCTGAATAATAAACACCAGTTTTCCAAGTATAGAGTGCTCTTTCACTGAAACAGAGAATGGCAGCCTCATTCTTTCACTGGCCTTGCTTAACATCTTCAGCAACAAAATCATTTAAGTAAACAAACAAGCTTTGTATTCTACTAAAAATTTTAAATGATTAGGTACTTTGGGGCCCTTTGAAAGTGCTATGCATAATTATTATTTTTACAATATCCCCTTAAAACTACTAACTGAAGAAAAGCCTCTTTAGAAAGAAAAGCATGAGATTTCAAAGTAAATGGATATTTAAACTTGGCACTCTTATTAGTTCCTTTATGCTGCCAAGTTTCATTTGCACTTAACCAGGAGAATTCCAGCCATTATGTCTTTCCATTAAACTCTTCACTTTTTTTAGAAAAACAAAGTAATTCTAAACAGAAGTGTAGGCTTGTGTATGAAGTAGTGTATAGATATGAAAGTAAGGATACTTTTCAAGGATAGAACGGTATGGAGAGAAATTGTGAATGTTGTAGGTGTAAACTCAATTTAATTATATTTCCTTTTCTCTTACCTCATGCTTTTAATTTATTTGACTTACTATTGCTTATTCCTTTCCCTTTGAATAATATTGCATATCCCAAAAGGAATAAAGTGATAGTATATTATTATTATTATTATTATTATTATTATTATTATTATTATTATTATTATTATTATTATTTATTGGTTAATCTTTAGTGAGATTCACAGCCTTTGAGGCTGGTTAATAGCTCAGCAGCTCGAGTCCTAACCAAGGACCTAGGAACTGTTAAGGTGTCGTTGGAGGATGTAAGCTGTTCCGAGTAAGGTGGTTTTTTGTAGAGTCAAAATGTTCAAGTCCGGCAAATTTAGAATTTCTAAATAGCGGGGTAGCCCTTTGGGTATTGCTCCGAGGGCTCCAATTACAATCGGGACAACACACGATTTCTTTTTCCACAGTCGCTCAACTTCAATTTGTAAGTCCCAGTACTTTGTGATTTTTTCTTGCTGCTTATCTTCAATTCGTGCATCACCAGGTATTGCAATGTCAATGAACCATACTTTTTTCTTTTCAACTATTGTTATGTCAGGTGTGTTGTGGACCAAGTGCCTGTCAGTCTGAATCCTAAAGTCCCACAAGATCTTGAGTTTCTCATTCTCTAAAACTTTCTCAACCTGATGTTCCCAGTGGTTTTTGCTGTACTCAAATCCAAACTTCTGGCACAATTTCCAGTGAATGATTTTAGCAACATGGTCATGGCGTTGTAGGTAGTCAGTTTGTGAAATTTTGCTGCACCCACTGATCAGGTGGTCAACTGTCTCTTCTTTTTCATTGCAGAGGCGGCATTTGCTGTTGGTGGTAACATGTTGAATTTTTGCCTTCATACAGTTTGTGGCTAGGGCTTGTTCTTGAGCTGCCAAAATAAAGCTTTCTGTTTCTTTTTTCAGTACTCCTGATCTTAACCAGTTCCAAGTTAGTTTCTGGTCAGCTTTGCCTTCAATACTTTTCAGGTATTGGCCATGCAGAGCTTTGTGTTTCCAATTTTCAGCTCGCTGCTCAGTTACTTCTTTCTTATATTCTGCTTTTGTTTTAGTTGTCTTTAAAAGGCCTCCTTTATTTACTTCCTTAATCATTGGTTCTTCACTTTTCTGGATGTAATCATTCAAGCTGCATTTTTCTTCTTCCACAGTCTGCTTTACTTGTAGGAGTCCTCGACCACCCTCTGCTCTTGGTAAATATAATCGGTCAACATCACTTTTAGGGTGCAAGGCATGATTCATTGTCATAAGCTTCCTTGTTTTTCTGTCCAAATTGTCTAACTCCATCTGGGTCCAGTCAATTATTCCTGCAGAGTATCTAATCACAGGTATAGCCCAGGTATTTATGGCTTTTATGATGTTTCCTCCACTCAATTTGGACATTAATATCTTACGAATTCGTCGAATGTACTTGGCTGAAGTTAATTCCTTGACTTTATTATGCATTAAGTCAGAGGCTTCTAAAATTCCCAAGTACTTGTAGCCTTCTTCTGATTTTACTGCCTTTATCATTTCTTCATTCTCTAGTTCTATTCCATCCTCTTCTATGATCTTGCCTGCTTTGGTTGCTATTGTTGCACATTTGTCAATTCCAAACTGCATACCAATGTCTTGGCTGAATTCTTTTGTGTTTTCAATTAATAAATTCAGTTCAGCTTTTGTTTTACCAAACAGCTTCAAATCATCCATGTACATCAAGTGCGAGATTTTCAGTCCTTTCTTTGCAAGTTCGTATCCACAGTTCATCTTCTTCAAAATGATTGTCAGTGGTAGCATTGAGAGTATAAAAAGTAGGGGTGAAAGGGAATCGCCCTGGAAAATGCCTCGTTTAATTTCAACTTCACCCAGTTCTTCTTCATTAGCCATAAGTTTTGTTTTCCAGAGGTTCATTGAAGATTCCATGAATTTTTGTATGTTGCTGCTGATGCCTAATATTTCCAGGCATTTCTTGATCCAGCTATGGGGAACTGAATCAAATGCTTTCTTATAGTCTATCCAAGCCATGAACAGGTTGGTTCGTCTTTTCTTTGAGTTCTTTAGGATTATCTTCTCGATCAGCAATTGATCTTTTGTTCCTCTTGAGTTTTTGCAGCATCCTTTCTGTTCTACAGGAAGCAAGTTATTTCTTTCCAGGTATCCATAGATTTGGTTTGCAATGATACCAGTAAGAAGCTTGTATGTTGTTGGCAAGCAGGTGATTGGCCTATAGTTTCCAGGGTCCTTTCCTTTTTCTTTATCTTTTTGGATCAAAAATGTCCTTCCAGTTGTCATCCATCCATCATTTTCAGGTGTTTTTAGGATCTGGTTCATCTGGGTTGCCAATCTTTTGTGCAGACTTGTAAGTGCCTTTAACCAGAAGCCATGCAGCTCATCCGGTCCAGGTGCACTCCAGTTCTTCACTTTTCTTGACTGTCTTTGCACCATTGCTTTTGTTATTTTCACGTCTTCCATTTTATGCATTTTAATAGAGTCCTCAACCTGTTTGATCCATTTTGCATTTCTGTTGTGCTTCTTGTTGTTTTCCCACACATTCTTCCAGAATTTCAGAGCTTTCTCTTTATCAGGCTTTTCATTTGTTGTTACTCCATTTCCATTTTCTAAATTCTTATAAAACTGGTGCTGATTTGCTCTGAACTGTGAGTTTTCCTTGAACTGAGTTACTCGGTTTTCATATCTTTTAATCTTTTCAGCGATGGCATCAACCCTCTGCTTCAGCTCTTCAATTACTATTGCAATCTCCTTATTCCTTAGATCGTATCTTGCTTCCAGGCTGCTTTTGACCTGCTTGTTCTTTAGCTGACCTTGCCTTAGGTTCTTCAAGTTGCTCAAATCTCCACGTACTTTTTTGATCTTCAATTCTAACCGAATTTTCCACTTAGGCTTCCCCTTCTTGCCTCTTTGGTTCTTTTGTATTTTCAACCCCAGTTCTTTGGTGGTTATGACAGCTGCTGCATACATTAGTTGGTTAGTTTCGGCTAATGTCGTGGTTCGAATAGTTTGCACAGCCTCATTGACCTTTTTTAGTACATTTCTCAATTCTTTCCGGTTCACTTGGTTCAGCTTTGGCAAACGTGTTCTTTCATCATCTTCCATTTGGTGCATTATTTTTCCAGCTAATTGAGCACTATCTGTTGGTGTTTGTTCTTTAGTGCTTCCTTGTTCTTTATCTTCATCCATTTCAGTATCCTCTTCTTCCCTTTCTTCCTCAATTTGCTTTTGAGTCTGGAAATCATTCTTGATGTTACTCCTCTTTGTTGTTGTACTCAGACCATTAATTGCTTTCTCTTCTATTGCTATTAATTCTTCTGTAGTGAAAAATTTGTGGTTTAGGATTACACGTCGTTGGTCCATTAACCTTTGTTCACTGGTGTCACAGTCCGTATGGTTCATCTTCCAAATCTGATACATTCTTTTTTGAAATCCATGTTTTGCTGGTTCAGACTGATAGTAAGCTTTCATAATAGAGGTGTTTTCTTCCCTGGTCCAGATTTTTCGCTTTTTGGGTTTTTCTTCCAGTAGCTTGTCAGCTCCATGCCCTGGTTGCCTAGCAGAGGGAGTTGAGCCCTGTAACTCATTTTGCGTAGAATGCCCAGGAGCCATAGCATCCAACGGAACCCTTGTTAATCCGGGCGACGGTTCAGCCAGCATAAATTTCATTTTTTCTGTATTCACCATATTTGAATGGGTTGTGGAGCAGATTTTGTCTGGCCCTTCACCTAAGGTCTGTCTGATATGGTTGCACCTGTTCAGCATAGCCCTTAGGATCACTAGAGCACGCAAGCCCCTCCACCACGACAAGGTAGAGCTCCTCGGAGGGGTTATTGTTGTTGTTGTTGTTGTTGTTGTTGTTGTTGTTGTTGTTATTGTTATTATTTAAGTATGAAACTCAGTCAACTGAACATTCAAAAATGCATCACAAATACCATTGACTGGTGCTAATGGTTGATACTGATTGCTGCCAGAGTCCTAGGTATCAACCAAGTACCTTCTTAAGATGTATGATGTTCCAAGTAGCGCAGTTTTTTGCAGTTCCGCTGGTGTTATTGCAGGAAGGTGCAATTTGCTGATGTATGTTATAAAATTCTTGGACATGGCACCAAGTGCCCCGATGACAATGAGTATCACTGTTACATGTTTCATCCATAATCGCATAGTTTCGATGGCCAGGTTGCAATATTTCATGATCTTCGACTCTAGCGTCTCCTGGTGTTATTATCATCATCATCATCATCATCATCATTATCTAAAAGGTAGCCTACTTATTTTGGTATATTCTAAAACTCTCCATCAGTTATGATTTTATTTTCCTGTATAGCCAATTCCTCCCCTATATATATCAAAAGCTGGCATTCCACAGCATCCACAATGCTTCACATTATTTCTTTAGTCCAGTTATTTGTTAAACATGTTTTGTTTTATTTTTCATTATTATTAAATTTGTTTGTTGCCCATCTCATCACAATGGGTGGCTATTTTAGCTTTCTCATCAATCCTAAAGTGCCATTGTGAAAACATCAATTAAAAATGATGTTTTTATTATTCGTCTCTAGAACAGTGGTTGCTTTTTAAAGCTATGCTTTCCATCCAGAGTCTGGAGAATACTGACTCTTGCATTAATGCCTTTTCTATTATTACATAAAATCCATCCAGAGGGGAGAAGAGATTTATTTATTTGTTAAATTTATTTGCCGCTCATCTTGTTGTGGGCTATTCTGGGTGGCTTACAACAATGAAGTAAAAAAGCATTGATAAAAATATAAATATAACAATAGCAAAGGAATAAAACAATAACAATAAACAGTGGAAGTACAATAATATGAAATTAAAAAGATGGGCAGAGGGAAAGGTGGGGTTAGCTAGTTAGTGCAATAATTACCTCCATTGATGTACTCCCCTATTGAGTCCCCAGGAAAATGATTTCAGTGGGATTCGTATTGCATCCTACACAGTGGTGGGTTCCACATATTCTTACCACTGATTCATCACGCATTGCACGCCTGCTTTGCATGTGCAACTTCCATGCATGTGCTTTGTTCGCTTACGCAACTTCCACGCATGCACCCGGCCTCGAAAACATGGCAAAATAGCAAAATGGCATTACGTCCGGGCGGGTGAGCACCAGGCCCATCCGCAGTAACTGCTACCGGTTCTCCCGAAGTGGTATGAACCGGCTGAATACCACCTCGGATCCTACAATGCAGTTCATAAAAATATTGGCCAGCAAATACTTTGAAGATATAAAACTTCTGAAGCAAATAAAATGGCGAGCGCATAAGCCATCTTCCTCTTTCAATAATCTTTTCTTTTTCTGTTTATGGAGGCAAATGTTGATTTTCACAGGATAATTGTAGAAGAACAGATGTGAAGAATTGTAGCAATAATAGGCCTACCCCCGCCTCAAATAAAAGATGATATTCCCTTAGTTAGCTTTTAAGCAATTACCCTTTAAGCAACAGTAGTGGAAATATAGAAGAGCTCAACTATAAGACTGTTGTTTTTCAGATACCAAAATGATTGATAGACCTACACTGTCAAATCAATGCAATAATGAAGTTTTCAGATTTATCATCAGTTCTAATAGGTTAACACAGAATAAATAGAATATGAATTAAATAGGAACCTTGGTTTTTAAGACCAATACCATGTTCTATCTCCCTGTGCTTAGACCTAAGACCTGGTCTCTAGAACTTCTGGTCTTGCGTCTCACTGTTACAATTTAATGACCCATGGTGGTGCAGTGGTTAGAATGCAGGACTGCAGGCTATTTTTGCTGACTGCCGGCTGCCTGCAATTTGGCAGTTCGATTCTCACTGGCCCAGGTTTAACTCAGCCTACCATCCTTCCAGGGTTGGTAAAATGAGGACCCAGATTGTTTGGGGCAATATGCTGACTCTGCTAAAGTGTTTAGAGAGGACTGTAAAGCACTGTGAAGCGGTATATAAGTCTAAGTGCTATTGCTGCTAAGTGCTATTAATACTAGGTCAAATTGCAATAGAGCTCACTTCAGGGCCAACCTGGCTTCTAAAACCCAAACCTGGTTAAGTGATGGGATAATCCCCTCTCAGAAATTTAGTTTTTGGTACATCACCACGACTTTTGGTAGGGATGGGGGAGTGTAGTCTTTAGAGGTGCTGCCCAGAACATAGCCAAATGTAAGGTTCTTTCTGCTTGCTTATTATCTTCTCTGAGTGTAGCAACAGCTCTGTCCAAGTTTCTTGACTTTGTGACCAAGTTGTGGTTAAATTATTTGGGTCCTGGAATCTGCTTTGGACCTAACGCCAGAGGTGGTTGAAGAGTTCATGGCCATCATGATCACAATGAACCTACAGTGGAAGAAGGCTATCACTTATCTGTCCCTGTTTAGAAGGTAGCATGGGTAGCATATAATGCTGGATTAGATAACCCATTGTCTTAAATCAAGCAAAACAGTGCTGGAATTTACAGTATATATGCACAGCACATTTCTAATTTTCATTAAAGTAACTGAGTTTTGTGGGGAGACCTTTCCACAAAAGCCTAAAAAAATGTTACAAATGCTTTAAACAGTTTAATGAGATAACTTATCAAAGCAGGTTCATCTTTTTTTGCCCCCAAGCTGCCATGTAGAAGCCTGAAAAAGACATGGCTATTTTATTTCTTATGTCCATTTTCTTGTGTATCCAGGGAGTACAAATATGTTCCATTTGTTCTTACGATCCTTTGTAAGATAGGATGCTATCATTACATTTTACACACTGTCAGCTGAATCAGAGAAAGTCTGATTTGCATAAGATAAAGCAGTGAAACTACTACATGCCAAGAATTTGAATTCAGTTTCTTTGCGTTTAAATGTGACATCTGGAACAACATAACCATTTGCTACTAAATAGCAACAGTAACTACGAATGTGATCTTAACATGTGTATTATGTTATAGACTCCCCAGAACATGAGTAACAAGATTTATTTCTGAAGTGAAAATTGACAGGTTATGCCAGTTCAAAAATCTGATGTTGGCAGACTTGACATTGCTGGAAGAAAATATCCCTTCATGTGTTAAGAAAATATATTAGTGAAAATTTGAGGATAGTATAACATCTGCTCAGTTTGGACAGTTGCCAAAGGATTCAGAAATGAGTAGTCACCATTTTGCCCCTTAATGTACATCAGACATAAACAGTTCCATGGATTTACATGGCCAATCGCCTGATGCATTTGTGAATGAATTCTCCAAAGATATACAAAGTCCCCCTAGCCCATCTCTTCTGCTAATGTCTTGCTAACAACTCAGTACAACTAAAGAACACAGCTGAAAATGATCAGTGCCCTGTAAATATCATCACATTACTGAACCAGAGTTAATTTTAGACAGGTTATATTATGTGTGCACCCACATGCACATGGATGAGTGTTTTATCTCTAGAAGACATTTTCAAGAGGTTGAACATAAGAGTTTGGGTGCTGACATGACCTGTAAGCTGAAAATCAGCTTGAAATATTAGGCCAATAATATGAATAATATACACCATGTTGTGGTTCTGCAATCCTTCTAGCAAAATTGTTCTATTTCCCTAGCTGCAAACAAAATAGACATAGTTTCATAGTTTCTCAGCGCCTTCATGATTCTCTCTCTGCCTCTCCCTCCCTCCCTCTCTCTCTTCCTCTTCCCCTCCCTCTCTCTCTCTCTGTAGTATGGAAAAAGATTGTAACGTAAAAACAAAACTAATGTGATTAAAAGGAATAGAAATACAATTTAAGCAGTACATCTGGGTTATATTTAAAGTAAGAAGAAAATGTTAGTTTTCAAGCCAGAAGAGTTATCATAGAAAACCTTTGAACATCGTCAGTAACTTAGTGTCTTATTCTTCCTTTCCTGGAATTGATGTTCCACAAAATGGTTTCACGTCTAACTGCTCTATCTGGGAAAGAGCTCAAGAGAGTTCTCAGCCACTTCAAGGATAACAAGATGGCTTCATAAAACTGCTTCGCCACAATTGTAGTTTTTAAAATCTCTTCCAGCCATAAAATATTGTCAGACAGAACTCATTCACAAAACCAGGAATGGTAAACAAGCCCCCCTAAATTACCATTATTGGTCATCCTGTGTTAGGTTTGGTTTAGTCTGTGTGCATAGTTAGGTTCACACAGCATTTTTAAGAGAATTGTCAGTGGCAACAACTACTGTTGTCTTTTGCCAGAAACAAATAATTGTTTACCAGTCCAATTTCTTGTAAGAGCGATGCTTGTTTGAAATTGCAGAATGAGGGTGTAGATATGCAACCAACAACTGCTGCTTCAGCAAGTTCCCAAAGTTATCCACGTACCTTTCCAGAAATTGGAATCAGAGTGAGGGCAAGTTAAAATCTGCTGCTATGGTGTCCGTGTCTATATTAATCCTTTTTGACTGAAGAAGCTGCAGGTTTAGCAATCAATCCTACCTGAGATTTTGCCATGTGAAACTGTGGCATGCTTTCCAACCTTGAAGTTACCAAAATGATGAAATGTGTCACAACGTTGCCTTCAAGAATTTAAAGAGCAAAGTTTGCATTAAGATCATGATGGATGTTTTGGTACTTGTTATTCAATACCTCCCTCCCAAACACTTATGACAGTTACTTTCTTTTATGTACACTGAGAGTATATGCACCAAGACAAATTCCTTGTGTGTCCAATCACACTTAGCCAATAAAAAATTCTATTCTATTCTACCTACACAGATGAGGAACTGAATGCTGCTGAATTTGCTGGAGTGGTATAACACTAAGAGAGAGACAGCCTAGCAAGGAATATTTTTTTTCAAGGAGGTCAAGGTTGGTTCTTCATTCAGAATGAAGGATGAAACTTTAATATAAATAGAGGTGAAGAGCTAAGAAAAGGAAATATGAAGAAGAAAGCAGGTGAAAGATGGAAGATAGAAAAGAAACGTCTTTGAATATTACGATGAGACGGGAAAAAAAAGTGAAAATAGAAATAAGAGGAGAATAATAGTATATATATATTAATATAACAAGATATTAATAGGGAGGTCTAGAAATGAAGGGCGGTAGTATTAGGTATGTTTAAACAATATGAAATAATGAAAATAAAATGTAATAATTATGAGTAATAATATTATGTCTATTTGTATCAAAATGTATGATAAACAAGTATCACACTATTCACGCATTGATATGTATAAATAATGTAAAATAAAGAACTTGGGGGGTGGGAAGGTTGGTTCTGGGGTTTTCTGCATTGAGGCCATTAAGGCCATTTAGTACTCTAGAACCTTGACAGCTATCTAAGACTACAATTCTTTTTTTCAGTGTTCCACATAAATTGAATGTAGCAGGAGTTCCATGGGAGTTAATGAAGCAGATAAGCAGCAAAGAGAAAGAAAAATATAAAATGTATCACGGTCTGCATATCCAGATGCCTAGGACAAATACCACTATCCTTTTTGTTAAATTTATAGAGGGGTTGAGGATAGGCATTTTATCTTTAGTTCTATACTAAATCAAAGACCATCTAATTGATATAAGAGATCCTAGTTTCTTTCCAGTTCTATAAGTAATGTCATAATTTGATTGATAGACTCATCATTCCAGCTTTCCTAATGCAGAAGATGCCAAATGAGAAAGAGGTACATTTTTCACAAAAAGTGTTCCCAGCAAACCCCAGTGGCATAATTACTATATATGTGGAATGAGAACCCATCAACATTCCAGTTTGAGTTTGAGTCATGAAAGACCAGATTTGTCAAGCAATGAGAAAATGCACTCATCTTTAGGCATATTAGAAGCTGAAGTCAGATATGTTACATCATGATATAATAGAGAATAGAAAGAGATGAAGTGTGATGCTGCTGAAAAAAAGCAACAGGAAGCATTCGGATATAAATAGAGGAAGAATATAAAAAAGGCAGGAGGAGGAAGAGGAAGAGGAGAAGGAGAAGTTCAATTTAAGATAAAATGCTCTATTGTATGTGAAACTGCATATAATGTTTCAAAAAGGAGTAAAATACAGAGAGACTAAAATGATAATGAATGTTTAGCAATTACATAGCACACTCAAGCATGTGAAACATTTCAGTATTTCATATCAGGCTTCCAAATGTCCAGCAGTTTTGATGTTTCAGACGAGAAGCTAAGTTGAGAACAATGATTATGTGGCTATCACCTAATTCTAAATTGAGAAAAAAATATAAAATAATTAAAGTCTACTTCATTTATTATTTATTCATACAGTCATGTCATTCTTAAACAAATTCTGAATCGGTTTCCTTTTTGTGCACAAAACTTGAGCTTGCTTATTTGTCCCAGCTTTCTTTCTCCCCTTTCTTAATTTTTTTACACATTTTTTTCATTTCTGTTGCTACTTAGCCCCTTCCTCTTTTTTCTTCATGTCCTCTTCCAAATTTCCTTGCCAGGCACAATGCAGTCTGCTCCTGAAACTGCAAGTTGACATAGGGAAAGACAAGGGGGAACAGAAACAGTCTTAATGCATCATCATTGTCAATGGTTTATCTGAAAAATGGAAAAAAAATCCCTCCTCTTCTGTACAAGAATTAATGGGAAAAAACGAGCGATTAGAAGGAGCTTTATAAATTAAACTTGGGGGGCGGTGGTTGTTAGTATATGTGTTTTCAAAGTAAGCACAAACTGGTGAATATTAATGAAGGAACTTCTCAACCGTGAAACTTGTTACAGTATATTGTATGGAATACTACTTCCAAGAAGCCCAAATGGTAGCTATCATTATCTTTTTTGGTATCAGGAACCCTCTCTTTTTAAAAAAAGTTCATCCAACTTTTAAAACATTTCTATCTTTTTAAAAAGGCAAGGTCAGAATTGTTAATAATGTTTGATTAATTTTTCCTATTAAATGAAGGGAAGAGGTTTTAATAGTTTTTAATAGTTGCATTGGTATTTTAATACGGTATTTAATTCTTGTTTTGGTAATGTGAAGGTAGGATAAGGAACTCTGGTTAGAATATGGTATTAGAGCCAAACTCTGCCTACAGCCTGGATTTCAGTCCTGAAGGAGTTCAAGACTGACTCAGCCTTCCATCCTTCTGAGGTCAGTAAAATGAGGACCCAGATTGTTGGGGGCAATATGCTGACTCTGTATATGGCTCAGAGCTGTAAAGCACTATGGGGCGAAGTGCTGTTGCTATTGCTAGGATAATGGACAGCCTATAAATATTATAATTTAAAATAAGGCTGCCCAAAATGGTCGTTATTGACTTCCCAAGGATTGATGAGGGTGTCCAATGGGTCAATATTATTGTTTGTAGCATTCTTAGTCAAAGGAGCATTGATTAAATTATTTTCATATAATTAATATTTGAGAGTCAATGAGCAGTCTGAAATGTCATGAAGCGTTCAATAAACTAAAGAGTTTGGGTTTAAAAGAAATTGCTACCATTTTTAACACTTGAATGAAGAGCAAAAGCCCTGTATTTGCCTTTAAACATGAGTGATCTAAGAGTGATTTCTTTTAGGCTAGGAAAAGAATAAGCAGAAGATGCCAAATGCAGAGACAGGAAAAGGAAGCAAAGGATTATTTTATTCTCTTACACCTGGCAGAAGAAGCCATATGCTCCAAGCTATGCTGCAGTTACCTTTGGGAAACTAAGGTTTCTCAAGGGCTATTGTGATGGATTATAGTGAAGCAACTTCTCAGGAAGGAGGGAGCACATTCCAGGGAGGGGGATGAGACAAGAGACAACACAGCCTGGATCTGGATTGGAGACAGAGGGGGAGAGTTAGGATAGCCACTCCCTACAGTCTCCCAGGGCATAGCCATTGGGGTGAGAGTAGTGTTTAGTCTGGCAAGGTTCTGTCTATTGTGCGTAAGCAAATAACAAACTGAACTTTTGCTGGGTTGTTCCACAGCTACTGACCTTAGCAGAAATAAGGTGGGCTCATCTGCCATGATTTTCAGAAGACGTTTTTGCTAACTATCAGTAGGTAATCACCACCCTTATGAACCAAAAGTAATCCCTTGTATTTGTAAAGCCAGACCTTTTCTGTATCATTCAGAGTCTTAGATGACTCTTGTTATGTACTTCAACAATCAAACCTTTGTTGTGGAACATACACTCCATTTCTAAAAGTTAATTCCTAGAACTTGGCACTTCTGAAGCTAAGCAGATCTCGATCTCATTAGTACCTGGACAGAAGACTGCATAGCAATCCTATTTGCTATGCAGAAGACTGCATAGCAATTTCTAAGCTCCTTTAAGAGAATAACTGGATAGCCCTGTGAAAATTCTCTGATTCTGAGATCACAGAAGTTGCAACGAAAGAATTAACCATATATATGGAGATATGTACTTGGGAGGACTATAAAATAAATGTGTAGATTTAAAAAATGAACTGGCCATAAATTATGTTCCATGATTAAAGAAACATATTCACATCCAATTCTGCTCCATTCTTGACATGGTAGATTAGGAAATTGCAGTATTTGGGTGAAAAAAAATGTTCAGGCTTTGGTCTTCAACACGCTTATTTGGAAATACTATGTTAACGTTATAGACAGGTTACTTCTAGCTCATTGCATTTAGGATTAGAACATGCTTGATGGCAATAAAACAATAGAAATGACTGTAAACAGTCAAGATTATTACTCAGATGGAAGAAGTCCAGCAAAAATATTATTGTAAGAAGAACATTAAGTAGTTGCTTCCACTTGTACTGAATGGGGTGCCCCAAGAAGGTGCAATTATCCTGGGGCAAAGGAAAATTTCTTCTATGATTTGCATGTCAATCTGTGAAGCATACCTTATACATTAGTCACTATTTGTTGCATAGTTAGATCATAGCAATGGGGGAAGTAACAAAGACACTGTGGTGTGCCAACTTTATCTGTCTGAAAAGCAAGATCTCTAAGGTTTCCCAGCTTCCATAAATCATTTACGTATTATGAAAATATACATTGTAACATGTATATGTATATGGAGAAAGTCCTTACGTGATTTAGAACACTCCTCCCGGATTCAACAGAATTCAAGAAATCTAAACATTAGGCCTAGAGGATATCTTAACCTGGTCTTCATCCCAGAGACATGCTTTGTGCAGATGGAATTGTGCCTCATGCAATGAAACCAGAACTCTGATTTTATATCTGGGAAGTTTAATAGCTGTTGTCTCTGTTGGCATGGACCTTCTCATTAAGAAATAGTTTTCTTTCCAAGCACATACATGTATTCTAAAGACATTAAAGCATAATATCCAATCTCTTCCCTGAGATTTTTACAGTTCTCCAGCAATCAAGAGAAAGCACTGTGTTGTTATTGTTGGCTAGCACTGACAGATGTAGCTTCAAAGGCAAACCAATATGCACCCTATAGCTGACATGTACAGCAAGAGGCTCAGAACCCCATGTGGCCTTTGGTGCGATGCAGAGCTCCACCAAATGTTGCTGCCAAGTTGTGATTTTTAAGATGAAGAGGAGAATTATTAAATACTTGGGAAATATTTTTTTTAAAAAAATCATGCTTACTTTAATATATTTTGTTGCACTTTATTGTACATTTAATTAAATTAAATTTATTTTGCCTGAACCCAGCCATTTTTTATAGTTAGGTCTCTAATCTGCTACTCAAAGGCCCTATGTATCTTTCAATCTTCAGAAAATGGTGTGCTCCTAATGAAAAAGGAAATGCTTGTGATTTTCGAGTATCTACAAGCTCTCTCTTCCTAGCAGCTTATATCAATAGTTCCCTAATAAGTACCAACACAAATTAACAAGACAATGACCTTAATTGGTTAATACCATCCCACCTGCTTTCCTGCTGCCTGAAATTGACAAGAGGTTAATCAGTTATATGTTGAAACCTTTTGCCCCCTAACCATTCTAGCCCATTCCTGTCTTTGAAAAATCAGTCTTTCTGATGCTGGAAAAAGTAATTTTGTACATATGTAAGCTAAGGTCTTTCTTTCTTTCTTTCTTTCTTTCTTTCTTTCTTTCTTTCTTTCTTTCTTTCTTTCCTTCCTTCCTTTCTTTCTTTCTTTCCTTCTTGTTAAACGGTTTATTTCATTTTATTTATGAATGTATATACAGTAAGTTAGTGTGTCCTCATTTTCTCCCTTTTGTCCTCTTTTCCAATTGTCTATGTCATCCTTTGCTTGGCTTCACACATAGATTGTTTAACAATGCTTTGAACAAGCCACAAGATAAGATTCACACATCATGCTAAATCATAAAACAAGACACAGCAATAGTGAATAATGTTTCTGGACTGTTGTAAGAAAAGATAATCAAAGGTCCAAATCAATTTTGTTTGAGAAAATTTTCTAGCAAGTGTATATATTTGCATACCTTTATATGTTTGTTTCTATGCAACCTGGTGCTTGCTCCACTATTTCCCTATACACAATCCTCTATAAAATCTTCTTTCTAGTCACTTTTTATATGGTAGATTAAAAAAAAAAGGATAATATACTTTTCCTATCTGGTCAAACAAAGGCCCTTTATGCTAAGGAAATTCAAAACATGGGGTGTGGTTTTTTTTGCTTATTATTTGCTTATTAGTTTCCTGCTTTATTTTTGCTATTTATAATCATATTAATTGTTATGTAACTGTACAGATGAGTTACTTGAAAAATGCTGTCCATAAAATGGCTAAACATTTATATTGTTATGACTGTCCAACTCACAGTGAAAGTAATTCATGGTATGGTTTCAGTAGTTGGCAAAATAATTTCCCATTTCCCATTGTAACTTGCTAACTTCTGTCCTTACTTCAAAGACTTTCACAGTTAGAAAGGGGAAACATCCTAGATTTGAGGTTAATTTCCCAGAAGGTTCCTTCTGGGAGTTCCCCATATTTTCTTGTTTGTTTGAATTGTTTCTTATTCAACACTTTTCCCAGAACTGGATTCTTCCTCCCACTCCAATCAGCCCAATGGGCAATGGATTGTGAATTATTTGGTTACAGCTATTTTATGAAGTTGATTCATTCTGTGGTCAAGCCAGAACATCAAATCTTATATTATTCACTGTTGCTCATTCTGACAAATAATTCTACAGTATTTTTTTGATGGCAAAAACTTGGCCTAGTATCAGAGAATCAGTCAAAGTACTTTTTCCATTTGGATTTTGAAATAGCCTTGATTATAAAACTTTTGAACTTGAAAGATCTACAAATTAGATATAATCCAGTTCTCTTGCTAAACAAGAGAAAAATATTCCGTGCTTTTAGAAGAAGGATAAACACTCTTTCCAAAAGAACACCTAGGACTGATCTAGAAAAGCAGTCTGTTGTCCAAGCAGCCATAAACATAGTTAAAATATTATTAGATTCTCCCTCCCTGAGTGATATTTATATTATTACTACCGAAGTATTATAAATATTTCAGTAGTCACTATCAGTCTCTCTTTGAAAATGAGATCTCAAAATTTGAAGAACACTGCTTGTTCAGTCTTCTTCACTCACCTATAAGAGGTATAATTCCCTGTTACAGCTAATCCCCAGTTTATGACCTGAGCCTCCCCATTACAATTGCAAATTGTGATGATTGATAAGCAAGGCATCCATGTGATTGCCTCACTTAACAACCCCCATCCTTGATCTCTCCAATGTGTTATTAAGCAGCTGCACAAACCATTAAGCAGAGCACAGAGTGCCTCCGGAGTGGGAGAGGCCCTTAGAGGCCTAGCACAGGAACAGGCCTGTATTGCAATACCTCCACAGCTCACACGTGGTCTGTCCCATGTTTCCCAAGCCCTCCCCTACTGCTTCCCATTCCTTGGGGTCTTTGCAGGTCTTGCAAGAATGCTGCAGAATGGGAGAAGAGATTGGTAGGGAAAGGTGACTGGTCATAAACTGAGGACTACCTTACTATCATTATGCCTAGCATAGTCTTTCCCAACCTAGTTGTGACTATGCTTTCAACAATTCTAGGAGTTCTCAGAGTTGTAATCTCAACACTTCAGGAAGGAGTTATGAGAACGTTTTTTTCAAACTTGACAGCTTTAAGATGCATGAACTTCAATTCCCAGAATTACCCAGCTAGCAATTGTGGGAGATGAAATTCAGATATCTTAAAGTTGCCAGGTTTGGGGTAGTAGTGGGAACGCTAGGGCTAAGATATGGGAAATTACATTAGTAGAAACCACTCTTCAACCAAGAGATGAACTGAAACTCTTTCTCTCTTAAAAAAAAAATTGTAACTTTATTTTTTTTAATTTTATTTTATTAGTCCAATTTATATGCCGCCCTTCTCCGTAGACTCAGGGCGGCTTACAATGCATTATAGCAATAGCCTGCATACTTTTTTGTATATACCTGTTTATTAGGGCTTTCCGGCCCCCCTAAGCAGTGTTGTTCTATACAAAGTTGGCTTATTGCCCCCACAATCCGGGTCCTCAATTTTCCTACCTCGAAAGGATGGAAGGCTGAGTCAACCTTGGGCCTGGTGAGATTCGAACTTGCACTAATTGCAGGCAGCTGGCAGCTAAGTGCTAGCACTTAACAGCACTTTAGTCCGCTGCACCACCGAGGCTCATACAGGAAACTTTCCAGGAAACTGATCTGAACATGACATTCAGAAAATGTTTTTCTTAATTCTGTCTATTTTGATGTAAGCTTTATTTCTATCAGATTACTTCCTTTCTAGCCAGTGGAATCTTGGGCCTGAGGTTTATTCCATTAAAAAAAAATCCATTGTGTTAAGTGAAAACAGTGGAGACTACTTTAAAGCTAAATTATTCCGTATAAGAGATAATTTTAGGAGCGGCTGTTCCTCAGTAGGAAAACTCTATTCATTCTTATCCCAATATCCTACCTGGTAAGGAAAGGCAGCCCATTTTCTTCAGCATTTTCAAAGAATTTCAGATTCCTTTCTCCCCACATCATTATTTCCAATATTATGAACCATTTTCATCAAATTAACGTCATGAAAAAATTGTGTAATATTGATGCCTTATTTAGAAACATATGTTATTCAGAATGCTTTATTGCCAAAACAATTTTGTCCCTTAAATATAAGCTTTTATATTTATATTTATATTTAAGAGGAGAGAAATCTGAAAGTGATCAGAGACGTTGGTGGAAAAGTTTGTTTTTCCTTTTGTCTCCCATCCCTTGAAATTAATGAGATCTATAAATTCTTAAGCATACACAAGTGTAGTAGGTTTAAGATGAGACTAATTAGAGCAAAGGTGTTGTGCCTAGAAAGGGTGTTTTTGCAGAGCTGAAATTGTTTTGAAATGTAAAAGAGGAGCAAATCTTTAGAGACAAAGTAGGAGAGGGGAAAAATTGGATAAATAACTCTAGGTTTGATATTTTTACAGGTTTTAAGAAGGTTATTTGGAAATAATTTGATTCTGAAAAGTTGTAATTTCTCTTGCTTTAAAATGTTCTCCATTCCACTAAAAGATTTAGAGCTTAGAAACTTGAAATACATGAAAGATTTCCAAGTGAGGAGAATAAATGGATACAGTAAAAAAGGATTGTTCCCCCTTTTGCTTTTCATTATGATAATGAAAAAGACAGTTGTATTTGGAAGATAGGATAATTTTGATTCCACATCTTGGGTGCAATTATAAGGTTGATTCAAATAAGGTTGCAAAAATTGTAATTGTCATAATTCTAGTATTAGTAATGTTTTGGAGTGATAATGATGACTGTAATATCTGTCTTTGGATACACAGTAATTAAAGCGTTATTGCCTAAAAACCAATTAAGCAGATAGCAATGGTTAACATTAGAGCTTCGGTGGTGCAGTGGACTAATTGGTGCAGTGGACTAAGTGCTGTTAAGTGCTAGCACTTAGCTGCCAGCTGCCTGCAATTAGAGCGAGTTCAAATCTCACCAGGCTCAAGGTTGACTCAGCCTTCCATCCTTTCGAGGTAGATAAATTGAGGACCCAGATTGTGGGGGCAATAAGCCAGCTTTGTATAGAACAACACCCCTTAAGGGGGGCCGAAAGCCCTAATAAGCAGGTATATACATAAAAGTATGCAGGCTATTGCTATAATGCATTGTAAGCCACCCTGAGTCTACGGAGAAGGATGGCATATAAATTGGGCAAACAAACAAACAAATAAATAAATAAATAAACAAACAAACAAACAAACAAACAAACATAGCCATAATAGTTTAAAAAATTAAACTGAATAGCTTGGCACAAGAAGGTCTCTACTAACCTTTGTAGTCTACTATTTTGTTGTTGTTGTTATTCATAAATATCTTTAAAATATTAACCATGCAATATGTTGGGGATCTCCTTTATTTACCTTGAACATTAATGCTCAGGGATCTTTTGTATCAAATATAAGGAAACATTTTGCTCATTGAGAGTGACCAGATTTCTGGAGGCGAATAGGCAGAGAACTTTTTGGGTGTAAGATGGTGTAAGATAGTGATGGGGATAAAATGAGATAAGGAACTTTTTCAGCTTCTTTGCAAGTGTAATTATTTCATTCATTTCCAGGATGCCAAATTTTTATTTCTTTTTAAAGAATTCCACTGGGGGGGGAAAAAGACTTAACATGTTTATTGGCATGGTGGTGTTTACTAGAACAAAGTACATTTGTAGGATATCGATGCTTGTTTTAGAATTTGCCATTTCTATACTAGTGTCATTAATATAATCACATTATTCTTGGTGACTTGTCTCAAAAGTTTCTCTACACTGTTTAACAGATATTAAGATTTCACTACAACTTTCTTTTGGAAGAGACGAAGAGAATGTGGTAACAGAGCAGAAAAGCAATATTTGCTGAAATTCAAATTGAGAGTTTATAAAGCATACCTCAGTTCCATGACTTTCCTATATTTATGTTGGCTGAACCCAAAGAGTGACTTTATCTCTTGTTTTGCTTTGGGTCATTTTCAGGGTAAGAGAGATTGTTATTTTGTAGTCTCAGCATACGGCCGGCATAAAATTCCTAAAACATATAACCATTGAAATCATGACCACGTTCCATGTGGAGATCATTTCCATATCCCAATTATTTTCCTATTTTTCTTGAAAGTTTTTTCAACAATTGTGCCAATTGTAACATACGTTTTTATTCACAAAAGTAGCATTAGGTAAACAGACTTCCTGAGTAGCACTGATAGGAACCAATTTATTTAATTTTCACTGGTGGTTGGCCATGCCAGATAGACCATGAGAATCAAACATATCTGGAGGTCATTGGACTGGAGAGGAATGGATGTAATATTCTTTATTCAACAAATAAATAATTAAACTAATCTTATGTTATCATAAAGTATAAATCAGATAACAGATTAGCTGAAAGTAATGTGGATTTCTAGTCACTAGTTGAATAGTTAGAAAAAATGATATCAAAACAAAGAGAAGTGGAAAATTATGAGGGTGATAGGACCTGCAGCATAAGGAGAAAGGTATTATGTCTTCTTCCTTCCCCTATATTTTGGGGGTGGGTGGGTAAGAATAAGGCCATTAATACTCTTAAATGAAATAAAATAATATGACTGGGCAAGTCACATGCTGTAATGTGTTAAGAGTGTAATGTGTTAAGAGCAAGAGCAATAATGTGTTAAGAGCAAGAATACAACTGAATGGAACATAAAACATTTATAAGAATATGAGGAAAATAAAAGGGAGGTTAAGTTATTCTTTAATACATAAATATTTGCCACATTCTATTGAGCTAAAAGAAAAGAAAACCCATTGAAGTTCAGAATGAACATTTTCTCCATGATTTATTCCCCCATCTCCATTTCTCTTGAATGCTTTCTACTAAGACTAATGCTAACCTTATATGGATTTAGAAGACATTGCTTATCCAGTCTTTTTTTTTTTTTAAAGTTTCTTTCAGTTGAGATCAACCCTCATGATTTCTTCAATATGTCCATGTAGTTTTCTTGGCTATAATGTGAAAGTAGTTTGTTATTTTGCTATTCCCTAGAACAATGGTATATTATTTTAATTCCTCAGGTGCTGCTATCTTTTAAATGGCAAATACAGTTTTCAATAGCTAGGCTGTTGTGATCTTTTGTGTTTTATTTATATCATCTCACTAACAGCCCCGGCCTTTTGGAACATCTTGCCCCGTTGAGGTGAGATTGGATCCCTCCCTCGTCACCATCCACAAGAACCTGAAGACCTGATTCTGCCAGTTGGCTTGGGGCATCAACTTGAGGGAGCACCACATTGGAGATGGTTGACCAACTAATAGTAGCTCCCTTCTCCCACCCCCAATACATTCTGCTCCCTTCCTCCACATCTTTGAGTTATAACCTCTATTTTTATTGCAATTTTGTTGTGATTTTATACACATATTTATTATTTCATTTTGATCCTGTAAAGCTGCCCAGAGTCACCTTGCAGTGAGATGGGCAGCAAACACATTTAATAAATAAACAAACAAAAGCACATTGGAGCTTACCAGATCATGTTAATTTGTGGTATATTTTAACATATAACACAAAACCAATGTAAGTGATTTATAAATAATTATGGATGGATTCATGTTGTGTGCTATGCTCAAACCCACTGACATTACAGTTTATATAATGTATGAATCTTTCCACCATGTGAGCCTGTCTCAGAATCAAGTCCTTAAAACATTTGAACATATTGTAAAACTGAAGAAGCTTCTAATTTTTTCAGGCCGCTTAGTCTAACCAGATGACAAAAATATGGACTTATTTGTGTGCACTGAATGGAATTTGGAGTTGGAGATCCTAGCAGGAAAGATATTCTTCATGCTTTCTTGATATCAGAGGTGCTTTTAAAGTAAGCCAGCACAATCAATCTTTCTTGTCTGGAAGATCAAACCACCCTCTCACTCCTCCACCCCATCCCCGTGAAACCAGAAAGCATTTGGGGCATCTGGGCAAGAATTCCAAATTTTTGTGGTTTAAGTGTATTCCCATCTGTTGCTTAGCGGTAATGTTCCAGCACTGTTTCTCTTTGCCAATGAAAGAACTGAATGAAGCTGTTTGTATATTTTCATTGACTATTTCTTCAGCAAAACGAAAAAAAAAAAGATGCCCATAAAAATCAACTTTATATCTTCTGATTGATTCAAAGAGAGAAATAAAAATAATGAAACTTATAAAGTATATATATTTCTCTACAGATGTGGAATGGATATAAATTTACCCTGCATTCAAAGCATCTTCTGTTCATATATAAAGACAGGTGGTGCTATGATGGATGCTTTATGTCTGAACTTGCCAATAAATGGTGGAGGCTACAGTAGAGTGTAGCTAGGCAGCAAAAGATGTTGGCATCAATTTCTGAATTCAGCCCAGATGGGGTAAGCTGAGCTAAACTGCTTCACAAGTAGATGTATTCCAAACTCATACAAGTTTAAAAGTTGCTCCATTAGGTTTGATTTTAAAATCATTGTTTCTTTTAATATACCATGAAAATGAGAAAGTTGCCCAGGTGTCAGCACAACTAAAGTGGGAAAAGAAATCAAATCATTTCAGGATAGAATAATTAATTTAATATAAAATGAAATGTTAATATGTTTGTTATTCTAATCATTATATTATTGTTAACCATGTGAGAGAATGCTCCAAAGAACTGGATTTTATAATATTAACACAGTGTCTCCAAATCTTCTGCTTTGTAATGGTTCTTCAAAATTATAAATACTGAAATCTTATATTCATTCCCTTGAAAATAAATCAGATTGTACTTGCTACATCTACCCAGCAGTAAGTAATATTAAGACTAGTTTCAATGTCCATACAATCTAGATGGTCATAGAAACTGATCCAGCCCAAGGAATGGACATTATTTCAAGGAATGAGGTTTAATATTTCAATCCACCCAGAGTACACTGAGAGCATATGCACCAAAGACAAATTCCTTGTGTGTCCAATCACACTTGGCCAATAAAGAATTATATATTCTATATATTGTAAAATCTAGTTTTTAACAACATTAGTTACCTCCTGGTGCTAAGAGTTCTGAGGTCTCATGCAGTCTGATGGGTATTGAAGCCTACACTTCTTAAAATGGTTGAGGTTGAGAAACATTGCTCTAGTGTTTGACTCAGATGTGATATGATCATTGAAAATGGACACATTCATTTATTAATGCACAACCATACCACTAAAAGCGACTTGTATAGTATTAAAACTGGTCCCTGACATCAGGCTTGCAACTTAAAAAAACATAAGGGAAATATTGTAGAATGATAAAGAACTGCAGAAAAAACAATTGCTACCAACCTGCCTTCCATTGAGGACCTGTATATTGCACAAATCAAAAAGAGGGTTGTGAAAATATTTACAGACCCCTCGCATCCTGGACATAAACTGTTTCAACTCCTACCCTCAAAACGATGCTATAGAGCACTGCACACCAGAATAACTAGACACAAGAACAGTTCTTTCCTGAACGCCATCACTCTGCTAAACAAATAATTCCCTCAATACTGTCAAACTATTTACTAAATCTGCACTACTAATCTTCTTATCTTTCCCACCACCCATCTCCTTCCACTTATGACTGTATGACTGTAACTTGGTTGCTTGTATCCTTACGGTTTATATTGATATTGTTTCCTGATTGCTTATTTGTACCCTATGACTATCATTAAGTGTTGTATCTCATGATTCTTGATGAATGTATCTATTCTTTTGTGTACACTGAGAGCATATGCACCAAGACAAATTCCTTGTGTGTCCAATCACACTTTGCCAATAAAAAATTCTATTCTATTCTATTCTAAAGGGAAACAAGTTCCTTAAAATGTCATTATAGATGAAATGGATTGTTCGGAAAAGTTCAGCTAATGTCCTCTCTTCCAGATCTGTAGTTCTATTGCTCTTCCATATACATTAACAGGTCCAAAAGGCCTCTGGGGGATCAGTTAAACAGACTGTAAGCTTCTTACTGAACTGATCAGTTGGTCTGGATTATCTCCAGAGGTTGTAAACTGGAATTTTCCATTTCATCGTCCATCTCCTTTCTCTTAGCTTTCTTTGTTCATTAAATAGGCTCACTTTTCCCTAAATTATTTTGCAGTTGTAGTTCATCTACAAACAACAAATTCCCCTGGCCTCTTTAGTATTCTTGTGTGCATTGATGTTGCCATTCTGAATTCACTATCAGTAGTACGAAAATAGTAGTTGATTTATAGCACTATGACTTTATCTGTTAGATCTTTCCATATAAAAAGTTGCATTATGCTTGACACTTAAAACTGTTTTTTGGAAAAACAGGAAAGTTTATTTTTAATAAAGGAAAGGGACAAAATGAATATTTATTTTGATTAAGATAATATAGGCTTGTTTATAAAATCACTTCTGCAGAATTTTCTCTCAAATTTGGGTATTAGTTGTTTCAGCACGAAAGGAAAAATATAAAAAAAATAAAAGTTTGTTATGTTTAATTCATCAATTTAACATCAGTTATGCCAAAGAAAATTCAGTTAATTCATCAATTTAACATCAGTTATGCCATAACAAAAGTTTGTTGTGTTTAATTCATCAATTTAACATCAGATATGCCAAAAACAACATAGGTCTTGTTTTCTAGACCCGTGCTGACAACCAAATTATCATCCAGATGCCTCCAGGAAATCTGGCAAATATATAATTGTGATAACTCACAGCCACAAGCCCTAATTTGCCTTTCCTCAGCCAGGGACTACCCCAATGTAATCTTCTTTGTGTTCTCTTCTTTCCTAGTGGGTTCTTGACATTGGCTTCAGAGTAAGTTGTAATTTATTATAGAAGAGTTTTAGACCTACCATACTATCTGTTTTCATTTTGTCTTCCTTATTCTTCTCTCATACTTCTTCTGAAATGTTTCCTAAAACTTGTAAAATTATATCTCTCCATTTCATAGGTAACAAACACTAACAGGCCAATTCTTCTAAAACTTGATTGATTGAATTGATATTGGCTGGAAAAGTTTGGAAATGAAACAGTAAATCAGGGGTCCTCAAACTTTTTAAACCGGGGCCAATTCATGGTCCCTCAGACTGTTGGGGGGGCGGTGGACCAGCTGGGTAGTGGTGGCTAGGTGGTCATGTGACTGGGTGGGTGTGGCCAATTTAGCAGTCCATTTTGCCAATTTAGCAGTCCATTAAACAATACACAAAATTAAACTTTAATTTGTTTTGCTCCTGGGGGTGTTTTATTTGCTTTTGTTTTCATGTTGCTCTTTTGGTTGACCTCTTTTTACTAGAACATTTTTAAGTTGTTTAGGAGTCTAGTGGTCCACTTCAGGAAACTCAGTTTTGCAGCAATTCTTCTCAATCCCAAGGAGTTTACAATCAACAAGTCTCTCTCTCTCTCTCTCTCTCTCTCCTTCCCTCCCTCCCCCCCCCTCTCTCGCCTTTCCACTATTTGAGCTCCTCTGGAGAAATTAAGATTTCAACTGTTTTGAAACTGTTTACTCCTAGCCTTTATTTACTATAGTTAACCAGCTGCCAATTGGTAAGTGGTTCTATCCTTTTAAGTGTTAAGAATCTTTGGTGAAATGCCCTCTTAAAAGCTTTTGAAAAATCCAGCATATAATGAAAACACAGAGAAAGAGCAAGAACATCTCTTATAATTAAAACTCAAGTTGCAGACAAAGCTGGCAAGAAAAGGCACAGCTGTGGACCCAATCAAACAAAATCACTCTTCTCTATTTGTTGTGATGTGGTGGGCTACCCCTTGACATCTATGTGTTAATTTTTGCACTAATTATACAGAATGGAATGCAACATTTTAAATGAAACAAGTAATTATTAATATAGCTGTACATAATTTATACGATCTTATGAATTTTATTTTCAAGTGCACTGCTGTTATAAACCTAAAGTAAGTTGCTGCACATTCAAAAGACTGTAATCCACATACTAAATGCAAAACAATTCTAACCACCCACACAACCCCACCCAAACTAATGTTTAAATGAAAGGCAGCTGGGGAAATTCTAAGGTGTTGATCTGTCAGTCCATCCACCTGCAGGTAAAAGGTTGCCAGCATTGTTTTCAGGCAGAGTGAACAATCCCAAAGGATATTTTCATTTTCCTTTACTAATTTCTCACACATCTATAAATGATGAAGACCAGAAACTTTTCTGTGCATCTGTTAGGAGCAGAAAAATTCTAAGCCAGTTTGGGTCAGCAGGAAAGGTGAAAAAAATACTGACATACCCACATTGAAGGAATGAATTGTGCCAACATTGAAATTTCTGGAAATGGCTGGATTGACTTGCTTGATCAGGTATAAGACAACAAATGCTTTCATTAAGGCTGGGAAACCTCATATGGATATTTTTTGCTGGAAATGGAAAACAATGAATTGGTGATTTATGGGTTTTCTGATTAAAAAGGGCTGAATATGGGAGAAAGGAATTATGAGGTAATTTTAATGAGGAAGGAAGCAGAACAAGTTAGAACTGCTGTAAAGAAGATTGGAAATTGCTTCTTTATATCTTTTCTTTTTTCTTTTTTCTATATTTCATGGTTTATTTTACTTTTGTAAAAGTAAATATAAATATATATGAATATATGTGTATACATTTATACATACAGTATATACATCATATATATGAATACATATACATATGAGTACATCTACACTCACACACAGAGAATGGGTATATTTGGGCCAGGAAATAAAATGAGCCATTTCACAGCCACACAACCATTCAGTCACTTCAAGGGGTCATGATTTAGATAGCTTTTTAACCTCAGCCATCCCAGCCATCTTGCTAACTAACATCTCAGCTTGAAAGGACTTTCTTGACAGGAAACTATTAAGCTGACATACATATTTGTGGTTTTATGAACAAATGCAAGAATGACCAATTCCTTTTTCTTTCCTTTAAAAAAAAGAAAAGAAAGAAATGAAAGAAGAAAAGCAGGTTGTAATTTCCATAGTAATTTCTTTTTCTTTTTTTTAAAGTAAACTTGGGAAGAATCCCAAAGGAATGCAGTTGATTGTGTCATGTAATTATAGAATAGAACTTTTCAGAAAAAAACAGATTTGTGAATACCATATAAATATATGTGTAGGTAACCGGATGAGTTAAGCCTCAGAGTCCAATCAAGTATGTGCACAGTTGGTTCAACAAAGGCAGGCTCAGCCAAAAGACCTGTTAAAATTTGATGGGGAATCCTTAAGGCCTACTTTTGTAGATGTCTAGCACAGCTGTGTTGTTTTGTTGAAATTTCTTTGGAATGGAGACAACCTCACCTAATCTGATGGAAGAAGGTGTGATGTAGACTTTTCTGCTGTAATAGAATAATATTTGAGTTAAAAAATGAAGAGATATACTGCAAAGATGAGAAAACCTGTAAACAATGGAATTGAAGGCTGCAAGTATCATAGATGATATTTTTCATCTTCAGAGATTAGATCTGCAATTTGTCCACAATTGATAAAAACTATAGTCCTTAGCATAATAGAATTTAGCATGATAAAGGCATATATACTTGCAACGTGAACACCAATTTCCTTTATTTTGCACCTAGAATTGTAGTAACCAATCACGTTTCATTCATTCATTGATCTTCCTCTTACAACATTTTAACAAAATGTTAAATGTATTATGTATTAACAAAAAACAATTAAAAATGTCTCAAATTTGGACAAATTATTTTCAGAATTTCTCTGTTAAAGTATGTTAATTATGTTTGTACTGTGGTTCTACTATTAGATGTTGGATGCTAAGTAGATCGTGCTATAGGACACAACAACATTTAGCAAATTTTAAAAAATGAATGTCCTTATATGGATCCAAAGAATTATGAACAAAAATTCCAGACCAGCTTGCACAAAACCAAACACAGTGTTGTAATAATAATACAAACTCACGTGGTAATCTTCATTTAGTCTTTTTTTACCAAGATTATAGACCTTGTTTCACTTTTTTGTATTGTTTTTGTTTTGTTTTGCATGTGTGCTTTTCCATGAACAAAAGATACCTTTCAAGGGAAATGTGTTTTTGGATTCAAATTATATTGTTATCCATTATGAGCCACAGGGATAGGCCGAACTCTAAACTTAAATAAACAAAACATATCAGTCAGCCAGCTACTTTCCCAGAACCATAGGAATGCAGCCTAAATTGTTTTAATGTCTCTAGTGTTACATCCATCCCTATAGCCAACTCAGTAGAGTAGAGTAGAGTAGAGTAGAGTAGAGTAGAGTAGAGTAGAGTAGAGTAGAAATAGAATAGAATAGAATAGAATAGAATAGAATAGAATAGAATAGAATAGAATAGAATAGAATAGAATAGAATAGAATAGAATAGAATAGAATAGAATAGAATCGAATCTTTATTGGCCAAGCGTGATTGGACACACACAAGGAATTTGTCTTCGGTGCATAAGCTGTCAGTATAGATAAAAGCAGCAAGTGATAATCATAATCATAAAATACAATCATCATAAATCATATATATAACACTCAGTGATAGTCATAGGATATATGAGTCAGTCTCCTTGTTCTACTTAGTTCAGTCTACATTCAAACACTGAAATAAAGACTGTCCATAGTCACTCAGCTTAATAGTAATCTGTCTAAAATATTGATACATCTTTTCTTTATGATTCTTATTAAAACCATAGTTTAATATTGGCTGCTCTTCCTCTCTGAATCTTTTATGGAGGAAAAAAATATTGGAGGAATTCAAAGTAACTTATTCAGATTTTTCTAAATTTAAGCTAGGTCCTTGAGAAGAATAGGAACTAGAAACTAAAATATGCCTCAGAAGATGACAATTTTCAGAGCTTTTTCAACTGCACACTTGATACATGTGGTTTCAGTTGCCCAGAAGAGGTGGTCTGAGATGAAAGAAAAAAAAATACAAAAACAATGGTGGAAAGCACAAGCCTATCATTAATAGTCCTGATTCACTAATGCTCTTAACTCCAGGAAGTATCTTGATGGGTAAACTTCAGATCAAACTCTAAGCCACTTCTTTTGCTGGAATTTACTGATGAAAAGAGGAATTATCCACTGAGAAAGACTTTATCCTTGGCAACATCTTGCATTCTAAAATATGCTATTCTCACTTTGTCCTTCCCATTACCATTTTATTTACTGTACCTCAACAAAGAGTCTTTCAACATTCCTGAAATAATAGATTAATAACTTAAAAAAAAATAATTAAAGGAAGCATATTGTCCTTAAATGCTTCTCCTGAAAAATATGAAATATGGTCACAACTATTCTGGCAACTTCTCTGTTCCACTTATACTTCCATCTTTTTAAAAAATCACTGCAATGTTTTCTGATTCATTAGTGGGATATAATACTGAAAAAGGAAGTTATTATTTGTCTACTGACAAAGAAAATACCTGCAGCTTATTCAAGGATGGCAGATATAACTTTGCTTTGATCAAACTCTCATAAAATAATAACAACAACAATAATAAATGAATGAATATATATATATATCTTTAGCCAGGTTCTACCTACATAAACCAAGATGATATGCAGCCCTAGTTCAGTGAAATCACAATTCACTAGTTTGTGGGCCTTTTTTTTCCTTCTGGCAGCCAGCAGACTCTTTGCTGCCCATTGGGAGACTAAGATAGATCTATTTGGGCCTTATAAGGCCTCATCAGTTAGCCACACCCTCATCTCGTATCCTCCCTGTAAAGGTACAATATTTGTTTTTCTTTCTTTTTTGTAGGTTTTATGTGTATTTCTCTTTAGCCAGGTTCTACCTACGTAAACCAAGATATTATGCAGCCCTAGTTCAGTGAAATCACAATTCACTAGTTTCTGGGCTTTTTTTTTTTTTTTTTTTCCTTCTGGCAGAAATAGAGCTATCTTAGTCTCCCAATGGGCAGCAAAGGGTCTGCTGGCTGTCAGAAGAAAAAAAGAAAAAAAGAAAAAAGCCCAGAAACTAGTGAATTGTGATTTCACTGAACTAGGGCTGCGTAATATCTTAGTTTACGTAGGTAGAACCTGGCTAAAGAGAAATATACATAAAACCTACGAAAAAGAAAGAAAAACATATAGATAGATAGATAGATAGATAGATAGAGAGAGAGAGAGAGAGAGAGAGAGAGAGAGAGAGAGAGAGAGATCTGTGTGTATGGGTCTGAAAGGCCAATGTGATATTTGAATCAACAAATTTTATTGAAGACTTTGATTTGTTTAGAATACTTACTTACTGACCCATTGACTTACATATTTACTATGTTTCTATACTGCTGGATTTATCAAGACTTACAGCAGTTTACCAATAGCTGCTAAATATTTATGATACAATAATTTAAAATGTTAACAGTAAATAAGATGATTGTTAGTACAATCTAAACATAATTTGACCATAATTTGGTCTAGTGATTAAGGCACCGGGCTAGCATAAAACAGACCAGGACTTCTAGTCCACTTTAGGCATGAAACCAGCAAGGTAATCTTAGGCCAGTCACTTTCTCTCAGCCCTATGAAGAAATCAATGGCAATCCACTTCTGAAAAACCTTGCAAAGAAAAGTGCAGGGATTGTCCAGGCACTCTCTAAGAATCAGACACAATTGAACAGAAGAAAAATACTCCATAATTTACATTAAAAGATAAACCATTCAGATCCATGACAATTGTAATAAATAGAATAGTAGCAATAATTATGACAATCACTAATTGCTTGCTAGAAGAACTCTGTCCTCTCCTGGAAACATTAGAATTGAAGCCAGTTCTACATGTTAGTGGAGGCTATTATATGAAATTGAGGCCATAACTGAGAAATAGCACTTCCTGATCACTGTGCCCTCACATTACAGTACAACCAGTAGCCTTTCTCTGATCATAATACAGGTCAGATCAGTTCAGGAAATAAAGGATATTATCTGCTCCTGTTTATCGTTTTGTATTTTTGATTTGACAATGTGCCAGCATTTCGTCTTGGATGGAGGGATGTGAGAGAAGTAGGTAAATCTCAGGATTTATAAATTCTGTCCTTCCATTGGGCACATCCTACTAAGAATATGCATGAGATCCAGCTGAATCCTCAGTCTCCGGCAGACAGTTTGGAAACATTCAGTTCCTTTCTAAGGCCAAATGAGATTCCCACTGAAGTGATCAGAACATCTGGATTTTTCTATATAGTTTTGTAAATAACTGCATACATTTATTCCATAGCAGTGTTGTAGAAAGGCAGACAGTGTGTCTACAAAAAAGAAAACAGAAACCACTGCTTTGCTTATACTTTCCCATACATGGAAGACACTAGGGTGGAGAAAAGGGAATATGACTTATAGATCTACTTTTAATCAAAGGAAATGCTTTATCATTTATAGTGCTTTGGGAAAAAATGCAGAGAGTTATATTAAGCTTTGCTGTACTTTGTTCTTTGCTGTTACTTCTATCTCATCTGTGTGGGAACCTTTGAAGAGCTTTGATGGAGTCACTGAGAGAAAGAGAGAAACTTGTGTGTTGCTTCTGTATCTTATTTTTACCAACTAGTCATTTTTCTAAAGTCCTTTTTTCTTCTTTCCAAGTTTATTTCCCAACCCTTAATACTGAAGTTCTGTATTCATTTTTTATTTTATTTTTTACTGAAAATGAAAATACAAGGAAAAGCCAGAAATAAGAATATTTTATCTTGGCAATTTCAGATTTCCTCCTGTTTCTCTCAATTTTGTTCCTTATTTTCATTGTGTGGAAAGTAACTTTCAGAATGAGAATGGTTATGTAAAGTCAGAAATGCTGTAGAACACTAAGATCGCTAGGGGAATGGAAGACGTTGAATACACACTTCTGAGCATGTACAAAATGCAAATAAATTAGAACCCAGCACCTGCATAAAATAAGTTGCATATAGACTAAATTGTTTAACACAGTTTTGTTCTCTATTAATCAACATCAGTTATGCAGACCTGCAGATACTGAGGTCCTCCTGTAATTATTTATCAGACTGAAAACATTTTGTAAGTAGGTAGTAAGGGACAAGCAGCATAGGTATTACTGTATTTTATTTTACTTTTTAAAGTAAATGTAATGTAGAATGGAATGCAGAAGTTTTCTGCCTTAGCAACCAAATCTCTGTAACTTTCTAATGCAAGATAAGAACTTTCTCAGGCTGAAGTAACAAAGGATTATTCAGCTGTATGTACTAACTGTTTGAATTGCTTACAATTGTACCTTTTTACAATGGACTCAATGGGACTGTGACGTCTTTTCCCAGGCTTTTATTTTTTTTTTCTACTTTTAATACAATGCTCATTCAAATGGTCATGCTTAATATTGTGGGATGTTTAGCAAACCATCCCTTTTTTAGATGTAACTGGGCAGAATGATTTCTTCCAACCAATCAACTTTTCTTTCGTATTTCTTTCCGCTGTACTAAGTATAAAAGGGATTCCAAGGCTTTGCCCCAGGTTGCCTCTTTTTTAACAGAAAAGTCCCTCTTTACTAGATTATTCTAATAAATTGAATGAAAAGAACTTCTGACTCTGTTACTTATCAGGGAGAAGAGTCCCGAGGAAGAATCTATGGCCAATTTGGCCATCAGTGGTATCGCTATTGAGTGTTGTGGTCCGCCAGCAGCCAGCAGAGCTGGCAGCAGAGTCGGACAGTGATGAGACTGGGGAGGAACATGGGCCAGTCCTGGAGTCTGGGGAAGGCCCGGACGAGGACTCTGCATTGGAGGCAGAGATGGGGCCAGGGCCATCTGGGAGTGATGCACAGACTCTGGAGCCCCCAGAGTTGGACAGTAGAGAGGCAGAGGAACAGGAGGAGCCTGTTCCTAGTGCACACATACGCAGAGCTGCCAGAAGGCAGGAGCAGCTAAAGCAAAAGGGACAACTCGGGAGTAAGGCCAAGAGATGATTGGCCCTTCCCATAAGGCTTAAAAGAGAAACAAAGACACTTGGGCCTTTTGCAGGAAAGAAACGTTGCTAACTCTGTTTCCAGTCAGCATCTCTTGTTTATTTCTGAACTTTGTGGGGCTTTGCCAAGTAAGGCCTTTGACAGGGTGTCAAAGAAGATAAAGGTTGGTGATTATCCTGAAGGACTTCTTCTGAAGGACTTGTTTTGCAACTAATTGGGACTCAGCTGGGAACTAACATAATTCTCTGCTGTTACAATAAAATAGGTTTGTTTGGGACTAATTGTGTCTTGTAATGATTCAGTAAGCCTAGGTCAGGGATAGAAATTAGTAGAGGGATAGAAATTAGTAGAGGCAAAGTTATCATATGCCCTATTATCCATGCCCCTAAAGCAACCATCCAATGTTTTCAAGTGGGAACTTACATTTATTAGGCTAGTATGCCTTCAAATTTCTTTCAATACTGTTAGAAAATTAGTTTTTCTTGTACAGTATTCGATGAAAGTAAATAGATGCATAAGGCCAAGATTTCCAAAACTTGTTTTACATTCAATTTCCGGGACAAACTGAGTAAGTCCAAATTAGCCCAAGGCAAAATAGCCATTTTCTAAACTGATTGAAGGCTATCGACTAAATAAAGTGGTTAAGACACACTGCATATTTTTGAAACAAATATTCTCAGCCACAAAAAAAAAAAAAAAAAAAAACCTAGAGCCTTGCTTTCTCAAAATAAGAATGACATGTAGGATTATAAACACCAAGTTTTATTAATAGGTTGTATCGAACGGCACAAAAACAAAACCAGAACTTAACAGTACATAATTTGATTTCCTGCATACTGAACTTCTCATTACATATACTAAAACATAAACCGGTTATTTCAAAGAACCCCCTTCAGCTACAGTACATAACTGTATTTAATGAAGGGAAGACCAAGTCCCCCACCACCAATAATTTACTTTTAAAATGAACTGTAGATGATGAATGGGCCATTTTAGATTGACCAAGGATAAAGTAATTATAAAGCAAGTGAGATTTTAATCTTCTTTGGACATCATCTCTGGGAGGTAGATAAGTCATCTAAAATTTAGGTTTGTATTCCTTTTGAGAAAATATGATATAAAGACACATTTGAAACAAACTGCCTTTTATGATTTTATTTGGGACCAAATTCAAAATTGCTATTGTTTTTTTCCACTCACTTTTTTTCCTATGCTTGGCAGGAAGTGGCCAAGAATACAAAATCCAAAAAAATGAGATCTTGGGAAGATTTGTATGGCTTACAATCTTGGAGACATCACTAAAGTATTTACAGTGTAGAGCCTTTCCAGCGTGGTCATTAGGATTACAATAGTAAAGTGAGCTTTCTTTGGATGTAACATGTATTTCTTAGCTTTCCAAACCCAAAGCTGAGGAATAAAAAAGAATGTTATTTTTCTTTCTTATTCTTCATCTCTTCTGAAAAGGTATAGTACCAACAGAGACATTTTGAACTACTTGTAATGAACAGGTACCAGTTACCAAGTGTAGGTTCAATACTGCCCCAAGAAGACTCAAAACTAACAGAGAATAAACTTCCATTTCAGATGGAAACATAATCCAAAGAAATAACTATTTTCAAAATCTTGTCTATTAATGTCTTTCTTTTTCTATTTCAATGGTGGACACTGTCCCCTTAAATAATGATTAGTTCTCTAAACCCCACCATTACTTACAAATGAGGCCCTGCACCCGAAATATATGTCCAATGAGAGGAAAGGCAGTTTCTGTTTTCAGATGAAATGGAAATCCTGCAGAGCCATCTACAAGATGAATGAACCAGGGAGATAATTCTGTCTTCAACTTCTTGTGCTCCCTTGTTTTTTGTTCCCTGAGTCCCCTACGCCAGCCTTTCCCAATCATTTGTTTGCACTGGCATGGAAATCTAGAGAGCGTAAGGAATGGGGTTGGTTCCTCAAGAGCATTTTCATAACAGTTTAGCAGAAGAATGAAAAATGGACAAAAATTATTATTTATTTAGTGTATGGCATATTATACATGGACTAGCAATATAAATTAACATTTCAACTAAATTAGTAGAACCCAATAAGATATAAATGTCAAAATGATCTATGTTCAGATAGTAATGTCTAGGCCAGTGATGTCAAACTCACAGCCCACGGGCCGGATGTGTCTCGTGCTGGCCAAGCCCACTCCCATTTTAGCAAAGGGGGGAAAAGTCATGATATGTCACGTGATGACAATGTGACACTGCAAGTTTGATACCCTTGGTCTAGGCCAATCTAACCATTGAAGCACAGCATTTATATTTAAAAAATCAGATATAGACTCGTATATACCCTGAGTTTATAGCCAATCATGATGTGATCTACAGTTTGATGTGGGACACCACATCACACTGAGGGGAGGATACTATGCCCCATTTATATAGAGAGTTCCAGCAGACACCATGTGAGGTAAAAATCTTATTCTGTTGACATGGTAGTTCAAAGCCTGGCATCTTTTTTGTGGAGTCATTCAAAGGTTAGTTTCAGCAGGTTCTGACCAGTTCTGGAGAACCGGTAGTGGAAATTTTGAGTAGTTCGAAGAACCGGTAGTAAAAATTCTGACTGGCCCCGCCCTCATCTATTCTCTGCCTCCCAAGCCCCAGCTGATTGGGAGGAAATGGGGATTTTGCAGTAACCTTCCCCTGGATTGGGGAGGGAATGAAGATTTTACAATATCCTTCCCCTGCCACGCCCACCAAGCCACGCCCACCAAGCCACGCCCACAGAACCGATAGTAAAAAAATTTGAAACCCACCACTGGAGTCATTTATATGTCTTCCTATAACTGGATGTTCAGCAACCCCTTTGGTGTGTGAAGCTAGTTCGCCGTGCTATCCATGGTGCAACCTGGATAGCATGACAACCTGAATTAAACAAAGTAGGAACTGCTGGCCACAAGACTACTCAGTAGATTTTCCTAGCTTTCAAAATAAATACAATGAAAATGAAAACAAAAAAGTAGATCTTTTCAGGCCCAAATGACAAGACAGATTGGGAATGGACAAAAAATGACTTCCTCTTTCAATAATGAGAATATCGTCCCAAAGGTGCTTTTTCAAGAGGCAATTGGACTTTCTGGTTTTTCTTTGAAGACGTTTCATTTCTCATCCAAGAAGCTTCTTCAGCTCTGTCTGGATGGTGGGGAATGGAAGGATTTATACTCCTTGCAGACAGCTGGTCATTTGCATTCTTTTCAAGTATAAATTCTTTCATTCCCCACCATCCTGGCAGAGTGGAAGAAGTTTCTTGGATGAAAAGCGAAACAACTTCAAAGAAAAATCAGAAAGTCCAGTTGCCTCTTGAAAAAGCACCTTTGGGACAACCATGACCTAAATGACTAAGAATCTCCATAGACATTTAGTGAGAATATCCTATGAACAGAGCTGAACTCACAGGAATTCGAGTAATAAATCAAACCTTGATTTATTCTTAAATTAATTTTCCTTGGGACAAATGCTTGCTAGCCTTGCATTTTTTTCCAAGTCTGGTCATAAGAAGTGGACTTCATAATTGATGCCAGTATTATTTTGACTGGCATCCATTCTCTGTAGCTCTAATTATTTATTAAATCAGCTTGTCATCCAGACCACCTACTGGCATCTTCATTCATGGAAACTTTTTGAGTTGGTTCAATAAAAAGAAAATTTGGCTCCTCTATCCAGTCTCTGGATAACTTGTTTAATTTTATATCCTGTGTCAGCATACATGGTAACTCCTTAAGTTTTCCATTAGTAGTCACAGATTGAACGCTGTGTATTTTTTTCCTGCTATCTTAGCAAGAAATTTCAAAAGTAGGCAAAGTCATTTTAAATACCTGTTGGAAAAGTCATTTTCCGGCAAATGTCAATAAAATGTATATAAACAGTCAAACATGTATAGGGATACTCTGTGTTGAAAGTAACGGTGTACAGTTGTCATAGATGTCAGTTGGTACACTATCAAACTTGCCATGTCCTTTTTTATGCTAGACCATCTTGGTATGATTTGTGGGTCATTACTATAAACTAAATAAAATAGTTGCAAGTTGCATACCTTCTATATGCAACATTAGTTGTGGAAGTGCATAGGGTCTTGATTAATCTGTTCCAATGTTAGATTGGGATGAATGGATTTCAGACTAATCTTCATGTACCATTTACTTAAATCAGAAGAAAAGTTTCTGAATGTCGTTGCTTTTTTTTTTTTTAAATTTGATTTATATGCCGTCCTTCTCCGGAGACTCAGGGCAGCTTACAATGTGCTAAGCAATAGCCTTCATCCTTTTGTATATTTATACAAAGTCAGCTTATTGCCCCCACAACTGGGTCCTCAATTTACCTACCTTAGAAAGGATGGAAGGCTTTGATTTACTGATGACAAAATTCTAATCAAATACCCTTAAAATGGCCTACTGCGTAATTTACACAAATAAAACAATACCAACTACATAGAAGTTCTTCTTCCTCCTGAAGAAAAAAAAAATTCACCTCTTCACTACCTGATCACATACACTCACAACTATCAACTTCTATATAGGATATGTCTGCAAATAAAACATTACATGCGTGGAAGAAGGATTAATAAATTAATAGTTCAAATTAGTAGTATTTTCCTTCACAGTATATAGGATTTTATCCATCCAAGACAAACAATATGCTTCCTTTTGCACAATTTTTATATTTGTTTGGGATTTGCAAGGAGTGGCATCAATTACAGATTACGTTGCCTAATTTAGCAAATGTCATAACAGTACGTTCTCATTCATCTTGTAAATGTTGGACATCTTTATTTGCGCATCATTTTTTACACCTTTTAGAATTTTACACAATAATTTTACAGCATAAATCAGCCTAGCATGCAAATGCTGAATGCTTTTTTGTTTTCATGCATGCATTCAATAAACATACAGCAAGGTAATAAGTACATGGCTGACACACACAATTTTAATTCACATTAATTGTTATGTAATGACTTTGGAAGAATGCTCTGTAAGTATGGCATTCTTGGAAATGGGGAAACCTAAAAGCTTTCTTATAGACCAATTATGTTATCTTGATTTTAAACATCTTTGCAACAATGATGACATTTAAATAAAACCACATATATTTCGTAAAAAGTAGATGATGTGCCCCAAGAACTAAACACTTTTGCTCCTCCTTAGTCCCTACTCAGGACTAAGGAAGGAAGGAATACAAAAAAGGAGGCCTTATCACGATTACAGCCACAAAACGAAGGAATTATTCTCCTTGTATATTAGTCATGTTAGTTTTAAATTGAATAGTTGGAGTAGTTTATTGTAAAACCAAATTCGGGTCATGCTTCAAAATTTTGCATACTTTTTGGCATTTATTTATTTATTTATTTATATCATGCCTTTATTATTTTTAAATAAATAAGGCAACAAACATACCTAATATGCCTTCCTTCCATTTTCCCAACAATGATGACCTTGTGAGGTGGGTTGGCTGAGAGAGAGAGAGCAATTGACCCACAGTTCTCCCAGATGACTTTCATACCTAACTGATTCTCTAGTTTTCTTATTTTTGAAAGGTTGCAAATGGAATTCCCATGTTCATAAAATATAATACTGTTTTAAATAGGCTTCTTATTGCATCAGGAATAATTGTTTATGTCCCACCCATTAACTTTATTATCTTTCTCTTCATTCTAAATGAAACATTGCTCTTCATTGTAGGTGGGTCCTTTGTGCTTCATTGACCTTGGAAATGCAGTTGTTTTGCCTCTCAGTTCCAGTGGACATGAAATGAATTGTGCCTCCTTCTTCTGAGGCATCTGAGAATAGCAAGCATAGCAGAAACGTCTCTGTGGTAGCGTTGACTAAACTGTTTTCTCAGCTGGAAATCTGGGGCCATAATTTCATTTCTCATACTGAGGCCTTTCCCGCTGGATCACTGAATCAGTCTTACAGAGTATACATGCTGTCAATCAAGGAAAGGAAAAGCTGACTCAGAAAATTTGGCACAGCAGATCAAAAAGAACCCATTGCATTCACTTCATGAGTTTTTCTCTTTCTTTTTTCTTTCTCTCATCTATCTATATCATCTATCTATCTATCTATCTATCTATCTATCTATCTATCTATCTATCCATTCATCATCTATCCCTCTCTATTTAACCTAATCTTTCTATACTAAATTACACTTAGGGCTAAAATGCATTAAAGTGTAAACATACTCAGCTGAAATGAGAATTGAGCAAAAGCATATAAGCATTTCTACAATGAAGAGCACTAGCGAAGCTATTTCGGTGTCAGGGCATTTTAAACATGCACCTTCTTGTATGTGTTTGATTGTGGCAAAAGAGAATACTGTCTTCATTGGTATACCAGCCTCCTAATCTTTGGGCCAATGTAATATTTCTAACAGTTAATATAAATATACAAAAATGCAGAGTCTAGCTGACTCCTGCAGTAGCTGTATTTTTTTTCTTTATGTTAAGTCTATTAGAAATAATCTATTAGCCTACTAAGACATTAACTTATTTTGAAGTCAGATAAGCATTAGAAAACAGCTCCCTTTTTTTTCCAATGGAGGAAGTATATGAACCATTCAATCCTGCCCTTTCTGCAAGCATCTAGGCATTTTTAAAAAACTCTGCACCCCTAAAGGCTATGGTTTCAATCCACAATGTACTGACCTATTGGTCTTTGCAAAAGCAAAGTTCTTAAATATGTGGATGTAAATCTCTAGATGTGAATGATGCCAAATGTTCTCTTTGCTTTATAAAATGTGAAAAGAAATATTTGATGGAGTCACATAATGGTTAACACAGCACCTTTCTTTCATCTTCCATATGAGCAGTGGTGGGTTGTTCCCGGTTCTGTCCGGTTCTTTAGAACTGGTAGTAAAAGTGGCGGGAAGCTTAGCCCACCCGCCCAGATGTCATAATTGACGATCTGCACATGTGCAGAAGCGTGCGTGAGCGAAGCAAACACATGTGCACGCTTCCACTGCGAACTGGTAGTAAAGGTAAGTAGAACCCACTCCTACATAGGAGGTGCACAATCATATACCTGCAAAGAGAATTTAAAACAAAATCTCCAGGAATAAGAGCTTTCAATTGAAGTCACTGATGGATTTTATTGTCATGCTCTTGAGCCATGCTCAAGTTGGTTGGATTAAGTCCAACTAACACTCTTACCTCCTCATCTTCATCCCAGCTTCATTCACAATGCAAATTATAGCCATTAGATGCCTGTGACAGAATGTTTGAACTAAGTTATTACATAGTGCATTACTGTGCAAAACATTACTGGCAAAGCATGAACAGATTTCAAAAAAAAAAGAAAGCAAAAAAGTTTAGCATATGTTTTTTTGCTAAAAAAAGGAGGGGCGGGGACAATTGCCTTCAACTCTCACAGCTTCTGGGCCTCATCTGAGTGAAAGTAGAAACCCCAAAGGGAAAAACAGTTTCCAGTAAAGCAACCAAGAATAAAACATTTTTTAAATGAGTAAGTATACAATTGTTTATAAACAGCATAATTTCCTCAATTATCTCACTGTTGGCAGGGAGTACATAAATTGAGTTACAAGACAAAAAAATGCAGTGCTGGTCAGCTCCAGCTGCCTGAACTGTTCCAAGATGAAATACAAAAGGTGAAACTGATCAGGTTCCACACATACTTGCAAATATATATCACATTTACAGGGGAAAAAAAGAAGACACATCCATAGCCCCCAAGAAAAGAACAGTTCTTCCAAGAAGCCGTTCTGAATTTATAGTATTTTGAGCTTCATTGGAAGCTAAAGACTTGCAAAGATGAATCTGATAAGCTTTTTGCTGTAAGGAGATTCCAGTTACGGCTTTCCTGATACCTACTACCAGAACAGAAATGAGTAATGTTCTCTTTGAATTATAAATTATTTGCATACTTTATGGCTGAGTTATGCCTTGGGAACAAGCCAATTACAGATGGCAAAAAGTCTTATAAAACTTTAGCTTTCATCTTTGGGCACAATCAGAAAATGTTAAGCTCCCTTAAGTCCCATAATCAGTGAGACAAGTATTTGCCTGTGTTGAAAGTGGCTAGTTCTCATGGCTTAGGGTATCAAGTTGTTAACTTACAGCTTCCCAGGGTTTCTCTCTAATGAAAGAATTGTAATGCTATTGCACATTAAAATGTGTGAGAGTCCTGGTTTGTATGGCTGGGCATCACCACACTCCTCCAACAGCTGTATGGTAGTTATTGCACTTTTCTGATACCAACATAGAATTCTTCACATAACATAGAATTCTTCACATAGGATTCAGAGAAATCTGGAATAGTTTCAAAAAAGGTCCATATCCTGTGACTTACTTGCATCTTTCAATTAACACCTGGAAGAGAGGCTGCTTAGATAAGCTTGCTCTTCACATTTACTCAAACTTCTAGCTCTAACCCTAATTAGATAACTATTTCCTTCTTTAATCCTCATTAATATCTAACCTTCTTTGTTTATTCCTAAACTGAGTAATTCTGGGAGTAAGATGGAAAAGAGAGGTTGGAGGGCTATAAACCACTACCTATCCAATGGTTTCATATAGAAGTTAAAAGAGAGAGAAGGGAGCCCTGAACCCTGTAGCACCTCACAGAAAAGGGATCACAGGGTGGACCTCTCATCAGGGGTGGGTTCTAAATTTTTTTACTACCGGTTCTGTGGGCGTGGCTTATTTTGTGGGTGTGGCTTGGAGGTCATGTGAGTAGGTGGGCATGGCTAGCTGGTCAGAGTCATTTCTGGAAGGTCTTCGCACTTACGACCAGTCCTCGCACTTACGGCCTGACTCATTTGTTTGCTTTTAACACTGATCAGCTGTAGGACGGCCCTTTGAAGCCCCACGGCAAGAGTTTAAACAGTTTTTTTCCCTCTAGTCATCAGCTGGGACTCAGGAGGCAGCAATAGATTATCTTACCAAATAAAAGGTAAGAATAACATGTGGGGGTGGGGGGGTGGGAGAACCGGTTCAGTGATGTCATATCGTCACCGCTACCGGCTCGGCCAAACCGGACCGAACCAGGAGGAAACCACCACTGCCTCTCATCCCCATCAATACCAACTGGGTCTGACCTTGGAGTATGGAGGTGAACCAGTACAAAACTGTGTCCCCCCCCCCTTCCCGGTCTCCCTGAGTCAATGGTTGATGGTATTGAAAGCTGCATAGAGGTCAAGAAAAGCAATTTAATACTAGAAAATCATGTTTCAGTATGTGATTCATAGACAATAAAAGGTGTAATTATTTTTCGATTGAAGTAGTTGTAGCACAACTCATACTAGACACACATCTAGCTCTGTTTATTAAACCACCTAGTTGCTCTACCCAAACGATAACATTTTAGATTCCTAGATTTTAATCAAATTTATTTTTACTGTCAAGAAAATGAGAACATCAATGTACTGTATATTTCTTCAGATGAGTCGAGGAGTAGTGTGGAGTGTCTTCTCTAAATCTCCTTTTCATCAAATGCAGAGAAGGCAGTAATGTATTCTGTATTGCTGCTTGGATTTATTAATTTGCTGCATGAGAGCCAATAAAACAAAACTCAATCCAAGCAAGAGGAAAGAAAGGGTGTGGTTTATCTGTAGATAATACTCTAAATCAGGGGTGGGTTCTACTTACCTTTACTACCAGTTTGCAATGGGAGCGTGCATGCATGCTCGCTTCGCTCATGCACGTACACTTCTGCACATGCGCAGAAGCTTCTGCACATGCACAGATCGTTAATTATGACATCCGTGTGGGTGAGCAGAGCCTCCCACCACTTTTACTACTGGTTCTAAAGAACCAAACAGAACCGGGAGCAACCCACCACTGCTCTAAATGAAGTTGCATCATTCGTTGCTTCAGACTGAGGTACTCAGTTTTATAATTTGAGCTCAAATAGTCTCAGTAAGTCCAAGTACCTTATATTAGCCAATACAATATCAGCTAGGGATCTAGCTAAACAGAGAGAATGTGTCAGTCCTTCAAGGTAGACAAGACTAGGAAACCAAAATTATGAATACGAATATTAATATTATTATAATAAATTTCACAAGTCTGAGTGCACCTCCATTATTTTATCTACAAGAGAATTAGGGAGGGTCAAGCCTTAGGTGCTTTCTCAAATTACCTTTCTACCTCAAACTCAAACTTCTTTTATCTGACTGTTGTCTTGTTTGTGGCGCTTCCTCAAGGTTACTTTTACAGCTCTTTACAATAGTGACTTTGTCACTGGATCGTACTAATGGGGAATATTTTGGGATTTCATATTGGAAATTGAAATCTATTACTCAGGCAACCTATGACATTTCTATGCTGCTCTCTCCCTATTTGTAGAATATCTTCTAAGAGAGAAACATGACCAATTACATATTGACTATGTGATTAATTATATAGTTGGCTTTTAGATGGTTATATACATTGTTATACTATCGATCAAGTTGTCTTTATAAACCACCAGTTTGCAAATAGCAAATTTGTAAATTTAAATAAACAACTTGGAGAAGCATTTTCAGACTATGGGCATATCAAATCAATGTAATGTTGGAGTTTTGTTTGCTTCTTGTGATATAAAAGTCCTTTCTATTCTATACTGAGTTTGTGTGTGTGTGTATATATGTTTATGTATGTGTGTATGTATGTAAGTAGGATGATTCAAGAGATTTCTTGTACTTCATCAAGCTTTAAAGTAACATCATGCCTGAATTTGAACTCCATCTGGTGATCTGAACACTTTCATATGTTTTAGCTTTCATTCTATATCTGCTGGTCTGATAAATCTCCTGACATGCTAGGTTCAGACACTTGAGTGTGTTTATGAGCATGGCACCAACAAATATATAGAACTTCCAAACTGCCAGGTGTCTCGTAGAAGACCTGAGATTAAGGAAGACAGATACCACCCATAAGTGTGAGAAGGATTATATATCTTTATTTAATCTTACTGCCCCCAAAAGTTGATAATTTCCTAATTGCTGGTTTATTACACAATTATACAGGCAGACACATTAAATTACTACCTACTATGTTTATTCTTGCCTTGACACTACAGAACCGTGTTGATTGGGGATGGGCGCGCAGGGAGAATATTGCTCTTATGCCTCTAAGATTTTGTGGTTGGCTACATATTTGAGCAATGGAAGTGCAGAACAGGAACAAGAAAGAAAGAAAGAAAGAAAGAAAGAAAGAAAGAAAGAAAGAAAGAAAGAAAGAAAGAAAGAAAGAAAGAAAGAAAGAAAGAAGTTATAGCCTGCAGACAGCAGATTGCCCAGTGAAACAGGGAAAATAACATCCTTTATAGAATTATAAAGGATGTTATTTTCCCTGTTTCACTGATCTCAGATATACAGTATTATCAGTGGAAAGAGAAAGATGCCATGCAGTGGTAGATTCTTTGTTCTAACTAGTGGTGGGATTCAAGTAATTTAACAACTGGTTCTCTGCCCTAATGATTTCTTCCAACAACCAATTTGCCAAACTGTTCAGAAAGTTAACAACTGGTTCTCCCGAAGTGGTGCAAACTGGGTGAATCTCACCACTGGTTCTAACCATTTTGCTGGTTATCACCCCCCCCACTGATTGTACAGTTAAATAGTGAACTTTTAGCCCATGATGTCTAGGAACTGGACCATATACCGCTTCCATTTGACATGAAGTTAATAAAATCACAAGTGTATTTCCTTGAAACAGTAGAGTTTCCCCTCTATTAAATTGAGTTAAACTTCTTCTCTTTGGATTTGTGGCTTCAGCAGCTGCAACTGAAACCAGCAATCAGCAAAGCCCCGTGTTTTTATTGGAACTGAAGCGCCTTGTTGAAAATGGATTGGATTACAGGGATCAATCAACAGCGGGTCTCAGAGGCTGATGGAGCAATGCCAACACAGTCATTGCCAAAAACAGAAAAATCCTAAGGCCAGTGACAGGCCCTACTGTGCTGGAAAATTCATTATTTTAGCAAGGGTTTGGGAGATAGAAAGTGGAGTCCATTGAGAAGGAAGGAAGGAAGGAAGGAAGGAAGGAAGGAAGGAAGGAAGGAAGGAAGGAAGGAAGTGAGGGAGGGAGGGAGGGAGGGAGGGAGGAAGTTTTCTATGACAGCATGATAAAGAAGAAAAGAAACGTTATTTTGCATGGCTACCTACATTCTTGATTAAATAATTGAATGAACAAATAATCATGCTTATATAAACAAATAATCATACTCATCAGAGAGTAATAGGTTGGGGAAATTGCAGTGTTTGGACTGCAATTCAAATAACTGCAAGTCATTTGTGGTTTGAAGATTTCCAAGGCATCTGGGTTGGTCTTGAGACATTCAGAGGATCCTCAACTCCCACTGATTAATGTTCATAAGATTTGTAAGTTTGCTGACCCTACTTGTCTTTTATTATTAACTGTAGCACACTTATGACATGTCCCAAATCTTGGAACTTTCTATCTGTCATTACCACCAAAAGTTGATCATTTCATAATTGCTGGCTTATTATGCAATTATACAGGCAGACACATTACATTTCTACATAATTGTTTATTCTTGCCTTGGCACTAAAAGAACTGGTAGTGATTTGGGAAATACTGCTATTAATGTGCTATTAAAACAATAGCATTTTTAAGGGCATTTAAAGAATGAATCACAGTCATCTCAAACAGATATTCAGAACAAAACTACATGATTATACATCTTGTTCTCTTCCGTGGTTGATAATTACATATTGACAGTTGGAATAATTAAAATAAATGAAGTGTGCATCCTTTCTAGTTTTTTCCATCTGATGTTTTTGGAATGGAACATTCCACTGGAGGTTTCCCAGCTTTGGGAAATATTGATTTCACACCAACATATGTATCAGACACATTAATGGGCACTTAATACAACAATACAAAAATACAGTCTATTTTGTCTTATACTAAGAAGAAAATGATAGAAGCAGGAAGAGAAAATGAATGAGATTTTTTTTTTTTTTTGCTTTTATTGGGGATGGGGAGGAATCAGCTTCAGTTCACCACTAGCAAGACAGAATGACTCTGATATTTTGCTCCCTTGATTTTTGCCAGAGTTGCACTTCCTCAAACTGAGCTGGTATGCAATTATGACCTCTGCCTGAATATTTATTTATTTATTTATTTATTTATTTATTGTCATATTTATATGCCGCTCTTCTCCCAAAGGACTCGGGGCGGCTCACAAAATAAGCAATCCAACAATAAATAGAATTAAAATGGTACAATCCAATTTAAAACCCCAAATCCCCAGATTAAAATATACGGCAGATCAGGGAATTTGCTGAAAAAGCCATGTCTTTCCGTCTTTAGGTCGGCGTGGAAGGTGCGAAGGTCAGGGCAGCTGTAACAGTGATGGCTAGGGAGGGCCTTTGCATACATAAATTCATGTTATGTGCCATTTGCCCCCTTTCCTGGACTAGAAAGTCCAGTTCATGATCACTATGCCCTGGTCACTTCTCAATTTGATTATTGCAACATGCTGTCATGGGGCTGTCCTCAAAGTCCAGCCAATCCAGAATGCAGCTGAACATACAATCTTGAATGTCCCATGGTTTGCCACTGTTTCACTGTTGTAAGAAAATGGCTTCTGTCTTCCAGATGTAATTCAAGATGTTGGTTACCTTTAAATCTTTGAATGGTATAGGGCCAGGATATTTGTGGAACTGCCTCTGCCTGAGGGGTATCTGCCCATTCTACTAGGTCTGACAGGATGAGGATACCTCAGGTCTCTTCTCCCTCAGCACTCCAGAAACAAATGAAATTTAAAACAGGAATTAAATTTCACGTTTGCTTGAGATGAATTTTAATTCCCCAGAGCCCTTCTGCATGAGACTGTCTGGACTGCATCAGGTTTCTTCCACTTTCAAATACTTTCTTCAATTTTTCCTAAATAGAGAAAAAACACAGCCAAGAACATTTGGCTTGGGATCTGACTTAGTAACTTGCACTGATGACAGTATCCCATCCGTGTGTATTCTTACTGCCAAGTCCATATCCTCTTTTCTCTAAGTGATGGCATCATGCTGAAGGAGATTACATTTTTGATTCCAGCTTGGTAAAGGGTCCACAAGGTCAACCCAAATGTGCCCCAACCTCTGAAAATGCTCAACCACTGCCAAGATTATGGGTAGATACTGCTTTCTCTGAGATCCAAATACTGGAAACAATGTTTTCTCATTCAGCATCCTTTTCAAGTTTTATCATTTAAATATTCAATTTAAAAAAAAAATGTTTAAGATCCTTCTTTGGAAAGCATGTGTATGTATCAACTTTAGTCCTTTTTCTGAATGGAGGATGGGCTGGGAACCAGCAGTTTATTTATTTATCACATTAACTTATCCTGATATTCAGGCCAATACCATCCAAATCACTTTCATGAGCAAAGATAGTCAATGCGAACATTGTTTTTAAATTATCCTGCAGTCAAGGTAAAGTATTTCATTTATTAAGCTGACATAATCTTCAAATTATAGTCTTCTGAGGAAACATTTCAGTCAATTTACAATTACCCCTGCTTTCCACACTCCAATTATGGTCGAGAAGTGAATCTGAAGACATTCTTTTAGCTTATTGAAGTGCTAGAAGTGTTGTAAGTGAGAGAGTCCACCCCCCAAATAAAATTAAATCTGGAAATTAAGAAATGATGGATAGCAATGAGCTAATAAAGTATGGCAAAGATCCCTAAACAGGACAGATATTCCGCTTTGGAGGCAATGGAAATAAAACTTCACTAGAGAAGCATTAAAGCATGAATAGGTCCTAGGTGTGCTTTTTGGGTGTGAGGATGAGGGGTTTGCAAATGTTTCATATACTATATCATATGCCTGCTGAAGTGCAATGATTCCAAATATGACTCTGCTGCAGCCTTTCCTCAGCATTTTTCCCCCCGCCATTCGATCATGTCTGATTCTCAGGGACTGACCAAGTTAGCAACCTCTAAATGTGTTTCATTACAAATTCCATTATTCATCCAGCAGGACTATTAGCCTTGTTGGTGTTGCTGTTGTTGGTATGGCAGTTCTAATTCAAGACAGAAACCCTCAGATGAAAGCTGCCACATACAGCAGGGATCTAGTCCTTTGCAACCTAAAATGACACAAATTAATTTCACAAATGTGGCAATCCAATGGAACGATCATGCCATTATTTCAATACAGAAGTGGTGATTTAATATATAAACTCAGCATTCAACTCCCTAGTTCAAGTTGGTTGCTTTAAAAAAAGAATCCCGTAAGAATAAAAGAACAATCTTGCTGGATGGTCTGGGTAGCCCATCATTCTGCTTCCCGCAGTTGCCAACAGATATATTTTAGGAAACCCATGAGTAGAATAAATTTATTCTTCTTCTCCCACTCTTAAACCATAGCAAACCACGCTCTGGAGACTCTCAGTCATCCAGGTCATGGTTGTCCCAAAGGTGCTTTTTCAAAAGGCAAAGTTCTGAAGAAGCTTCTTAGATGAGAAGCAAAATGTCTTCAAGGAAAAACAAAGATAGTTCAGTTACTTTTGGAAAAAGCACCTTTGGGACATAGCAAACCACATTTCCCCCTGAGCCTGAAAGTAGAATAGGCCCCACTGGTGTTTTGTATACTTCAGTGAGCATTCCTAAGGAGAGTTGCTCAGAATATATCCCATTAAATTTAATGAGACTTATTCCTAAGCAAGTGTCTTTACAGGCATTGTAATGTTTCAAAACAACATGGGAACTGCTAAAGTTGTATTCAAAATCTATTGTAGTTAGATATTTAAAATCTGTAAATGTCCTTGAGTGTTTAATCATTGCAAATCAACCTCTGACTGAAGCACCAGCAAATATGAAGATAGGTCCGATGTTTTCAAAACATCTTCAAAAGCCTGTATGTTGAACATAGGTGAGCCCCATGTAGTTCTCGCATGGAAGTAGGAACAATGAATAAAAGCATCCATGATGTGGCAATCTATGAAGGACTAGACAGCTTGGAGAAAGTGGAACATGATGCTCTTTGAATATGATGCTCTCCACCATCCTTCTGCCTTTTTGTGCGCCTTTCCCAGAACTAGGAAGAAATAGTTTCACCCAATCCTTCTCCCTGTTTCAACGATAGATCTACTCCTTTCTTCTTCTTTTTCTTTCTTCCATTCAAGAGTTGTACTACCAATGCAGGGGGGAAGAGAGTTTCATGTTCCCAGTTTAGCTGTGGCTAGGATGAACTGTTGTGGAGTAAGAATGGCAGTGTGGTAGTATTGCTGTGATCTTCAGCAGATACAACTGGCTCCATAATAGAATTAGAAACAAGAACATTTTTTGTTTTGTTTTAGTATAGTCTGGGGTCTTGTCTAAACCAAAATGGAGTAGCATTGTGCTGGAAGTATTATTATTATTATTATTTCTTTCTCTTTTGCTGTGTGTCTGTGTGCACCAGTGTACATGTGCATTTAACCATTCTCACTCAATCTGATGAAAAAAATAGCTTTTTTTTTTCTTTTAAGGAATAAAAAGGACTGGTAAAATATATGGGTAAAGTGTAAGGCTCTCGTACTTCATTTGGAGGAGAATAAGGATTATATGTGAGGGTCTGGTCTTTTATTGTCCAGCCTCGGCTCTATTGACCTGCAATTTCCTCAGCCTCCTATATGTGTCAGTTAATTCCCACATGAAGGTAACATTCAGACATTCTCTTCATAGGCCTTTTTCAGATCCTCCTATTCTCCCCATAATAACTCTGTGAGGTGAGTTGGACTGAGATAGAGTTATTCACTCAAAGTCACCCAGCTGGCTTTCATGCCTAAAATAGGATTAGAACTCATAGTCTCCTAGTTTGTAACCTAGTCCGCATCAGAGTAGATTGACTCTATTTTACATTTGCTCTTCATGCAAGAACTAAGGGTCCAGAGGGATCCACAAATTGTACAAGATACAGTATATTCACCTGTGCTTGGAACCAACTATATGTTGAAGTTATGTTTCAGATTCAAAGAAACTAATCTGAGATTCCCAGCCTTACTTCATCCCCTAAAGCAGAGGTGTCCAACCTTGGCAACTTTAAGATTTGTGGACTTCAACTCCCAGAATTCCCCAGCCAGTTATTGAAGTCTGTTGAAGTCCACAAGTCTTAAATTGCCAAGGTTGGATATCCCTGCTTTAGGGAGTGAAGAAAGGCTGGGAATCTCGGCCCAGCTAGATCTCACTCATGCAGCTAACACCTTATAACTTGCTGTATGGGACATATTAAGGTGGCTGGATCTTCACATTTCACACCTCCTTAATTATTCACTTGCATTCTATTTATTATAAGGGTTTCAACTGGATCATTTGTAAAAGAGAGGCTGAAAGGAATTTACTAGGCTTTTTAAAATTGCCTCATTAGTATGAAATAGAACCATTTTCTATCTGAGTTTTACAGCCCATAATTTCCCTTTATTCAGCTAATGCCATGTTGAAAACCATAATCAGAGCATAAACATAGGCTTAGAGATCTGGAAGTCTAAGCACAGTCTCACACATTTCTACAGCATATCCTATTAAAACCTGTTGCTTGAAATCCTAAATTACTATTTAAAGTACTTAGACTGTCATGGGCCATATGATATTAAAGTGAGAAGTTAGGTGTTTTTTTTAATGAAATCCAAAGCTTTAGAAAGCTTTCTTCAAAAGCAAAAGACACAGATGTGATTCTCAATTGAGAAATTCCTTAAGATACCCACTGTGGACTCTTGAAAGTACACAGATAATTGCTTTTCTAATGAATAGAATAGAATAGAATAGAATAGAATAGAATAGAATAGAATAGAATAGAATAGAATAGAATAGAATAGAATAGAATAGAATGGACATTGGCAGTCTTCTAGTCCAGCCCTCTGCTCAAGCAGGAGAACCTACACTATTTCAGATAAGTGGTTGTCTAGTCTCTTCTTAAAAACCTCTAGTGATCATGAATTCTGAAGGCAAGCTATTGCAGTGGTTAATTGTCCTCACTGTTAGGAAGTTTCTCCTTCATTTCAGGTTGCTTCTCTCTTTGATTAGTTTTTAACTATTGTTTCTTGTCCTGCCTTCTGGTGCTTTGGAGAATAATTTGACTCCCTCTTCTTTGTGGCAGCCCCTCAAATACTGGAATACTGCTATCATGTCACTCCTAATTCTTCTTTTCTTTAGACTAGCCAAACCCAGATCCTGCAGCCATTCTTCATATGTTTTAGTCTCCAGGCCTTTGATCATTTTAGTTGCTCTTGATTATAAAGGCAATTTAAAAAAACTATTACAAAACTTGTTTACTTCCCCTCAGACTCTCTTGCTGTCATCACCCACCGAACTTATGAGTTTCCAATCACCAAATTCCTCATTCAATACGGCCATTGCTAAGAAATTTGAAAGTTAAAACAGACAGCGATATCTTGAGAATTAAAAACAGTGTAAAATAGGTGAAGTTTACCATCAGAACTTCAACTATTTTAACTTCTTTAATTTAATTTAACTAAAAAAATTCTATTTTAACTTACAAATCAAAGCATAGCTGAACAGAATCTAAATTGTTTTGCTTGTTGTCAACATCTCTCTTTAATGCATCTAAACATATCTATGACATAAAGTGAAATTTTAGTCGGGTCATTTTGAAGAAAGAGAAGAAAAATGCTTTGTCTTCATCATAACTGTAATATTTGTTGTTTATTTATCCTTCAGGAGATTATGGATTCATGATCAAAATATTGCATCCCATAAGGACAGTAGATAGTACAAGGAGAATATGATGTGCTGTTCAGAAGACATCTTTAAAGCCATTGTTTAACTTTAACGCTATCTGCTTTTCCCTCCTTTTTTAAGATATGCTAGCAAGCTGCCAATATTCCATCTCTATGAGAAATGGGGATCGAATAGAGAAAATACAAGTCCATGTGATTCTCTCTGTGCAATGTCCAAATAGGCCCAGAGTGGCTATATTAGTGGCTTTACTTACTGCTTCTTTATAACTAAACTTCTAGGTAACTAAAGCTAAAGGTCAATATTGCAATTAGGCATTCATTCACAGGAAATGAAGTCTAGACCAGGCCACCCATGGTGTAGTTATCAGCCTTACTATACTCTGCCATCAATTCAAATGCATGGAAACACCTTTGAACTTGATGTATCTTTTGTTGTTTCCACTGGGAGTCATTTTCTGAGATGGAAAAAAAAATTTCTCTAGTTTTCATCACACAAAGGAAAGGATGGCGATGAAGCAGCTCTAGGGCCTAGCGAATAAAAGCAGCATCTTTTGCTTTCAGCTTCTCTCTAGGTTATCATGTCTATCCAGTTCAACTCTCCCCTTTGTGAGATGATAATCGCTGAAATAGATGAGAAATAAATGCAATCAAGGTGGATGTGTTTTTTTTTTCTTTGTTTACCACAGAGTTCAGGGAGATCTCATCTCTGCTGTTGTTCTCTTTTGAAACTGGGACTTATCTATTCCCATCTTTCTATTAAGAAAAGTCCACATGAGGTGGGCTCGTGGGGCTTAACCACACAGTAGGGGATCTGGCATAATCCTGTTGGAGCTCCATTTATTTTCATAAGTGATGGGCCCTCCCAGAGGCAACATTCAAAAATTGGTAATTGTAATGGAGAATGCAGCTGTCAGTCACAGTTTGCCCCTGAGCTTCAAGCTGTGTCCATGTGTGTGGGGGTAAGGAGATAGAAGATTGAATGTGACTAGTGCAGGTAAACAAACACCAGTAAAGAAAAGTCTTTTAACCTTAAAGACATTATCAGGGGAGAGATTAAATCAGGTGTCTGACTGTATTTGATCACACTGCTCTGGAGACATCGTGCCTGGTGTGGCCCTGGATTTATCTTTGGGATGTTATGTTTTTCATTGACATGCCATGACAGACAGACCAGCCAACTGATCACAAATCTGACCAGAAGATAAATGAGTCCCAAATCAAGGACTCTGTTGAGAAGGAATCTTATCGTTAGCCTGATTTGTTTTATCTCTTAAATTCTTATCTCTGTCCATGGGCCTGTACAGTTTGACCTAAAGCATAGGGTGTGTTAATTCAGGATGCCCCTTGTTCTTTGAAGAGATTATTTACTGCTGGTCATGTTAGTAGTGTAAAGCTAGACAAACCAAAATAAAGATAAATGAAAAGTCTGTGTTGCTGAGGGAAAATCTCCCTGAATCTACACGGAGCTAATGGTTTATACTGTATTTGTCCTGTTTTAGCGATTCTAAGAAAGATATGGCTTACTCTCGGTATTACATTTCTAATTTAGTTTTGTGGGTGTCCAAAAGATCATTAAACTGTAATTCATAAATAGAAGCATACTTGGATTTGGGAGTGAAAAGGCACCAAGTCTAGTAGCTATCAAAATGATAAAGACCCAAATTTGGTACTGTAATATAGTGATTTTGCTGTGACTTTACTAGTTCCATTTCTCCTTTAGAGGGCGAGGAAGTTTCTCCTATCAAAACGTACTTTAAATCTAAACAAATTCCTGCATTCTACTGCTAAGGGAATAATTGAAAATGCCTTCAACATGAAACTATTTCTTGTGACCTAATTAATTTAGAAAGAATCTGACAGCAACATTTGTTCAACATAAAGAAAATAATAAAAAGTGTACAAAATCAAAAGTTATTTATAAAGTGAAGCAAAATAATGATCATAGATATAAAATGAAAAATATCCCCCTCCCCCTTTTATTTACACATACTGCTTTTCCTCCTGAACTCAAGGCAACATGCACACTACTGTCTTCTCTATATTTTTTTCAACAACATCATGGGATTGGTCTGAGAAAAAGTGATTTGTTAAATGTCATTCATTAATCTTCATCAGCTGAGAATGGATATGATCTTTGGTCTTTATCGGCCTAACTACTATATCTCTCAGAAGTAAAAATAATTAAACATGGAAATAGATGGCAATGTAGTTAGTGCTGTTCAGAGTCATCTAATGAGATTTCGGACCCATGTTATATGCTTAGATATTATATATACTGAGATAATCTTGTTGTATAGGCTTCACAATGTCATAAAAATAAATATGGGCCCCCAAACTTCTCAAGCTGCAATCAAATGTCTCAGATCATTAACTGAAATGATACTCAATTTATTTATTTATTTATTTGTTTGTTTGTTTGTTTGTTTGTTTGTTTGTTTATCCATCCATCCATCCATTCATCTATATATCCAGTTAATTTCTGTAGCCACCCAAGTCAACCAAGTGATTCTGGCGAGTTTACACTTCTAAAATTATAAAAAAAATTAAAACAACTTAAAAATCATTAAAACAATAAAAACATCCACAAAATAAATAAATACACAGCAGCCATGATTATTAATCAACTAATAGTAAAGCCAAATAATGGGGCCTTAACACACATTCTAAACCTCAGGCCTGGATACATACCGTATTTTAGAGTATAAGATGCACCTTTTCCCCCCAAAAAAGAGGGTGAAAATCTGGGTGCATCTTATACTCCGAATGTAGCCCTGCTCAGCTTCCCAAACAGAGGTTTCAGGAGGCTGAAAAAAGCATTAGAAATGAAGTTTCAGAAAAGAGCTTCAGAAAAGAAGTATCCAAACAGAGCTTCAGAAAAGAAGCCCCCAAACAGAGCTTCAGAGGCTTTTTTTCTGAAGCTCTGTTTCGGAGGCTTTCAGAGGCAGGAAAAAAAGTTTTTCTCTGAAGACTCAGGGCAGCTCACAATACATTTAAAAATCATTATAAAAAGACATTGAAAAATTAAAAAACATTAAAAACTCATTCACACCATTCATGGCCTTTTCAGAGGCAGAAAAAAAAGCAATAAAAAAGCAAGGCACAGAGCTCACAACCAAGGAACCTGTTGCTAAAATTCACCTCTGGGAACAGCTGATTGGGGGGTATTCCAGGAGGCCGATTCACCTGCCAATCAGCTTTTTTCTTATTTTCCTCCCCAAAACTAAGATTCATCTTATACTCTAGTGCGTCTTATACTCCGAAAAATACAGTAGCTATGTTTTTAAACCTTTGTGAAAAGTCATCAGGGTTGGGGCCATTCTAATCTCTGAGGGGATAATATTCCATAAAACAGGGGTGACAGCAGAAAAGGCCTGCATTTTAGTTTCCTCTTTGGTATGGCATCTGCAGCATGCCCAGTCTGTTAGATTAGATTGGATAAATCAAAACTCTTGGGAAAAGATGGTTCCTCACTTAATCTGGTCCTGAGCCATGTAGGGCTTTAAAAGTGACCTTGAATTGTACCCAGCAGTCAGTACAGCTCACGGCTACTCCATTGTGATGTTACATGTGCCCTGCAAAACAGTATTCTCCGACCATTGCTCAGAGCTGGTTCAGAAGGATAGCACTGACTGATGATATTGTTAACCACCAAGATATCAAAGGGATTATATTTATATAATCCTAGTTTCTCCAAAGGCCACCCACAAGCTCAACCAATAGAATTTTTTGCTTATCCCAGACTGACTGTCAGGGGTACAAATAATCTACTTTGTCTAGGGGGTCTTTGAACCCATAAGACCACTTATTTCTCTGCAACCTCTCCAAAAAAGGAACCTTGGAGTCTTTCTATAATTATTCAAAAAAGTCAGAGTGAATGAAGGTTTCTTGAGCAGAAGACATGCCACAGAATTCCTTGAGAGATGAGAGCAATACTTCCTCATTCTTGTCTCAAAAAATAATAGCACATTAGAAAATAAGGGGTGGGAGGTACTTTAGAAATAGAACAACAGAATGTAAGAGGTGGGAGGTACTTTCTTCCCAATGCAGGAATCTAATATTAAAAGAGGTTATATCCAGTGGTGGGTTCCTCCCGGTTCGGTCCGGTTCGGCCGAGCCGGTAGCGGTGACGATATGACGTCACCGAACCGGTTCTCCCACCCCCCCACGTTATTCTTACCTTTTATTTGGTCCCACCCCCAATCTATTGCTGCCTCCTGAGTCCCAGCTGATGACTAGAGGGAAAAAAACTGTTTAAACTCTTGCCGCGGGGCTTCAAAGGGCCGTCCTACAGCTGATCAGTGTTAAAAGCAAACAAATGAGTCGGGTCATAAGTGCGAGGACTGGTCGTAAGTGCGAGGACCTTCCAGAAATGACTCTGACCAGCTAGCCACGCCCACCTAATCACATGACCTCCAAGCCACACCCACAAAATAAGCCACGCCCACAGAACCAGTAGTAAAAAAATTTAGAACCCACCCCTGGTTATATCACCACCATTGAGCCTGTTTAAACACAATGGGAAGGAAGCTCCCATTACAGTAGTATCTCATATAATAAATGTAAGTTGTTGACTAGCTAGAAATCATTACCCAAAGTTCAGGGCTTAGAAAAGGGCAATATTGTGGTAAAGCCAAGTGCTGATGATCTAGTGGATGAGGTAGATACGTTTAAAAGGAACTGGAACGGATGCCTGTAGAGCTGTGATGGCAAACCTATGGCACACGTGCCCAAAGTGGCACACGGAGCCATGTCGCCTGGTATGCATGGCGTCACCTGTTCCTCTTCCGGGTTTCTGGCGCGCCTGTGCACGTGATGATCAGCTGGCCTTTTTGCCTGCAGCAGTGCCAGAAACTAGAAGAGCTTGTCTTCCATTTTCCTGTATGAGAATGCATGCTGGCCAGCTGATCATCGAATGCGTATGTGCGCCAGAAACCTGGAAGAGTAGCTGGCTGAAAACGGAAGTTCACTAGCTGAAAACGGAAGTTCATTTTCGGGTGTGCGCATGCGCCCTGGGCAGTTCCTTTTCTGGGTTGTGGCCCTGACACATGTGTGCACGTGTGCTCCTTTTTCGGCGCTCGGTGCTGAAAAGGTTTGCCATCACTGCTGTAGAGTCTTGTTAAAATTACTAGCAAATCTATTTAGAACATGGGGCCAAGGCCTGGAAGTTGTTGTTTCTTTTCTTATTATTTGATATGGCCATAACTGTAGAGGTCTACTCACTTAGCTGGGAAATAAGCAGGTTCTTCTTCATAAAGGTGTAAGCCTTATTCTTCTGCAGTTATAACATATTTTCAGAAAAAAGGTGTTACCTATGAGTCATACAAATAGCAATGAAAGTACATATTCGTTTCTTAATTAGAAATATGTTTTTGCCTTGCTTCGTTTACACTAGATACTTTGAAATGAGACAAAATAGCAGCTCTGGGAGAGATAAAAAAAATGAGGGCAGCGATAGGGTAAGTATGCTTTCTTTTTGCTACTTTATCTCATTTTGTTTCTATAAGAGCAGTCAAAAATGTTGAGAACTGAACCCAACTGTTGGGCACAAATCCAAGTAATTCACACAGAACCCCAAAGTAGTTTATAACTTTCTTTCAAGTTCTACAAATAAAAGGTTCTGGCATAAAAAGAATCACATTTTTCTTTGTAATACTGTAATAATACAGTACATTGGATCCCTGGCAAGAATGAAAGTTCTGAAGTCTGTGTTTTCTAAGAGAGATGATCACCCAACTTCTTTAGAAGAAATAGCAAACTATGGTCTACTTTTTTGAGATGTTAAGGTTCTAAGGATTTGACCTTCCCCCCCCCTTCCTTTCCTTTCCTTTCCTTTCCTTTTCTTCTTTTCTTTCCTTTTCTTTCCTTTCTTTCCTTTCTTTCCTTTTCTCTTCTCTTTCTTTCTTTTCCTTTTACCACAATGTCTGAAAAAAAATCCAAAACTTTCACCAACGTTTCTTTTGGCTTTTAACCAGAATGAACTTGAAATGAATTATGGTATGTTTAAGATTCAAGTTACTATAGCTAAGATTAGGTCTGGGATAAGATAAGAAAAGTCTCCCTCCCTACTCTCAGTTGAGATTCAGGAGCTGACTAAGCAAGAATTGATGGATATTTCAATATTTTTAATAGTAAAGCAAGTTTCCTGAGTTGAGAACAGATGGAGATGGTGATGGACATATTTATGTACTCCATTGCCTTTGCCCTCTAATATCTAATTGCAGCCACCTAATTTTATCTCATGCAGAATAGGAAATCTTTGGCCATTCAAATGCTGCTGAATTGCAACTTCCAGCAGTCTTGGTCTTGATTTTGTTGCCTGGGATACAGGTTCCCCATCCTGGTATAATGACAGAGTTGATGGTAGTTGAGATACCTGTAGATACATGATGGTTTGGGAAAGTTATACAGAGACTGAAATCTAGTTTGAGATCAATTCAAGATTAAATGTTTTTAACACTTTGTAAATTGCCAGAGTCTTGCAACAAATAAATGATTATTATTATTACTAATATGAGTGGATAATCTACTCAGTTATTGTCTAAATGGTGGAAATTTAACAATCCACTAATAATTAATCCATTAGTCATTACTGATCCATTAATAATATTTATTTCATAATAATTTTCTGTTCATAACAATATGAAGTCACAGCCCCCAGTTCTTGCCTGGTGTTGACTATCATATGCACTGAATTCTTCCCAAGAACTGAGAATGTCATAATGTATCGGTGTGTATATGTATAGATTAAAGCAGTGTGGCCTTTTGTAATTGACAGAAGGAAATGCTGTTGATATGCAGATTTTCTATTATTATTATTATTATTATTATTAGTAGTAGTAGTAGTAGTAGTAGTAGTAGTAGTAGTAGTTGTAGTAGTAGTAAATGCATATGTATAATTAACACACCATGAAATATCTTAAAGTATTATTGATTTAAACAGGATTAAGTACATTCATTCAATTAGGTTTCCATGCTGCAAGTTGATTTTCTATTTGGGCACTTTAACTTATATACTTATAAACTGAGAGACTGATAGATGAAGTCAGAATTTATCTCTCTCCTCATTTTATATAAATGAATATGATACAATGTAAGTTTCTTTATTAAGAGCTTGCTAGATTTTAAAATATTTTCATAACTGTAAAAATGTATGTGTGTATTTATCTGTGTGAGATAGCAATAGCACTTAAACTTATATACTGCTTCACAGTGCTTTTACAGCCCTTTCTAAGTGGTTTACAGAATCAGCATATTGCTCCTAACAATCTGGGTCCTCATTTTACCAACCTCGGAAGGATGGAAGGTTGAGTTAACCTTGAGCCTGTGAGACTCGAACTGCCAAACTGCAGGCAGCCAACAGGCAGCAGAAGTAGCCTGCAGTACTGCGTTCTAACCACTGCGCCACCACATTAAGTATCTGTTAGTAAGAATAAAGTCCAGTATAGCTGACCATCAGACACTCTGGAATCTATGAAAGAATGAAAGAAAGAAAAGAAGTTGAGGAAATATGAATAGGATATAATGTTGCATTGCTTACACAGAAAAAAAAAGAGTTCCTTTATTTCATGTATTATAACTTGTTTTAAAGAATATTTTCATGCATGCCAGTGGTATGGCCTGACCACAAGACTTTTAAACTTCAATAAGAATATTTTTGAACCAGTCTCAAAAGTTGGAGGACTCAGTGAGGATTTCAAAAATAACAGTACAACAAGCAAACTATTTTTTTCCAATATGTTTTATTTACTTTAAATTTTCTGTATATGTGAATAATTAACCTTTTAAACAATTCTTTAAACTCAATTTTCTTATGATGCCTTAGTGTTAAAAGTTCAGGGATTACCACATCAAAGACATAAATCTGGGGATTTTCAGGACAAATGGTAAAGAGAGGGCTTAAATGTTTTTGTTAAAATGGGAAAATGATGACTCTACTAAAGGACCATTATTAACTACAGTAGATCTTGCTTTTAGACGAACTGTTTCCCCCAGTTCGTTAAGAAAGTATAATTTAATATCTCCCCTCTTACTTCCAAAATCCTTAATCACAAAGTGAATTTGTATTCAGAATATTGCCCCCAAATGCTGGCATTTTCTCAACACATTTTTCTCATATATATTTTAATAGTAGTAATTAAAACCTTCTTGGGCAACTTATAAAATTATCTTACATTTCTGGCAAACTGTCACATTTTTCCTTGGTACCTAATGAATATCGACATTTATGTACAATGTATCTGGGCTTCATTTACAAAACACTTTCAATAAAATTAGTCTTCACTAGTAATTAATCACAACTTTGGAAGGCATTTGCCTCAAGGGGCTGACTGATCTCAGTCATTAACTCAAACCCTTAATCCATAGTTTACATATCAGTCATGCATATTTTTTAAACATAACAAGACTGATATTTCAGAGTCATAGATATTAAACTATTCACTGCTTCCTGTTCATTGTCAACCAGTCTTCTATCAATTTATATTATAGATAGAAATTCTAGGTGGAGGCAGGGGTTAAACTATCAAGAATGTGCTTGATTGAAAAGATCAACACATGGTTAACAGATGAAAAATAGGCACATATGTTATACTGATAGGGTGGCACTTCATGCCTGCAAATTCAAATAAATTTTTAAGGAAGCTAACGTACTCAGTATTGGAGTGGGGGGGGGGAGAATTATCCTTTAAATTGGTTGAGGAAACTCAATAAAACAATGTATTTCCAAGAAAACAAAACACAGTATAAACTACTAATTACATTCCTGTAACTCTAGGATGGACCAGATGCTGTGCTGATCATTCATTATTTTATTAGATGTCAACCAGTGTCTTAGTCTTCTTAGCCAGATGTCTCAGTTCAGAGGAAACTATTTTCTCCATCACAATGTAGCATTAGAAAATCCATACCCACATACAGAAATCAAACCATAACAATATACAATAAAGAAATAACTTACTTATTTAAAACAGACATGCATGTTGTCTCAGTTAATTTCTAAATGGAAACATTATTAAATCTACTAATACAACTTAGTAGATTTAACCATATTTCTTCTTCTACTACTACTCTACCTTAAAATCTCATCCCAAGTGTGGGAGGTACATTACAATTTTTTGACAAAATATTACATTTAGTTTAATTTTCTACCCAAATTTCGCCTTATTCATTGCAACTTTCTAAATCAGTGAAGAAATATTTTGACATTTCCAGATCATCAGCTTTCCCTCAACCAAGCCTGCTGACCTCATAATGAAAGAACTTGTTTGTAATCACCACAATACATGCAGACATGTGTGTGTGTGTGTGTGTGTGTGTGTGTGTGTATTTGTATGTATGTGTATGTATATATGCATGATTTCAAGATATTCTGATTGTGTGTCTATTTTATTGAGGAAAAACTGGAGAAAAAGGTGGGGGGAAAAGGAATGTACCAAAGAGCTGCTCTCAGAAATCATTCATACTAAGTCTAAGTCTTAGTTCCACATCAAATAACTTGTACTATCTTTTTAGCTGCAGATTTGTGGAAGAATCCAGGGAGGTTTTAAAATTAAAGCCTCTTTTCTAAAGCCTGCATTGGCATTTAAATGTAGAACGTTAAAACCTTCCAAGATAAGGTGTAGCTTATGGTCCCCAACACATGGCTGTTTGGTAATCCAGTTATACAGATATCACACACACACAAACCCACACACAAACTCCACCTCCTAAATGTTCAGACTTTAGCCTGTTTGGTGCCACTGAATCTTCCCCCCCCCCCCACTCTACTGAGGGTTTTGTGCATTGCTTTTGAATGGGCTGATTTAAAGAAAGAGGTATCAGTTTCCCACATTAAGAAGAGGAAAGTGAAAGGAAATGATTAATCCAACCTGTTTCCTATCTTCACTTAATCTAATCTCACCCACTTTTACCCCATGAAATTAATGAATATGTGCTCTGCACTAATTTACCATCTGCACTTCAAGTATGTTGAAACATTTGTGTCTGACTTTCCAGCTTTGGATTCTAAAAAAGACTTTTGGGGCAAAAAGGTATGAAAAGTAAGAGTGAAATATAGGCTGGCTTTTGTGGGGGCATTTGAGGAATTAGATAACTAATCCAACATATTCTGAGAGTCATTATCCCAATGTTACTGAGCTTGAGAAGTCTATTTCTATACATCTCTAATCCTGAATGAATTACTACTAATTTACTGAGATATCCAGTGCATTTTCTCAGCATCAGCCATATTTCTCCTTATGTAACTTTGGCTTCTTGAAAGTTATGTCTTCCACCATTTACATCATTGTCCCTTTTCCATTTCTGTGGGAAATATTGTGATAACTGAGATATTATTATTATATTATTATTATTATTATTATTATTATTATTATTATTATTATTAAAATTTACATACCGCCCTACTCCCGAAGGACTCAAATATTCTTTGGCTGCACTGTTTCTTCAAGTCTAAATAGTTCAAATCTGGAAGAAAGAGAGAAAGAGAGGGGGAAAGAGAGAGAGAGAGAGAGAGAGAGAGAGAGAGAGAGAACAAGTTAAAAGAATAGCCTGCTTGATGGTTTGGAATTCTGAGAGTGGTAGTCCAATATTTTCAATGAGAACTATTGGAACAGCTGTTACATTCCAGTACATCTAAACTTCTGTCATAACCATAGGTTGCCTGTAGTTTCAAACTGTTTGGAGTCAACCCAATCTCAGCTGGCCATTTGGAGTCAACCCAATCTCAGCAGGGAATTCAGAGAGAGGCATTAATAGAACCTTGCAGAAAATCAGTGATGATGCTGTGACCTACCTGTAATGGAATGTAAGAAGGACCTTGGAAAATTGGGCAAAGAGACACTGCCAAGGGAATAGTTAGAGAAGAGGCAGCATAGCTCACAGTTGGATAGTGAATTGGGCAAGAGACTCAGAAGAGGCCCTCCCTAGGATATTAAAAAGAGACAAGAGGAGAAGTGTATTCTCAGGCTTTCTAAATCCTGTCAATATAGCTTTACGATAAAGTAGAATTAGCTTATCTGGTTGTGATTTCTATCTGGTTTTCCCAGCAAGACTGACATCACCCAATTTCCAATGGTGGTCTGGATTCTGACCAGCAAAACATCATAGCCCTTTTACTCTCACAGATCCCTCACAGATCAATAAGAACCTATGGTAAATTGTCTTTCATCCTAGAAGTCAAAATAGTCCAGAAATTTTATTTTGTTAGCCAAAATGCCTCTCCAGACTGTGTATCTTTTTTCCCAAGGGAATAATTGATTTATGCTGTAGTGGTTAAGAAATTGGATTAGGACTGAGGAGACCATGTTTCAAGTCCACTTTCAGCCATGGAAGCTCACTGTGTGGTTTCTCTCATCTCATAGGGCCACAAATATACATACATACCGAGCAGCATCTTTATTATTCAGTCAATGTCATTAAGAAAACATGGACATTCACTGAGTAGGCCTCTGACCTCAGAGTTCAAATGCTTTGGTTGTCTGAGGAGACTAACTGGTGTTTTGCCCAATAAAATCGCTTGTACCCACTTATTTATCTTTTGTATTCTATAAAATCATGCAAGAAGCAAGGAGAATCTATTTAACAACATCTATTTAATAACATTCAGTGAGACCAAGTATATTTAGTTGAAATCATTTTCCAAGCAACGATCTCTGAATCTACTCTAAAACCTGAGATATCTTCTTTAAGCAGGTGATATGCAATTACCTTTCCTTTATTCTTCCTCTTTTCACAATAAAACTCATATTTATATGTAGTGTGTTGGTTATATCATTTTAAAGGAACATTCTTTTAAAAGCTATTCACTTATTTTATTTTATATTTTTTAATTTGATTTATATGCCCCCCCTTCTCCGGAGGCTCAGGGCGGCTTACAATGCATTAAGCAATAGCCTTCATACTTTTGTATATTTATACAAAGTCAGCTTATTGCCCCCACAATCCGGGTCCTCATTTTACCTACCTTAGAAAGGATGAAAGACTGAGTCAACCTTGAGCCTGGTGGGATTTGAACTTGCAGTAATTGCAGGCAGCTGATATTAATAACAGTGCTTTAGTCTGCTGCGCCACCAGGGCTCTATTATTAAGCAAGACTGTACTGTCATCCCCTTGCATTTCAAGATATGCCCAAGATATATGAAATTCTTTTCTTCTAGGCCCAGGCAGTCACATGCAAAGTCCCTCCCTTTCTATTATTGTCGGACGAGATGAAGGGCAAAAAGGAGAAGGAATCTGTAGTTAGGTAGACTAAAGCATTTTAGAAGGATCAGCCTGACTTATAGCAGCCTATTGCCCTTATGATTCCTGTTTCATTGGGAAACCCTGAACTAGGGAATCCTCCAGGATGGATTTAATTATCTCTTTGGTCAGCTCATAAAAAAGACCAGCTCTTGCATCCAGGGTCTGAATAAAAGGCAGAGCTAAGTTGGTAAGGCAGCCACAATACAAGGCAGAAAAAAGTCCTTAAAACCATTGTAATTTCCCAGTTGAGGCCGTGCCATAAAGCTAGAATGCCAGTTCTGTGGGAAGAATGGAGGAATATATAGACTATACAGTATCTGAGAATGCAGATGTTATTCAACAGCAGGCTTAAGAACCTTCTAAGGCCAGAAAAGAAATATGCTGGTACAAGAGGCACCCTGTTATCAGTCCAGCTAACTAATGACCTGCTACGTGTCATGTATAAAGAATATATTAATGCTTGCATAAATATTTTCCTAATGTCTGCTCAGCTAATGTCCCCCTGGCAAATAACCAGGGGATAGTAAATAACACTCACATTTCTGTTTATTTAAGGTTTACTTTCCCTTGTTGTGTTTTATTTGAGCCATCATGTTCGAGGGGCAGCTCCAGCGGGTGGGGAAGGAGATTCTTGTAAAAAAAAAAAATCTTTGTTTTCTTTGCAGAAAATCAAAGCTGTTTATATGACATGATTTCACTGCCATGACAGTAGATTATTTTGGGTGACTCTAAAATGTTTCAACTGTAGCCAAGCAGTAGCAAAATTGAGGAGGAGAGGAAAACTGCAGCAAGAAATAGACTTGTCTGTTATTTGGTTGTTCTGGTTTTATAAAGAAGTCATAAAAGTGTCCCATTCTCCCATCTTGCTCATATCCCCTTTGAGCTATGCTACTACCTCAGTTTCCTTTAATCAGCTTACTGGGAATCTTCCATTAAACACATGATTTACCCCTCTGCTAAAGAAGAACTAAATAAGAATCCTGCATGATTTTATTTCCTCTTTCCAAGCTGAGAACCGAAATGAAACTCCACAGGACAATTCGATCCTCAGGTAGAAGAGAGGAAATCTAAAGTTACACTGCCTAGATTCAAAACAGGCATGTGGTCAAAGACATCTCTGAAAAGATGCAGCATAAAACAAGCTTTGGTTTATATTCTTTGGGAAAGAGCCAAGCGGTTCCAGCCACTCTGGTCTGCACTGATGGTTTTCCAGTGAAAAATAATGGCATCAAAGTTCAAGAAAGTTTGCAGAGATGCCGTGGGATTTTGCAAGCTGAATGTTGAAAGTGTCAAAACTCATCATTTTGCAAAGAACTGCGGATACCATGGGAACTTCATGTGGCTATGACAAGGGGGAGTAATTAGCTTTTTAAGATTAAAAATGTCAAAAAGAAACAATATGCATCATTATAAGAAGGCCATTCTTTCTGTCTGTGATTTTAAAAAATGGTATATTCTGCTAACAAAATGAAACATAGTCCAGTTTCAACTATTTTGCAGAAACAATGTTGTTTATCAAGATTATGTAGATGCTACATCAGAAGCGTCTCTCTCTCTCTCTCTGTACACTTTCTTTCATATGATTTTGATTAACCAAGGGCCATCATTGATGGAGTAATAACATAATGTTATAATGTAATTGGGGCAGGCTGGGATTTCCAATGGGCTAAACTATGTAGGATTAGTTCTCCATCCTCCTAATCCCACCACTCAATCACCTTTACCATTCTTCTTTGCATGACATTGTCCTTTGCAACTATTACTTTGGGTGGTCTCCAGCTTTCCAGTGATAGAAGTTTTATGCTTGTTTATAATATTACATACAATATTATTAGGGCATCATGGATGACAATAGTTCCCATCAACACTATCATCCTTAGAATAATAGAATAACAGAGTTGGAAGGAACCTTGGACGTTTTTTAGTTCAGCCCCCTGCTTAGGCAGGAAACCCTATACAATTTCAGACAAATGGTTATCTAATCTCTTCTTAAAAATTTCCAATGTTGGAGCATTTACAACTTCTGGAGGCAAGTTATTCCACTGATTAATTGTTCTAACTGTAAGGAAATTTCTCCTTAGTTCTAGGTTGCTTCTCTCTTTTATTAGTTTCCACTCATTGCTTCTTGTCTTGCCTTCAGGTGCTTTGGAGAATAGTGTGACTCAGTGGTGAAATGCACTTACCTTCATTACCGGTTTGGGAGTGTGAGCGCACACCTCTTCTGCACATACACAAAGGGTAAAAAATGGGACATAATGATGTCCCGGCACTACCAGTTCGCGCAAGCCGGATAGAACTGGCCATATTTCACCACTGCTTTGTGGCAGCCCCTGAGATATCAGAACACTGCTATCATGTCACCCCTAGTCCTTCTTTTCATCAAACTAGACATACCCAGTTCCAGCAACCATTCTTTATATGTTTTAGCCTTTAGTCCCCTTGTTATAACACAATGGCTTGGCATGGCAGTAATCCTGGCATATAGGACATCTGTTCTTCTGAGCCAGGAGTAGGAAAAATGTGGTCTGCCAGGAAAGGACACTGTGGAGGGGATAGCTGATTCCAATTGTTATGGCATTAAATGATAAAATATGGGATTAGGGAAGGAGACCTTTTAAGGTAAACTGTGCTTTCCTTCCTGTTTTATTTGTAGAGACAGAATGGGGTTGATCTATTCACTTCTTTGAGCAGACATTTTATTTCTCATGCATTTCTGGATGCACACAACCATATCACAGCCTTTAATTATAAGTCATAGTCTAATTGTGGCTTTGAATGCTTTACTAAGGAGAAATATAACTAAAACAAAGAACATTAACAATAAACAGGGAATGGAAGAATTAGTATGTAAATCCATTTATTGGATTTAAACTTTAAAGATATATTGTTTGGTCCTGAATTTATCTTAGCCATTCTTTATGTGGTTTGCAGGTATTTGTATAATTTAGATACTCCAAATCCTTTTATACATTAAAAAAATAATAATGCTTATTTCAGTTTCTCTCCATTTTGGCCCTGCCATAACAAAAATACAAGATAGACTATGTGCCTTGATTAAGAAGCAACTTAATCAGTACTATTGTTATAGTAAACCAGATAGCACAATCATTATGACCGGATCCTAAATTAGGGACTGAGAAATTTTCAGGAGTCCTGGTAGCATATACTGTATTTTTTAATATACAATTCATATATGATTGGTTTCTGTTTAAACCTTAAAATAATATATGTAAATTAGAGATGAAGCCAGCAGGCATGATTGTATTTTAATTGATGATTCTGTATGTGACTTTTTGAAATATAAAGCTCAGTATGATATTAATTATGACAAAAACAAAATTCTCTTCAATTTTAATGAACTTATTATCTCTTTGCTAAATCATATTCTAAATCTTGTTGGATGTGTTCAGTGATAGGGCTAAGGTGAGGAGGTTATCTAGCTGGCCCAGTCTGCTTCAGGGATACTGTTAAATTGTCAAACACATTATAACCAAGTCAAAAATTACTTGGGAAACTGGGTGATCCAGAAAAAAAAGGGGAGGACAGCCCAAAGCAAATCTGGCATGGATCAGGCCTTGCATGCATAGGCAAAGTCAAACCTCTGAATGGATCATGCTTTGGAAACAGCCAGCTTGTCCAGGCAAAGTAGCGAGGGGAAATGATTGAGTTTATCTTACTTTTAATCATATTAAAATACTGAGACTGAAGAACCTAATAAAGGTTTTAACTTCCATTGATTCTTTTTACATAGAATTTCATTGTGATGCTCGTGGCTTCTGGGTGAATTTTTCTCCCAAAGTTTTATATATACGCTTACCTATTCAGTAAAATCTGTGACAAAATCTGTAACAAAATTATATTAGATTAAGCCAGTTCTGCTTAGAGTGAAATGAAGCCAGTGAGCTGAGAATTGCAGCTGCTCTTAAATAGTAAAGCCTTTACAGTTGTTTTATTATTTGTGTGTCATATCATCAATATTACAAAAAGGGGGGGGGATTAAATAGGGAGAAACGTTTTCTCTAAACATTCACCATCAATACTCATGAGGTTTCAAGAGATTTCTTCTTTTGTTTTCAGTTCTTTGAGTGAACCAATCAGAATAAAAACTTTCTAACACTTTATTGTTAAGAAATGCCATCTACCCTTAAAGGAATTTTTCATATGGGTGATTTTTTTTTCCTGCCAGTCTTACATTCTCAAACCTTTATATTTCTCAAGGGTTTCTATTGAATTTTCATTGAATCAAATTTTATTATTAAAAACAGATACTTGAATATGTGAAATCAAGATATTGAAAAAAGTGAATCCTATTTGAAATGTTAGTAGTTCATGGCAGCATAAAATATAAGAAACTCTGCTTTAATTTATTGGTATTGTGTTTTTTTTATCTTTGTTAGAAGATAAAAATACATTTTAAAGACACATGCATATGTCTTGGTTATTAGCTGCTTTGATATTTCTCATTATGAATTATTGCCGGAACCATTTCTTGTTTAATTAAAATAACATCCTTGAGCAAAAATATTCAACTTGACAGATATATGGAATATAATTTCTTATCAAACCCAGTCAGCAAAGAATTGTGATAATTGTAATACAAAACATCTGGGAGCACAGGATTACCTATTGGTTGGCTAAAATATAAAATATTGAGTTAAATAGGTCTATTCTACCCAATGAGTCCAATCAACACTTTGTACAGGATTTCAAATTAAAGCATTTCTGATCATTTTCTATCCAAGAAAGAGAAGAAAACATCTTCCCTAAGTTACTGTTTCTAGCTACTCTTTACTTTAAAATATTTTTGCCTAACATTAATGTGGAATCTATCTCTCTGTATGTTAAGACTATCATTCTGGATTTTTTTCACTAGCTTATGTCACAACTGTTCCTGAATGTGTACTCCACAAGTATTAGAGAGGTAGCAATTGTAGGTATAATTCACTGCAGGGAAGCACTCTGTTGTATGGAGTTCATGCTATTCAACTCTTTGGATGCTCCATGCCATGCTGATTGCCAACTTTGACACATCTGGAAACCAGAACAAGCTTTTGAACATGTGTCTGCATATAACTTCAGGAATACCCTCTGAGTAGGTATATTACTTCTCACACAGCTTCTGTAGGTCACATCACTTGAAGCAATACAGGAGCTAATCATTGTCTTGAAAGTTCTCATTGCTCTAACAAATATTATTAAATGGAAAACAAATCTTTATTTATAGTCAACATTGTTTCACTCATGTTATACCAGGGGTGAAATGCTCCCGGTTCGGACCGGATCGCCTGATCCAGTAACGATGGCGGCGGGTGGTTTGGAGAACCAGTAGCAAAAATCCCTCCCTCCCATGCCCAGCTGAGCCACGCAATCATCAGAGGCTTTTTTTTTATTTTTAAAAGCATTTTTTCTACAACCTCTTCGGCCGAAAAAATGCTTTTAAAAGTAAAAAAAAGCCTCTGATGATTGCGCGGCTCAGCTGGGATTGTCAAAGGCTTTTAAAAACATTTTTTCTACAACCTCTTCGGCCGAAGAGGTTATAGAAAAAATGCTTTTAAAAGTCTCTGACGATCCTAGCTGAGTTGCCTGATCGTCAAGGGCTTTTAAAAGCATTTTTTTACAACCTTTTTGGCCAAAGAGGTTATAGAAAAAATGGTTTTAAAAGAAAAAAAGTCTCTGATGATCAGGCAACCCAGCTGGGATTGTCAGAGGCTTTTAAAATTAACAATCCCAGCTGAGTTGCCTGATCATCAGAGGCTTTTAAAAGCATTTTTTTACAACCTCTTCGGCTGAAAAAAATGTAGAAAAAATGGTTTTAAAAGTAAAAAAAAAAAAAAAAGTTGGCTACGCCCAACCAGTCACATTATCCCCCATCAAGCCATGCCTACAGAACTGGTAGTAACAAATTTTACATTTCACCACTGTATTATACTTATAAAATAAGTCATATTACCTGTAATAGTGGTCTCTATTTCAGCAAGTTTGATGGCATGTTAACAATTCCCTTCATTCAGAAATTTGTTTGATGCTGATAGCCAAAGAATTCAATGGGAATGGCCTTCTTTTATCCATAGGCACAGTAACAGCATTGGCCAAACTTCTCTGAGTGGCTGCATTTTAATTCACAATAGGAAATCCCCCAAATTCATGCCATTTCTCAAGCTAACTAGAAATTTCTATCAGGATATAAAGGGAAAAATCTAACTTTATCCTATTGCAGTAGGAGATATGGTGAGTGTGTATTTGTGGGTGTGTTTGTGCGTATGTCTATTTTGGGGCTTCCTTGATTATCTAGATGTTTATAGCACTGGAGAAAGAAATATAAATAATATCAGTTTTAATTAATGAGAATTGCATAAGGTAGTAGTGGGTTCCTCTTACCTTTGCTACTGGTTTGCAATCGGGAGCGTGTTTGCGCGCCCTCACTTCACTGGCATGCAGTGCTTCTGTGCACACGCAGAACCTTCTGCATATACACAGAGTGTCCGTGATGACATCTGGGCAGGTGGGCAGAGCCTCCCACCGCCGTCACTACCAATTTGCCTGAACCGGGGCGAACCAGTAGAAACCCACCACTGATGTGAGCATACCGAGGTTTTAAAATGGTTTTTTAAGATATCTATAACAATGTCCATATTTTTGAAGAGGGAGGTAGAAAGTGTTTGAATGTAATCTGTAAGCCATCCAGTGATTGTTCTATATTTGAATTAAGCCATATCCCCTGTTGCTTTCTGAACAACAGATAAGGAACTAACACCTCCCTAATCAATTTGACTATTACTCATGGTAATAATTTTAATGGGTGGCAGGAAAATAAATTCCACTTTGCATCTTCTTCTTATGATAGTGGGGCTGATTTTAGCATTGAATCGCAGTATGGAAGAACCTTTTTTTAAAAAAAAAAATCCCTAAAGGATAGTTGCCAAATGAAATAAAATGAAAACTGGGGGAGACCATAATAAAGCAAAGACTCAACTTGAAACAGGAAAAGAAAACTTAATATCCAATTCAATACAGTATATAGCAATCACCCTCTGGCAATCTTATTTGCCAAGTAATTATGAGTTCTTTTCCATTCTTCCCCCGCCCCCACATTATAATTTAAATATGCTTACATCCTTTTTACTCACAAGTTGTAAAATGAAAGGTTGACAGACTTGTACTTCTCTTTGTGAACGTTTTATGCTAAAACTTTCAGTATTCCCACAAATAAGGCAGCAGTTGCAAATGTGTAAAGCTCTTGGAGAAGGGAGAATATCATAGCAATATAAAGGTAAAGATAAAGGTTCCCCTCGCACATATGTGCTAGTCGTTCCCAACTCTAGAGGGCGGTGCTCATCTCCGTTTCAAAGCCGAAGAGCCAGCGCTGTCTGAAGACGTCTCTGTGGTCATGTGACCGGCATGACTAAACGCCAAAAGCACACGGAACGCTATTACCTTCCCACCAAAGGTGGTCCCTATTTTTCTACTTGCATTTTTTACGTGCTTTTGAACTGCTAGGTTGGCAGAAGCTGGGACAAGTAACGGGACCTCACTCTGTTACACGGCACTAGGGATTCAAACCATTGAACTGCTGACCTTTCGATCAATAAGCTCGTCTTAGCTACTGAGTCACTACATCCAGCAATATAGTTATCCTGTTATATAGTCATGATACTTTAACTGGTAGCAAGGATCAGCACATAAAGGGGAAAAAACACTTATCAAGATGCATTCGATAGAATAAAGTCCCAAATCCCACTAAAATCCCACTGAATTCAGCAAGGCTTACTTTAGCATTTTATAGTATAGTCTTGGTTTCATAATAACTGGATCAATGAAATATGTTACTGAAACACTATGATTCATGTGCTACCAAAGAGAAAGAAAATAAAATTTCTCACAGGCTTACATTTAACAGACCCAGTCATGCATAGAATTAAATAAACTGCACCCAGTGAGTTGCATTGTACAGCACTTACAACTAGTCAACTGATCTGTTTTTGCATATCTGGTCTTCCAAGAAAGAAATATGAAGACAAAGAAAGGCTGAATAGCAAACTTGGGGACTCACTGCTAAAACCTGCCATCCCTGAAGTCAAGTCTCAAACAAAGATTGGTTGTAATGATTGAGTCACACTTATTGTTTCTTGTCTTGATTTATGGAGATGGATGAGTGATGTCATAAGCTTTGCCAGTAGGTTTTGGGTGCCGTGTCTCACAGAATGTTAGGTACTTTTGGGTGGCTCCAGTGATAATTTTTGACACAATTAGGGTATTGTCAAAACCATTGATAAAATTAAAGCTGGATTAAGCATGGTGAGGAAAGAAGGTCTGTTAATCACATTGAGATCAGAACATTTAAATACTTGATGGGTGTTTTCTGATAGCTACTTAGAGGGAAACTAATGTTTTCCGGAATATAATGTCTCGAATGTCAATCAGTTTGGGTGACCAGTATGGAAAATGTCGCTCTGATAGATTACTGTGCCTAAGTCTAGTTCAAATTACTGGTTAGCAGTTAGCAGTTATCTTTCAATTCCATAAATGGTTAAGGATCAAAACACAAAAATGAAGTATAATTGATAGTAGGATTGCATTGTGGTATCAAGAATACAGAGCCATTCCTATCTGAATGGGGCAGCAATAAATACCATTCCAGACAAGCATGCAAGAAATAACATGCTATTGTATCAGTTTCTTATTTAATCATCTCAGTGTAGGAAAATCTGTTCTGAAATCCCACACTAGTATTTTCAAACTTTGGAGCTCATCAGTCATGTGGCTAATGGTGCATATTTACAAAATAAATTACTAAAAACTGTTCTATGCTTATTTCTAGAACTGACACCAGATGGCAATGTAAGGACAAGCATCAATGAAGTGGTAAAGAACAATTTCCATGTATTCATACCTGGAAGACATTGTATCAGTGAGAGTGCACCACAATACATCTTTAAGATTCTTGCTGTTGTTAGTGTATTAAATATTTCATTCACAAATTCAAGTTGATGCAGATTTTACCTGCCACCTGTGCAAAGCTGCTCTACGCATTTTGATTTGTGTGCAATTTATGAATTGAAAAGTTGATTTCTGATTCTGCACATCTTTCTTGCTTTGATTTTAATATATGCTGCCCTTTATGTGTCTTGCTGTGTGACCATTAGCCAATACAATTTATCAAACTCTACTTCAAGGAAAGAGAATAGCAGGAATAAATAGCCACCTTTGGAAAAAGTAATAGACAGGTATCTTCTAATGGAAAATACCAGACTTCGTACCACACCGTTAATCTAACTCACTGATTTCCTGGGGAATTATAACTGCATATCCAAGAAAAGTTCAAAGTTCACTTTTGACTCTACTAAAAATTGCTGATATCACTGTTGTGTAATAGTGAAGAAATGAGAGTAAGAACAGGATTTCTCCTCAGCCCACTTGGTGACTGTTGGTGAGTTGTTCTCTTAGCCTTCAGGGGATGGTTGTTGTAAGAAGCAATAGGAAATAGAATGCTACATTCATCACCTTTGGTTTCTGAAGAAAAGATGGAGCATACATCAAATAAAAATGGGAAAAGCTAAAGAATCAATTTTTCCATTTCTATGCATATTTTTCAACTGTGGTACTTTAGACTTGTTTCTGGACTTTCAATCAATAAATTTGAAACTCTTTTTGAGAGAGAAAGAGAGAGGGGGAGAGAATATGTGTTGCTTTTTAAAAAGTGAAGATAAGAATACAGTAGTGGGCAAAATTGTGGAAACCTTTTGGGAAAAGTGTATTTTTGAGGTTTGATGGCTAGTAACACTACTTTTTTTTTTGGAATTTCAAGATAATCATATTCCACTGCTGGAATGGCTTGGGAATAGCCAAGACCTTAACCCAATTGAAAATCTATGGAGCCAACTAAAGAAACTTGTTAGTCAGAAGCGACCCAGCAATAAAACCCAGTTAATAGAAGCAATCATTCAATCATGGTTTCACATTATAACAGCTGCAGAACTAAAAGATTTGGTTCACTCCATGGGAAGACGTTGTAAGGCTGTAATTCATGCTAAAGGTTACCCAGCTAAGTATTACACTGACATTGTGATAATTTTTGTATATCTCATTTTTTCTATGGTGATAATTTTCTTGTTTTTTGTATGTATTTCACTTTACTTTATATTATATATTTTTATAATATATATAAGATATAAGATATATATATATATATCTTTATATTATAACTGCTATTCTAATAGCAAATCCTTCATAAATGTTATTGCATTACATTCTTGATTAAATTATCTTTCCATTGATATATAATTTTATGGTACGACTCCCAAAAAAAAAAGTGGCATTATTAGCTAGTTTTAGAAAATACACTTTTCTCAAAAGGTTTCCACAATTTTGGCCACTACTATAGAATGGTCCTCAGAACCTAATCATTTGCAGGAGGCATTCAGTCTGATGAACTGTCGCAGGTAGTCCTCGACTTACAACAATTCATTTAGTGACCGTTCAAAGTTACAACGTCACTAAAAAAGGTGACTTATGTTTGTTTTTCACACTTACGACCATTGCAGGATCCCCAGGGTCACATGAACAAACTTCAGATGCTTAGCAACTGACTCATATTTATGACAGTTGCAGCGTCCAGGGTCATGTGATCATCTTTTGCGACCTTCTGACAAACAGTCAATGGGGAAGCCAGATTCACTTAACAACCGGGTTACTAACTTAACAACTGTGGAAAGAGAAGTTGCAAAATGGGGCAAATCTCACTTAACAAATGTTTCACTTAGCAACAGAAAAAATTGGGCTCAATTGTGGTCGTAAATTGAGGACTACCTGCATAACAAGATTAATTATAAAGATCCGTAAGAAAGGAAAGCAAAATCTGCAGATTTTATTCTTAGCAAATTAAATTAAGTCCCTTCTAGTAATTATTTCTAAATTTACATTTATACATATAAATTAATAAAAAGTACATTTTACAAAATTTTATACAATACTTCTTTGTTAATGTTTTCCTCTTTTGAAAACTACCTACTGTAAGGTAGAGAAATAATTTCATTTTTTCCCAATAAACTAGTGAATTAGTTGTCATATATTAAAATTTCTATACCATTCCACTTGGCTAGATAATAGGGCGGGATAGAAAAACATAATTGCGGATAATATCTTGTGAAACATCTTGTTCTCCCAAAATCTGAAAAAATGTACATTAATCACCAGTGACTCAAACATTAATCATTATTTTGGAGGCTGAATTTACTTAATTCTGTTCATGCCACCTTGGAAACTCTTGTGAAATTTAGTGGGATTTAATCCCACATAATTGTGTAGAAGATTCCAATTAGATTATAGAAACAATCTCTGTGTCAAATATTAGATTGTTTGTGATCCAGAAAATAGCAGCTGTTGAATCCCTGCTTTGATCAGGTTTAATCACATTAATTTAGTAATTCTAAACAGCTATAAATACAATGTAAGGATGCCGATGCACATCATTGTTAAGGACATGAATAACAACAAATCAGTAGACATAACTTTTTCTTCCAACTTTGGTTTAGTACAAGAAACTGTGGATATGACAAGTTATTTTTAATTTAATCTTTTAGAATAAATACAACTATAACATGAAAATAGGCCCCCATACACACACACACACACACATGAAACAATTTGGGAGAATAAATGCTCCTTCGTTTGCCAGTTCAAGAATGTAGAGTTTTTGTTGATAATGGAAGGAAGATGCCCCTCTTCATACTAATTTATTTGATTTGATATTACAATTCCACAAAGGGAAAGACATTTGGTAGTAGAGTGATTGAAAGAGTTAATTAAAGGAGGTTTTGTGAGCTTCACAAGTACATTTTCTAGCCAGTGAGAGATGATTTTCAGGTGGTCTAAACCAGGCCTGTGAAACTGGCGGCTGGCCAGATATGTCACATGCAGGCCACACCCACCCCAGCTCCACAAAGGTAAAAAACATCATGATACGTTGTTATGAGTTTGACACCCATTGTCTAAACCAATAGAGTTTATCCAATGTTCTTAAAGTAAATGTTTCTGGAAATCAATGAATGAATAATTGAACGGATGAAGCTTTGTGAAAATTTTTCACGTATAAAGTTAATACAGAATTTCATAGTTCTGTACTGTTCACTTTTATTAATAATAAATGTAAACAAGCAACACAGAGTTTGAAGAATCTATCACCTGTGAGTAGAAATAAAACACCCCAACTTTTAATAGAGCTCAATCAAATACTGCAGTAATTTAATGAGAGACGTTGTAAATTCTTCACATTTGAAACTTGTAACTTGAAACCTTTAAATCATAACTGAATGTCTTTTTAGATACATTTGACTTCTATCCTAAAATTATTGGATTCCATTCGAGAACCATTGGGTGAAACACCAAGTTATCGAAGGCCAAATATTCCTAATTAAAAAGAATCTCCTGAAATCCTAAAAATTGATTTGCAACTGACAGAGAGATTGCTTGTATCAAAAAGCTATCATACTAGCTTCAATTCAGAGCCTCAAAATATGCAAATATGAAATGCCCCTGTTACTTTCTACAGAACCTATAATGGAGTCCTTCCCATTTTCACTGATCTGTCTTCTGTCTCACTGTTGTAAAGCTCTATCAATACGTTGCATTTCTTGTTTGCCCTAACAGACATCTGAAAAGATTAGTGACAATTGATGGTTAAATAGTGATGTCTTTGTCTTAACTATTGGCAGCTCAGACCATGTCTGAGCTAAGAAGCTAAGGAGATTAGTGCTAGGATGAGAGACCTCCAAGGAATTCTACAACTGCAGGTTAAAATCAGGGTGTCCGCATAGAAATAAAAAATGTCAAAACATCAACCACAATCATGTGATCAGTGCCACATTATTCTTATGTGTATTGTGATGTAAAATGATTATCGTTCTTTCTAGATACTCTATGGACGCTATGATGATGATGATGATGATGATGATGATGATGATGATGATGATGATTAATTCTGGATTCAGTTAGAGGATTTAACTAACCTTCTCCAACTTTGCATCTTCAGTTTAGTATAGGAATGCAACAGAATTGTAGCCAATTGTTCATGTAACTAAAGAGGAAAACTACTAAAACCTGGGGGATTAATTATATTTCATTTAATTATAATGAAGGGCATATTAAATTAAGTGTATTGAAGCGGTTTTTAAAAATTCCATGTCTGTAAAACACTAAGCCAGTTTAAAAGGTCCAAATTTTTCAAGAGAATAAAACATTGGTATGAAACAATTTATTTGAACATTGTATAATTTATACAATTGTTGATATAATTTTGTATTTGTTTTTATAATGTTGCAATGTTGTATTGCACAAAACCAAGGAACTCTTTGGATCTGAGGCTCTACTTAATGGGAATGGCCATAACCTTGTCTAGATAAAAAAGAAAAATGGAAGGGATAATAGTTTGAGATCATAACTTAGCCTTGAAGTGCTTGTATCCTTTGACCTCAGCTAATTAGACATAAAAGAAACTAAAGCTGCATTGTTATCTTGACAGCCTTGAAACTATGAATTATCCTGAGCAAAAGCTCTCAGATGCATGTTCCTGATGATGCTTTTTTAATGAAATGAAACCACTGTGATGACTTCCAAGGAGCTGATTGTAGAAGAAATGCCCAGAGTGATTGTCTCAATCATTATATATTTACTTATATGTCAGCCCACTGAATTCAATGAGATTTGTTTCTGCTTATATAAAGATTTGTTTATTAGCTTTTATATGGCTTCCCAATCAATATGTGATTCTGGATAGCTAACATTCAATAGAACAACTATAATAATAATGAAAAACAAATTAAAAGAATATTGGACATATGGAGCATAACTCAACTCAACCAGCAGTTGCTACATTGTATCCTGGAGCAAAGCATGGGAGAATATATAAAATACAAAATATTTCGAGATGACAGAGTCTAAAATCTAAATGTCCATTCTTTCCAAATGTTCAGAGCTTTGAACGAAAACTATTCTGAAAAGGTTTGTTCCAAGTTCAGAACAAAACTTACTGGCATTGTTCCAAGCTTATGACAAGATGGGTCTACTTTAAATCACATTATTTTAAGTTGCGAGTAGTGTGATTTGCTTGATGTTTTTAAATTCATATTTGATTAGTATGTGGTTTTAGAGTGTTGAGTTTTGGCAACATGACACTGGAAATAACAGAACTGGATCTATTGATGAAGAACTTAAATGTTTCCTTTGGAAGAGTCAATGCATTGTCAGTTGTGTTGATTTTTAGAGCTGTTTCCAGACATGCTAGATTCATAACATTAAAAAAATGTGCAGTGTCAATTGAGTATTGAGAAAAGCTCCTCTTAAGCCTAGCATAACCAGAAAGAAATGCTGAAGTTGTATTAGTAATAATAATTGCTGTTATTCAAGGAGTCTGTTGAAGTAAAGCCAAGTGTTATTGCCATTTTTCGTATTGAATTCATTGTGCTCTCATACCGCAAAATCATGTTTCAAACTTTTTTCCCATTGCTTTGAGAATTGTAGAATATTTTCCTTTTTAAAAATCATCCCATAGACAATATTTTTTCTAGAATGGGTGATAAGCTACCACCTAGGCAGGCAGGCAGGTAGATGAGTGGGCAGGTGAAAGGAAATGAAAAAGGGAAAATGGACAGGAGGGAAGGGGAAGAGGAAGGGGAAGAGGAGGAAAGGAAAGGAAAGGAAAGGAAAGGAGAAAGGAAAGGAAAGGAAAGGAAAGGAAAGGAAAGGAAAGGAAAGGAAAGGAAAGGAAAGGAAAGGAAAGGAAAGGAAAGTTTTATGTTTCCATGATTTCCAGTGGTCAATATTTTGAATGGTTTTCAGGGTGAACCCAGAATACATACAGAACTATTTCCATCATAACCCAGTGAACATGAAACATTCCAATTGCATATTCTGAGTGGGGCTATTTATTCTAACTTTATTCTAGAATAAAGTAGAATAAATGCCACTCTTGGCATTCACACACAAAAATATGAGTTATCAGCAAAACTAGTTTTGAGTCAGCCATGTCAAATTCTGCTGTTAATTCCTAAACTTAAAATGGAATTACCTGTCAAGGTAATGATGTATCTTAACAACTTTGATTTAGATTTAACATGTAACAACCTGTTTTCTCATCAAGCGAGCCGGATGTATACTGTATTAGCAAAAAAAAAAAAAAAAAAAATGTTGGTACAACCTCTTGTATTGGGCATAGCTGCTAATTCCTGGAATGTAACTAATGCCATAAACCTTTAGGGTAAATTTTAGTTTATTTAGGGCCACAGTATCAAAACAATAAATCCAGATATCTCTTGGATATTCTGATATGAACTGGACAGCACACTAAAAAGCAATTATTTCATTATATGCATTGATATACACAAAGGGTCAAAATAATACTTTGGTCAAAAAGTATTATTCCTCCTAAACATTAAGTTCTATGAATGAATATTCTGTTTCTTTCTTGACACTATTTTGATTTGCCATTGAACCAGATCTGGTTTAAATTCCTGCTACAGATGTGGCAGCTCCCATGTCTCTGCTGATACTTTTCAAAGGTCTACTAGCATCACTTGTTTTATTGCTCTCCCCATCAAGATCTTTGTTGTAGAAGACAGCCCCAAAGGTTGTTGACAGGTGATTAACAGCTCAAGGATGCCATGTGCTTGACCGCACATCCAGCTTCCAGGGCAATTTAGCAAATAATCAGCAGAGCAATTTATTTTGTGGTTAAGGAACCTATTTCTGTAAACAAGCTGCAAATGAATTTCAAAACTTTGGTACTCTCAAAGAAAAGTTTTGAGAGATCACAGCCCTCTTCAGGCACTAGTTTAAAAAACAAGGAAAGACATCACCAGCTCCCACCCTTCGACTTTCAGCCACCATTTGTTAATGAGAAGGGTCTATAAAAATGATGTAATCTTGTTCTGCTAACCGTTATTACTATCCTGACTATAGATTTTTTTCCCCCTCATCAACACAGAGCAGTTGAGGCAGAAGATAAAGGGTATAGGTCTGGACCTCCTACTTCCATTAACTTGCCTGAGCTGTTTTTAAGAACATTTGAAAGATCTTTTCAGAATCAGAATAGAGCTGTAAGGGACCTTGGAGGTCTTCTAGTCCAGTCCCCTGCTCAAACAGGAGTTCCTATACCATTTCAGACAAATGACTGTCCAGTCTCTTCTTGAAAACTTGCAGTGATGAAGCACCCACAACTTCTAAAGGCAAGCTGTTCCACTGGTTAATTGTCCTCACCGTTAGGAATATTCTCCTTAATTCCAGGTTGCTTCTCTCCTTGATTAATTTCTATCCATTTTTTCTTGTCCTGCCCTCAGGTACTTTGGGAAATAAAGAGGCTGCCTCTTTGTGGCAGCCTCTTAAATACTGGATTACTGCTATCATGACCCCCCTAGTCCTTCTTTTCCCTAGACTAGCCAAACCCAAATCCTCCAACCATTCTTCATATGCTTTAGTCTCCAGTCCTTTAATCATCATAGTTACACTTCTCTGCACTTTTTCCAAAATCTCAACATCTTTTTTGTAATGTGATGACCAAAACTGGATGCAGTATTCCAGATGTGGCCTTACTAAATCTTGTACTTTTCTTTCTTTTCATTTTAATTTTTTTAATCACCAATGAAAACTTAGCCTTAGAAAAACTTTACAGCACACATATATACCATGTATATTTTTAAAAAAAGATGTGGATGTTTAATTGGTTTTTTTCTTGGGGTTATGCTTTCCAAGCTGGAGAATGCTATTGTACTTAGAAATGTTTGCCTGGTGCAACTTCAATTTACATCAGTATCATACCCAGGGAAATCTTTCTAAACATTTTATTTCTAATGCATGTACTTTCAGAGAGTACATCTCACGAGGCTGATTTGGCTAACATTTCCTACATTCTCAATTCTGAAACCATCACCAAGGATATGTAAGGCTTTTTTAAAAATCTGATTTGCAAAACATCTGATTTAAAGCTGTGTCTTCATTAAGCTCAACGTGTCTGATCCAAGGCATATACTTCAAGTTGTTTTGTTTGGCTGGCAATCCCATCAGAAGTGTTTTATAGACCATATGGGAATGGGTCACTTAATTTTCGTCTGACTCCAAAGTGGACATTGGGTGTTCTGGCATTCATATAACAAAAGAGCTTTTGAACCGTGACATGGTCATTATCTTATCTATCCTTAAGGCCAAATTCAACCCCTGGTTATCTTACACCAAAAATGTGTAACTTTTTCTAGGAGAAAGTCAAAGTTGACTTTGGACTGGCAATGCAGAGACCACATGCCAAAAGGTATTGGAGATTCAGGACAAAAAAAAAGAAAGAAAATGTTTTCATTTCTATTTAATTGCAAGTTAAAACCTTAAGGTGGCTGACTCAACACAAATCAGCCTCTCAGAAAAATATTTAATAACTTACAGTATATGCCTCAGAATCTCAGATAAGCATTTTCCAGAGCTCATTTTGAACTAGACTCTGCGGTAGGACATGAGAGGATTTATGGATTTCCATTTGAAGAAAGAGCGCATTTGTGGACCTCCAGCCATTGAAGATATTTGGACATATCCTTTATGATGGCAAACTGAACTACACAGAAGGGGCTTGGCACTTTTTTATTCTTATTTAAAAACTAAAAAGTACTGGGTTTCCTAGGAGAAACTGCCTTACTTTTTGCAGAGAATGAACCTGCATATTGCTAGTAAGACTGTCCTCTTTACTTCAAAGGCCATTTCAAAGAGGACAGAATATTTAGATCCGATTGGGGTTAACTGTAGAGGGTGATGACTTAATATGAACATGTGCTATGGTTTTCTTTGTATCTATTTGTATATTTGTATTAGTTTTATATTTTTGATTCAGTCAAAGGATTAAATCAACATCTATATTCTATTCTATTCTATTATTCTATTCTATTCTATTCTATTCTGTTCTTACAATTAAATACAATTATTGTGAAAACACACATCTTCTGTCCCATTAAAATTGCAGATAGGTAACAATCTATATAAGTTTTTGGGAAGAACCGTAAGGCTTTCAAAGTAATGACTTCAATTGGTCAATTGTATCTTTCTCTAATCCTGACAGCTGAAACCCTGTTCCAGGTTGGATGACTAGCAACTCTAGATAAATAGAGGCAAAAAATACTTTAAAACAAGTTCACGTCCTGTTGACACCATGCACAGATTCATACACAATGGAAGTGGTTTGCCGTAGCCTTCTTCTGAGAAATTGCATTTCTTAATAATTTCAGTTTCAAGTTCATTTTGTCAACTTTGAAAGAAAGATCCATAGTTCAGGCAAATTGTGTTTGATATAAGTGCATAATACATAATTAAGGAAGAGGGTAAACCTGTTTGCCTTGTATCGAGTTGCAGAGTTCCTACAGAAGATCTGGATATCCCTGCCCCCTCCCCAAGCTTTTTCAAAACCACAAGCGTTGTCTCTGATCTCCTGATTTATAACATGTTAACTTCCATTGTCAGAAATGTGTCTTTAGGCACTCTGGATGTGTCAAGAAGATTTAAGGCAGATAAGTGGTTTATACAAAAAAAAAGTGTTGTATAGATGAAGGAGAAAGAAAACTCAAGTAAACCTTCATAAAGTAAGGTACAAGATTCTAATGGTACTAGCCAAGGTAAAACAAACAGGAGGGACCTTTTTAAAACTTACTTTTTGAGAAAAATGTCACACAGTTTTAGAAAAGATTATTGCAGTACATTTGATTAATTTTTGTCAAAAGGAGTTCAAGTTCAGTTAATGTGCTTATTTGCTTCAGTGTAATTGCATTAGATGTTACATTATATTGTTGTTCTTGTTGTTAGTTGCAAATTCATGTCTGACCCATCATGACCCCATGGACAATGTTCTTCCAGAACTTCCTGTTCTCTACCATCCTCTGGAGTCCATCTAAGATCACTCCTACTGCTTCAGTGACTCCATCCAGACACCTCATTCTCTGTCGTCCCCTTCTTTTGCCCTCAATCTTTCCCAGCATTAGGCTCTTCCTTCTCATTAGGTGAGTCCTTCCTTCTCATTAGGTGGCCAAAATATTTGAGTTTCATCTTCAGGATATGGCCTTCTAAAGAGCACTCAGGGTTGATCTCCTCTAGGACTGACTGGTTTGATCGCCTTGCAGTCCAAGGGACTCGCAGGAGTCTTCTCCAGCGCCATATTTCAAAGGCCTCAATTCTTTGGCGCTCAGCCTTTCTTATGGTCCAACTTTCACAGCCACATTATTGTAAGGGAGAAGAAAGGCAGATTTGAATTATGCATCTGCTGGAACATAACACATGTATATAGATAGCAATCCATCAAGGTCTACCAGCAACTCACTGTCAAGGAGAGCTTCCATATTCCTTTCTAGTTGACAATGAAGTTGAAGATAATTAAGCAGAACAATAAAATATTCTCCTTGCTTTCTGGGATTGCTTGGAGAGCCAGAGCAAATAACAAAAGCATACCATCATGATGTAAGGTCTGCTGCTTTGGTATGTGTCTTGTGACATCACAAAAGCTTTCTAAGTTTGGCATGTCATCGCAATACAAACTGGATTAAAGTTCTTCTTTGGGATTTCAGGGTTAATGGTGATTTTGGACAAAGCTACTCAAAATGTATAAAGTGGTTCTCAATAAGCATGAAGCCCTTTGCGTAGGTATAAATCTGATCTTAGAAACAAAATAAGCCTATATTTGTGCATATTGCAAGGTATTTTATGTCATGTAATTGTCCCCTATTTTGACATACATCATGACCAAGTTTTTCAAGTTGTCCTCCTTTAGTATTTAGTATTATGCTCCTCCGTTAGAAGCAATAGCACTTAGACTTATATCCCGCTCCATAATGCTTTATAGCACTCTCTGAGTTATTTATAAATGTCATCATATTGCCTTCAACAAACTGAGTCTTCATTTTACCAATGTTGAAAGGATGGGAAGCTGAGTCGTCCTTGAGCCCATCAGAATCGAACTCCTGTCTGTGGGCAGAGTTTGTCCCAAAACTGCATTGTACTGTGCCACCACAGTCGGCACAGTATTATGCTGTTTACACATGTAGGCAAATTGTATGAACATTTATTTTAATAAATAAATTAACTCCAAGAAAAAATACAAATCTCTTGACACTGACATGAGGTATTCTCATAAAAATTATATTTAATTCATAAATAAGTCACATCATATTTAACACCCCCAAATTCCATATTTTTATGTTTTCATATTTCTAAGGATTCCTTGTTCTATTTCAACTGGGATATTTTTAATTAGGCACTTTAAAAACAAGTACCTGATTCAGATAAAATATCCAAATTGCACCTTCTAGTATCTCTTGTATTAAGCAGTATAGCAGTCAATATGAATATCTGGATTTATGCCCTCTGTGAAATACAATTTAGCCTCAACTATCCATAGAACTTGGTTAACTCATATACTCAGATAATACTTTTCATTATTAGATATTTTAATATTTTAAAATGTTTAATTACTTTAATAAATGTGTATATATCATACAGCTATACAAAGAAATACAATACTGCCGATTTCATTAGGAAAAACAATGATTTATCCATGGAAAGATCTATTGCAAATGTTTCCAAGACATTTGAGTAAACATCTTTGAGATAATTTTGGGATGTTTTCCATGCTTTAAAGTTTAGTAAGTCTTCAGTGAAGTTAATTGTTCCAGAACTGCCTTACACAAGTGCTATGTAAATTTCTGAATAAACCTGGATAGACGTCTGACATTAAGGTTGTGGTCTAATCCATATAGAATGACAGCTTCTAAGGACAATCTATGGTAATTATTTTTGCAATCCTTTATACGGCAACATAAAGAGGTTCACCACTGTTTGGTATGATAATCTTTGGTGTACTTTATTTGGTATGCTTTATCCTGTTCTAGCATATGTATCTTATTATTGTGAGCGGTCAGCAAAAGATGAGGAAGGAAGACGTTCTTTAAATTTAATTTATGTATGAGTAGGCTGTTTTGATTTCAAAAGTATAAGTCATGGTTTGTTTGGATGTAATATGTGATATAAATATGTCACTAAATTATTTATTAGCTATGGTTTTATTCATCCTCTTAAAATATTTTAAAGATGTCTTTCATCAAATAAATGAAATGATCATATTGCATACAATATTGCAAACATTTAAAAAGCCCATAAAACAATGTTGGACAGACTGATAAACAGCCTAGATAAATAAAACATTTTCCTGTGGAAGTGGCAGAGGGGTGAATTGGTTATACAATATTGTAATGGAAAATGTTAATATATAACATTGCAGTTTTATTTTTGTATATAAGGTAACATCTAGAACCACTTGAATCTCAGTGACCATAGAATTACCTTTTTAGTTGATGCATATCTGCTTTTCAATTTGAAATTACAAGGATTTTGTTGTGTTTGTGAAATCATTCTTTCTCTCTCTTTATCAATGGGACATTTGTCCAGATGGCTGCTGGATAAACTCTCTGGGCCATTCCTTAAAACCATATCTACTGTCTTGTTCAAACCGTACTTCTTTTGCTAAGCTATTTTAATATAACAGACTTCAGTAAAGATATATTTGTACAAATTCAATATATACATTTGAATGAATGAAGAATTGAAGGGTGGGCTGTTGAGCAGTTTGCCATTACAGGAATTAAATGTACAGTTTACTAAAGAATGATGTGTATTTGTAGATATATATGTGAACATGAACATAGGCATAAACATTCAGATTATTGGGATGGATTCCTGCCTCAGAAAATCATCCTGTTTCTGTATAATGATTGTAAACCTAGGCCAAATAAATATTGAAATACGTGACATCAAACTCCTACATAGAGCTCTGTAATTCCGAATGTAAAACATAACATTCAGCGGAACCTGGACTCTGTGAATTCTGCCAGGTATAAGGAGGTCTTTTTATATATGTTGGCTTCCGTCCCATTATAGGTCAAAGCCATGACATCCCAATAAACATTCATGGATCACTGGGAAATCATAGGGAAGTGTGGACCTTCTTCATTCCATATTTCTCAACCAATTATTTATGAATTGTTTTCGTGCTTCAGGTCACATACCCTGACCTCCTATCACGCAAAGCCCAATTCCGTAAAGAAATATGATGCTAACGAATAACATGTACTACTCGTGGCCTGTATTTGCAGAATGCATTACCCATGGTTAAATTACCCATGGTTCCCTCAATTCAAAGTTGAAGGATTATGCAACGTGCTAAATAGAATAGAATAAAATAGTTTATTTGGTCAAATGTGATTAGAAACACAAGGAATGTGTGTCCAGTTCAGAAGCTCTCAGTGTACATGCAAAGCAGGGGTAAAATCCAGCAGGTTCAGACAGGTTCTGGAGAACCGGTAGCGAAAATTTTGAGCAGTTCAGAGAACCGGTAGCGGAAATTTTGAATAGTTTGGAGAACCGGCCAATACCACCTCTGGCTGGCCCCAGAGTGGATGGGAATGGAGATTTTGCAATATCCTTCCCCCAGGAGTGGGGAGGGAATGGGGATTTTGCAGTATCCTTCCCCTGCCACGCCCAAGCCACACCCACAGAACCGGTAGTAAAAAAAATTGAATTTCACCACTGATGCAAAGCAACAGAGTAATAATAATAATGATATCAATAAGAGGAAGGTAATAGAGAAGACCAAAGAAGGATAATAATAATACTACAGTCATACATTATGGGTGAATATACTTAGACATAAGACAGTACTGTGAAGATTAGGTGTTTAGCAGAGTGATGGCATAAGGGAAAAAACTGTCCCTGTGTCTAGTTTTGGCATGGAATGCCCTATAGCGGTGTCCCAAAAGGAGGAATTGAAACAGTTTATGTCCAGGATGTGAGGAGTCTGTAGATGTTGAAGTCTGTGCCTGTCCTTTTAGTTGCTATATCAAACCAGACATTTATAGAAGTACAAATGACAGACTCAATAATTCCTCTGTAGAACTATATCAAGAGCTCCTGGGACAGTCTGAACTTCCTAAATTGACACAGAAAGAAAAGCATTTTTTAATGCTTTTCAATGATGGTTCTAATGTTAGGCATCTATTTCAAATCCTGGGAGATTATGGAACCCCAAAACCTGAAGGATGTCTACTGCTGATAGAATAGGAGGGCTTCTCCTGTTAATTGCCCAAACTGATCTAATAGTTTAATCAAGTAATAATATGTAGCAGAATTTGTCCAGTAGATAATGAAATAACCACTCTATGTTATTAAAGTTTGGTGAACTATTTTGTATTTCCATATATTGTATGAACATTGACATTTTGATGATACTGGTGCATAGTTTTTCTTGGGTATAAAAATATTGGGAAGGAATAAGAAACAGGTACCTCTGGGGTGATAATATTGTGAAGATGTGTAACAATTGGCAATCCTACTTAGGATAGAGAATAACAGCTAGTTATGGAGAATCTTGTATTAGTCCTTTCCTATGTTTCAGCTGGATAGATATCTAGCATATTTTAAATTTGAAAATAAGCCAAGCAATGTGGCTAAATTTCAGAAACTCTGTGGCCCATGAGATCACTAAATATGTCTTGAAATATGGAACAGGAATATCTTTATAAATATGGAACCTTGTTGGTTTTCCAAGAAAAAAGATTTGATTTTTGAGTGACAGATCTATGCAAAGGAACACAAAGCTCTTTAGGGAGAAAAAAAGTATTGGTATGCTATGTGCAAGTGTTACATACTGTTTTTAGGTTTTTAAGCCAGAGAAACTTTGATGTGTAAAATTACACTCATGCGTAAATGTTTTACTTGATGTGAACAAATTTATCAAAATTTATCTTGAACTAAATTTCCCTAAAATAAATATAGATGGTCCTCAACTTACAATTAGTTCATTTAGTGACTGTTCAAAGTTACCATAGCATTAAAAAATGGCACTTATGACCATTTTTCACACTTATGACCGTTGCAGCATCCCCATGGTCACATGATCCAAATTCAGATGCTTGATAATTGATAATTGAAGGACCTAAAGGCCCTGGGAATGGACATTAACAACTGGGAAACCTTGACCTCTGATCGTTCAGCTTGGAGGCTAAAGACACAGCATGGCCTTCTCCAATTTGAAGAGACACTTGTTCAGCAGGCTGAGGCAAAGAGGCAGTCCCGGAACCAGCGAAATCTGGGGGCTGGGCAGGGGACAGAATGTATCTGCCCTCAGTGTGGAAGGGATTGCCACTCTCAAATTGGCCTTTTTAGTCACACTAGATGCTGTTTTAGAACCTCTTTCCAGAGCACGACACCATAGTCTCTTGAGATTGAAGGATGCCAATGATAATTGATTCATATTTATGACAGTTGTAGTGTCCCAGGTTCATGTGATCACCTTTTGCGACTTTCTGATAAGCAAAGTCAATGAGGAAGCCAGATTTACTTAACAACTGTGTTATTAACTTAACAACTGCAGTGATTCACTTACAACTGTGGCAAGAAAGGTCATAAAATGGGGTAAAATTCACATAACAACTGTCTTACTTAGCAACCGAAATTTTGGGCTCATAAGTATTTTTGCTTTGTCTAATTTACTGTTTTAATGAATATATTCTTAATAAAGCTCTGTATCGTTGTTTAACTTCATAGTTTTGCCCTGAGTCCTTGATGTGGGTTGACCTAGACTCATTTTATACTTCAACATAAATCATAAATGATAAGGTGCAAGCTTTTAAAAACTGTCTCTGCAGGAGACATATTTGAATAGCAGCACATATGGATTTTCTACCTTACTGTCCAATTCATCCACTGGAGAAGCGCTGTTGGTTGATTGGCTCTGACAGCTAAAGACCCATAGATTTATTGGAGTAACAGAATGGTCCATTTCTCTGTTCTGTGCCACTTTCAAAAATGATGTTCTGACAAATCTAATAAGGAACAGATGCCTCTTCATGCAAGCTCACTATGTCTGTTCCCAAAGCTCATTATCTATGTTAGAAGGAATGAACAGTAATAGGATGGGATGGGATGGGATGGGATGGAATGGAATGGAATGGAATGGAATGGAATGGAATGGAATGGAATGGAATAGAATAGAATAGAATAGAATAGAATAGAATAGAATAGAATAGAATAGAATTCTTTATTGGCCAAGTGTGATTGGACACACAAGGAATTTGTCTTTGGTGCACATGCTCTCAGTGTACATAAAAAGACAAGATACACTCGCCTTACTGAATTGGTCCCAGAAATTCAGAAAGAGCTCATTTAATTTTGCTGTATCATGCACCAGCGATGTCTAAATTAGATAAAAGTATGTAGTTTATCAGTAGTGGATTCTGGGAAGCAAATCCCTTAGCTAATGAAAGAAAGGATTGTGGTTAAGGTAAAAAGAAAAGGGAAGCTGAAAAAAAGTCATGCAATAATTAAAGACATTCTTTGGGAAGGAATGTCTGAGTTACTCCTCAGAGAAGCCGTTGCAGGGTCATTCTCTAGTAAAACACTTGCATTGACACAGGGGTTGCCAGGTCTAACCAAAGCTATAAAAGTGACTGAGGCATTTACCTTTCTTAATGGGGCACCTCCAGAAATGCCAGTGGGCAGAACTGAATAATTAGAAAAGCAGCCGTGGCGTAGCTCTTGCAAACCAGCCCATGTGTTTCTCATTTTTAGCAAAAAAAAAAAAAAGCTCCCGCTTCTTTTTACAACATAGTTTTGGCAATCTTTTGTCACTCCCGGTAAGAGGATCTCATTCCGTTGGGAAACCCGAACTTGAATTACTGGGAGATTTTTCTCCTGCAACTGCGTTACAACCCGTTTTACACCCACTCGTGGTTCTGGTTCTGGTGTTCATGCTTGATTTGGATCTGCTTTGTGGAACATGAGTTGAATTATCTGCTGTTGCTGACCTTGCAGGGTTTTGAAAAGAAGAAAAGAAAAACAAGGACCTTTTGAGAAAAGTGACTTATTTTATTTTATTTATTGTTTGGAGGAAAACAGGTTCTGAAAGGCAAAAACAAACTCAAATCTTTAGCTCTGAAACCTTTTTTTTTTCAGCCATGTTTATTCATTCCCCTTTAAAAATTACAACAATCTTTAGGTTTTCTGCCCTGAAAATACTACACTAATTACAAACCTAAAAAACCTGCATTTTATTCCACCCATCAAAAATCTTTAATCGCATAAATCTTGTCTTAAAGCAGAAATTTAGCAAGCTTTATTCCTGAAATATTAAGATGGTGTGGCTTCCACCCAGCGCCTTCGCTCTATGCAAAGGTTACTCCACACACTTTAAAAATAACTTTGCTTCTTTTCTCTATTATCTCAATTAAGTTAACATGAAGTACCGGGAGTCTCAATTTACGCGAAAGGTGCTGAGCTGGAAAGATTGTCCTTTGAGAACGAATAAGAAGAAAATATTAGAAACCTGATGTAATATCGCTGTTGAATTTATGCAAGCTGATAAGGACTCATACCGGTCGGCCAATACGGTTCCTTGAGTTGCTGTTTAACGCCATCTAGTGGCGAACTACAACTACAGCCATTTGTATTATCAGAATCCAAAATCGGGGAATCCAAGTTTTCTGTTAGAGTGAATATGAATTAAATTGTGAACAAGATTTCAAGCGTTCTAAATACTTTAATCAGGTAAGATGTTACCGAAAGCAAGTGGGGCAGTCAGGGGAAACTATAAAAATCTAGGTTTCATGATCAGATTATTAGGAGAATTGAAGAAATCTCCAGATAGATTAAATACTCTGGACTCTTGGGGACAATCAAATTTACAGTGGCTGCTTTTCCCATTTTCAAAAATGTCACATCCAGCTGAACAAAATCTGAAAAGATTCCAAGAATCCAAGTAACTGAATTTACTGAATTTAATCCCACCTTTATCAAAAAAAAAAAAAAAGGTTTTTCTCCCAAAGTAAGAAGCTGTAACACTTTATCTCCTTCTTAAGATTTTGTCCATGAACCTTTCCAAAACATCATTATTAACCTCAATCATGTCTTCAAACCCGCTTCATGTAATATTTTCTCACATGGAAATATTTGGTGAACTCAAAAGCTTGTTCATAGTGGTTTCAAAGATTCAGCGATACCTATTTCGGTTCAGAACATAAAGAAAATATTGTACCTTTAAAAAAACCCTTTTCTTGGCTATTATATACATTATGCATTCACAGAGTTCACTTAAGGGTTAGAATAAATGTCTTTGCTCCTATATATTTTTTAAAAAATGCGTGAAAGGCTTAGCTTAAGTTCTTGTGTGTTCTCAACCCCAGAGCTGCTATTAAGCAGTTAAGGATGTATTACTGGTGCTAACTCGCCTTAAGTTTCTGAGTCTGTCACAAATGGAGAGTAATGGCAATAGCTGTACCTATAACTGAATATGTATTTTTTTTCCATCACAATGTTTAACTTTGGTCAATCAGCAAGCATTCAGCTGCTGCTAAAACATCTAGGTATTGCTGTAAAATCATGCTACACCATCCTAGGTTGAAAAGAAAGCTATGCTAATGAAGAAATGATTAGAAACAGAAGGGTAACTTGGTTCTAATGTTCCCACTTTGGTTTGTAGCATAAACTCATAAACTATTCGCTTCTACTTTTGATTCTGCAAAATTCTCAGAACTTCTAAATCAACTCATTAGATTTCCCTCTCCACCCCAAAGGAACAATATAAGAAAAAAATACAGGTGGTCCTTGACTTAACAGGTTGTAGAGCCTTTTTTTTACTTTTAATAGGTTGTAAAAAAATGTTTTTAAAAAGTAAAAAAAAAAAAGGAGTTGGCCACGCCCACCCAGTCACATTACCCCACCACCAAGCCACGCCCATAGAACCGGTAGTAACAAATTTTACATTTCACCCCTGGTTAAGACCATTCAAAGTTACAACGGCACTGAAAAATGTGATTGTTTTTCATAATTGTCGCCTTTGTGGCATCCCCATGTGATCATGTGATCCAAATTCAAATGCTTGGCAACTGGTTCATATTTATAGCCTTTGCTGTGTCTCAGGGTCATGTGACCCCCCTTTCACGACCCTTCTGACAAGCAAAGTCAAAGGGGAAGCCAGATTCACTTCACTTATCAACTGTGGTGATTCACTTAACAACTGTGGGAAAAAAGTCATAAAATGGGGCAAATGTCTCACTTAACAACAGAAATTTTGGGCTCAATTGTGGTCGTAAGTCTAGGACTACCTGCATTATACATTTTAGTATATGCTTATTCATATAACAGACATGAATATGGAACTTCCATAACTCTTTCCTCTTACATTATCAGTCATCTTCAAGCCTTAGATTTCATTGTTGTTAGATGCATTGGTTCCAAGCTATATACTTAAAGGGTGATTCAGAAGTAGATGATGGCTGTCAGTCTCTCTACAATGGACATAAGTAAGTGGTAGAATAAAAGACAGATCAAAATGCCAGGCTGACCCTCTTTGGCTTCAATTACAAAATGATTTCATTTGTAATTAAATATTTGGAAATGATTCGGAATGCAAAGCTACTCAAAGCATCCAAGAAGACAGATGATCAATTTGAAATTAGTATGATTTTAGAAGCTTCTGAGAACTGAACATTTAATTGAATGCAGTAGCTTTCATACCTAGGGGAATCAACAATTTCAAAAAACTAATTTAGAGTGCTTACTGCATATGAAATGAAGTAGCAATTAGACAAATTCATGGAGAGTCAGACTATCAATGACCAGGTCATCAAAGTCACCTTGACATGCAAAGATTATTTACTCTGAAATACCCTTGGCTGGAGAAAAGAAAAGCAATGGCAGAACTCTGAAAGATCATGGGACAAAGGCATCTGATTGTCCACAGAAGAAAACAAGCAATCTAATATAATAGGACTACTTCATATTTTTTAAATAATTGTTGGCTGATCAATCTGACATTGAGAAGATCAATGTCTTCAATAGCTGAGCCAATTTTTCCCCCCTTTTTGTGTGCTCAAGTTCTTAGGGTTTCAGCAAGTAAATTCACAAAGAGGAAAGTGTCGCCATGAAATTAAATCATTTTGACTGAGTTATTATTGGCTGTTTTTGTTATTAGAACCTTCTGCCTAGAAGCCTTCTGATAAATTTATTTTTTAAAAAAGAAAGATTTTTTTTACAAAGCCTTAATTAATCAGATGGGTATTGGTTCCCATGCCCATCAATTTCTTCTTTAATGAAAATGAATTTGTTTTTCATTTATAACAGGGTAAAACTAACTTAATACTGACTCATGTACTAATGAAGTGTGAGCAAATTTATTGGAAAATAAAAACTTTACAAATAACCCGGATTCTAGATTCCCCCCCCCCCAAGTTTATAACTATGAGAAAATATCCTCTTCTAGTCAACTAGATGCTTACCTCCAAAGTATTCTATATGCAAGTAAATTAGCAATAGCACTTCTATACCACTTCACAGTGCTTTTCAGCCCTCTCTAAGTGGTTGTACAGAGTCAGCGTATTGCCCCCAACAAGCTGGGTCCTCATTTTACCCACCTTGGAAGGATGGGAGGCTGAGTCAACCTTGAGTCGGTGAGATTCAAACTGTCGAACTGCTGGTAGCCATCTGACTGAGCCAGTATTAATTTGAACCAATAATGAATGCCTTCTCAAGGCTGGCTTATAAAAACTTCTACTAAATTTGTCCTGCCAATAATAACTTGTTTAAAAAGTTCGTTGCTTCATTCTATCTAGTCTGCTGCTCTTATATCTTTGCTTTAATCTTTTACCTTATTTCTCTTTATTGCTTTTATTGCTATTTCTTTGTTTTGCTTTAAATAGATGTAGACCTATAACTTCATTGTGACCATAATCAAGAATAATGTAATATACTATTTTGGAAGCTAAGCAGCGAAAATGTATTATTGGACTTCTAGGGTTCTGGGCATTTGACTATCGTCTTCTCTCGTGGGCAAATATTACAATATAACAGAAGGTATGTTGAAATGCATATGACCCAGCACTATAAAAAGGGTTAATGTTATTAAGCAAATTTACAAATGCTTATAAAATGCAATATATATATATATATATATCACAAAAATCCTAACCTCATGTTTCAGGATTTGACAATAATGGAAATTTCCCAAGACTTGCAATTAGCAGATAGAGGAATTATGATACAGAATTGCAGAAAAGTTCAAGCCCAACTTCAAAGTATTATTTACCCCTTAGAGATTTACACACATCTGCTCCAGCAAATTATCTGAATTTTTGTAAAGATCCCAAATGGCAATGCAAATTCTTTAGACCTCTTCTACACTTAGCATTCGTGAAACACAGATGTCAGAAAAACCCAGGTCATTGCAGGTACTCCTCATGAAATTCAAGTGGGACTGAATGATGTAACCATGCTTCCTTGCCCTTTCTTCTACAGTGATACATACTTATGCAACTTTGTATTGATTGAAATGAATCCTACATACAGATGTGACACAAAACTGAACATTCAACTCTGACACAGTTTTGTGGGAAACTATAGGAAAAACTTTCATAAATCCATGAAATTTCTAGGTCATGAATTGCTATTGGAGTTGCTAAGGCTCTTATCTTGAATAGAGAGGAACTCCAGATGTATCTACCAACAAGGTAGAAGAACAAATATAGTCTTGAATTTATCTGAAAGTTCTAACTTCAAAAGTTTTGGGCCTAAATAACTCATGGGATTCTGCAGGCAAAATAATGGGAAGGAAATGATGATTTACACAATATCTCTGGCAATGTTGATATTTTATGTATTATAAAGGAAATCTAATATTGTATCTTATATGCTTGAAAACCATATGTATGCATGTATGAAAAATATCAAGGAATGCTAGAATAGACTTTGATGAGATATTCACGGTCAGGTTGATGAGAAATATGGATTAAATTAAATCCATAGAATTTTTATTCATTATCTCTTATCTAATCTTTCTCAAATTGGGAACAAAGTTTCATTTGCTAATATGATTTTTTATTTCATAGATTCATAGATTTTTTTCATTATCTAGAATTCCATACAGATTATTATTTTAGGAACTGGGTTCTTACCATTTCTAACAGCATTACAGTTTTCACTTTTACAGTATATCTAAGCTCTTAGTTTCACTGCAACATGTAAGTCTAGAAACTAGTGACACACTTTGCAAATATCAAGAGCTGTAAATATGTACACCATTAAAATATATCATCCTTCAGCAAATCTCCCAACTCAATGTTAAAAGTTCTTTGGTTCTTAGACAGGTCACACCGAGATCATGAACCTAAGCCAACTTTTCGGATATGAACATAATGAAATATTAGAAACTAGAATTGAACCCACATTGTCTGTCCATTTGTAGAATAAATCAAGCCATAAACCCAAGAATCAAATAACAATGACCCTTAGGGGAAATTCAGAATCAAATATCGCAGTCCAAAACACTTCCAGTTACCTAAACTTTATCATTAAATGTATTTGTTTTGTATTTTTTAAAAAATCCTATGACCTCCTCAGTCTGCAAGCTTATCGCATATTACATTCTTGCAGATGTTTTGTTTAAGATAGTTTACAATTGTTCCACCTGGCAGTCTTTTGAGCATGTACTTTTCCCTTCCTTTGTACTTCCTTTTGCGTACACTTTAAAGCACAACTCAAAAACAAAAACCATGAGTGGAAGCATATTCAGTGGAAAAGCTGAGTCAAACTGTTTTCTTAGGGACTTTTGCCGGAGATAAAGCTGTCCCCATATTACCAGTCTTCTTATTTGTTTTCAAATGTTTTCCATGTGATGTGAACATACACATTTGAACTTGTGACCTTAATATGACAATGATGTCTAGTCAGCTATATAAAAATTTAAAATAGAGGCAACGATAGTTAAAGTTCATCATTAAAAGTTGGAGGGAGGAGTTTCAGGGTGCCAACCAGTCCCGTGGCTGTGTGCTCCTCTGAAAACCCCATGTGAAGTGCAGAGCCAAATCTTAGGTATTTTTGAAAGATGAAGAGACTTGGGGTCCACTTCACCTGGGGGCGGAGGAGGAGAATGTTCCAAAGGGTGGGGAGAACGCCAGAGAAGGCTGTCTTCATGGATCCCGCCAGTCAGAATTCATCCAGTAATTCAAGGAAGTATATGAAAAGTAAGTTAAAAATAACAATGGGAAAAGCCATGAAATGCAGGGTTTTTATCATCCTGATCTCCTGGCTGGAAGGGAATTTAATGAAGTTCTTAAAAGTTATGATGCCAATGATGGCAGGCTGCAAAGCATATCTTTGCATACAAGCATTTTACATGTTGACTAGGCTAGCATAAAATGTGAAGATCATCTTCAAAGTTACAGGCTAGCAACGAGGGTGAAATGCCAAGTAACATCATGCAATCAATAACACTGCCAGAAAAATATCTGAAGAGGCTGGGCTTTATTTGATTTTTGAGCTTAGACCCCGCTGCCTTTAATGAAGTGCCAATCAGAACTGTCTGTAGCAGCTGCAAGAGTATTAGTTTTGGCAAGAAACATGAAGGCCTAGTAGATTAGGAATCAGCAGCCAACAGAATCAAAAAGAAATAACCAAGAATGCTGCCATTAGGATAGGAAAAGTATAAGTTTTGGAAATAAAGTGGAAAGAAGACCATCCATTGTTATAGTATCTACAGAGTAGTAGTGTTATGAAAATTGAGGCATAAAAATGACAACACAGAATTAGGTGATGCACAGTTGATGCTCATCTATCACAATGAGAAATGGATAGAGCAGAAAGAGAGAAAACTTTACAGCAGGAGTGTCAGACTCAAGGTCCACAGGCCGGATCCGGCCGGCAAGGTGCTTAAGATCTGGCCCATGGGGCCGCCCTGGAAACAGCAAAGGACCAGCCCACAGTCCCTCTGCCAGCAAAAACAGAGCTTCGGGAGGTCACGTGCAGCCCGCTCAGGCTCCGTTTCTGGCCTGCAACACTCTCCTCTGCCAGTGAAAATGGAGCTCAGGGAGGCCATCACGGCTGAAAATGGAGCCCGGGCAGGTCGCACACACAGCCTCCCCAGTCTCCATTTTCACTGGCAGAGGGCTGCAGGAAGCTGTCATGGCCAAAAACGGAGCCTTGATGAGTGACGTCGAGCTGGCCATGCACACCCTGGCCATGCTCATCCGAGCCACGGCCCCCCAAAGTCAAACACAACTCTAATGCAGCCCTCAATGAAATCAAGTTTGACACCCCTGTTTTACAGGGAACCTGAGAAAGTAATCCTGTGGACTTTCTATTTATGTGATTTTTGTTGGTCTCTTTTTTAACTTTCAGTGAGAAAACCATGCCATTCACAAAGTACAGTCAAAAACATCATGACGGTGCACAATCGAAACTCTGTTTTTTATGCACCTTATACATATTTTAAATTGAGCTTTTATCACATTGTTGCAGCCCACAGCTTGATCTTTCTCATCACAGTTGTGGACAGTCCTGGAAATATCTCTGTGAATCTACAGGGCTGCATGACTTGTGCCCCCAGCTTACAATGAATTACAATTCTCAGCATCTTTCAGGACTCTTTCCTCTTCAAAGATCAAATAGCAGCTGTGGCCAGGGAGCTCTTTCTACACCAATGCAATTGGTGCACCAATTGCATTCACTTCTTGACTAGAAAGCTTTTCAGACATTCATTGACACTGTAGTCACTTGATAGATGGGTTTGCTGTAGTCTACATGGAGCTTCCTTTGAAGACCACATGCAGGGTCCAGCTGGACAGAATGCAGCAACACAAGCAGTGACAGCCACACTCTGTTGCAGCTTCCAGGTGCAACTTAAGTGCAGGTTAACATTTAGGAAGCCCTTCTTGATATAGCACCTGTTCATACGACGGGGTGCTTATCAATAGTAGGTTGCAAAACCTGTCGCTACTGGTTCGCTCATGCGCGCACAATGCTTCTGTACATGCGCAGAGCTTCTGCGCATGCACAGAAGTGTCCAGCATGGGTGGGCAGAGCCTTTCGCTGCCACCGCTACCGGTTTGCCTATCCGGGTAGAACCAGTAGCAACCCACCACTGCTGCTTATCTCCAATAGTTTCTCTTTATCCCATAAGATTGGGCAGAGTAGGCACACTTCAGTTCTCTTCATTTAAACACTATTATCCATCGATCCATCCATCAATCTATCCATTGAAATATGTATCATTTCTCTCATAATCCCTGCTCTTTGGAATAGCAAAGAGAGATGGAACCTCCGAGAGATTTGTATGACCCCCAGCCACAGCTAGAGTGACCAGAGAAGGACAATTTAAACTGACCACTAAAAACCTACTTAAAAATTTAAAATTCTGCAGAATTTCTCACAAGTATCCAAGCTCTGAAGAGATTGTCTACTTAGCTCTCTAGATGGGTAATATCACAAAGAGGTTTCATTTGATATTACATTACATATTTGGTCCAGGTTGTATAGTAAGGAAGCAATTTCTTATTTATGTCTTGATCTGTTCTGAGGCAATTTCCTTGCAATTATCCTGGTTCATAGGAAGGAAGACGTCTCAGTGAACACATCTCCGCTTACTTTGAACAGATCTATGCATCTCTGTAGTCAGTGCCATTTGCTAAGGGCACTGATATTGTTCAGGAATTCCATCAGGTGTATCCAAAACCAGCTTGCAAATAAGTTTTTTTATTTTTCAAATTTAAAAAAGTTACAGAGAAGTAGAAATAATTGAAGGAATAAACATTTCTGAACATAGTAAATTTAGATCAAGTGACGTGCAATTTCTTTATTTTGTTAAGTCTTGGAGAGCATATGAGCTCCTAGCAAGAATCTAATAGATGCAGGAAAATGTTTTTAGATGCAGACTGAGAGTTTTCAATTATGCTTGGCAGTTTTCTGTTTTGAAGTATTTACTAATTACTCAGATGAAAATTATTCTCCTATCAGAAGTTCAAGATCAGGTTGATGGTTTCTACCTATGTTTTCTCAACTAATGTTCTTTTTCAAACCATCTGTTTCAATAAGTGAAACAAAATATTTTGAGTGAACTTAGGGCAGGCAATACTTTTTACAGAAAATTGCTCTCACAAGAGAACTTACAGTAGGACCCATTTTGTTCATGTGCCTCAATTTAGGTAACTACAAAGCATTACACCCCTCTGGAAAGCTTCCCTAATGTTCCATAGGTATCTATTTAAAATAAGTCTCACTGAAGAGCAGAGTTCATATGTGTAGCTTTGAATCATTAATTCTTAGTGATGGAATTGAACCTTCAGATATCCGACTGTCTGGGTATAATGCCATAGTTCAGTTATCCAACTGGCTGCTGCCAATGCCTTAGAACCAACTGGTAATGCACATATTGGGGAGAATGGTCTCTCTTATTGTTGTCACTGTTATCCCATTCTGAAACAGCATTCCCTTCAAAGTTAGATTTGCACCAGCAGTCCTGTGATAGTTTCAGAAAACTTTTAAGGAACTGGATTGTCCAGAGACACTCTGGGGGTTTGATGCTTCCTATAGTGAAGAAGTTGTTTTCTGATTGCTATCCTTTGGTGCAATAATCTGATAGTCTTTTTAATCTGCTCTGCATTTTATTTGTTTAATCAAATGTATAGGTCACCTCAATCATAGTCCTACCCTAGATAGCTTTAATTAAGGTTAAGACAACAGGTTTGTTTGTGTATGTGTGTGTGTCGGAGGTGGTATTCAGCAGGTTCTGACCAGTTCTGGAGAACCGGTAGCAGAAATTTTGAGTAGTTCAGTATATACCACCTCTGACTGGCCCCGCCCCCATCTATTCTCTGCCTCCCGAGTCACAGCTGATCGGGAGGAAATGGAGATTTTGCAGTAACCTTCCCCTGGAATGGGGAGGGAATGGAGATTTTACAGTATCCTTCTCCTGGAGTGGGGTGGGAATGGAGATTTTACATATCTTTCCCCTGCCATGCCCACCAAGCCACGCCCACAGAACTGGTAGTAAAAAAAATTGAATCCCACCACTGGTGTGTATGTGTGTGTGTGAGAGAGAGAGGGAGGGAGGGAGGGAGGGAGAGAGGGAGGGAGGGAGGGAGGGAGGGAGAGAGAGAGAGAGAGAGAGAGAGAGAGAGAGAGAGAAATAATGATAAACTGAACTTAATGAACATCTACATTAGAGGACATAGCTATAAAACCATAGAAAATTAAATCATAGAGATGATTCTTTCAGCATAAAAGAAACTTCAATAAATAAATAAAACTGTGTATTTTGTTTATTAGTTATTAGTCAAGCTAAGACATTGATAATGCTTAATCCAGACAAGTACCCAGAAGTTTATCGCCCTGCAGGTTTTGGCTGACAGGCTTATACAACACTATGGGATCAACCAAATACTTTTTAATCAGTATAAAATGAATGCCAAAGTCTTTTCAGTTCATAACATACAGATGCAAAAACTGCTTTAGGTGTAGGAATTCTGTGGCTCCTGTGACTTTGGGGATGCTTGCATTGGCACATAATCAAACATTTAACAATCCAGCAAATTGCCAAAGGTGTTTCCAATTAAAGGATAGTTCCATTCACCTTTCTGAACAATTCCAACTGGATGCATTTATGGTTATCTTTTCATCAGATGTAAAATCTGTTTTAAATACTGAAACTTGTTTGATCATCAAATTAAAGCAAAGCACATTAGAATTACTATGGTTGGTTGCCCAGTCAACCAGATGTTTAGGTTGGATTTGGCATTTTATCTACTTACTGGGTCCTTCCCAAAAAACAGGGTAGGCAGTTGTTGTTTGACGGCACTAAAGGCGCTGTCGCAGGATGAAAGCTGTTCCAAGTAAAGCTCCTTTATTTCAATTGACTGGTGGTGATTTTTTAAACATCGAATGTGTTCAAGTGGTGCTCCAGATGTTTTGGAATTTGCACCAAAGGTGCTTATTATTATTATTGGTACTATCTTTGCTTTCTTTGCCACAGTCATTCTACTTCTATTTATAGATCTTTGTATATTGTGGTTTTCTCCAGTATTCTGCTGCCTCCAGGCATTGCAGTGTCCATATTTTCTTATCAAAATTGTGAAGTTGTCTGCTTGAATTCTAAAGTCCCAGAGCACTTTAGCTTCTTCATTTTCTATTAATTTGTCTATTCTGTGCTCCTATTGGTTCTTACTTGCAGTTATTCCCATACACTATTTTTTGCTACTGTTGCTGTTTGTAATCATTCTGTGTGAACTTCTTAGCAGCAACTAATTAGGTAATCTACTGGTTTTTAGAATAGAATAGAATAGAATAGAATAGAATAGAATAGAATAGAATAGAATAGAATAACAGAGTTGGAAGGGACCTTGGAGGTCTTCTAGTCCAACCCCCTGCCCAGGCAGGAAACTCTACACCACTTCAGACAAATGGTTATCCAACATCTTCTTAAACATTTCCAGTGTTGGAGCATTCACAACTTCTGCGGGCAAGTTGTTCCACTTATTAATTGTTCTAACTGTCAGGAAATTTCTCCTTAGTTCTAAATTGCTTCTCTCCTTGGTTAGTTTCCACTCATTGCTTCTTGTTCTACCGTCAGGTGCTTTGAAGAATTGACTCCCTCTTTTTTGTGGCAACCCCTGAGATATTGGAACACTGCTATCATGTCTCCCCTAGTCCTTCTCTTCATTAAACTAGACATTTTGGACAGACAACATTTGTTATACAGTTAGTCCTTAACATTCTGTTGCTTAGCAACAGAGATTTTGGTCTCAGTTGTAGTCCTAAATCAAGGACTACCTTCATGTTGCTGCCTTCTCAATTCTGGCTTCATTGTAAAAGGCAGCTTTATTTGGGACAGCTTTCAACCTGTGACAATATCTTTAATATTATTCAATTATATCATCTGCCTATCTCAGGTCCTTAGGAAGGACTTAGTAGGTGGATAAAAATGCCAATGCCAAATCCAGTCAAAACATCTGGCTGACAGTGCACTTAACCATAATAATAAAAATGTATTAAATGCATATGCCACCCAACTTCCAGTGAAGTTGGAGCCCATGTCTTATAGCTCAGGTATCCCTCCATCTTTGCTAAACCATCACATCTCCCAGAATTTGGTATGGCTTTCATTCTTTACTTCACCATGAAAATTGGTGACAATGCAGATTGATTTCAGTCTTTTCTGTTCTACTGTGAACATCTTGCATTTTAATGATAAATAAGCAAGGGAACATAGCAAGCATCAATATAATAGTATTAATTTTTCCAACCATTTGGCTGACTGGCAAATCCACAAAGTACTTTTCTAGCGCCTGAAATTTGCAGAAATGTTACCCTTATCTTTTATTGTCTATTTGTGCTAAATTTTTATGCTGCCCATTTCCATTTTTGTGACTTTTGATATATCCAATTGAACAAATCATTACAAGTCAGCAACATAAAAACTCAGAAGAAAAACTGTTACATAACCATTAAACTGAAAATCAGATTCAGTGTCACTTGAGCTAAAAGTAGCTAACTATTTGATGGAATCTCAGCTGAAATTCAGTTTAAAGAATCCCCAGAAGCCTTCAGTTGTTCACACATTATTCATATTTGGACAGCTAGCTGAGCCAACATATTATGCCACTTTATAATAAAGAATAGAATGGGTAATTAAAACTTCTAACACATGTTGCATAAATTGTCATCTTAAGTTTGAAAGCTCCCAGTAAAGCACCTAAACAATTCAGCAAAATATCCCCAGATGTAGCATTTCTTAATGTAATTTTACACCATCACAATTCTACAAAATTTTATTTAACTATGATAGTTCCTATTTAAGAATAGAATAACAGAGCTGGAAGGGACCTTGGAGGTCTTCTAGTCCAACCCCCTGCTTAGGCAGGAAACCCTACATCACTTCAGACAAATGATTATCCAATATCTTCTTTAAAACTTCCAGTGTTAGAGCATTTACAACTTCTGGAGGCAAGTTGTATTGCTGGAGACAAGTTGTTCTATTCAAGCAAAACAACTGAGGAATTCATAATTATTTAATTCCAGCAAAAAAAAAAAATTCTTAGAGGAATTCTTTGAATGGGCAATCTTGTTTTAAAGCTCAGTTAACACAAAGTTAATCATATGTATGTAAATCCCATGCATGGTTTTTAAAAACACAAACAGTTTGTAGAGTGAAATGGAGAAAAAGTTTAACTAATTAAAATTATTCCCTTATCAAATTATCTTTTAAAAATGCACGTCCTTGACATTCAGTCAATGTTTGCTTTACCCCTATATATATGGAAAGGTGATATTTATCCATGCACAGAAAACCAGATGCAAATAATTTAGATAAAGAATGAAATCACTTTTGCTTCTGAACTACAAACACAGCAGTTTAACAATATGTGATGTAGTGTGGTATTTAAAAAATACAAAAGTAATCCCAATGACAAGGTTTACAGTTTACAATTTTCTTCTCACATCATTGGCAGGGACTGAGGTCCAGCAGCGAATTGATTTATTGGAAGTTCATCTTGCTCTTCCATTAAACTTAGTGCCATTAACTGTGAATTGAGAATAGATGCAGCCTCCCACACACACACACATTGTGCATTCAGGTGCTAGTTTAAATCACTCTTGGGGAAAGCAAGCTATCCATTCCAAGCAGCAAAGAAAACAAAGACTTGGATATTGGTTGAATAAAGATGCCCTTGGTGAAACAATAGGACTGCAGGCATGGAAGCTGCTATACTACAAAGGTCTATTTATGCAGGTGGGATAAGCTTTTCCCATTCCCATTCCCAAGAGACTGTTCTTTGCTATCCATTCTTTCCTCCCATCAGATCCTGTTTAAATACAGAGAGGGGAAATGGTGAGAATATTTTGTTAGTGACCTTGAATTTACCTTCAGTTATCTGAAATTTGATTGCATGGCACATGCAAAAAAATCAGGTTCTGCTTAAATGGAGTTTTCTGACATTTCATCCTTCACAAGTGAAATAATGTCGTTGTTTTTTTAAAAAAAAAACATATTTCTTTTCCTTTGGATTATTGAATGTGGCACTCTGATGCTGAAATATAAGATTCCAAAAATCTTGCAGGCTTGGCGAGAAGCAAAAACCACTGCAGAGAAGGTCCAAGGGCTGGGTTGAATTCTTTCAGGCGGAGATTCTGTACAGCCATTGGAATTTTATTTGGAATAAATCTAGGCAGTTTCCATTCCATAAGTGTAGAACTGCAAAGCAGGAGTCAAATATTAAGCAATGTACCCTGCTTTTGATTTCTCACCAGCAATAGGAATAGACAAGACACACAACAGAAAGAAACAAATGGATGAATAGTTCCCAAACATTTTTTTTTTTTTTTTGCACACAGGGTAGTTTTAGGGATCTGTGGCGTGTAGACAATTTTTGACATTCTGATCTGGGTGATTTGGTTCTTTGGATGAATTTGACGTTTTTCCTACTACCTGCCCATCAGCGCTATTACTTTATCCAGAACCCAGTTCAGGAATAAGGTCTGATTGCCATATATATTTGCAGAAAGTTGAGCTACCCTCCAAGGTGCACATACACATATAAGCAATACAAGTCATGATTAAAACTAACATGATTCACTAGCAAAATGTATACCAAGGTCTTATGCTCTATGAAGGGTTATATTTATAATATCCTATTACAAATAGTCATAAATAAAGGGCATAAATGTGCATTAGGACCATTCATCCAAACATAGTATCCAAACCAGGAGATATCAACCTTGACTGGGTCGCCTAGTCACCAAGGACTGCTCTAAAATACCCCCACCCAACGAGGGACACCCATAAAACATGTAATGATGAAGATATATCTGAGTTGCAGCGTCTTCCTTTATATCACACATAATATATTTAAATAATAATGATTGTGTACAGCATTAAACATATCCAAGAAAAACATCATGACTCTTTCATGATGGATAGAAGCTGTTAACCCAAAAAAATATTGGAAGATTCCATTTTTCAACTAGGTAATTAACAACAATTTACAAGAGGAAACACAAAAGACAGGTATAATCTAAAAATGCGAGTTAGTAGAAAAGATTAATACAGAATGAAAAGAGATACTGAAAGTTTCTTTACCTGGGTAAAATATAACCTAATGTGCATATTGGATAAAATCCATGTATAAGTAAAAACTCAAATCTAGCAGATAATTGGAGATTGAAAGGAATGATCTGTCAAAGTTGCCCCCCAAAGCAGGGATGCTATTCAACAGGTTCTGACAGGTTCTGGAGAACTGGTAGCGAAAATTTTGAGTAGTTCAGAGAACCAACAAATACCACCTCTGGCTGGCCCCAGAGTGGGGTGGGAATGGAGATTTTGCAATATCCTTCCCCCAGGAGTGGGGAGGGAATGGGGATTTTGTAGTATCCTTCCTCTGGAGTGGGGTGGGAATGGAGATTTTGCAGTATCCTTCCCCTGCCACACTCGCCAAGCCATGCCCACCAAGTCAAACCATGCCCACCAAGCCACACTTGAACCAGTAGTAAAAAAAAATGAATTACACCACTGCCCCAAAGCACAACTAGGATATACTCAAGATATGGACCCTTTTTTGTCGTCATGATATAAAAATGATGTTGAGACTCAAAAAAGAGCACAGAGAAGAGCAACAAAGATTAGGATACTGGAGGCTTAAACATACAAAGAACGGTTGCAGAAATTGCATATGTCTAGATTAATTAAAAGAAGGACTAGGGATCACATGATAGCAGTGTTCCAATATCTAAAGGCACAAAGAAGAGGGGGTCAACCTATTCTCCAAAGCATCTGAAGGTAGAACAAGAATCAATGAATGGAAACTCACAAGGATAGAAGCAATCTAGAATTAAGGAGAAATTTCCTGAGAGTGAGAATAATTAATCAATGGAATGACTTGCCTCCAGAAGTTGTTTGATTTGCCTTCCTTGGTGTTTTTTTTTTTTAAATAAAAACTTGAAAAGCAAAATATGTAGATTTAACTATTCAATATTTGAATACTTAGCTTCTATTTCAATCATGATTTTTGATGCTGAATTAGTTCTTTATTCTTAGCAGTGGAATGGCAAGTAGCCATTAATAGGTCCTTGGCTGCTACATTGGGTGAATTTACCTTTCCTCACTTCCTTTCTGTAGAAAATCTTAGCAATTTCATCATAAAAGGAAGCAGAAATGATTTGAGATTAACAGAAAATCATATCTGGGAGAAATCAAAACTGACAGGTTCAATTTTTGTAACACAAATCCTCAGAACAAACTAGAAGATTCAGCTAGAAACAGATGGGAGTATGGTTGTCTGTAGGAATCCACCTACTCCTTCTTTTATGTTTGACATCAGACACGAAATATCAGTAGTTTTGTTATCTGTGATTGGCTTTAAATTGGTTGTGTTGGTATATTGTCACTAACAAACAAAAACAAAACCAGACAAACCAACTATTCAGAGCAACTATTTCCTCTACTTTTTGCTTCTTGATTTCTCAAGCAGATTTGGTTGATCAGTTTAGGAAAATAAGATGCTAAAATTCATGGTCTTTTCCTCTGATCCAGGTGATTCTTTTATTTATGTCTACTAAACTTCTCCCATGAAGAACTTTCAGACAGTGGTGGGTGGTAGCAGCAAAATATGCTGCCAAAGAGAACAAGTAAATGGCACATTATGAACTAAACAAGAAACAACTTATTATCTTCCAACATAGGAAATCCTTCCCAACCATGTGCATAATTATCAGTTAGAAAGTACGCATGAAACATAACAATTGAGCCAACCCCAGAAGGACTTGCAGACACTGCCTAGGAACTGGGGGGGGGGAGTTTTCTGGAAGAACACAACGGTAAAAATCATTTCTTTATCGTTGCCAAGAAGCCAACATGGAGTCAAACTTAACCAGAAGTCAAGGCTAACTCAAGGGAGATTTGAATTGACTTATAGTGCTTGGAATGCATCTACATTCCTTCAGTCTGAGAAAAAGACACAACTATTCCTTTTCATTTTAACACTTCCAGCAAAAGATAATCAAGCTGCTTTTTTCATGAGTGATAGTAACATAGGAAACATAAATTCATGCCGGGATGCTGGACATGGATTCTCTGTGCAGAGCCCCTGTGTATATTTTGAAAATTTCCTCCAATACCAACAACATTTGTTCGTGCCAGAGTGTCCCTGGCCTTCACTATATCAGGTGAAATTGACTCTGCAAATGGCACTCCACCCCTTATCCCCCATATGCTTCATCTCCTCACCACATGGTCTCCATCAGCTGCTTTCTCTTTCTTTACAACCTTCAGAATCCAAAAACCCATCACTCTACATCTCCCGTGTTATTGACAAGTCTTTGCTAGCCAAACCTGTAACGGGTTTTTGTTTATGTAACTGAATATTTCTTCCCAAATCATTTTCAATGACCTCTGTTTATTTGAATGCTGATATTTAGAGAGAAATGTAGCATGTTTTCCCCAAAATAAGACCCTGTCTTATATTTTTTTGAACCCTGAAATAAGCACTTGGCCCTATTTTCTTGGAGGTCTTATTATTTTGGGGTGCGTGAAACAAGATGGGGCTCCTCTTACCGTCTTATCTGATTTCCAGCTCTGCGTTTAAATATTTTCGGGGAGGACTTATTTTTGGGGGGAGGCTTATTTTAGTGCATGTACTCAAAAGCCTGATTGGGCTAATTATCAGGGGATGTCTTATTTTGGGGGAAACGGTAATTACTGGAAGAAGTATGGACTCGGTTGTTATCCACTTATTAGAAATCACTGGATCTGATTACCTTGGAAAATTATAAACCTTTGTATGACTTTATGTGAATGTTAGGTGGGGAGGGGAGGATGAGCTGATTGGCAAGCCCGTGTCACTTACTTTATTACCTTCTTCACAGACTCGTTTCTCAGAATTCCAATAGTTAAAGTGTTACAGATGAAAATACCTAACCTGATATCTGTAAATATGTGTGCTTGTTTATATGTCATTGTGTGATGTCATTGTGTCACTTACCATTGGTTAGTACTTACCATTAGCCCCGCCTTCTCTGTATATAAGTTCTTGCTCCTCCCAGATTAGTGCCTGTCTAATTGTGTTCCTGAGGAAGAAAAGAAATAAATATTACTATTACAAGAAAGCCTACAGTCTCTTATATATGGGCCTAACCAGGATAACCAAACTAGCAACAAATTGGTAGCAAGAGGATGGTTTGGTAGGCCCAACCGAACATAAAGATGCAAGACTCACATAACGACAAAAGAAGACCTGCCACCAGATACATAACGAAAAGAATGGCAGCTCAACTAACTCCTGACAAATATACACCACTTGAAAATATTAAGAAACAAACGCAATTACAAGAAAATGAACTGCTAACACCAAACAAAGAAGATGAGGTAAAAAGAAAAATACTAGAATTAATAGAAACAACTACAGCTGAATCAAATCTGCTTGTGAAAATCCGCAGCATAATAAACGACCACGGAACAGCAGCAGATAACGAAAATAACAAACAAGAAAACTGCAAGGTAAGAAATTCAACCCCTGACTTCAAAAATGACACCAAAGATGGCGACAGCTTCCCGCCTTTTTCATGGCAGCCATCTTACCCACCTAATACCTCTAAAATGCCTGACCAATTACTAAAAGAATTTCAAACCTCAAACTACGAAATAAAAAACAAAACCTACCAAGAAGATGATTACCCGAGTCCAAAAACAAATAAAAAACAATTATTTAAACAAAACAAAGCTCAACCTACTGAAGTAGAAATAGACAATGCTATACAGGTGCTAACTGCAGCACTCGGGACTAAACTAACAATACCAAACAAACAACCAGAAAATGAAATAGAAAATTCTAAACTACCATCTACCAAAGGCCAAAAAGAAATAGACTGTCTAAAGAAAGGCCTAGCCACCCGAAGAAAGACAAGCTGGCAATCATACTTACCTACTGAAGAGCAGCTCCCTGAACAACCCGGCTCCATTGGCAATGGCGGCCCGCCTCAAGCTCCACTTACTGACGACCTCAGAGAAGACTCCCCGATGAGCAGAGCAGCACCCCAGGCATTCTTCAGTCACCAGAGGCCCTCCGGAAACAAAGCAGAGCAACAGAAGGCCGTCTGGGACTTCACCCCAGGAGCTGCAGACACAGGAACCTCCCTCATCGACTGCTGGAGAAAAATGAGGACTGAGCATGCCCAGAACGAGCCTGCAAAGAAAGAAGAAGGAAACATAAATACAAGTCAGCGCAACATAGAGATAAGTAAATACAGACATACATCTACCATACCCAGGCCTTATTGTGAGTATGCTAAGGTCTTAAATCATGGACAGCTACTAAACATGAATAACACCTCACTACACTCAGGGACAATACCTCCAGACTTTATAAAATTGAAATTAGATGGAAGCAACTTAATGGAATGGGATCAGTGTTTACAGATTGTATATATGAAAGAAAATGTTTTATTTTTTATTGATAACCCACCAAATAAGCCTTGGACCTATGAAATAGACTGCCTCCACCACAAAGCATACTATATGTTAATTGTTTCTATTTCCCCAAGTATACTCCCCAGTATAGATCATAATTTAACTGTATTTGAAGTATATCAAAAATTATTCAGACTGTTCTATAGCAAAAATGTAGCCACTACCACAAAAATCTCTAGGAATTCTATTCTGCCAAACTAAAACATGATACATCCATGAGTGAGCATATCTTGAATTTAAACGCTGTAAGAGCAGACCTTATTCAAAGGGGAGAAACCATTTCTGACAACACCATGAAAAGCATTATAATTAACTCACTAGATCACAGCTGGGATAACTACATTACACTAATAGATAACCTAAGTATAGAGCAAATTACTTTAGAAAACCTTACCAATAAGCTTATTACTGAAGATAGACTTAGAAGAGAGCGATATACACAACAAAGAGAAGGTAGAAATCAAAGAAGGACTGATTTCAGGGCCAGAGACAGATACCCACATGAATGTCTCACATGTGGATCTGAAAGACATCAGAGTAGAGACTGTCCCAAGAATATAGGATACAGTGACTCATATAAACACAAGGATAGAAGAATACACTTTTTAGACAGAACCTCCCCAGATTACAGGTATAAGAGAAGAGAATCACCACACTCTAGAGAAAGACAAACATACAGAAATAACCCTAGAGAAAATAAGAAAGGATCACTATATGGAATAAGAAATAATAACACTTTGATATCTGATTCACTCAACACCTGGCTCATAGATTCAGGAGCCACATGCCATACAACTCATAATAGAGAAATATTAAGTAACTTCACTGAAAAGAAATATTATATTAAAGTAGCAAACCAAAATAGAGTCCTAGTGAGAGGAATAGGAGACACGCATATAAAAGGTATAGGAAAAATAGAGGGGGTACTATTTGTGCCCGAAATTCCAAATAACATATTGGCAACCCTAAAGTTAAGCTTAGACAATGCAATAGAAACCACTTTCAGAGGTGGAAAGGTATTCATGACTAAGAACAACAGAAACATAGGTAAACTATTTACAAATGATGGACTAACATACCTACTGCCACAAGATAACGAACTAGTCTATGCAAACTATCAATTAAGAAACAAAAAACCAAATTCAGATAGCCATGATGAAAATAATGATAAGAATGCATCAAACACTGATACTAATATGTCTGAAAATTTAAACAATGGAAAACCTATTCACGATAATTGTAGTCACTTACTCCACAGAAAGCTAGGACACGCGAGCTTTCCAGTCATACGAAAAATGTTAGAGTGTTCCGAAGATTTAAAAATAAAGAACTGTAAAAATTACTTAGAATGCTCTGTATGCAATTCTTCCAAAATTAAAAACAAGCCAAAACCCAAAAAAGCCACCCGCACCACACAATCAACCTTTCAACTAATTCATATGGATGTAGTAGGCCCATTAAAACCTTCAATTAAATACAAAAAAAGATACTTCCTGACCATAGTCGATGACTATAGTAGATTTGGTTTTGTATACACCCTTAACCACAAAAGTGAGGTTTTCAAAAAATTTAAGGAGTTCTTTAAAATGGTAGAAACACAATACAATACCAAAATCAAACAAATAATGACTGACAGGGGGTCGGAATTCCTATCCAACGAATTTTCAATTTGGCTAAAATCACAAGGAATATTGCACTTTAAATCTTGTCCATTTTCCCCATTCCAAAATGGAGTCTCTGAAAGGAAGAATGGTTTGCTACAAACCATGGTTAAATGTGTGTTAGATGATGCTGGTTTAAACCAGTCATTCTGGGCTGAAGCCCTTAATTATTCCAATTACACTATAAATCGCTTATGGTCCAGTACAATCAATAAGACCCCATACGAACTCATGTATGGAAGGAAACCAAAAATTGGGCATTTACACGTATTTGGTGTATCTGCTGATGTATATGTGCCCTCACAGTTAAGACGCAAAGGAGAGAAAGTATCCAAAAGACTGATATTTATGGGGTACGAATCAGGAACCAAGGGATATCGCTTCATTGATAAAAATAATCACTTCATTGTATCCAGATCTGCCGTGTTTCATGAACACATGAACTGGTCAAAATTACATCTCAATGAAATTTACCCAGAATCAAAAAATATTACACACACGCACGCAAAACATCACACATCAGATACGAACCCCAAATCCACATCTACTAACAGAATCAAATGCCCAGTAATAGTTAATGATGAATGGAAAAAAGGACACCCCACTTTGAAAGTAGATCAATTAACCGAAAAAGAAGCTAAGTATATGCATAGCGATGAACATCCCCAGAATAGGCCCATTAGATCCAATAGGGGCATAATTCCTAAAAGATTAGATGATTACGTACTGTCTATCCAAGCTAAACACCTGACTCCTAACACATATGATGACATACTTAAGCTACCCCTAGAAGAAAAAAGTAAGTGGGAGGAAGCAATGAAAAAAGAGATGGACAGTTTGAGAGAACTAAATGTATATACACCAACAGACCTGCCCACTGAGAAATCCCCTATTGGCACTAGGTGGATCTATAAAATCAAGGAGCTAGAGGATGGTAAATTCCTATACAAAGCCAGGTTGGTGGCTCAAGGCTTTGCCCAAAGATTTCCGGATGACTATGAAGACACTTATTCCCCAACCGTTAGATCAGAAAGCGTGAAAACAGCACTAGTGTTAGCTTCTATCTTAAATCTGGAAGTATATCAATTTGACGTGCAGACAGCCTATCTGCACGCTGATCTAGATAAAGAAATTTATGTGAAAGCACCCCCAGGAAAGGATACAAAAAAGGGAGAAATTTGGCTATTAAACAAGAGCCTTTATGGACTAAAACAGTCCGGTAAGCGGTGGTATGAGTGCTTATCAAAGATACTTAAAAATATGGGTTTTGTAGCTACTTCATCTGATTTTTGTTTTTTCACAAAAAAAAATAATGATTCTATTGAATATGTTTTGATTTATGTTGATGATATATTGTATTTTGGACACGACAAAATTAAATGTGATAATTTCGCTGAACAACTAGGCAAAAATTTCAACTTAAAAATATTAGGAAAGGTAAATAAGTATCTAGGAGTCCAAATTGACAAAACAGATAAGGGGTTCAAATTATCTCAGAAAGACAAGATTATGGAACTCATACAAAAATGTAATTTAATTAATTCAAAAATTTGTGATACTCCTATGTCAACTGATTTTTATAGGAATGTGTATAATGAGTACGAACCATTCAAGGATAACACGTTATATCGATCAATTATTGGGTCCTTATTATACATATCTAATTGGACCAGGCCTGATATCACCCTTGCTGTAAATTTGTTGTCAAGACATGTAAGCAATCCTAACTCATACCACTGGGAAGGAATTAAGAGGATTCTAAAATATCTAAAGTCTAGCATTGATATGTGCTTATTCTTAGAACCATTCATTTCTGAAAAACCAACTTTGACCTGCTACGCTGATGCTGATTGGGCTACTGATTCAAAAACCAGAAAAAGTACTTCTGGATATGTTTTTCTTATAAATGGCTGTGCGGTGCACTGGTACACAGGCAAACAGAATTTAATTGCCACTTCCACAGCGGAAGCCGAATATGTTTGTTTATCCAAAGCGGTCAACAATCTAACTTGGTTCGATGACTTGTTAACCAATGTGTGGGATGAACCTGTTTATCCAATTATTATCAATGAGGACAATAAGGCAGCAATTGATATATCAGCTTCCGAAGCAATAGGTCAACGATCTCGACATATCGATATAAAATATAAACATGTAAGACAACTGTCAAGTATAGGATTTATTAAAGCTATCCATTGCAATACTAGTGAACAAATTGCTGATATCCTCACTAAGCCATTGCCAACCAAACAACATATGTATTTGACTTCCAAACTTGATGTGCATATATAATCTTAATAACCCACCATTAGTTAGGTATTTTAGAGGGGGATTTGTTACAGATGAAAATACCTAACCTGATATCTGTAAATATGTGTGCTTGTTTATATGTCATTGTGTGATGTCATTGTGTCACTTACCATTGGTTAGTACTTACCATTAGCCCCGCCTTCTCTGTATATAAGTTCTTGCTCCTCCCAGATTAGTGCCTGTCTAATTGTGTTCCTGAGGAAGAAAAGAAATAAATATTACTATTACAAGAAAGCCTACAGTCTCTTATATATGGGCCTAACCAGGATAACCAAACTAGCAACATAAAGGGAAATAGAAAGATGTGGATACTCCTTCCTATCACCATCAAGCTTTACCTGTACATTTTTTCCCATTCATGGGCATATTTCTAAACCACCAGACTTAATTTATTTACATGTTTTTGCACTGGCTGCAGGTCCATATGAAATCCATAAATAATATTGGAAATAAATATGACTATCGAGATTCCTAGAACATCAGCTTTGTATTTTCCCCCATTAGGTGAGGTAGAGCCAAGATACTTAATAAATAGCAGTGGAGTTTTCTGCAGGTATATTGATGCCTACAAGAATTGCGGGGAAGGGATTGGTGCAGGATGGTAAAACAGACTTCATTTAATTGTTCACTTTGGAGGAGAAAAAAAAATTCCCGAATAAGATTGTTTGGAAGATCAGGTGTATTTTATTTGTAGTATGAAGAAGCTGTGTAGGTCCGTCCCCCCCCCCCATTTTTTTTTTTGTTCTTTTGAAATTAAAACACCTTAGAACTACAGGCAGTCCTTGACTTACAACAGTTCATTTAGTGACTATTGCAGCATCCCCATGATCAGGTGATGAAAATTTGGACTCTTGATAATTGTGATGATTGTGGTGTCCCGGGGTCATGTGATCATCTTTTACAACCTTCTGACAAGCAAAGTCAATGGGGAAGCCAGATTCACTTAACAACCGTTACTAATTTAACAAGTTCAATGATTCACTCCACAACGCCAATGCTGGTGGCTCAGCAGACTAAAAGCATTGTGATTAACACCAGCTGTCTGCAATTATTGTAAGTTTGAATCTCACCAGGCTCAAGGTTGACTCAGCCTTCCATCCTTTCTAAGCTAGGTAAAATGAGGACCCAGTTTGTGGGGGCAATAAGCTGACTTTGTATAAATATACAAAAGTATGAAGGCTATTGCTTAACACATTGTAAGCCGCTCTGAGTCTCCGGAGAAGGGCGGCATATAAATCAATTTAAAAAAAAAAAAAAAGTCGTAACAAAGGGCAGCGCTTTTGTTAACAAATGCCTTGCTTAACAACATAAATTTTGGGCTCAGTTGTAGTCATAAGTCAAGGACTATCATAACAGGTTCAAGCGGTCATTATTATAAGTACTACAAGAGAGGCAAAGGCATGCAGGTAAGATATACAGTAATTATCACCTCCTGAAAAAAAAGGGAAGATATTTGGCTCTTGAGCTTCCTCAGATCTTTTAACCAGAGGTTGGAACATGAGATAGATGTGATCTGAAATTAGCCCATGAGTCATCATAGCTCTGTTAGTAATGATAATGACTCTCTTCAGGATTCTGGGCAGAAATTTTTGGGCCCTAAGAAATTCCAGTTTGAATCTGAGGCTTGGTTTATATAGATAGGATCTCTACAAGCCACCAATCTATTCTTTAATCTAAAGTTAGTTTCTCCTTTTCAGATCTAGTTACAAGTGAATAACCCTTGCCTTTTCCAACTAATGTTTTTGATACATCTGGAAGGTACATGTCTGGAGAAGGCTGTAAATAAAACAACTGCTGTGTAACACATGGACATAAGAATCCATTAGCTCTGATAAAAGTAAATAACTGGGGCCAATCATCAGGAACACACCTCACAGCTGCTTAAGATAGATGCCTCAACTCCCACTCTGTGCATTTATCAAATATACAGAAGAGCATTCAGGGGAGTTCCTTCAAGCATCCCTATTCTCTGCAGTTCAGCTGTTTGAAACTGGAGGGATCAGCTTTACAATTTTAATGCTCTAGAACAGGGGTCTCCAAACTTGGTCACTTTAAGACTTGTGGACTTCAACTCCCAGAGTTGATTCTAGGAGTTGAAGTCCACAAGTCTTAAAGTGGCCAAAGTGGTTAGAGACCCCTGCTCTAGAAAAGTACCACAATGCAAGGAAGCACTTTTCAGAACTACACTGACCCTTTGAATCTTTGAACCTGATGAGATTTATATATATATAATTTTATTTATATATGTGTGTGTTTTCTTTCCTTTTCGTGTATTCCTTTATATGTATTTATTTATTTTTATTTTATTTTATTAGATTTCTATACCGCCCTTCTCCCAAAGGACTCAGGGCGGTGAACAGCCAAAGGATAAAACCCAAGAGTACAAAATTTAAAATAAATTAAAACAGATTAAACAATTTGGCTCAATTTTAAAAATATCCCATAATTAAACAAATTAAAATTAGTATTTAAAATTTAAATTTTAAAATTTTAAAAAGGAGAAGATTTAGGCCAGGCCAGCTTGATGGAATAAAAACGTTTTAAGCGCGCGGCGGAAGGTGCGCAGGTCCGGGATCCTCCGTATCTCCGGGGGGAGCTCGTTCCAGACTGTAGGTGCCCCCACAGAGAAGGCTCTCCCCCGGGGGCCGCCAGTCGACATTGTTTGGCCGACGGCACCCGGAGGAGCCCCTCTCTATGGGAGCGTACTGGTTGGTGGGAGGCTATTGGTGGTAGCAGGCGGTCCCGTAAATAACCAGGTCCTAAGCCATTTCTCTTTAGCTAGGTTCTTCCTACGTAAACCAAGATTTTTATGCAGCTCTAGTTCAGTGAAATCACAATCCACTAATTTCTAGGCTTTTTTTCTGTCAGCCAGCAAACACTGGATGCCATTGGGCAGTAGAGTGTTTGCTGGCTGCCAGAAAAAAAGCCTAGAAACTAGTGGATTGTGATTTCACTGAACTAGAGCTGCATAAAAATCTTGGTTTACGTAGGAAGAACCTGGCTAAAGATATATATGCAAGTCTTGGCGTATTCAGGTCTTTTCCCATGGTAAGATTGAGAGTATCTTGGCGACGTTTTGACGAGGTCCCCAAACGTCGCCAAGATACTCTCAATCTTACACGGGAAAAGACCCGAATACGCCAAGACTTGCATACCTGTACCCGTGAAAATCTACGAAAACATATATATATAGAGAGAGAGATATGGATTTTTTCCCTGTTATTTTGAATTATCCATCATGAAAAGTATTCTAAAAATATAAACTAAAGAACATTATACAAAATTTATATTCTTGCTGTGTCATATATTTAGATTTTGGAGAGAAACTGTTGAATATACAAGGCCAAACCAGGTCTCTGTGGTGTGATTCCAGTCAAAGTTATCCACCAATAAGCAAGACTGGACAGGGGGAAATACTTAGGAGGTATGGTTTTTATTAATAACAGAGGATGAGAATGAAAAATAATTATTCTAAATTTTATTCTTTCATTAACCCAAAGTAAAGTACATAGACAAAGGATTTTTCCTTTTAAACTTTCAAGATTTTTTTTCAAATATTTTCTCACAGGGAGAGCAAATCTATAGCTTAGAAAAATAAACATGGTAGTAATTGCTTTTATTGCCCAAGAACATTAATTTTATTCATTTTCAAGCAATTAATCACTGGCAAAATTTTATGACTACTCCATTTGTAGCCTGGCTTGTAGAGGGTGGCATCACTAAAATATGGTCTACAGAGTGATGGGGTCTGCTACCAGGGATATTTTCCACTCCTCTGCTGCTCTTGTATAAAGTGCCCACATGAATTATGTCAAATAAAATCCAGGGTCAAAGAGGTACAGGACTGTTTAAAAGCTGCTACTTGAAAAAAAAAGCAATAAATAATAAGAACAACACTGGACACCCTCATTTGTATTAGCTCCTCCAGGGGAACAATAATTTTTGTTCCAAGTATAGGTTTCCTCATAAGTCTGGAATTTTCAGGAGAACTTGAGAACATTCAGCCAGATACACATTTAAGAAACAAGTTTCACCCTGTGTAAAAATGCTCCTGGTTTTTGTTTTTACAAAGGGTGGAGCAATCACCTTTTTCTGCTTTACATAGGTTTAGGAAACTATGTCAGTTATACCACAGAGTAAAAGCATTGTACAGGCACTAATGGCAAAATCTGAACGGGTGAGAGGACTATCCCTCCTTTCTCACAACAAGCTCAATCTGAAGCAACCACTGCTGCATGGATAGGTTTTCTTCCAAAGGAATTGGACATCATAAACAGAATAACTGCTGTTTCTATGAATGCCCAAGGGAACAACTCTCATTATTCCAAGCAGAACATGGCACCTGGGGACTTTACTGATTGTCAACAATGTTCATGATGACTTTTATGTATTGAATATTTACAGGTCCCAAATGACTGATTAAGGTTACAGAAAATGCCACAGCCGTATAAAAAATATGCATTTACCATTTAAACCAGGGATCTCCAACCGTGGCAACTTTAAGACTTGTGGACTTCAACTCCCAAAGTTCTTTAGCCAGCTTTGCTGGCTGAGGATCTCTGGGAGTTGAAGTCCACAAGTCTTAAAGTTGCCAAGGTTGGAGACCCCTGATTTAAGCTGTCCCTGTCAAGTGGACAGGCAGTTTAAGACTAAACAAGTTTAATAAAAAACATGTCCACTGAAAATAAGACTCCTTTTTTCCATTTGGTCAATGCTGAGTATTGGCTTTTGGTGTAGTTGATTACCATTTACAGATGGTAATAAGACAAAGTATAATTGAGAGGTAGATCTAGAAGTTCTGCATCTAAGTTCCAACATTTTTCTTAAATAAAGTTTGGAACAGTTGTATCAAAAGAAGGCAAGTCTGCTCTAAAGTTGAACTCAACTCCTGATAACTACATCCATGCATTCTTCTTGGCATCGGTATGGAATTGACATGCCTTTGACTTCTTCTATGAGTTTTCTTCAACTTTCCAGTCTTGCCTGCAGCTCTAGAATTCCCAAGGGCTCCCCGTCCAGTAATCAATACTGACCTCCTACTCAGGTTGGAGATCAGCCAGTTGCTGGGTGCTGCCAGGTGCTGACCCTAAAGTTATTAAAAAGACATGTGCATGCTTTCTATCCTCCAATTTTAGTTTCTAAATCCTCACATTCTTTTTAATGGCTTTCTAAAATCCCTACTCACTGGAGAGCTCTTGAACAATCAAATATTTTCTTTGAGTCCTGGACAACCAGCTGCAAGCAACTTGAAAGATGAGGTGGGCCTTGCCCCTCAGTCAGATGAAAAACAGCCCTCAGGAGTTCCATATTTTTAAAAACTATTCTGTTGGTCAACTGCTTTTCTCAACAACCTGGGTATAAATCTGATGAAGTAGGAAGTTGAACCACAGGTCATGCAAATCCAATCATTTTCCTCCTTGTTTTTACTGCTGTTAAGATGCAGTATAACTTTACCTCACAGGACACTCCTTTCACTTTTTATCTGGAATGATCCCTGACAAGTGCTAAGCAGGTCACATATGGCCTCTGTCAACTACACTACAAACCTTTTGTGCCTTTTAATAAAAACAAGATGAATGTTTGCTTTGCTTTTCAAATTTGTCCAGTCCATCTCTGTGATAAGCAGTGCCACTGATGTAATAACACTTTGTCAAGTAGGTTGTTTCTTTTTTCTAGTCTGGATCTGCAGCTGGTGAAAGACGACAACACCGGCTTCCGGTTAGGGACGCACCGCTTAGTTAGCCAATCAACAGTAAGAGTTTGTTTGTAAGAGTTAATAGTTCGTAGCAACTATTACAACTTTTCACACTGAGCTTATTTAGTGTCAAAGAGAAGAAAGTGAAAAGGACTTAGCAAACTGGATATTTATTGAAACCAACTTGCCAGTTGCAATCCCTAAATTGTATTGCTATCTTTAATTCAAAGATTTAAAATATTGGTTAAAATGTCCTAAGCATTATAATTCTTTGATATAAATTTGATTACTTAACCATCTGCCTCTTCAGCTGTTTGGCTATGTGTATTTTGTGTATTTTGGCTCTAAAGTTTTAGGATTTCTAGGAAAACTCAGTTATGGAAATCATCTAAAGTTATAAGTAAATCCAAATGGGTTTCAGAGTTCTCCTCTAGGTTAATAGTTTAACTTAGCTTTATAACAAGCTGTAGAACGGGGTATCCAACCTTGGCAACTTTGAGATCCCTGGTCTTAACACCCAGAATTCCTGATCCAGCCATGCTAGCTGGAGAATTCTGGAAGTTGAAGTCCACAAGTCTTAAAGTTGCCAAAGTTAGACAGCCCTGCTCTAGAAGCAAGGCTAAAACACCAGCTTGTTAGAAAACTTGCTACAAGTGAAAAGCTGAAATCCTCCGGCTCTCTATATCCTTGCCTCAGTTTCTGCTTTGGTATGAATACTAAGTAGCTATTATTGTCTATCATTCTTGTCTTTACCTGAATATGTCTTCTAGTCCAGCTCCTGCTCAAGCAGGAGATCCTATACCATTTCAGACAAGTGACTGTCCAGTTTCTTCTTAAAAACCACCAGGGATGAAGCACTCACAATGTCTGAAGGCAAGCTGTTTCATTGGTTAATTATCCTCACTGTTAGGAAGTTTCTCCTCAATTCCAGGTTGCTTCTCTCCTTGATTAGTTTCCATCCATTGTTTCTTGTCCTGCCCTCTGGTGCTTCGGAAAATAAATTGACCTCCTCCTCTTTGTGGCATTATATAAGGATATAATCTTAAAGCAAATTATAAAACAGGATAGATCTGTTTCTGGTGTAAAGGAAACACTCTTTAAAGATATTCCAAATTGCAAATAAACATGCAATGTACTGAGTATGTACAAAGAATTTTTCTTTTTATTAGGCATACTCCCAAGGACTTACGGAAAAAAAAATACAATATTTAATTATACAGATTATAACAGCAGCAAGAATAATATATCACAAAATTGGAAAAATAATAATATACCAGCAAAAGATAATTTGATTAGAAAAGTTTTGGAGTGTGCAGAAATGGACAAACTTACAAAGCAAATACAAGAAAAAGAGGAAACAGAATATTATATAGTGTGGGAGAAATGGTATGAATGGTTAGAGGAGAGGGATAAAAGGCAAGAGTAAATGAGAAAGATATAGGAGCGGAAATGCAGTAAGAAACAAGAGGAAACAGAAAAAATGCAGATCGTAGGTACGAAATTATGTACACTGTTATCTATATGTATATATGTAAATAAATCAATATTAGAATTATATATATAAAGGATAAATTGAAATAAGGGAGAAAAAATGGATATGTAAGAAATGTTTATCATGCGAAATTGTTGAAAAGAAGAATATTGTAAAAGATTCTTTTTTTGTTTTCAAAAAAACCCAAAACTGTTCAATAACAATTATTTTTTTTAAAAAAAGAATATGAATTATCAAAGACAATTAAATATAATACCTAACACAAATGGACAAATTAAAGGTCAAAATCAAATGCAGTGCTAGTTAAGTTTTCCCTATTCCTATGGAGAACAATTAGTGTTTAATACCTCAAAAAGAACAGCTAAACGTGAAGATTGGCAATAAAATCTGGTACTCTCTACCCCTCGTCCCCATGCTGACACATTTCCTCCTAGAATTTTGTTTTGGATGTTTTAAAGATAACACATTTCATTCTATACAGAAGGGAGGACTTTGGCTAATCTTCCTTCTTCAGGCTCCTAGTTATACACGTAATTTGCATATGGCTTAGCCATACTTAGCTAGAGTTTGGGTCAACTCTGATACTTGTTTGTTGAGAGTGAATAGGAGGGTGGAGCCTGCCTGCCAATTCACTACATCAGCTTTGAATCAATTTCTGCACTTCTGTACAAGTTATGCCACTGTAACCTGGAATTTCATTGCAGTGAAGGCAAATATGATTTTATTCCATATAAGCTTGCTTTGAGTCTCTTTGCCAATCCCAGATCTGATGACAATTTATTAAATGGGCCAGGCTGCTCCAGACTCATGGCTCTTTATGACTGCTCTGAAAAAAATCAAGCGAATTTAATATTAAGAAACTCAAAACAAATGTTAACCTGAAAATTAAAGCTCTTTAATGAAATAAAACATGTCTAAATATTGAAGAGACACTACTTCACAGATGTTTCAAGACTTGTAGAATCTTTTTTTTAAAAAAAAAGTACAAACAGAAGATTTATTGACAAACAGATCACGGTAAGAACATTACACAGTACATAACATTCAATCTAAATAAACAAATAAAAAATAAAAATCTAGCATAGTCCTCTTTTTTAAAGAAATAAAATTTATATTAAAAAAAAGACTTGTAGAAGCTGTTCTAATGCATAAATGAAACAGGAGGGTGTTAGTGTCAACCAAGATTTTAGACAATTAGGTAAATTCAGTAGGAACTGTGGATTTTTGCAAATGTATGCTAACACAATCTGTTCCATCAGTATTATTCAAATACTGGTATTTCCCTTGCAAATAACAATGCTGTTTCTGTGATGTATCAGTCCATAACTAGGCCAGTTATATAGTGGTTTTCTATTACAAATTAGGATTTGTCTCAGAATGTGTTTCCACTGAATTTTCTACCTTTATTTATTGAATTTTATTTATTGAATTTATATACTTGGGTGTATCATCTACCTGACAGGGCAGCAATTCCATCTCAATTACACTCAGGTAACATTATGCACACCTATGGGCCATACTGCATCCAGTGAGAAAGATTGATAATACGCACATATCAAAGCAATAGCAATGGCATTTAGGTTTATATATTGCCCCATAGCACTTTACAGTACTCTCTGTGTGGTTTACAATGTCGAAGAATTGTTTGCATCTTTCCCTCAACAATATGGGTCCTCACTTTAATGACTTGGGAAGGATGGAAGGCTGAGTCAATCTTGAGTCCCATCAAGATCAAACTCCAGGCTTTGGGCAGAGTTTGCTTGCAATACTACAATTTAACCACTATACCACTAGGCTCTTGTTGGAAGTTGTTCTTGCTATAGCCTTTTCTAGAACAAAATTCTGTAAACTTGGGCATTCCAGTATCTATGCTGATTATGAATGGTAGAAAGACATTTTCTTAGAGAAAATTGTCTACTGTTAGATTGTAGGCCTAAAATCTAGAAAATAATTGCTAGGGACTAGAAAAAAATTGCTGATAGGATTTTAATTCCATAAGAACTCCTGGGAAGGATATTCATCATAGCAATTAGTAGTACTGAGGAGAGCATCCTTAAACTGAAGCAAGGGATGAACAAATAAGAAATAGAACAGAACAGGGAATGGGAATGGGAATGGGAATGGGAATAGGAATAGGAATAGGAATAGGAATAGGAATAGGAATAGGAATAGGAATAGGAATAGGAATAGAATAAACAGTGTTGGAAGGGACTTTGGAGGTCATCGAGTCCAACTCCCTGCTTAGGCAAGAAACCTTATACCATTTCAGACAAATGGTTGTCCAATCTCTTCTTACAAACTTCCAGTGTTGGAGCATTCACAACTTCTGGAGGCAAGTTGTTCCACTGATTAATTGTTCTAACTGTCAGGAAATTTCTTCTTAGTTCTAGGCTGCTTCTTTCCTTGATTAGTTACCATCCATTGCTTCTTATCCTGCCCTGAGGTGCTTTGGAGATACCTTGACTCCCTCTTCCTTGTGGCAACCCTTAAAATATTGGAAGACTGCTATCATGTCACCCTTAGTCCTTCTTTTCATTAAAATAGACATACCCAATTCCAGCAACCGTTCTTTATATGTTTTAGCCTCTAGTACCCTAATCATCTTTGCTGCTCTTCTCTGTACTCTTTCTATAGTCTCAACATCTTTTTTACATCGTGGTGACCAAAACTGGATGCAGTATTCCAAGCGTGGCCTTACCAAACCATTATAAAGTGATATTACCACTTCATGTGATCTTCATTTTATCCTTCTGTTAATGCAGGCTGTGTTAGCCTTTTTGGCAGCTGCAGCATACTGCTGGCTCATATTTAACCATACATAGTTCCCACAGTTGTTGGAAGTTCTTTGTGAGAGAGGGGCAGAATAACAGAATTGGAAGGGAACTTGGAGGTCTTCTAGTCCAATACCCTGCTTAGGCAGGAAACCCTACACCACTTCAGGAAAATGGTTATCCAATATCTTCTTTAAAACTTCCAGTGTTGGAGCATCCACAACTTCTGGAGGCAAGTTGTTCCACTGATTAATTATTCTAACTGTCAGGAAATTTTTTTCTTAGTTCTAGGTTGCTTCTCTCCTTGATTAGTTTCCACCCATTGCTTCTTGTCCTACCTCAGGTGCTTTGGAGAATAGCTTGATTCCCTCTTCTTTGTGGCAGCCCCTGAGATATTGGAACGCTGCTATCATGTCACCCCTAGTCCTTCTTTTCATTAAACTAGACATACCCAGTTCTTGCAACAGTTCTTCATATGTTTTAGCCTCCAGTCCCCTAATCAACTTTGTTGCTCTTTTCTGCATTTTAGTGAACCAGAGTTAGTGAAGCAGGGCAAGTTATTGAAACAGAGTTCTTCTCTTCAGTGAATGTTATTCCAAGAGCTTCATTAGGAAACACAACTAATAGCCTGCCATGTGATTACCTCCTAGCTCAAATGTGTATATAAATAATACACATGGGGACTAGGGAGCAAAAGGTATTTTTGAAATCAGATCTCTCTTTGGAGTGGGAAATCGAGATCTCTCTTTGGAGTGGGAAATCGAAATAATCCTAAACTCCTTGTGGTCCCCTCCTAGGAATTGGAGCTTAGTCATCTAATCACCTAATAAAAATCTTGTTATTTCATTATCTCTTGGAAAGGAAGCACATCTGTAGAGCACATGATTTATAGTCAGAACTGAGCCTTCAATTCAACCCTCTAGTATCAATAGTTAAAAGTTTTAATTAGTGAGAAATATTATTGCCTGACTGCTACCAGTCAATGCCATTTCTCAACTAGGTGAAAAAATTATGTAAGGTGGTGGCAGACAATTTCTTGCCATTATTGATTGTCATGCAAAAAGTATTAGTGAAGCTTGGAAACAATACTAAAACCTAAGAAGATCATTTAGGGACTAAACAGTACTTCAGCTTTATAGACAGAATTGCTCTGTCTGTTAAATAGAGGGGGAAATATAAAAATCATTTTGTTTCACTTAAGGAGTCAAATAGAATTTCTGCAAGCACACATTTTTTTTTATTGAAAAGTTTTACAAAGAAAAAAATCCCCCCCCCAATTCCCTCCCCACCACCCCCACACCCCTTCCCCCCCTCCCATCCCACCCTCCCCACCAGACTTCCCAGAGCAAAATACAGGGTATTTCTTAAACAGAAATACCCTTAAGCACACAAAATTTAATGTTCAAAAAATTAGGTTTGGCATGAGAGATCATTTCAAAATAATAACGATCAAAACAATGGGTGTAATTTATAGCTATTTATATTTTGACAGGACGGATAATTTAGTTTATAAGGAAGCTTTTAGGTCTTTGGAAGAACACAACCAAACCCAAGCTCTTTTGGAATGTTACCATAAATACAAAAGATGTTGTGTTGCTGTGAATGTCTTTTTCTGAGATAAAATGCAATTTGGGGTTCCATTAAAAACATCTGATAAAATATAGGAATAGACCAGAATATCACTTATTAGAGGACGAGGCCTGCACACACCAAAATGAAGCTCCGGAAGGGCAGAGGCACCCCTCTGAAGCTCCATTTTCCGGTGCAAAGTGCCAGATGAGGCCTGTGCTTGCCAAAATGGAGCTTCAGAGGGACACACTCGCTCTTCCAGAGCTCCATTTTGGGCTGCAAAGTACTGGACAAGACCTACACATACCAAAACGGAGCTTTGGAGGGGCGCGCCTGCCATTTCTCAGCTCTGCTTTGGGCTGCAAAGTGCCAGATGAGGCCTGAGCATCAAGGGCAGGTTTCAAAACCTGTCACTACCGGTTTGCTTGTGGGCGCGTGCACACTCATGCATGCGCAGGATCCTTCTGCGCAGTCCAGGTGGGTGGGCGGAGCCTCCCATCGCTGCCGCTACTGGTTCGCCTGATCCAGGGCGAACTGGTAGCAACCCACCACTGCTGCACACACCAAAAAGGGAGCTGCGGAGCTCCATTTTGGGCTGCAAAGGCTTTTTGAAAAGATGTCAAAAGGCTTTGCCAATGGAGGGAAAGCTTCGATGTTTCAGGCCTTCCCTCCATTTGCAAAGCCTTTTGCTGCAGATCTCATCCAGACCTGAATTTGCAGAGAACAGAGACCTGTGAGACCACGAGAGATCAATAGCATGAGATCTCGCACTACTGATCTCGTGTGATCTTCCAGCACTTTACCTCCATTTTCTGCGTACTCACTGAAGACCTGAAGTGCCAAAACAGGCCAAGAAAGTGAAGGATCTCTATATCTTCGCAAGGTGAGTACAGGATCCACAGGCCTAGTGCCTATGAAGACCCAGCATGGGGAGCAGGAGAATAGGCAGGGTGAATGTTGCAGAGCCTCTGCTGTCGTTCGTAAGGACGAACAACTGCTGCAACATTAGTAGTTTCAGAACTTGTTCATAAACACTAGGGGGCGCTCATTCCGTAACTTCGAATGTTCATTAAGGGAACGCTCATAATTGGGGGATTACCTGTATTTATGAACTTAGTATTTATAAGTATTTATAAACACATTTCCTTTTACATAAGAGGAGATACTTGAAACTCTTTAGCAAGTTATCTTGATACCCTTTAACACGGGTGAAATCTAAAATTTGTTACTACCGGTTCTGTGGGCGTGGCTTGGTGTGTGTGGGGGTAATGTGACTGGTTGGGCGTGGGCATTTTTTTTTTTACTCTTAAAACCATTTTTTCTACAACCTCTTCGGCTAAGAGGTTGTAAAAAAATGCTTTCAAAAGGCTCTGACAATCCCAGCTGAGTTGCCTGATCGTCAGAGGGTTTTTTAAAATCAGGCAACTCATCTTGGATCGTCAGAGGCATTTAAAAGAAAAAAAGCCTCTGATGATCGTGCAACTCAACTAGGCATGGGGGGGGGCAGGGATTTTTGCTACCTGTTCTCCGAACAACCCGCCTCCATCGCTACCAGATCACGTGATCCAGTCCGAACCGGGAGCATTTCACCCCTGCTTTAACAGAAATGTATGTCCAAAATAGTGCATTTAAGATCTATACCTAATATGACATTCTTTGAAAAAATAATTTATTTTCCTCTCTACAGCATTGGTGTTGTATTTCTGTAGCAGATTAGTACAGAATGCAAAAGGAAGAGAGAAACCCTTGGAATGTGCTCTAAATTAAGAGTGAATGTGACAGAATCCAGAGCCCACTTAATAATCATGTAAATATGTTTTAAATTTTCTCCAAATGTTTTAGATTTTAGCTACATTTGGAAACAGCTCTAACTATTGGAAGAATATAGTGCTGAATTTTCAAAAATGACAATTCCAACTTACATTGCTTTAAATAAATATATACAACTCACAGAATAATACACACTGCAACAAATGCTTATCTTGGCAATGCATATAAGAAAGCTTGACCCACTATCTGCATCACACAAAGCTAAATATCTGAAGTCTTCAAAGCCCTATTTGCAACCTGAAACTTTATTTATTCAGGAGGAGTGGGCTTTATAAGCACCCATTGTAATCAAATAGTTTGCATTAACCTGAAGAAGGCTGACTGAATGCATATTAATGCAACCAAAGAAACATTGTATATTCAGTAATGGTCATTATGAGCCAACTGTTATACTTAGCTTTTTGTAACAATGTACAACATTGTATGTACAAATGCAATACTATCAAAATGACATTAAAATTTATCACAAATAATTATACAATGTACATCAACACATCTGGTGCTGATGTTTCCACTAATCATCCTTGTTGTGATATATGGATGCAGGATATGGACTTTGCATGAGAACAAGGAGACAAAGAACTTTGAACTCCAGTGGTGGAGGAAGCTGATACATTCTTGGACAGTCAAGATTCAATACTAGAGAAAATCAACCCTGAATGCTCATTGGAATCAAGGATCATGAAAAATAAACTATCATGCTCAGGGTGCATTGTGTGGGATGAGACATTTATAGAAAAGATGATAATTCTGGGCAAGATTGAAAGAGAAAAAGAAGCTACTGAAAGAAGTTACACTCTTTATTTTCTACATTCTGCTTAATTGTGACTTTTTCATCTTAGTCTTCCATTAGGACTCTTACAAAGCAGTCTTCTGTTTAAGGGGCTAAAGATCTGATTCATGGCTAAAGTACCATTAGAAGCACTTTTGCTGACCTTCACAAAGTAAGCAGTTTGTCTTGCTTGATACTTGGACGTGAAGCATCCTAGAAATTCTAGGGATGTAGACTGGGAAATTGAAAAACATGTCCAAGAAGAAATTGATAACAAACCATGTTCATATTGCGGCCAAGAAAAGTGCATGAATCCACAAAAGTTAGATTTGACTTGAAGAAGTCTTTATCATTAACCAGAAGCTTACTGATAGTCATCAAAATTAGCATCTAGGCATGTAGATGAGACATTTATCACAGGGTAACATTCTTCTTTCCTACAAGATACGTTACTGTATTTGTATGCCACCAAGAGCTATATTTGGTGAGATGGGTAGCTATATAAATTTGCTAAGTGAAAAAAATAAAGTAAATAAATATTTTGTATTGGGATAATTATGGTAATTCTTTTTGCAATTCGTATTGTACATGCTTATAAAATAAAATAATAAGCACATGTTATATGCTTTTGACTAATTTTTGGGCCCACTTTCAATAATGTGTAGTTGATTTTTGATTTAGTTTGAATATAGCCTTCATTTCACAGCGGTGGCATCTGGTCATGACCCATTTGCTACTACAACAAAACTATGCATGTAAGTGGACAGTGCTATGTTACCTTGACAGCATATTAAACATTGTGTGAAAGATGATTTCCTCTTTGTTGTAAAGATAATCAATCATGGAGACATCCAAAATCTAACTAATTTCAAAAGCAGCTGGCAATTACCTAGGCAGTCTGTTACTGAATCCATCCACTTTCCTCTTTGCTGATTACAAAATGCTCGTTTGGTTATATTTGCACTGAGATATGATTTATGAGGTTTAGGGCCAGATTGGAAGGAAAGGCATGTTGATTGACTGCTTCAGGTTCATAAAATCAGTTTGAAAAGAGAAGACAGCTATAGAATTAATCATGTTAGACATGATTTTATACAAGGAGTAAACAAACACTTACTTAGATCTATACCTCTACAACTCATGCCCTTCAAGCCAAAGTATATGTTATGTAAAAGATCCATTACTAGATCTACTTAATGACATTCAAGGTAAATATTTCCCTTGTCTGTTAGGAATAACACTTTGCCCATAGAAACAGAAGTCCACAATTTTTGTACTAGTCTTTGCAGACAGCTAAAATTGTGAGACAATCAATAATTCATTTCTACAAGTTCAGGGCAGGATTGACTGTAGTTAAATTATTCAAACATTTTTGCTGTCCTAAGAACAGCAAAATGCATCATGGATGCATTGAATCATAAGTAAAGTTAAATGCCAGAGCTTTCCATAAATATTTAAATACAGAGGAATGCAGAGATGTAACTATTTATTTGGGGTAAAGCATACTTTAATCTCCTTGTCATCTTGTAAATATTTTGTGTATATTGTTGTAGCATTACTGGTATTTATTTTTAAGCTGCTTGTAGAGAATGACCAAAAAGAATATCCATGTTAAGGCCATTGCTTTTGCTCAGGGTATCCATAGAATGTGGTCAAAAAAGTCAAGATGGCAGCCACAATAGTGCAATTGAAGCACTGCTCATTTGTTATGTTTCTCTTTACATTAAAAAAAAAAAAGACAGAACTTCAAATAGATCCCTTTGACAATTTTTTTTACCATACTTTGCAAACACCTTTTCTTCATCTAAATTCACGGTTCAGAGATTCAAGTTAGAAAGAGTAATTAAATGTTATTTCTGCAATGTTTCTCATTATAAGTGAATTTGGATGTAGAAATGTCCTGCCTGGGGAAAAAATCTGCAGTGGGAGATTGACCTTCCTTTCTGAAGTGTGTCTGAGAACTTTTTCTACCCTTCTTAGTTTTTAAAAAGCCCAATATGATTGCAGCAATGACCTTTTCTTTGAAGAGCAGGGATTTCATACCTGGCTTCAGCTAACCATCCCAGGAAACACAAGGAAAGAAAATACTATTTTTAAATATCTCATAACCACTATAAGCATACAAGGCTTTGAAAAGTTAAAAAAAAAAAAAGATGGAACAGGTCCCTCAGCCTTCTTGTATATTTTATGCAGGGCAATCCCCAGACATCCCATAAACCTGGTCTTATAGTTTATTAATAGATATTTCTCAGGATGCTGCTGACATCCAGTTATGATACATTGATTCTTCCATTTTATAATTTATTGAGAAGGCTTTTATGAGCTGCAGTGGCACAGTGGTTAGAGTGAATATTGCAGACTACTTCTGCTGACTGCCTGCAATTTGGCCGTTCAGATCTCACCAGACTCAAGGTTGACTCAGCCTTCCATCCTTCCGAGGTCGGTAAAATGAGAAGACAGATTGTTGGGGGAAATATGCTGACGCTTAGAGAGAGATGTAAAAAGCACTATGAAGCGGTATATAAGTCTAAGTGCTATTGCTATTGCTTTTGCAATAGCCTAATGGGTTTTGTAAGGAGTTTTCTGGGTTAACAGCAGAAACCGAGAGAACAAACAAAATATGTTATGCTGTTTGGGACTATTATTATTCTGTAGAATCTTGTAGAATTAGGATACTTTTTTGCTGGAACAATTATAAGTGATACAAAAGGCTCGCAAGTTTTCTTAAGGTTCTTCTTCATGGTTGATTTAAAGTGCTTTCCACCAGCCCTTTAACAGGCAGAAAATTAAAGCAGCAAAAAAAAATAAAAAAAATTGCTGCCCCTAATTGGCAATCCTTATTGTGCCGCAGGGCAATGATGCTAGGCAATGATCTTATCGTTATTTACAGTATACAGGGGATCTTAAAGATAGGGATTGGCAGATTTTTTAGGCTTCCACCCTCTTGCACTAGAAACTACTAGCTGGAGCTGAAATATGTACAAATCACCCTTTTTAACTTGGAATGGAGAAGGCAGTTCGGATGAGGATGCTGTGTGTTACTCAAAACTTGCTTTGATTTTATACAAGCATTTTGTTCAGGAGCTTTCAAAGACAGCTGAGCTGTCACTGGATATCAGCTGAAAGTTGGGCTCCTTCTAGAGGTGGTTTATTGATATTGTGGAAAAACTCTAAACTATGAATGGCCAACCTTTTGGCTTGCCTGGTCTACATTGAGTGTAGAGGAATTGTCTTGGGCTACCTATGAAATAACATAATATGGTTAATGTATTACAAATCACATAATAATATTGAACATTTATGATGTTCTGGGGCTGCATTACTAGTTGTCCAGGGCCATATGTGGCCCATGGGCCATGAGTTGTGCACTTCTGCTCTAAACCCATGTTCAAAAGGAGCTGAACATGAGTTAAGCATTATTCCAGAAGGATATTAAGCCTGCATTCAAAAGCAGGCTGAATGGAAGTCGACAAGTATGGGGACCCTATTCTGCCTTTCCCACTTTGCTATGTGGCCTCTTGGTACTATTGCTGGTCATCTGCTATTCAGGCTGATCCAGAGATTGACATATAGATTTGTTGAGTATAGGGGAGATTCTAATTTGAAGGGGTGGGGGAGATCTGCTTGCCCTTGGTAGGAAGCATCACTTCCTGTTTCCTGATTCTTTTGTTCTTCCTCTAGTCAGCTGGGATTAAAGTACTCTAACCTTTCACTGCTCTTTTTAAAATGAAGTTTTAAAGAGGGCAACTTTGCAATCTTCCCTCAAAGCGGATACTCATGTTTTTTAAAATAAATAAATAAATAAATCACTGCAAGAAAAAGAAGCCTTGGAGTACTCATTTCTAAAGATCTAAGTGTCTGAGCCCACTGTAACAACATTGCCAAAAAGGCATTAAGAGTTGTTAACCTAATCTTGTGTAGCTTCTTCTCTGGTAATGTTGTACTACTAACTAGAGCATACAAAACATTTGCTAGACTAATTCTTGAATACAGATCATCTGTCTGGAACTCGCACTGCATATCGGACATAAATACAATTGAGAGAGTCCAGAGATATTTTATGAGAAGAGTCCTCCATTCCTCTAACCGCAATAAAATACCTTATGCCACCAGACTCCCAATTTTGGATTTAGACAATTTAGAACTATGCCGATTTCAGTCTGACCTAAGCATAGTACATAAAATTATCTGCCACAATGTCCTTCCTGTCAATGACTACTTCAGCTTCAACCACAACAATAAACGAGCAAATAATAGATACAAACTCAAACGTTCCATACTTAATTGGAGAAAATATGACTTCAGTAAAAGAGTAGTCAATGCCTGGAATGCACTACCTGACTCTGTAGTTTCTTCCTCAAACCCCCAAACTTTAACCTTAAACTGTCTACTGTTGACCTCACCCCATTCCTAAGAGGTCTGTAAGGGGCGTGCATAAATGCACCCGCATGCCTACCGTCCCTTTCCTAATATATCTTTTTACTTACTCTTTTCATGTATTCAAATTATGTTTATACTTTTACCTGTTATTTTATATATGCTTGACAAATAAACTTATGATTATGATTAAGAAGAGGACACAGGGCACTGCCAATCTTGTACTGGTCAGCTCGTAAAGGTGATAGTCAGCACCTCAACAGTTCAGACTATAGAGAGAATAATAGAAGTGCCAACTGCATCTTCTTAGTGTCGAAGAAATTATAATGCTACAAATATATGCAAAAGAAGGCTAGAATTCAAAGTCCATCTACTTGATTGCATTTTGATTTTTTAGGTTTCATGTTATCTGATCCACTGAAAATGTTAAATTGGGCAGCTAAAGAAATATCCATGACCAATTTTTCTATACAGGCACACTTAATTGAAAAAGTAGAGGCAATGTATTTAAGGATTTAATTTACTTTCCAATATTAAGTCAATGAAAGTCAATTGTGTTTTTCAGTAACACATGAAAATATATTGGTGAATGTAGGTGGGAGATGAAACATTCCCTGTGTTGAAGTGCCATACAACACAGTAAATGCAAAAGAAAGACATTCCATGACAGAACCAAGAAAGTTTGTAGAACCAGTTCTGATATAATTTGTGTTGGTGGTGACATAGAATATACAGAAAAAGCACAGTACACAAAAATACAAATGCCCACCCTCTTTATTTTTGATCCTGTTGAACAAATCGAGCAAGGATTTAAATTGTTCACATCTAATGTTGGAATTTTTCCCCCAAAGTGAAGGGCTGCTCTGTAATATTCATCTCAGGAAATATAGTAATTGTATTTGTCAAGCCTTTTTACAGGCTGTAACATGGCATTTCATTACAGCTTTCAACTCATGAATTATCAAAATGAATAGAGCATATATCTAGAGCAAAATCAAAAGAGCATATATGTCTGACTGTGTCTGTCTATATATTTTGTATATATGATTAAGAAAGATATTTTTCTAAAAGTTAGAAGCATAATAAATCCACCTAATTTTTTTATCATGCAGAATCAACCATGGGATAATTCCTATCTTGCATAATTTAGCAGAAGAAAAAAATTTTAGACTGTAAACAACGCTTTAAAGATAATGACATCACTGAGACATCTGTAATTTAACATGATCTACTTTGGTTTAGTGTTGGAGTGTGTGCCAGATGCTTCACAGTAAAGCTGATTTGGAGGGAAGGCTCTAGAATTGCTCAGAAACAGCATTATGGAAACATCTTAGGTGGTATTTCAGGCATGTACCATCATCATCTTCTGCAGATCTTTTGATTCAAACTAGCTTAATCTCATTGAAGTTGGTGATCCCAGCTTAACAGTGGATATGTGGAAAGTCCCACCCATTTATGAAAAGAAAGAAGACGAAGAAAACCTGGGCTAGATTCCCATCCTTCCAGAAAACAGGTTATAGTCAAGTGCAATTTCAGCAGAATATAATTAAACTCAATCCTCATCTTATTCCTAACCTCTTCTGAGTTTGATTCAGAAATCTTTGCATTCCTAACTTCGTTTGTGACAGATGAGATTACAGTACCTCTGGCTCTATTGCTAGGGGCCTGCTTATGATACCATGCAAAATGATGTATCTCGTTATTATACCTTGCAATCTTGGTTGAGAGCCAGTTAAAATCTCTGTAGCCCAAAAGTAGCACCAGAACTTCTGAAAGAGAGAGGAAGCAAGCACAGAGAATGTTGAAGACTTTTTTTGTTTTGTTTCATATTGCTTGTAACAATATGAAGGTGTTCTGCCCCAGCTACAGGCCCCAAAGAACGCAGCACACACAAAGTCGGTTCAAACCTTAGTTTACTAAATAAACCAGTCTTTTACAACAACGGCTGTTAATTAACATTTACAGCCGTCAAGAATTCAAAGAATAATAACTGAAAGCTTACTGTGGTTGGCAGAATGCCCAGAAGCAATTTGCAGGAAGCTGATAAGATAAGCAAGACAAGACACGAAGGTATGTGAACGAAGTTGTTCCCTGCAAATTGCTTCAGTCGGCGGTCCTCCTTAAATAAGCTAAGGGAGTGGCCAATTAGCCCCAAGCCTTGCTCTCGAGGAGACCTGAGGAGCCACTCCTGCATTTTGACAGCTCTGCATGCCCGTGCATTGAGAAGAGGCTCCTCCTCTTTGTCCTCTTCACTTAAGGGAGCTTCTGGAGGTTCTGAAGGCCCTGGCTGAATCCCCGCCTCTGGCACCACATCTTCTCCAGCCTCCTCATTGTCTGACTCGAGTGCCTGCTACACAGGCTGCTGGCACAGCACCACACCAGCCTCCTCACTGTCGGAATCAGCTACAAGCTGCACAGGCCGCTAATGGGCCACAACAGAAGGTTGATCAAATGGTCTGGTTTAGAGGGTTCAGAACAACTAACAGGAGAGTCATGCCAAGAAACTTCACTTAGTGTGACCTTAGGGTTAGGTCTCCATGAACTTGGAGAGCAAAATTAATGTCGCCAACAGATTCATAACACATCAATATGCTTAGGAGGGTGGTGACTTTTTGAGCTCACCCTATCTACTTTTCCTGGTAAAATACATAGGAAAATCCCATCGGGGGCAAACCCACTTAGGGTTACAGTGAAGTCTCCATTAATTTGGAGAGTAGAATGGACATTGCCAATGGATACATCGCGGATTGGTATACTTAGGAGGTTGTATATTTTTTCGGTCTGCCCTATGTTTCCTGGTAAAACTCACGGGAAAATCCCATTGGGGGGGCAAACTGACTTGGTAAGGGTTAAGTCTCTATGAATTAGGAGAGCAGATTTGACTTCACCAATGGATTCATGGTGCTTAGGAGAGTACTAACTTTTTGATATTAAGATTAGGGTTAGGTCTCCATGAATTTGAACAGTAAAATGGACATTGGCAACCAATTCAGAGTACATTGGTCTGTGTAGGGCGGTGCTGACTTTTTGTGACTGCCTTTTCTATGTTTCCTGGTGAAGTAAATGGGAAAAATCTCTTTGGGGGGCAAATTCCCCCTATGGTTGGGTTTAGGTCTCCTTGAATTTGGAGAGCAAAATTGACATCTCCAACAGAGTCATGATTAAGAGCACACTGCCCTTTCTAGTCCACCTTATCTACATTTCCTAGTAAAATCCCATATGGGAGCAAATTCAGTCAGTGTTAGGTCTCTATGAATTTGAATGGACATTGCCAACAGATTCATAGCATGTTTTTCTGTGTAGGGTGGTGCTGACTTTTTTAGGCTACCTTTTCTATGTTTACTGATAAAATACATGGAAAAATCCCTTTGCAGGGTAAGTCCACTTAGGGGTTATGTTGGGGTTATGTCTCCTTGGAATTCAGAGAGGAAAATAGTTAGGTTAGTGTTGACTTTCTGAGCTTGCTTAGTCTTCATTTTTTAGTACAATACTTTTCAAATGACCCTTGGTACCCAAGTTTATATCTTATGTTCATTACTTTTCAACATTTTCTTAAACTATTTAGATGTATGGATAGAAGCCGAACTGATCAAATTTGCAGAAAACACCAATCTATTCATAATAGTCAATACTTTAGAAGATAGGCTGAAGTTCAAGAAAATCTTGACAGGCTTGAACACTTGTCCCTATCTGTCAAAATGTGATATGCAGTGAGAAAAGTAAGGTCCTACTTGGGGTCTCCAACCTTGGCAACTTTAAAACTTGTAGACTTCAACTCCCAGAATTCTGGGAGTTGAAGTCCACAAATTTTAAAGTTGCCAAGGTTGGAGACCCCTGTCCTATAAGACCACCAATTAAGTATGGGCTCGCAGTGTGCTGCAGCTGCAAAAAAAAAAAAAAAGCTAATGCAGTCCTAGTTTGTATAAATTAAGAGATAAATTCAATGTCTTGTGAAGTGATAGTACGACTTTATACTGCACTGGTGAAACTACATTTGGAATATGGCATTCAATCTTGGTCACCACAATAAAAAAATGTGTTGTGGCCCTAGAAAAAGTGCGGTGAAGAACAATGATGTTCTTTGATAATCTAATGATAATCGGTTTGTAAGATAAAATATATGATGAACGCCACGAAGCAAAAAGATACTGGAGCAAAATTCGGAGATGGTTGAAAGACATAATTAAAGAAGAAATTGATTTGAATCCAGAAATATTTCTCCTGGGAATGGTAAAGAAAGGGCATGGAAAGGAAAAGGTCCACCTCCTAATACACATAACTACAGCTGCCAGACTGGCGTACGCCCAATACTGGAAAAAGAAAGACCTACCACCAGACGACCTTATAATTAGTAAAATATTAGAGTGTGCAGAGATAAGTAAATTAACGCACGAGATAAATAATGATGAAAATTCAGATTATGATACTGTGTGGGGAAGATGGTACGAATGGATAAATGATAGAATCAAGGAAGGAGTAAAAGGTGTAGAAATTAATTAGAAATGTATAGTATAAATGACACCAGATATTTTTCATATATATATATGTACAAACACTGCGAAACCGATGTCAAATAGAATTGTTATTATATTTTATCTATGTAAAAAAAAATCAATAAAGTGTAAATAAAAAAAAAACATATGATGAACGTTTGAGGGAATTAGGTATGCCTAATATAAGAAGAGAAGGATTAAGGGTGATATGACCGCAATATTCCAGTACTTTATGGACTGTCGTAGAGAAGAAAGGGTTGACTTATTCTTCAAAGCACCTGATAGACAGGACAAGATGTAGTGGGTGGAAGAACATTAAAGAGAGATCCAAGGTAGAACTAAGGAGAAATTTCTTGAGAAATTTCCTAAAACTAAGGATATCTAAGTGAGAACATTTAATCAGTGAAATTGTGGATGCTCCATCAGTGTAGGTTTTCAAGAAGAGACTGCACAGCCCTTTGTCCAGAATGGTACATGGTCTAATACTTGAGCACTAGGTTGGACTACAAGACCTGCAATGTCCTTTCCAATTCTATTTTTCTATTTTCTAAAAATCTTGTGTTTATTTACACAGTGGCTAGTTTGTAGTATGTATTTTATTAACACATATTCACCTTTCTGTGTAATTCTAGTTTTTTGTTTTGTTTTGTTTTGTTTTGTTTTGTGAACAATGGAAATTACAGATGCAAGCATGCCAGTTGTGACTGCAGCAAGGGGCAGTAATTCAAAGGCACTGTTCTTTTATAATATTTTTTATTTAAAGTTAAAAAAACCCAACAACTTTGGACTAGACACCTGCAGTGCCGCTTTGTTAGTATGAGCATTGAGTATTTATATTCAAGTTTTGTGTTACCTATTCCTAGATAGATAAGAACATTTAGGGAAACATCAAATCATTATGAGTTAAGAATGTATGATGTTTGTATGAAAGTCTGCTTCATTGAATTCATTACTCAAATCAAAATATTATGTACTTTTAAAGTACATATGATTTATTTTATTATTTAATGTATAGCCTACCTTTCTGTTTATTTCAACAATCAAGTTGGCTTCTGGCAATCAGAAGTAAATCAAATATATATTTATATTAAAAAGAAAAAAACATAAAGACAACTAACCACTTAATTATTGTGAGAATGGAAGCCAAACAGATCTTCTTAGAAAGCACATTTTATAGCCTGAGAGCAAGACCAGAGAATCTGAGTTCCTGGCAATAGAGACAGGCTTCTGCTGTTCCAAGCAACTGAGCACGTTCATGGCTGAATAAATGGTTCCACAGATATTTAGGTCTTAAGCCATTTAGAACAGGGGTGGGCTGCTGGGGGTTCGCAGGGGTTCAGGAGAACCTCTAGCTAAGATTAAGTGCAGTTCAGAGAACGCCCAAATCCCACTCCTGGCTGGCCTGCTCACCCTGCCTCGCCCCTCCCAGGAGCCCCATGCGACTCGTTTTGGATGCAGGTAAGTGCAGGGTGCGCATGGAGGCTCGGAGAGGGTGAAAAACAGGCCTACTGGAAGTTTGGGAAGTTCCAGAGGGCTTCCGGAGCCTGGGGAGGCCATTTTCGCCCTCATGGAGGCTCGAGGAAAGCCTCCGGAATCCGGGGAAGGCAAAAACGCCCCCCCCACCTTGGTGCAGGAGGCCAACTAGGCCATGCCCACCATGGCCACGCCCACACAGCAACCGGGCAGAGAACCCCTTGCTAAAATTTTTGAAGCCCACCCCTGATTTAGAACTTTAAAAATCAAAGTGTGCTTGATAGGCAATTGGACATATGTAAAAATGTCAAGTAGTAAGATTTTGATAATTATTACTCACAGTTGCAACACTAGTCATGCTGGGACTGGAAATAAATAAAATTGAATTTGACACAGTCAAATTATGCAGACATATTTGTTGCCAAAGACACCACCTTACACTCCAACAGCAGTTGTAGGGAGGGGTATCAAGAACTATTTTCAATCTGTAAACTGCTTAGTTTCATACTTCAGGGTTTTGGTTGGATTTTTTTTTTTTTTTGGCCTTAGTAAGATCTACTTGGTTTTCAATTTAGTTTCTTTTTCCTCATTCAGCAAATTATCAAGAATAGTCAGTGTTTTTCTAACTGCTGAAAGAACACGTCACACTTCCTATTGCAAAATATACAACATTATCATTCCACAGGGGGAAAAAAGTAATTAAATTGTGAGACTATGTTATGATGTCCACAACAACTTTGCAAAAGTAAACCCAACACAGAATTTAGCTCAACTTGAATTTTTTTTTTTTTTTTTTTGAATACTATACAGGTATAGTATAACACTATATACAGGTTTGAACCACAACATTTGGATTTCTCTTAATGCAAAATCCTTGATGGCTTAGATAAAAAGAACTCTAATTCTCAATCTCATTTTATTATTTATGCTGCACTAAATATTGCTGTTGATATGCATATATTACCTGGAATTTAACAGCGATCTGCAGTTTTTAAAATGATATAACATTTATTTATTTATTTATTTATTGGTTCAATTTATATGCCGCCCTTTTCTGGAGACTCAGGGCGGCTTACAATGCGTTAAGCAATAGCCTTCATACTTTTGTATATACCTGCTTAGTATAAGGTGACCAGATTTTAACATTGGTAAAGAGGGACATTGTGGGCGTGGCTTATTTTGTGGGTGTGGCTAGCTGGTCATGTGACTGGGTGGGCGTGGCTAGCTGGTCATGTGACTGGGTGGCCATGGCTATGTGTATAGGGTAAGGTGAACAGATTTTAACATTGGTAAGAAGGACACCATTGTGGGCGTGGCTTATTGTGTGGGCGTGGCTTGGAGGCCATGTGACTGGGTGGGCGTGGCTACCTGGTCATGTGACCTGGTGGCCATGGCTATGTGTATAGGGACTACTCAGAGGGCTGAAAAGTCATTTCTGACAGGTCCTCACACTTTTGACTGGTCCTCACACTTATGACCATCCTCACATTTATGCCCGTGCAGCATTCTTAACAACCATGTCACTCATTTCACAACTGCTTCTCTTCACCATGGTGATAAGATAGGGCAAAAAACGTAAAATGTGAGGACAGTCGTAAGTTCGAGGACTGGTCAAAAGTGCGAGGACCAGTCAAAAATAACTTTTTCAGCCCTCTGAGTAGTCCATATGCACAAAAGGACTAACCAGAGGGCTGAAAAAAGTCATTTCTGACAGGTCCTCGCACTTTTGACTGGTCCTCACACTTATGACCATCCTCACATTTATGCCCGTGCAGCATTCTTAACAACCATGTCACTCATTTCACAACTGCTTCTCTTCACCATGATGACAAGATAGGGCAAAAATGTAAAATGTGAGGACAGTCGTAAGTTCGAGGACTGGTCAAAAGTGCGAGGACCAGTCAAAAATAACTTTTTCAGCCCTCTGAGTAGTCCATATGCACAAAAGGATACAGCAATAGAGAGGGATGAAGGAAGGGAAGGGAAATTAGAGTAGGAGTGACGGTAAGAGAGGGAGGAAGAGAGGAGGAGAAGGAGAAAGGAAGAGGAAATAGGGAGGAGAAGAAGAGGGTGGGGGGAAGAGAAAGTAAGAAGGAAAGAAAAGAGAGGTGGTAGGTTTGAGGAGAAAGATTGCTGTACAATAAAAAAGATGAAAGGGAAGAAAGCCAACCCCAAACAAATATAAAGATATTAAGATAAAGAATGAATTGTTAAACTTTAAAGAATAAAAGAGAACAAATATGAATAAATAGCAATAATTAGAAACACACATACAAACATACAATGTATTTTCTTTGAACAGAATATTTGGCTGGTTCACAAATTTAAACAGTGTTTAGTCATTTCAATTAAATTTACAATTTCTATATTTCCTTTTTGCCATATTTATTCCTCATCTATTTTTTTTAAAAAAACAATATTACCCTTCATCCTCATCTCTAATCTTAATCAAATTCAATTTTTCCCTTCTATTCTATATTATACCCCTTTCCATTGTCATCTATTTTTATATCCATCCTCACATTGGTTAATTATGTAATTATGTAATACAGTTGTTTAATACAAATTCAACATTTTAATATAAATCAATTAGTTATATAACTATCTTTTTTGTATATTAATATGAACATGAATATTCCAATTATTTCCATGCAATCCAATTTCTTACAAATCAATTAATTATATTTACCAATAATAATAAACCAAATAATTTCCCCCATATATTCCTCCAAACCAGAACTTAACCATTTCTGCTTTCAACACAGTATACAATTAATAGTATCTCAATTATTACAATTCCCTAGTTAAAAAGAGCTTTTTTTTCTTTTGTGTTTTAAAATCTTGAACTCTCCTCTTTTGCCCTAAATAATTTCCCATTGTTTCCACCTACCCTTTTTGGTGAGGAAAAGGAAAATAAATCTGCTGCCTAATTTTCCAACGTTGCAAGCAAACACCAAAGCCAACAGCCTGTTTTACTTTCATTTTCGTTTTGAGCTTGGTTTGCACAAAGAGAAAAAAAAACTGCTGGAGCAATTTAGGAAGAGCAGAGCCCTGCGCAAATCAGCTGAGAGGGGGAAGCCGAGCTAATCAACATAGGGCGGCCCTTTGAAGCCCCGCGGCAAGAGTTTAAAGAGTTTTTTTTCCCTCTAGCCATCAGCGGGGACTCAGGAGACAGAATGAAAAATCGGGACTTTTTTAAAACGCGGGACGCGGGACAAATTGCTCAAAAGCGGGACTGTCCCGCCAAAAGCGGGAGGTCTGGTCACCTTAGCTTAGTAGGGCTTTCGCCCCCCCCCCCCAGCGGTGTTCTTTTTTATACAAAGTCAGCTTATTGCCCCCACAAACTGGGTCCTCATTTTACCTACCTCGAAAGGATGGAAGGCTCAGTCAACCTTGAGTCTGGTGACATTTGAACTTGCAGTAATTGCAGGCAGCTGGTGTTACTTAACAGTGCTTTAGTCTGCTGCGCCACCAAGGCTCTTTAATAACATATTTAGTTATTTAAAATGAATCAATTAAACTTTAACCTAATTTAGTGATGCTTTGAAATTCCCCATTTATTCACATTGTGCTTTTTTCTTTTTTTCCTGGTGTGTCTTTCCCACCCCCGCTCTTTCTCCTTTTCTTCTTCTTCAGAATACTTAATAAAAATACAATAAAGGGAGGGCGGAGAGATTAGGCCATGGTTTGTGGTACTGGCTGCTTCCATGGAGCTAGATGTTAAGTAGTAATCAAGCTGGATGTCATCAGCATATCAGTCATGTCCCACCCCAAAGTTCCAAAGAACCTTATCAACAGTTTTATGAACCTCGTGGAGAACATAGGAGACAAAATTAAACCTTGTAGAATAGGGGTGTCAAAGTCACAGCCTGTGGACCATATGTGTCACGTGCTGGTTCCACCCCTGCCCTGTTTAGTGAAGGGGAAAACAGTCCTGATACGTCACGTGACACCACCGTGATGACGTGAGTTTGACACCCCTGCTGTAGAACATTATTGGCCAATGACCCGTGGTGGGTTGTGTTGTGGCTCCGTTACCTGAGCCTGTGTCATCGGCAGGAGAGGACTCCGAGAGTGAAGGAGAGGAGTTGGCAAGGCTTCCCTCTCCAGGACCCTCCTCTCTGGCAATGTTTATGTTTATGTTTATGTTTTATTAAATTTGTATACCGCCCTACTCCCGAAGGACTCAGGGCGGTGAACAGGCACAGGATAAAATACAGAAATACAAAAGTTAGAAACAATTTAAAACCAAATTAAATAATTTAGCCCATGACAATTAAAATCCCAATAATTTAAAACAAATTAAAATTTCAGTTTAAAAAATTTAAAAGAAAGGGGAGAAAAATTAGGCCAGGGTGTCCCTATCTCTTGCCCTTTGGTGTCCGCCGAAGGGCAAGAGATAGGGCTGGGGCCAAGCACGTCCACGCAGCCACAGGTGGACAGTGATGAGGGTAATGAGTCTTGGCTGGATCCTTGGCAGCGTCGCAGAGATAAGCGCGCACAACAGAAGAAAAGGCGTGCCAGAGATTAGGCTGAGTCACTGGACCACACCCCACAGGGTATAAAAGGGGATGAGGTGGCCATTCAGACTCTGTGACGGACAAAACTAACTACTATCGAGTCACATTGCATCTTTGGAAACAACATTATCGGCCTTGGATTTATTTTACGAACTGGACAATTCTTGATTGTGGGTATTTTGTTTATTGAGTAAAGTTCTTGGCAAGCAGCTACTGGGTTGCTGCCAAGCGTCTTATTGGAAGAATTGGTTGTCTGCCAGTTTATTTAACCCCCGGCTGTCTGTTTGTGTGCGTGTGTGAGACGGGGACAAAACAGGTTGCTACCAGTTCGCTGCAGATCGGGGAAACTGGTAGCAGCAGCAGCAGGAGGCTCCACCCACCAGCCCGGACGTCTCTGTGCATTCACGCACGCGCCCATGAGCGAACCAGTAGTGACGGGTTTTGAAGCCCACTACAGCCAATGACCTACAGGAGTTGTTGGACGCTAACTCCCTATCACCACATTCTAAGCAAGTCTCATCAGGAAGAACCAGAATCAATGCAGTGCCCTTAAGCCCCAGCCACACCACACAGCCCAGAAAAAATACCAGAGCCGCTGGTGTGCTACTGAGCACACCATACAGTTGTTCTTCCCCACCTATTTTCTGAAGTAGGAGATCCACCAATGTGAATAAAGCAGTATCAGTATCATAATATTACTGCATGGCTGCAATCTTTATTCCAGCACTAAGAGCGAGTAATACAACTTCGGATTCCCAAGATGTATTTGCAAAATGGATGGGCAGAAAGCTGTTTTTGACAAATAAACTATCCATAGATGTTGGACTAGAGTAATGGGAGACAACAGCTCTTGAATTAAACTGCCTCCTAATCTCAGAGGGCCTCAACAAAACAGAGCCATGCCATCAAAAACTTTACACAAATTTAATGGCAAAGGCCCCAGACTACAAAGATCTCCTGGTCCATAATTCGCCACAGAAAGTTCTCCTTTTTCATAACCAGTGTCAACACATATTTGAGTACAGAATCTTGAAAATGCACATGTATGGTTTATTTTCCTGCTGTTGATCACATTATATATTTTTCTTTCTCCTCTCGTGCATAATAGCATTTGGACCATTATAGTGCTTCCATTTTATTTATAACCACACTTTTCCGTCTGAACTAAATCATTCAAATAGTCCTTCTCACTTAGTTACTATTCTTCTGACAAGGAATATGGGTTCCCTCCATACCAAATTTCAAATTCCTTTTTGACTGCCCACCGCATGTACGTTACCAGCACACTATGCACTGCCCTGGTTTCTGGTATGTTTGCTTTTTCTCCTAACATGCTTTTTCTCAATATAACCAAGTAAATTAGGAAAAAAGCAATGTCATTGCAAAAAATATAATTATTTTTTAATCATGTTGCAACAGTTAGGTTATTATTAGCTTCTACTAGAATCAGCAAAGGTTTCACCACAAGATTGCCATTGGGAGTAGCACTTTGCTTATCCATCCTTAAAACTACTCCTCGTTAATTTTGAATAGTCATTCAAATAGCCAGGTGCCATTCTCTTGGCGGGAACAAATTATAGTTTTTTGAGATTATTTGAAGAAATTGAAGAAAAAGAGAGAGAGAGAGAGGTGGGGAGGGAAAGTTTAAGGCTGAAAAACTGAACACCAATTGTTACATGTATCCCAGATGTTGAAATCTCTACACTTAACATTTTCAGCAGACAAAGACCACAACAGGTGAATCTTGCCAAAAATAAGGATGGAGCTAAGACTTTCTGGATTTTTTTCTATATTTGGAAAGACAATTGGAGCTTGCACTTATTGTTAAATTATATAAAGTGTTTGGGTGCGCTAAACTGCAGGTTTCATATTTTTCTTCTCAAAAATCAGTGGAACTATTTTTAACAATTGTGATCTGAGGAACTTCTGTGACTTGGTAGAGAATGGTTCTGGACACTTTCCAGGCTGACCATCACTGAATTTTGAATATGTCTTTCCGGTTTAGGTTTATTCTTGGATCAAGCCTGAACTTAAAGGTGGTGTATTTGCTTAACCAATGTAATTCACTGATAAAGCTCATTCAAGATGCCTTCAGATCAGTGATGGAATTCAATTATTTTTACTACTGGTTCTGTGGGCATGGCTTGGTGGGCGTGGCTTGGTGGGCATGGCAGGGGAAGGATACTGCAAAATCCCCATTCCCTCCCCACTCCTGGGGGAAGGATATTGCAAAATCTCCATTCCCACCCTATTCTGGGGCCAGCCAGAGGTGGTATTTGCCAGTTCTCTGAACTACTCAAAATTTCTGCTACCAGTTCTCCAGAACCGGTCAGAACCTGTTGAATAGCACCCCTGCTTCAGATATAGCTTACTTAAAAGAGATTGATTCTATTTTGCTCTTTTATCTTTTCTAGCACTCCCTATTCCATCTGCTTGCTTGTAGGGGAGTAACAGGTCAGGTTTCCCTTTCCCTTTCCAGTTTCCCAGCAGAGAACTGAAGGAAAGAAGATATTTTGCTCACTCACTGTTATTTTTAAGGTTCTTCCTTAATTCTACTTCCATTATGGGGAAAAAGGCAAAATAGAACAACTTGCAAAAGCAAAGAAATCTTTCTCTGGAATCAAGTCCATTCTTCTTCTCATACTGTTCCTTGAGATTGTCATGGCATCATTAGGAATAGCATGTTCCTCAATAGGCCAGTATTTGTTTCTACGCAAAGAATGTTTTCTATTGAATTCATACTAGATGTCATTGGACAGTTCATAAAACTAAACAGATTTTTAAACTGTAATCAGCAATTTATATTAATTATATTAATGTATGTATTATGTAAAGATACTAATAGAATGAGAAATCACAAATAGGTTACAGACTATTCCTATTGGAAAATATTTTTAAAAATCTACTAACATTGGGAAAATATATGAGCTGCCATAGATTGAACTTACTACCTATTGTTTAAGAACTATACATGGCATGATCAGAAATGTTAATTTTTAGCTAAAATGGGAAAATGTAGCCAATGTTGAACCACATCTGGATAATGCTATTAAACTGTTTAAGATGCCATTATGTGTGCTCTGAGCTTTATCTCTTTACTATAGTTATAGATTTCACTTGCTAATTTCTAGAATTGAATTTCCCATCTTATTTAGAGGCCAAATGAGATGATGCTAAGGGAAATATCTTTGAGAAGGGAAGCTCTGTATACCGATGTCATCTATTTCCTCCAAAATAATTCCAAACAGTTCCTTCAAAACTTTGAGGTTCCCAATATATTTCCATTTGCTGAGCCACTGGGGGAAAATATTTAACACAGAATGCAATAAAAAGACGGAAGTGGATTCTGTCCCCCAGGCCTTTCTACATCTTAAGAAAAATCTGTGTTCATCTTCTGCTGACAAAAATCCTGTGTTGGGAAATGGATGCAAGTTATATTTCATTCTCTATGTTTAAATTTGCAGATTTAAAAAAAAACTTATGTGGGAATGAGGAAACCTGTGAGGCATTGAACTTGCTAACTGATACTTTAATAGCATTGACAAAAAGTCTGGCTAATCTATGTTCTACTATGTTGGTTGATAATTTTGAGGATTGAAGTCCAGAAAGTCGAAGAGTCATCAGACTGGGGGATATTGGACTACAATCCTGAGCCATTCATGCTCTGAAATCTACGGTACTTGTAGCTGAAATCTGTCCACCTTCCTCCTCCTATTTTTCCCACAACAACAACAACTCTGTGAGGTAGGTTGGGCTGAGAGTGAGTGATTGGCCCAAAGACTCCCAGCTGACTTTCATGGCTAAGGTGCAATTTGAACACACAATCTCCCACTTTCTAGCCTGGTGCCTTAACCAGGCAGCCAAGCTGGCTCTTTTTCTTAAGCTTTAAGTTAGGGTTTATTTTTTTTTTTAAATTTTCTTTACCTATTGAACAGGATGCCTTAGAAAATTAACATATATCCTCTTGTGTTTCTATTTAAAAAGTAAAGTATTCACATGTCCTTGCACTTTCTATCAAAATGAAAACGTTACACATGTGGGTGTGAGATGCCAGAAGTAATTTTCAAATGCTAGCATTGAAAGAGCATTGGATGATATATCTTGGCCCGTCTCTTTGCTTTCAGTTCAGCTCACGACAATCTCCTCTTTTACACAACATAACTTAAAACAAGTCAACCTAATTTCCTCTATCATCTGAAGAAGGGAGCGGAAAATAGCTTTTACTCTAAGTGCACATCTGTTTGCCTACTAAAATCACTTGACTCAGGGACATTCTCCAGACATAGATATCTGTGCTATGGAACGGCAGCGATGTAGGCCTGGAGGTGGAACTGCAAAGAAAGCTGTGATCAACCTGAGCAGCCTTCTACTTTGTAACATGACCCTCTGTAGAGAAAGTGGTGAATTGTCCAGGAGGAAAAGGATCGTGAATTTTAATAGATGTGTAGAAAAAAGGAATGTCAGCATTCCACTTCCTGCATGACTGAATTTCACCTGCTAAAGTTTCCTTTTGCACATCACTGAATGGTAGTTTTCCTCTGTGAATCCATGCATTGGAGTAATAAATGCATTAGGATTGTGGAATGACCCAAGCAATAGACAAACATATCAGCTGTCAAGCAGACAACCCAGTTTTCCAGTGTTAGGTCTTAAAAGTACAAATGAAAGTATTTATTGAAAAATCATACCTAGCAGTACACTGAAAGTTACAATGGCGGGCATATTCTGCTTTTGTCAGTTGCAAGACACAATGCTTAGGCCCAGTTCTTTATGAAAACCAGGCACCTGAAGAAATCTTAAAAAGATGCACAAGATATGTAAATGGTGATACACAGGGGAAAACTGGATTGTATTTGGCAATGATGTTTGAAAGAGTCTATGTGCCTATAAGCCTGAATCATAGCAAATAATGCTTTTGCTCTATAAGTCAGACTTCTGATTTTGACAGACTCTTTCAGACATATTATGGAATTTAGGCCATAAATTATTCTGATACTTCTTCCAGTCAACAGCACCAGTCTACAGGAATATTGGGAACAGGTTCACAACAAATTGTATTTAGAGAAATTAAATGTACCTTTTTGTACAACTAAAGGTGCTCTACTGTTGAATAAAATGATCACCGTAACTGCCCCCAAAATGGATGAGAGTCAGTATCTGCTATTTATGATCCTTTTTCAATCTACTGCATTCAGATTTCCTGAACTATAACATCTACCCAGTTCTAATATCGCAAAGCATTATGTGGCAGAGAATAGCAGGTTAGTCAATCTAACCTAGCAGAAAATCTCTCTCTAAATTCTACTGTTGTGGTCAATTAAATTCAATCTTCTACCAGTTATTTCACTACAGAATGATTAAAGATTTGATTTTTCAGTTATGATTACTTCATGATTATTTAAAATGTAACACTCCTGGGTAGAGCCCTTATGAGGTAGGCAATAAAAATAATTACTTTTTGTACTTTCACTCTACAGTTTTCTCACCTGTTTCTCACTTGTACTTTCCTCTGGCTAAATCAACTGCCAGAAGGAGGCAGCAATGAGCCACTAACAAAATGGCTATGGGTTTTTCCCTCTCCTCTTTAGGGTTGCAATGAATTGGAAAGGCTGTCTCTTCTCAGACTGATTCTTTTTGAAAACCACTCACACAGCACTAGGCCTGTGTTTATTTTTCCCTCCAATGAAGGCCACCGGATTTTAATTGTTGGATCTACTATATTAAATTGTGTTTGTGCAGCTGTCATCAGAAACGTACAGAACTCTATTTGGATATTTGCTCAAAATATTCAATGCCTCCCCCATTATTCGCACAATGAGCCTCTATATGTTAGTAGTCAGATCAATTGGCTCTATGAAATGTAATGCAGTATTTGTTCTGTAGACTATTGAAGGCTTTTCCATCTTCAAAAGGAAGATTATGCTGTACTTAGTCCTACAATTAACCTTTTATTAAGAAATTTATTAGAGTTAAATGTTTCCCCTTCCTCCCTCTCTTCCTCAATTATTCCTCTTGAAAATCAGAAAACGAGAGCATTTTCTAGAATAGGGATAGATCACAAACCTAAGTTTATTCTTCTTGTCTTCAGGGCTCTGAGTAAGGCCCTTTTCTACCAGGCACTCTTGGAGAGTGAAACTGGCAGTAACTAAATTTGACAGACGGATGGGATAGGATGGAATGGAATGGGATGGGATGGGATGGGATGGGATGGGATAGGATAGGATAGGATAGGATAGGATAGGATAGGATAGGATAGGATAGGATAGGATAATTGTGCCTCATATCCTCTTTTCCCCTTAAAAGTATCTATTAAATACCATTCCTTTCAGCAAGCTTCCAAAAAATAAAACAAAGCTGTTGTCATAGTCCAATGACTCCTTTTGTCATGTCCACCAGGAACCAGAAGAGACTTCTGTACATGTACTAAGTACATGCCAGAGTGCCTTGTGTATTTCCAGTGAACTGCTGGACATGACAGATGAGTCTGCCTGAGACCAGCCTTGATGAGAAGAGCATAATTTTAAGATGGTAAATAGCATTGGCTACACAAACCTAATTGATAAGATTATAAAACTGAGCCCTATCCTTAAAAGGTGAACTGTTCAACAGTATCTGTGATTTCCTTATCAAAATTTCTTCTATTTATTCAAGCTTCAAAGAGGGCAGTTCATTTCTATGTTGTATATTTTAAAGGAGGGATATTAAATTATGTGACATAGAGAATGGGGAGATTCTTGCGCAGATCACTTCTGGTTGTAAACAGCCCTTGTCTCCTGCTTCCCTCCTCCAAGTTGCCAGACTCCATGAAATTGTAAGTGTGTCCAAAAGAGAAGTAGGGTCATAAACATTATCCAGAGAATCACACCGTCTGATAAGAAAACACAATTCTGTGCCCTGCATCGTGTGAACACACAACACAGAATATGCTGCTGAAATATTTCTCCTACTCTCCTATGAAGGAAAGTTGAAACAGCAGCACTCCTTTGACAGATATCTGCTTTATGAAACATTAGCACCATCTGCTGGCACATAAAATAGGTTGTCTTGTATAGTGACAATAAAAGGAAAAGGAATTGCTAAATAAGACTTCAATATTTGTCAGGTATGAATGGACGGACAGACAGATGAATGAATGAATGAATGAATGAATGAATGAATGAATGAATGAATGAATGAATGAAATTCTCAGTCAGCTTGCTTCAAAGGTCAACCAATCCTGAAAATTTTTGGAATTCTTGATTCTCTCCCAATTTAACCCAACACTTTGGGGGGACATTTTTACTTTACCTCATGTCTAAAACTCAGAAAAATCCCTGAATCTGAGTATTTATATAATATAGCAGTCTCTGCTATGAGCATGATAAAATGCTGCTCCTAGGTACTTTTTATGTTGATGGCTTAAAATTATGCCATACAAGTAAAAAGAAAATACAGGGAAAGGTAAGACTTGTGTTTTACATTCCTTCTTTAAAAATTCTAAACCAATCAGAACGAAGATTCCTCATTGATGTTCCAGCAATGCTTCTGAACAATCTGGACAAACTGTTTTAATGGAGAAGACACATTTTTGTTACAGCCTGAATAAGCTTATCCTGAAATAGGAAGATATGAGTACAGGAGCAACACGATAAAAGAAGTGCTACATTAAAAATGCCAATGAGAGACTGATATGTGCCTCATGCACACTCAACACAATTCTCTTGTTTCCCATTCAATTTAGCAAATATAAATGCAATTATCTTTGCATTTCCATGTCGGCAAAAGTGTAGGTCTTACGTTTCTGCCTCTCATTCAGATGTTAAAAGCAGAAGATGCAGATGGAAAATTTTATGTACACTGCTCAAAAAAATAAAGGGAATACAAGCAGAAGACATCCGAGATCTGAATGAATAAAATAGCCTTATTAAATACTTTGTTCGTTACATACAGTAGTTTTGTGTTCCCTTTAGTTGTTTGAGCAGTGTATAAACTACTGTATGTAAAGAACAAAGTATTTAATAAGGCTATTTCATTCATTCAAATTCAGGTCTTCTGCTTGTGTTCCCTTTATTTTTTTGAGCAGTATATTTTGCAGAAATACTGTGTATTTCTATCTGTTCCATTTATACATATTGTTTTACCTGTTACAGGGAAAATTATAAAATACTGTGGTTTTAAAATGTATTTTCTATATATTTTAAAATCAGTTTTGCTATTGGCGCCTGTTTTTCATCAATAATACCTTTTTTCAAGCCATTTCTAAAAGATAGGGAACAAGGAATTTGGATGAAATGCAACTGCAGGACATACTTTTCTGGTACTTTGGCATATAATAAAGTGTGTGCTTAAGATCAGCAATACACACACACACACACACACACACACACTTACATGCTCATATTGTCAGAATAAGTACCAACCAATAGATAAATAAATATTGTCACTAGAAAAAAGATATTATATGGGATTAAAAGGCAACATCTGGAAATATCTAAGTTTTTTAAAGAGTTTCAGCATAAAAACACATTACAAATTAAGAAGGGCAAAATTTCCTATTAGAGAGTAAAGCAACAAAAAATATGTATTATTTTGACCACTTTTTTGGCAAATAGCTCTGTTGCACAAACTGTCCTTCACAATCAGGTACAATGCACACAAATAAAAATCCATACAAGTAGCCGCCAGTTTATGGTCACAATAGGGACCAGAGCATCAGTCACTAACTGATGCCATCATTAAGTGAGTCACACCCAATTTTACAACATTTTCATTAAGCAAATCATATGGTCATTAAGCAGATGTGGCTTCCCAATGCTTGTTGGAAGCACCCTGAGAAGTTCACAAATGATTGCAAACGTCATAAATCCATGCCAGTTGCCAGGTGCCTAAGTTTTGATCATGTGACCATGGGGACACTGCAACCGGTAAGCATGAGGCTCAATTGTTAGTCAGGTTTTTCAGCACCGTTGTAAATTCAAACAGCTGTTAAATAAATGGTCATAAATCAAGGACCACCTGCACAGACAGAATTAAAATATTAGGAAAGAAACGGGGAAATCTGAAAGAAATCTCCCTCTCTGTTTCTTGCAATGGGTCCTGGTGGACATCAGTCTCAACCCTGTGCTTATTACAGTTCTGCCAGCAACATTAAACTAACAGCAACACAGAAAAATAAATAAGCACAGTGCTGCAAAATCGCTCCAAAGCAGACTTTAAAAATATTTTTAGGTCTCTTTGCAGTGCAAACAAAAGGTACCACAGGGGATGAGTATGAAATCTGATGCCTATTTGAAGCCAAGTGTTGACGCATCCATCCATCCCAAAAGTTTCCAAAGTCTGCAGTCTAATTGTCCCTTATTATGTTATAAGACCCTCTGAACCCAATGGGACATACTTTTCATGAAGAACTACATGTAGAATTCTGGTGTTAGAGAATCGGTTTCAGTTCTACTCTAGTTCTGATTGCAGTAAGTTTATTGAAGTATGAATATGAGAAAATTCTAATCTTCTCTTCACGCCAGGAACAGAAATACCATTAAGAGAATTGAGACTTCCAATCTCTGGAACTGACAAGAACAAGACACATTATAGAGCTGTCAACACCAGACTGCATCCCTTAAGGACCCCAACTGGCCTTTTCCTCAAATACATTTTTGCTGCACTTAAGGATAAACATTTCTCAAATTAATTTTGAAAAGCATGCGTTGTTTTCTGAAGCTTTCCATTTCTTTCGTCCAAAGGCATCTTGTGATATTTTGATGATAGAGGCAGAATGCCAGGTGGTGTCTCCCTTGTATATTTTCCATATACAGAAAGCAACTAGAGTGGTCTCCAGTTTCTGGCAGAAATCATCTTCCACCTCACCTGAGGGCAACCACGTCTAGGTGAGAAGACAAAGGCAGATGATATTACCCACAATTCTGTATTCAACAGAAAAACAAGGACGAGGCTGCAGGAGAACGATGACTACTTTCCCCAAACATCTACAGAAAATGTCCCTGGAGAAGCTGCCTCACATTATCTCAGAGCAGAGCTGCCTTGTGATGCAACTTAATGTTTATTTTTCCCAATAAGTGGGGAATTGGAGAAACTTATGACAAGATAAACGAATACAGTGGCTCGTACACAAGTTAGAAACAGGCAACAGGATAACGAAAAATTTGTAATGTGTTTATTCCCAGACATGTGTAAAACCTGCTATGTGGGAACATTCCAGTTCTGGAACATCCCATTCATCCCAGGAACACAACTGATCTACGGGAAACTAGGATCCACTTTGGCATAAAAACCAATGGTTTGAAGATCAAAAGTTTAAATGAAAGGATTTCCCAATGTCTTTTTGTAGCAAAATAGACCAGTATGGATGATATTACCAAATGGAAAGGGGTAGAATCATCACTGTGTGATGTCTTTTCTTTTCCTTTACTTTCCTTTGCTATATTTATATCTCAAAGTGAGTTTGAATTTTTAAAAGATTTGATAGTTTGAAAGACTACCCGTAGACCTGACTCCAATTCTTTAATCAAGAAAACAGGACAGTTTCCCTGTGACCTAAAACTTGGGGTGGGGGGGTGATATCAAGTGTTTATTTTCTTAATCCAAGAACTTTAAATAATGAATCATTAAATTTGATTTCTGTATTATCTTAAGTGATATAAGCTAAAGAGACACTCTTTTCTGGATAATGAAGTCATAAAACAATGGAAACATAGGACACAGAGCTTCATTTTATGAAACTACATACCAATGTTCATACAATGTTCTTTACTTCTGATGAAGTCAGGGAAAAAAATATTCCAAGCCATTTCCAAGCCAAAGAAATAGCTGTTGGTTTATTTTCTTTGGCCCAATTATACAATAAAATCATTTCAAGGCACGAAGTATCCATATCAAGAAGAAACTGAGACTTGCTCTTTAATTTTAGCATTTTAAGCAATTTGCAATTCACAGAGAGTTCATCTGCACATCATTCCTTCAAGGTAGAATCAAAAATTGATTTAATTACCTGACTTGTAAGCACCGAGGCATCCAATCATTTCTGCTCAGCCATCCAGGGAATAAGGTAAGCATAGCACCCTACAGAAATATGCTGTGAGTGAAATAGATCTGTAATTTTATTGAAAACATTTAAAATACATTCCCCCCCTCCAAACTTCCAGAGAGATATTTTGCTTCAACAGCATCATTCAGTATTGCTTTCATTAGCAGTCTGGAATTTTTTTATTTGCATACATGCCATTAAAGGTCCTTAAAGTATGAATATTCATGAGAAAGGCAAATCTTACGGACTGAATCATAGTTCTAACTAAATCTGGATCTTTTTCACATAAATATTCTAGTCCTTTTGTTTGTTTGCATGCTTATTAAAATTTCTACATCCCTCCCATTCGTTAGGCTCTAAACAGTGTACAATAATCAGAAAACGAAATTAAAACATCAAAGTATTAACCATGTGAACTCAAGAAAAACAATAGCAATATTACCCATACAATCAAACCTTAGAGTTTCTCTTATGCTGTCAGACAGCCATGTTTTACAGCTCTGAGAGAACCCAGCAGGGAACTGATAATTTAGATGTTCCATAAAAGAGAGACACATATTGCAAAATATACAAAGTATGACATTGAACAATAGCTGCTGGGTTCTTAGTTTTCAATAAATAAAGGAAGAGAAACATTGTCTGGAAAAGACCAATGGTGGACATTTGTTGGCCATTCAGTTGTACTGTAGCACCTATGAGATGGAGAGGTCAAAAAAACCAAGATAGCAAATGCAATTATGTGACTGATGCTCCACCCCTTTTACAGCAAAAACTGTTAGATTTATATGCCACTTCATAATGCTTTACAGCCCTCTCTAAGCAATTTACACAGCAATTGCTCCCAACAATCTAGCTCTTCATTTTACTGACCTCAGAAGAATGGAAGGCTGAGTCTACCTTGTGCCAGTCAGGATTGAACTCCTGGAAGTGAACAGAATCAATCTGCATTCTAACCAGTGCGCCACCACGGCTCTACGTGTCATGCAGGGACAGGACTTCCATCTTGCAGATTTAGTTGCCATCTTGGTTTTTTAACATTTTGTGCTTTTATGCTCTTTCTTTTCCTTTCTCCCCCGTCTCTCTTTTTACCATTCTAAAGCCCTTGTTGACTAAAAACCGAGACCTATGTTTGACACATAATCTTGTAAGAAACTGCCAAGTCAGTAATTGCCTTATTAGCCATGATGGGTGGAAATTTGTGGGCCTGTAATTTATCATAAGGTGCTACTGCTGCTTTCCTGGCATAGCTATGACATCTGTTATAATCTTAGAAAACCCCCAATTTCAGAACTCCTGCCCCTAACCAAAGTTTGGCAAGCTTCCTGTACTCCCTAAAATGCAACCTTCTTGTGGAAAGATCTTCTAACTCTACCACGAATGGCAAAATGAGAAGTTGACACTTGACAGTTTTGAAGAATCAAAATGAAGTAAACACTATTTGGGCCCCTAGCAGGGGATAAAGCTGCAGACAAAACTTCGACATTTAGTCATCTATGATTGGCTGCTTTTAAGAAATACCATAAATAGCATATTTCGTACAATTTGGTCAAGCAGACAACCTATTACAACTATATGTTTTGTTTATTACTAGCATCCCTCTGCCTGCTATGCTCTTTCCCTGTTCCAGTTCTGCATTTATACTATTAAAAGCTCTTAGGATAATTATTGTATAATGGGTATGTGTAAATGATTGCTTTATTCGTTTTACTGTTTTATTGGATTGTTCTCAGAGCACTCTCCATGAGATGTTGGCATATATATATATATACACACACACACACACACACACAGAGAGAGAGAGAGAGAGAGAGAGAGAGAGAGAGAGAGAGAGAGAGAGAGAGAGAGAGAGAGAGAGAGAGAGGGAGAGAGAGATGCTGATTTGGCCCAGTGAAGAAGCAGCACTTCGTCTAATGAAGATTAGCTGAACTAATCAAGGTTGACTCAGCCTTCCATCCTTTCTAAGGTAGGTAAAATGAGGACCCAATTTGTGGGGGCAATAAGCTGACTTTGTATAAATATACAAAAGTATGAAGGCTATTGCTTAACGCATTGTAAGCCGCCCTGAGTGTCCGGAGAAGGGCGGCATATAAATCAAATAAAAAAAAAAAAATACCAACATAGGCTTTGAATGGAATGTTGTGATCAGATTACACGCCAGATTCAAACTTTAAACCTGAAATGCAGAGCAGTGGAAATTTCTTTTAACTAGCTGACTTATGGCACAAACTACAAATTCATGTGATGCAAGGATGCAATCCAGAGGTAGGATTTTCTTCCCCAAAAATGCACACACAAGTGAAAATTACCGTTGGACTCTAGAAACAAATTGGACTGTTTTTTTTTTTCTTCAAATGTTCCTTATTTGCTGTATAAATTGACCTGAACAAGTTTATTGCCAGAAACGGCATACTAGGAAAATATGGTCTGGTACCAATACTCATTTCAAACAAGACTTTTAGATTTACTGATCATTCTTGTCTACTAACAATTCAGTTGTCGAATGGGTTGCCCTAGTATTTGGCTGGCTGAGGAATTGTTGGAAAAACACCAAAGAAAACCACTCCTATTTCTGATTCTTCTGCAGTTCACCAGCAGAAAAGGGATGATAATTATATTTTCTCCATAATGTACTGTAGATGGAAAGAAATATTCCCAGTTCCAGTTCCTGATGATAGGTGCCTTGATTTCCACTGCTTTTCCACTAGATTCCTTCTTCTTACATAAGGATTTCATATGATTTAACTAGCAGATATTGTTTCGGTTCAAGCTCATACAGGTTGGGTGTTTGTTTTTTTTAATGGCTTTTAATTGTTTTGAAAAGATCTTAGACCTTCTCACACTAGATAAGAAGTGTCTAATCATTAAATTTAAGAGAAACTAATCTGCTGTCAGCATTACTGTACTGAACCAATGAATGGTCATTCTGTTGGCTGCTGTTTAACAAAACAAAGCAAGTCTTATAGATAAAAAGAATGCTGTGGCTATTCATTCATTCATTCATTCATTCATTCACACTCTCTCCCCCTCCCTCTTTCTTTTCTTCCTTCCTTCCTTCCTTCCTTCCTTTGAAAAAAAGCTCAACAAGTATACATCCTGGGTAATTTTTAACTGTTTATTTATTTACATAAACTGTTTATTTAACTGTGCAATTATTTAGATAATGATTATGTAACTTGCAGATAGTTCCAGTTAAGATGCTTTAGATCATACAGCAGGTCTAGATCACTAGTTTTGGATTTCACATTTCTAATACAACAACCTCAGAAACTAATGTGGTCAACCCATGATTTTTCTGAACAACCAGTCTATCATAAAGGAGACTTTGTGTCTGTTTCAGTTCACATTCCTAAACACTAACCATCCCCAGCTAGCCATGGCTCTATTATGCCCTAGCAATTTTTATAGTAATGTCATCTTTGTGCCCATGACATTGTTGTGATATCACGGATAACAATCAAATAGTGTTACGAATCACAAATGTGAAATGGGCAGCTATATAACCTTAATACGTAAATAAATAATAAAGATATGTGCTGGTATTATATTTTCTGATTATTTGGACACTATCCAAAGGCAGCGCTTTAGGCTTTTTAATCCATTACCTTGGAGAGTAATTGGTAATTACTAGGAATAGAGACAATGGATACAGTGGCATGGGCAATTATATGCATTCAATCAGGATATGCTTATACTGGTCTGTGAGCTGCCTTGGTTGCCAGTATGCTTTGGGGTCTAATTTAAGGTGCTGGTAATAACCTGTAAAGCCCCATATGGCTTGGGACCAGGCAATCTGAGATACTACCTCTTCCCAATTACAACGACATATCCCATCAGGTCCAGCAGGGGAGGTGCATTTTATGAGTCCCGTCTCCAAAGAAGTGTCATTTGGTGGGACTCAGGAAGAGAGCCTTTTCTTCTGTGGTGCCCACTCTTTGGAACATTATTCTTCCAGATCTTAGATTGGCTTGATTCTCCAGGCTTTTAAGGAAGACTTGGCTGTGCCATCATGCCTGGCAATGGTCTGCAATAGTTGGGAGCGTTTACAATGCTGTGTTGAGTTTGATGCAATAATGGATTTTGCACTGACTATGATTATTTTAATGTACTTGTTGGTGATTTGATATGTTTGTACATCAGTTTTAACAGATTGTTTTATTAGATTGTTGCTGTTAACTATTGGAAGCCACCCAGGATTACTTAATAAGAAGGGCAGTCATACAAACCAAATCGAATAAATAAATAAAATCAGAACTACAAATGTAATGTTAATGTTGTTTTCTATGACTGAAGAAGGCGATGATAGTATTTTAACACAGTGATGGTAATATGCCTTTTACTTATTCAAGAAAAGCACTGATTTATGGAAAATGCAAGGCTGTTTTAAGGAATTAAGGGATTCAATGCAATACCCATCTTGAATCTTCCACATCTATAGAGAGCTCCAGATTAGCAAAGCAAATTAATTCCAGAAAAATAAGATAGTACAATTCTGTATTCAAAAAGGAATATTCACAGAACCTGAATGAAAAATTAAATGTGCATCTATAAGGAGTAGATATAAACATCTCCATGCAGTAACATTCTCTTTAGCCCAAGCTACTCAATTGGCTAACAAAAGTTGTATTAGTAAATGGGGAGACCACATTGATTAAGTCTATTTCTATACAGGTAGCCCTCGACTTATAAACAGTTCATTTAGTGACTGTTTGAAGTTACACCATCACTGAAAAAAGGGGCATGTCCGCTTGTCACACAATGAGCTCATGTGATCAAAATTCAGATGCTTGGCAACTGGTTCATATTTATGATGGTTGCATTGTACAGGGATCATGTGATCACTTTTGGTGACCTTCTTATAAATAAAATCAGTGAGGAAGCCAGATTCACTTAACAACTGTGGCAAGAAAGGTCATAAAATGGGGCAAAATTCACTTAACAACAGTCTCATTTAGCAACATAAATTTTGGGCTCAATTGTGGTCATAAGTTAAGGACTACCTTTATTAACATGGAGGTATGTAACTCTTTGGGAGACCTGCTTACCCAGAAACCCCATCAGCTCAAGGCAAAATCATAATACCCTGCCAGAGACAGAATGATGGAGATATGCTCTTGCTTGCCCACACACCCCACTTCAATCTTTTCTTGGATGTAAAGCAGCTGCATAAACCTATCTTGGAAAATGCTATCTATAGATCTGAAATAGGGTATTAAGGCTTTTGCAAAGAATGTTGTTAGAAGGATGGTGCCTGGGTTGACACAAATATTTGTTTTCATGTGTATTAATCTGCATATAGTTAGAAATAATTAGAGATAAAGGTGTCTTTTAGCCTTGAGAGACGTGGTTGCTATCTAGCCTTCTGCTATATCCCAAGTCATGATGGGTATCTATCCTGCCCTATGTCACTTGGCAAGACAGTAATCAGTCCTTCCTGTTTTCATGCTCCTGCTAACTATGTGTAGTTTTGGCGCAGAGAAGCATAGTGCCAAGAAATCCCGTAGTTGTTTATCCAGAGTTGGGATTTCTCTGTCGTCTCCTCAGTTAGAACATGTCCTCATGAAAAAAAAGAGCTGAGAGAAATTGTTTAAATTGCTCTAATTGCTTTTGTGTGAGAGGGAGTGACATGTCTTCAACCAGTTTCATCTTTCTACTGTGATAATTATGCTAGAGCCTGAAGCTAGTAATTTGCCAGATTTTCCAATTGACTCCCAGTAGTTTTATACAAGTCAAGGCGAATTCATCTGATAGTATTTATAATTTCTTAGATTTATGTCAGGCTGTTATGTTATCAGTGAGTCAAAATTTTCAGCTGTTGGTGCATCAGCAAAGTAAGTTAGATTGGAGAATCTACAGTTATGTACATGCCCCCTCAAAAAGCTTATCTTCTCCTTAGCTTAACTGACTGTTGAAAGCAGTCATCCATTTTGTACCCAAGCAATTTCTTAAAGCATAATTAGTTTTGGAGATGGCATAGCTTATATGAAATATCTAGGCAGCCATTCCAGACTTTATAGTGTAAATATGTTCAAAAGAATTTTTCTTAGCTCCTTTCCTCAAATTTATTTTTCTGAAGAAAGAACCAATGGAAGGAAGAACCAATGGAAGGAAGAGCTGGCAATGATGTCTTCATTTTAAGCATAATTTAGGTGCTCCTAATAAAAGAACTTTGTAAACATTGGGATGCATATGGAAACCATACGTTTTAGAATTCACGTAGAAGACAGGAAATCTCAAAGAAATAAATGTACTACTGTGATATGCAAAAACATTATTCTGCATTTTAATCCCTTCCCCATCAATTTAATACAAACTAGGTTAAGATTAAGGTAAATTTAAGGAAACCACATTCTACCTAGGAGAAATTCATTGAAAATTTCTCCTAAGTAAAATATAGCTTCCTTAAATTTACCTTAATCTTAGAGCAGAAAAAGAATGACTGTTTGATTTTTAATTGTATAGTCATTACTCAATTAATCTGCAGCCAAACTGGTTAAATTAAATCTGAAAGGAAAACAAAACATGCAAACCTCTTCTTTAAGGTTGCTTTCAAAAAGTAAGGAGACTGGAGAGTGGTAGAAAAAAGTTTAAAAAAATAAAAGAAAAAGTGTACTATATTGTGATAATGGATTGCTGAAAGCAATTCCATTAAAAAACAATTCTAAAGCATGCTGAGAATGAGGCAGCATCTTTGGCAGAAGAAGAAAATATTGGATAGTTTGTTGTTGTTTAAGGGAAAAAATTTAATAAAGGCTATCCTATAAAGTGGCACAGAACATCCCATGAGGATTTTTTGGTCTCAGTTTGAAATTTCTGCGAATTTAAATGAATTAATTTCAACCTCACTCACACTGGTGCTCAATGTAGTAGCTTGCTTTCAGATCTAGGCTGGGATTCTGGTTTTTAATTCCTCTGCTTCTTGCTCAATGGAGAAAGCAAGCAATAATTATGCAACTGAAATCAGGTTCCAGAGAACGAACCAAGTATGACTTAGAACATAGAAGCTTGAGATTTTAATGCAGCAGAATGGCTATATCTTGGTTTTAACTGGATTTCCAGCACTATCGCTTTTTCCCCCATGAGGAAAATGAATCTTTTGCAGCATAATAATATTTACATGCTATTTCTTAAGGTTGTGTGATAATTTGTTGGGGTTTATCAGAAGCCTTTCACATTTCCAATCCTCACTGTTCAGCATAAACGTATACTCACACATGCAAACACATGCACAATCCAATACAAGAGATTACATGGATTTTATTTTTTAAAAAAAATAATGACAGCACATTTTTATAATTTAGAATTATGAAAAGAGGATTTGGCAATAGGGGATTCTGAATCATTGATGATAGATGAATATTGCCTTCTGGTTTATACGCAGCATAACTTAAGTACCAGCTGCCTCAGAAAGGAGGCTATTATCCTCCAGTCCCACTTCTGAACATACATTCTTCATCCAGCTAAACTCTTCTTATGCCTGCCTCTTATTATGTAATGCTTTCAGTGCAAATAAAACCATAAACTCAAGTATACTGTAATAGATATAATAACTGAAAAAGGCAAAAAGCACAGAGTTCAGAAAAAGGCTACTGAATTGCTACAAACAAGGATATGTTAAACTTTTGAGCTTTTTGCAATTGGCAATTCTGAGTTACGGTAAGTTACAAAACTGCCTATAAATGCCTATAAATGAACCACAAGTCAAAGGACAGTGTTTTAAAGTCCATTCAAAGAAAGGTTGGAATATAAGCTTTTTTAAAAAGCTGATTTGGTAGATATTTGAGTTCTTTTTGCTTACTATCTGCACAATCAAGAGATGACTCGTTAGAAATAACCAGAATGATGACTACTATTGGACTACTTTTGTGCTGCCTGCCATACCTTAAGGTTAGGGTTAGGCTTAGTGAAAACCAATGTGGTGTAGGGACTTAAGAATTGGATTTGTCTAGAGAAACAGATTTTATATCCCTGCTTACCTATAGAACTTGCCTCTGCGTATCCATGAGGGAAAAGGAGGGAGGAAAAGAGGGGAAAGAATATATGAGACATATTAAATTACTGTTCTGAGTTCCTTGAGGCTGGAAAAGTGAATGCATTAAATAATATGAGCAGAGCTGTTCTTTAACTCTTGTACTTTACCAGGAAGTGATTTTGACTGGAGCGTATTTCCTCATAAGCTATACTCAAATCCTTTCCAGGAGAAACAAGAAAAACAAGAACAGACTCTGTTGACATCCTGGCTTTATGAGTAGGCACATGAAATCAGTTGAGAATAGCTATATATTTCAATGGCTGGAACTGTGTATAAACCCTCAGATGAGTAGTACCAATTATTCATTTGAGGGAAAATATTGTACCCTGTTCCTCATCAAATAATCCCCATCACAACTTCAAGTACTACACCACTTCTCTCCCTTTGACAGTTCCATGATTTTGTAAAACTCTACTGTGGGGTAGAATTGCTGATGGCTAAAGAGATGCTTCCCCACCCAAGATACACAACTTCTCTTAACATTCCTCTCAGCGTAGATAATTTAGGGATCTGTTATTAGGCCTGGCTGTGTAGGCAAGAGGACTAAGAAAGACGAGTTATTGGCACAGTGGGTGAGTCCTGATTCTCCCATTGCCAAGAGTCTTGAAAGCCCTGAAAATCAATGGCCAAAGACCAGAGGGGCTAATAGGAGCCGGGAGCCCCAAAGAATATTTAGATATGTAGAGCTATAAATAGCTTGTATGGCCTAGTTTGTGCCAGAAATGCTTGAAAACACCACTTTAGAACTGGAACAGAAGAAGACAAGTTCATGCTGCCTTCATGATGGATCAGGGGTGATCTGAAGATGACATCATTCATTTATGTCTTCAAATACAATTGCCAATGTGTCTCCCTAACCCAATTAATATTAGGGTAAGTGTATTGCAGTGCTTCAGTACAGCCAGGTAAGAATTCCCTGGAGTCTCAGTTGCTTATAAAAATGTTCTTTTGGCTATCTTGACTCTTGATTCAGTTTTTCCATAACACTGAGAATACCTATGAGATGTTTTGTGTGGGAATTTCCATTTTAATTTAAAAATGTACACTTTCTCTGGGGAGATATTGTAGGGCTATTGCTGAAAATAAAATGTTATTCCATGCTTTATGAAACAGGCTTTAAGTACATCTTCCTACTGTGTATTACTGCATTACTGTGTATTGCTTTAACAACATTTCTGAATACTGCAGTCAATACTGCTACAAACTACATTTTAACATGTGTGTATTGCCTTAAATTTCAGTTTATACTCTACTAATAAAAGCTATTTGCTGGTGCTTCAGCATCATTATTGCTGTAATGCCAATTTCTGAAGTATTACACTATGATATCAAGTGTTCTTCTGGATTGAAGTACTTAAACATTGAGGTCATATTGCTCAGTTTTTAAATTAATTTAAATAAGAAGCCTGTAGAATACTCATCACTGTATAATGATGGTATTGTTTTTCCTATTAAACGCAGACACAAAAAATATTGAATTGGTTGTTTTTTCCCCCAACCTTTTGTAGTTTTTGTTGTAAGCCAGATATTTATTTTCCACACAGCATCCCATACTTAGAGATGGTCTGCTAGATTCCTGATTTTTAGTCCTTAAAATCTTACTTGTCAAATTTTTATTAAATTTTATCAGAATATAAGATACAAAAGGATCCATCCACAAAAGATGCCATCGCTGACTATTGGGGGTGAATCATTGGCCCCCACGGAGAAGGCTCGCAACTTGGGTGTCCTCCTGGATTCACGGCTGTCTTTAGAAGAGCACTTGACAGCCGTGACCGGGAGGATTTTTCATCAGGTTCGCCTGATCCGCCAGCTGCGTCCCTTTCTGGATCGGGACTCGTTACGCACGGTCACTCATGCCCTCGTCACCTCCCGTCTGGACTATTGTAACGCTCTCTACATGGGGCTCCCCTTGAGGAGCACTCGGAGGCTCCAACTGGCGCAGAGTGCGGCCGCGCGGGTGGTGATGGGAGCGACGTGGCGCTCCCATGTAACGCCTCTCCTGTGCGAGCTGCACTGGCTCCCGATGGTCTTCCGAGTGTGCTTCAAGGTTTTGGTTATCACCTTCAGAGCGCTCCATGGCTTAGGACCTGGTTATTTATGGGACCGCCTGCTACCACCAATAGCCTCCCACCGACCAGTATACTCCCATAGAGAGGGGCTCCTCCGGGTGCCGTCGGCCAAACAATGTCGACTGGCGGCCCCCAGGGGGAGAGCCTTCTCTGTGGGGGAACCTACTATCTGGAACGAGCTCCCCCCGGAGATACGGAGGATCCTGGATCTGCGTACCTTCCGTCGCGCGCTTAAGACGTTCCTATTTCATCAAGCTGGCCTGACCTAAATTTTCCTCTTTTAAATGGGAATTTTAAATTTGGTTTTAAATTATTGGGGTTTTAAAATGGTTCAGCCAAATTTATTTAATCGGTTTTATCTCTGTTTTAAATTTTGTATCTATATGTTTTATTTTATGGCTGTTCACCGCCCTGAGTCCTTCGGGAGTAGGGCGGTATATAAATTTAATTAAATAAATAAAATAAATAAATAAAAAAAAGTAATGGAAAACTAGGAGAAGGAAAAAGGGAAAAAGAGAAAATGTGGGGCAGGAAAGGAAAAAGGAAAGAAAAAAGCATTGACTTCTATCTCTCTTTGGCACAGTAGAAAATAATAACATTACAAGCCCAACTTTTTACTTTTATACAATAGTATATACTAGCCATTTCTATAACGATGAACCTTTCTAATCAACAAAAACAAAGTCAAATTTTCAATTTTTTTCCTATCACAACCACACAGTCCAGAAATTCAAACCTATAAACCTGCTCTGTATACGTGGATAATGCTAGAGTGCTGATTCTTGGTTTAACGAATTCTGTGTATTTGCAATCTAATTTTTTTAAACAAAAGTAATTTAGCTCTAATTTCTCACTGGCAATAGGGAGAGAGTCTTTGTATAGGCTAGTGCTAGGTATTCCTCTCAAGGAATACCTAGCACTAGCTTATACAAAGACTCTTTTAATTTCTCCAAAGCTCTGTATGAATGCCAGAGTCATGAGTCATGGCTTCTGTGATGTAAAAATCTCTCTCTTCCTCTTGGTATTGGATTAAAACCAGTATCTGTCTATAACATTTTTTCTGAAGTCACTGAACCCTTCTGTTAGTTATTTCAGTTTATCAGAATTCTGTGGCATTAGTGTTATATGTACTGTATGGTCTTTCTCCCACAGTAGCTAGCAAAATAGCTTTAGTACCACATTCTTCTCTTCTCTTTATCAGTCACAATTATAAAGTCTTGCTTCCACTGCTATCTGTGTTGCAGGCTGTTTATGTTGAGGTAAAAGACTAGTAATGTGGGTACTAGTCTCTCCATGTTGCTTATTATCTCCTTTAAGTATTCTTCTCTCTCTCCCTCTCTCTCCCTCCCTCTCTCTCTCTCTCTCTCTCCCTCCCTCCCTCCCTACCTCCTTCCCTCTCCCCCCTCCCCCCACTCTCCAAATTGCACAAATCATATGTTCTGGTTTATAATGAACGGAACAATTTAAGAATAAGTTATACTTATTTTATACTTATAAATACTTATTTTAGAGCATTAGAACAGGATTACTGTTTTCTCCTTGCTCTTCAACAGACTGTATGTTTTTCTTCATTTCTTTTCCTCTTTTCTAATTCTGATCTTATTTTCTGAACTGTGTGCATTGCATATTCTAGTAAAATGGGCTATTACTCTAATAAATCCCAGATCACATGGAGAGCTGAATCTGGAAAGGACTTTGGGGAACACAATTCATAATAGAGTTGAGAGAGAAATGTATTTCAGAAGTATTTGGGGTACCCACATAGGCTACCAACCCCCCCCCCTTCTCTGAGGGCCATTTGTGGCCCTGGTCCCCCCACTGCCAATACATACTACAAATGTCTTGAATTTGCTTTGAATTCTCAGTCAATCTCAATTATTTTGCCTGTTTATGTAGAACCACATTTACATTGAATGCCTTCATATTAAAGGTGCTCTCTGTCTATTTTGAAATAAAATGCAACCAGACAAAGATGAAAGTCTTAGGTGGAGCACACTGGCTGAAATGATCAATGGCCAGTTTTTCTGGGTGGGTGGTTTTGACAGAAGTTGGCACTGTGTGATAAATAAGCAAGGCAAAGCAAATGTCATTCAGCCAAGTATCAAGTTGTGAAACTCAGCTGAGAGAAGGAGGGTGTACCAGGAAGGAGTGCACATAACCTTGAATGTAAAGGTGGATTCCCGGGCCAGTTTATTGCTTCCTTTCACTTTGACATGAACCAAAACTGAGATGATGCAAGTCAGGCATAATACTGAGAAGAAAAAAGCCAAGCAAAGGAAGGAAAAGAGTTCAAGGTATTGTGCTACTCAGGAACAGCTGATCATGATGGTGGTGGTGGTGGTGAAGTAAGTGTCAGGATGAAAGTTTGGGTTCTTTAATTGCTTATTAAAAAGAGCATAGCATTCCTATGCTTCTGTTATGCTTAAGAATGATATTTATGTTTTCATCATTGTCACAAACTTGTAGGATCGGTTGCAAAAATTTGCAGGATTATATTATTCTTTACTTGATAGCATTCTTTGTAGAAAGGGTCATTTCTACATACAAAGAGGGGGAAGGTGAGTTAGATGAGTCTCTGGTAATCTTCTATATCTCTAATGACACTTGTATTTGGAAGGGCAGAACAAGAACACCACAAAAGAAAGAGTAGTGCTTCAGACTTTTCTGTGGTTTCTGACATTTCTAGAATTAAATTAAATCCAGGAGTGTCTTCAGGATACAATTAAATAACAAACACGGAGATGGCAATTGTGACAGTGCAATCAAAGCTCCACCTGTTTTTATATGTGTTGTTTTAATCATACTGTGGTAGCTGCCAAGTTGACTTTTTTTGACCACACTGCAGAATGTTTGTTTGTGATTCAGATACCAAGAGGGTTTTTGAAAAAAACTCCAGAAGAGGCAAATGACAAATAGAACAGGGAACAGAATATACTTTCGTGTCTGACTTCAGAACTTCAGATAAATTCTGCAGTAAAACATGCTGTTTTACATTTTGATGTATTTTATATAGTGAAAGTGATAACATGGCTAAAAGCAACATTAAAACATTTCATTAAAAATCTGGCAGATGATAGATAGATAGATAGATAGATAGATAGATAGATAGATAGATAGATGAGAGAGAGAGGGAGAGAGAGGGGGGAGAGAGGGAGGGAATGGGAGAGAGAGAGAGATTAAACATTTGATCAATTTTCTTGTACTAAAAAAAGTGGATAGTTGAATAATGACAAGTATAAGCCAGTTTGATGCTAGGTAGGCTGTCAGGATGAGGACATTTTCAGCTTACTGACATTTATTTTTGCTCAATTTGTAGATTGTCTTTTCCCTAACTGCCAGTTTTTCTCACAGCTGGTAATGTGCTTCTATTATTGGGCACATCGTGGAAGATTAAATGCAAATAATCCCCAACACATCTCCGATAGCCATCAATTCTAGACACAGGAACACAAGAGAAAAACACAAACGTTTTACTGACCAGAGCAAAGTAATTCTGGCTGTATATGAAACTTTCTTTTGTCTGCTTTATACCCACAAGATGGTGCTGTGTTAATGCATACTGCTTTCTGTTGCACCGTTGCTAAAACGATTCTTGAAACTGTTTTATTAGGATGGATACATTATAATTTACTCCTCTAATATTTACTCACTACAAATTAAATCTCACTGAGTACAGTAAGACAATGTAACTTTGTGAGTTCAGGAAGGCTGGGACTAATGCAAAGCAAAATGACCATGCCTGAACAAATGTTTGGGATCAGCTGGGAACAGCTGCCAAAATAATTGCAGAAGTCGGGAAGGGGGGGGGATGGAATTGTTTTAATGATTTGAAGAGAAATGCTTCATTTGCACCACTGTAGGAATTTGCACCTATTTGTATCCAAAGCAGTGTTTTGGGGGAGATGTTGGTTCAGCTGCTGTATGAACCCAGAAACAAGCTTAAGGTGGTTCCCAAAGATGCATTGATCACCTTTCCCCTCCAAAGTCTCCTTTCCATTTTGGGTCTGACTACTTGCACATCACCATACTACTATGTGTGACAAAACACCTCTTTTAAAGGATCTTCACAATCCCTTTCATAGTTATCAACTTGAATGGCAGGCAGGGGATTTTTTTCTCCAGAATTTGAGAATAATTCATTTGTCAGCATGCTATCTATCTTCCTTTCCAGTACAAACTGTGCAATTTTTCTTCGTATTTTTTTAGTGGGCTAATCTTAATCCTGTAAAAAGGAATGCCTGGAGGGAAACCCAAAATGGGAAAATCACTTTTTGGTTTAATTTCCTTGAATGCAGCAGGTTGATTTATTTGGTTATTTCAAATATTGAACCATGCTGTGAATGGCTCTACTTCCATGGTTGGGCCCCTCATTATAGAATAGAATAGAATTTTGTATTGGCCAAGTGTGATTGGACACACAAGAAATTTGTCTAGGTGCATGTGCTCTCAATGTACATAAAAGAAAGGATACGTTATTAAACACTTCCAAATTTTAAGTTCTCCAGAGTTGCTTTAGAAACTTAAGTTGTACAACTGTTGCAACATATTAGAAATGCCAGCACATTATCACATAAGGCAAGATAGAGTTGTGGGCAATTTTCCTAGTTATTAAAACAAAGTTATGCAATTAATTCACACATTACAGAAGTACCAGAAACATAATCCAGATCTGTATCAAGGGCTCAGTAAAGCTGAAGGCTATCAAGTGCCCAGAACTGGTATATTTGGATAGATTTCCTCCTTGTTTCATTAACACTTTTGCTTTCTCAAATCTGTTAATATTTATTAAGGGAAAGTAATAAAGAAAAACGTGCCAAAGTCCAGTCTGAACTGTAGAGGCAACAGCCAACACTTTTCGACAATCATGAGCCAGACATCAGCCCCAGATGAGCCACTCGATGACAAGCCTGAAGAAAAAAGTTTTGCCTTTGGAGTTCCTGACATCGTTGTCGTTGTCATTTATTTCATCTTTGTCCTAGCTGTAGGAATATGGGTAAGTCCCCTAAATGGCCATTTTGGCAATTAGGGAACCTCTGTCTGTCTGTCTGTCTGTCTGTCTGTGTCCTTTAGGTAGACCATACAATGGCCCCAGGGGTGGTATTTATTTACTTTCCCTACCGGTTCGCAAATGTGAGCGTAGCTAGCTTTGCTCACAGGTGCCATTTCTGCGCATGCGCCTGGCCTCAAAAACTTGCCTAACTAGGATGGTATAGAGCCAGGGTGGGTGGGCGGTCCCACCGGCAATTTCCGCTACCGGTTTGGATGAACCGGTCTGAACCGACTGAATACCACCTCTGAGTGGCCCTATGGAAAGACACAGGCTTCTTGTTCCTGATGGGATTTTTTTTGTTTTTGTTTTTTTGTTTTGCCTGATAGCTGCATTAAGGTTGATGCCTTTCCCTTCCTAACACAAACCCTAGCTTGGAAATAAATCATTCTCTTTGCAAAAGGGAGACTTCTTATTTATGTTATTTATCGCACAGACAACAGTTTAGTTTCACAGGTGAATTTATACACCTTCCTCCTGATATACCACAGATACAGAAGATAGCGGAATATTCTCCACAGCATTCTTTATTTTCACTGTTGCTCTACAACATTGCTTATAGAAGCAATCGCAGTAGTAACAATATGTTTCAGAAGAGTTGCTGACCGGTAGAAGTTGCCTTACACCAAATCAGCTCATTAATTCATTTAGCCTATTGCTGACAAATGACCAGCAATAGTTCCCAAAGCTTTTGGGCAGGGGTTATCAACCCTTATCTGGAAATGCTGGGCAATTGAACCTGAGGGCTTCTGCATGCAAAGGAGATATTCGATCATTGAAAGACTGTCCTCCTTGCCCTTTTCTGAATCCATCACCCCAACTTTCTGCTTTCAGAGAGTATCAGCAGCAGGGGTGGCTTCTACTTACCTTTACTACTGGTTCACAATGGGGCTGCCCACGCACGCTTCAGCACATGCACAGAAGTTTCCTGATGACGTCGGAGTCAGTGGGTGGAGCCTCCCGCCAGTTTTACTACCGGTTCTATAGAACCAGTCTGAACCGGGGGCAACCCACCCCTGATCAGCAGCCATGTCCGTCTCTTTCATACCCAACATCTGATAAATCCAAACCTCCTCTCTGAAATATTGCATTTCATATACAAACCTCGAAGTGATCTATCACAATCCATCTACACTAACTTATAGCAGTGAATGTATTCATTCCTTATATGATGAATGTATTGTGTGCCAGTCTTGAAGACAGTATCGCTCTCAAGTTCACTGTGTTCTGGCATAAAACCTTGAATGCCAGGGTCCCCAGTAGGGAATAGGTATTGAAGCATGCCTGCTATGTGTTGCATACAGTTGAGGTGATATAAAAGACTCATAAATAAATCAATAGATCAAGGTTTAAGAAAAAAGGTGGAGCAAGTAAAACAAACATGTGATTCTGTTCCTTACATTTCTCTGCACTTCTTCCTTGTAGAAAACTTCATCAAGGTATATTTTCCTACCTTTCTTTCTCCTTATGCTGTCCTCTTTGGGAAAGGAACCTCTTCCCTCTTTGGGAAAGGATGGGGAAGCCTCCAAGCTGCATATGACACCATCCTGCATCCCATTTTTTTTGATCTTCAGATCCCTTTTGTCTTTAGTACCAAAGCAAAGTCAACAGGGGTTTTAAAAAGTAAAAATTCCAACTCCAAGGAGGATAAAGAGAAAATCTCAATTGTGACTCATATGGAACATCACCTTAGATCAAAAGAGCTATGCAGTTGTGGTTAGACATAAAAAAAAGCAGTTGGGGCTTTTATCCCATAATTTCATACACCATCTTGATATTTTTGATTCACTCCCATCCATTGGTGTTTGAAACCTGGCCCACTTATGTGTAAATGTAGCCCCAGTGCCAACCACATTGGTCTAGACCCACAACTTAGACACTTTTAGAGGTCTGAAAGGAGAAGGGATGGAATAAATCTCTTATTTAAATGCTTCTTCCTTTTTTAGAAGTAATTTTATTATAAGAAGATTTTACATAGGTTTAAAAAATCCAGAAACATAAAGGAAAAGTTGGAAAAAGAAGATAAAAAGAATGCAAAAAAAGGATAAGAAAATAAAAGACAAAATAAAAATATCTAAAGAAATGAGTTCCAATCTTCTTAGCAGCAGTTATAAGCATGATTATCATATTCACCTACCCAAATTATATATTATAGTTCCCTTCTGTAATGGTATGTGGGAATACCTTGGAAAACCAGGCAAAGAGATGCTGTCTAGGGAACAATCAGATAAGAGGAAGCAGAGCCCACAGCTGCATATTGGGCAGAGCAAGAGACTCAGATGGACCCTCAGGCTGAAAAGGTGACCATGGGAAAATGGTCTTTTTAGATTTGCAAGATCCTGTTAATGTAGCTTTACAATAAAGTGAAATTAGCTTATCTGGCCATGTTTCCTGTTTGATCTACCTGGTAAGGCTGTCACCTTCTTTTCTTAATCTAACATTTTTAATAAATAAATTCTAAAATCATCAGTTCATTTTTTAATCCATTTTTAGCAAAAAGTCCACAAAGGAGTTCAAGTCTTTTATAAAAGCAATTGTAGTTCCCTCCTTTTTCGGTGAATGTCGTATCATTCCATTTTCTTAAAATCCAAGCCAGTATTTTCCTTATTTCAGCATTTCTTTTCTTTTTTCTTTTAGTCTTCTCTTCGGGCCAGTCGAGGAACAGTTGGAGGCTATTTTTTGGCTGGAAGATCCATGACATGGTGGCCTGTGAGTACAAATACTTTATTAGTTCTACATATTCTTGAAACTATCAAAACTGGGATTCTAGTTAGATGCCCACCATGTGGCAGCTGAGAGGCACAGAAAACTAATGCTATACTAACCTCATGGTCATTTGGATTTTTGCAACCTGGATTCTATTCTATTCCCTTCCCTTCCCTTCCCTTCCCTCCCATCCCATCCCATCCCATTCTAATTTATATGCCACCTATCTCCCCATTAAATGACTCTTTGACAGCTTTAGCTCTAAGTGCAAGAGATGAGATACAATAAAAAGCCGTCTTCCTACATCAATATACTTTTAGTTTTTATACTTCTAAATAGTAACAAAACAGAACTAAACCAAAACAGGACAACTTTCTGCATCAAACTGAATCAGGTTCATAGACTAGCTTATTTCAAAATTCAAATTCTGTCTTTAGAATAAACTAGATAACCCTGTGACGTCTTGGGTCATCCTTTGAGAGAAAGGTAGTGGAATCTGATGTAACCAGAAAAAACATTAAATTTTAGGCTGATCGTATTTTCCCCCCAATACTATCATCTAAGAAGAGTATATATCTTAAATAATTGTAGTAGCAAGCAAAATTTAATAAGTCAATATTTACTTATGTAAATAGGTAAACAGAATGACCCACAGGTAGGCAAAACAGCAGTGGAGCAGGAGCAACTTTTGATTTCCAGCTGACTTCTGCATTGCTTGTGGGAAGTTGGCAGAGAGCATTGGCAATCATGATCATGTGACCATGAGGTCATTGCAATACACATTGAAAGGAATATGATGTCTCTGGCAGCCCTGAAAACACTATGCAAACAGTCAAGTGTATTCCCCATTGTGTGCCTACTTACTCTCTTCTTGTCCTTTCTTTTCCAATGAATGTAAATACGAATGTTACTTGCCTTCTTGCTAATTATCCCAGAGCTGGGGTAAATATTTCAAAAGAGTGGGGAGTGGAGTGGAGTAAAGCAAAGTACAGTCACAGTGATTTCCCACTTAATGACTGCTTCAAGGCCAGCAACAATACACAGAGACAACTCAAGGCTGCTGTGGTAGTGGCTGACTATCCAACCCTGGAGGGTACTATCTTGCTGCTAGCCACCTCCCCTTTAAGACTAGGGACTGGAATGGAACTCTATAGAGACCCCCGCCCAAATTAATTCACCCCATTTAATCTTACATCATTTGTCAACCACTTGATCCTCCAGCACTAATTTGACCCTCTTTTGATCCCACCAGACCTTTTTGACCCCTTGGATGATTCTATTGACCCTTGGGTATCAATATTGACCACTTTGGAGAATGCTTTTTCTTTTTATGACTCTTTAATGCCTTTAATCGGGGTGGAGCCATGGCAACTGAATGGAGCTGAGTGTTTGCTGGCTGGATGTCTTGCCTGATGCCTACGTGGAGTTTGCAGCAGATGTTTTCTCTTTGCGCCCTGATAGAGAGACATTTGTCTAGGATTGAACTCTCAACCTTTTGAGTGGGAAGCAAGCATCTTCACCTGTAGGCAGTGGTGGGATTCAAATAATTTAACAACCAGTTCTCTGCCCTAATGATTTCTTCCAACAACCAGTTCACCAAACTGCTCAGAAAGTTAACAACCCAAAGTGGTGCGAACTGGCTGAATCACACCACTGCCTGTAGGCCATTGCACTATTCGGTGGGGAACCCCATGTTACACTAATTCAAAAAAAGAAGTAAAAAAGAGAGTAGACTTACCGTGTTTCCCCGAAAATAAGACCCTGTCTTATATTTTTGAACCCCAAAATAAGCGCTTGGCCTAGAAAGGCCAAGCGGCATAGAAATACGACTAATAAATAAATAAATTTTCAGGGAGGTCTTATTATTTTGGGGCATGTGGAGCAAGATGAGGCTCCTCTTGCCATCTTACCTGATTTCCATCTCTGCATTTAAATATTTTCAGGGAGGGCTTATTTTAGTGCATGTGCTCAAAAACCTGATTGGGCTTATTATCAGGGGATGTCTTATTTTCAGGGAAACAGGGTAGATATTAGCAGCTATAGTAAATATGCAAGTGTAAGAGACATTCAACTCTGCAAATCATAGCCTTGTTGCAGTCTGGAATGACCACTGGTGTTTATGTGGGTTGCATAAAGTGCAAGACATTTAAGTCTTCAATCACACAGTTGTTGCTACCATCTTGACCTTTTATAACACTCTGTAGATACTTCTGGTGGCCAAATAATTAGTATGGTAAGCACTGGGGGGGGGTAAACTATATTGTCACTCAGGTAGCCTATTTAAAATGCAATAAGACCAAGGAAAGCAATGAAAAACTTTATCTCAAGCAGCATTATATTGCTGGCAGCCAACTGAGGATTTAAATAGCTAAACTTCATATTTGTACACAAACGAATGTACAATGCCACTTGGGATTTATAAAATATTATTGGCTCCTAAAATATGATCACCAAGGCTTTGAAAAGAGAATGGGGGATAAAGGGAAACTTAGTATAGCCACAAGAGAATAATGGAGTATTTCAAGATTTTTTTAAAAAAATAAAAATAAAAATCCCTCAGGTTCAGAAGAGCTACTATTCTCTTAGCTGAAACGGTGGCAAAAATAGTTTTTCCCTCTCACTATCTAATAACTTCTTCATTTATTGAGCAACTTTGTAAAGATTGTAGCTTTCTGTGCTAAACCACTTGGATTTAAATCTCCAAAATGATTCACTGGAAAGGCATAAACCTTTTGAAGGACACATTTTCTTTGGAGCAAAAAGGTAATATAACAGTAATTTAAAGGCCCAGAGAAATAAGTGTCAGTGGGATGAATATCTTTTTCACCCTCCCTCAAAAATACAATGCTGTAGATCTTTTGAGAGTTTAACTGCAAGCTGAATATGACCTTGAACTTCAACTTTGGGTTATATGAACTGTAAATTCTATAGACAATGTTTTCCCCATACCTTTAATAGACACACAAATACAAACATATATAAAGGTTTGATGTGCTTTGTGCCCCAGTGATATTTAACCTATTGTTTACCTACAGTAATATTGTAGGAAATTTAAAAGGCTGACAAGAAGCCAGTTGTGCCCAACAACTTCCTTAGTAGGTTAAATTTCTTGAGAGAAAAGGCAAATTTCATGAGAATAGAGTCCCAAAAGAGGTATGTTGCTTTGTTTTTAAGAAGACTCCATGTTGATTTTTGACCCACTCCCAACTAATTGAGTTCTACCCTAAAGAAGACCAAGTGTTACTTTATGTTTTTAATTCTTAAAAAGGAAAAAAAACCCAACTATCCATTATGAAAGATTGATGAGATGCTGTTGTGCACGAGTAGTCCCAAAAACCTCTTTTATTGCAACAGCTGTGAATTATGTCCATTCACAGCTGAGTCCCAATTGGTTGCAAAAAGTCCTTCAGGAGAAGTCCTTTGGGATAATCACCAACATTTATCTCCCTTGACACTCTGCCAGAGACCTACTTGGCAAAGCCACACAGATTCCAGAATCAAACAGAGATGCCGACTGAGAACAGAATTAACAATGTTGCTTTCCTGCAAAGTTCCCATGTGCTTTTGCTCGTCTTTTAAGTCTTATGGGAGGGGCCAGTCATCTCCTGGCCTTACTCCCAAGTCATCCCATTTGTTTTAACTGTTTGTACCTTCTGACAGCTCTGCGCGTGCACGCACCTTTCTGCTGTCCGACTCTGGAGGCTCCGGAGTCCACACATCACTCCCAGATGGCCCTGGCCCCATCTCTGCCTCTGACACAGAGCCCTCGTCTGGGCCTTCCTCAGACTCCAGGACTGGCCCATGTTCCTCCCCAGCCTCCTCACTGTCCAACTCCATGCCAGCTCCGCAGGCTGCTGGCGGACCACAACAGATGCTATACCTCTAAGAAGCAAATTTAGTCATCTAATCTCACAGCAATATTTCTTTTTGTTTGAACAAAGAACTGGGCAGATGACCTTTACAAGATTCATTGTAAGCATACAATCCGTTTGTCCAAAATATCTGAATTTTCATTTTTAAACATTTTTAAACAACCTCAATCATACCAAGCAACTTCAAGTAACTTAGAATGCCTATGTATGCTTGCATGCCTATGGATGGACACATACATCACATGCATGCATGCATACATACATATAATAAAAAATTAGCATTTAGCATTCTCCTTCCAAACCTCTTATGGTCTCTCTGTGATTTCTCATCCACCCACCCCTTTTCTTTTGTGAGAGTCATGTTTTTCCCTTTGCATGTTGGAGCCCTAAGCAAAGGCTAATAGAATTTGACCTGTTTCTCACCTTTGGGATAGTTAAAATATTAATACTGGATAAGACTAGAAACCTTTCCCTGAAGCTAGCACTGACAACATCTCAGCTGGGATGTAAAGAGCCTGACTGTACAATGTGCATTCGTATCTTAAGGGAATAGGGAGCCTCTCTTCCCAAAGACACAGATCCTTATTGTGGCAGGATTAAACAGGAGCTGGAAGTCATCATCTCAGAACCACTGAACCTTATATTTCAAAGATCCTGGAGCACTGGACAATTATCAAAGGACTGCAAGAGAGCTGATCTAGTTCCTCTCTTCAAAAAAGGGAGGGGAGGTAAATGGATCCAGAAAACAACAGACCAATCAGTCTGACATCAATACCTGGGAAGATCCTGGAAAAGATAATTAAGCAACAGCTCTGTGAACATCTAGAAACCAGTAAAATTATTACTAGAGGTCAATATGGGTTTGTCAAAAAAAACAAAAAACAAAAAACAAATCATGCTAGAAAAATCTTATTGCATTCTTTGACAAAGTGACTAAATTAGTGGACTAGTGAAATGCTATGTACATGGTATACTTGGACTTCAGTAAGGTATTTGACAAAGTAGACCACAATCTACTTCTTGGTGAGATAGAAAAATGTGGGATAGACCGCGCCATCAGGACATGGATTCATAACTAGCTGACCAAATATACGCAACATATAGACCTCAATGGAACTACATCTACATGGAGGGAAGTATTCAGTGGGGTCTCCCAAGGTTCTGCCTTAGGCCCAGTGGTCCTCAATATCTTCATAAACAATTTTAGATGAAGGGATAGAAGTGGAATTCATCAAATTTGCAGATGACATCAAGCAGAAGGGAATAGCCAACACTTTAGAAGACCGGTTTGAAGGAGTTAACAGACTTGAACACTATCCAACAAAATGCAATTCAGTGATGAGAAGAGTAAGGTTTTGCACTTAGGCAAGAAGAACCAAATGCACAGGTACCGAATAGGTGATGTGTGGCTTAACATCAGTAACTGTAAAAGGGATCTATGAATCCTAGTGGAAAACTATGAGACAGCAGTGTGCTGCAGCTGCTAAAAAGTCAACGCAGTCCTAGGCAGCACCAACAGAGGGACAGTGTCAAGTTCACATGAAGTGTTAGTATCATTTTATGCTGCTTTGGTAAGACTACACTTGGAAAACTGCATCCAGTTTTGGTCACCATGATGCGAAAAAGATGTTGAGACTCTAGAAAGGGTGCAGAGAAAATGATTAGGGAGCTGGAGACTAAAACATATGATGAACAGTTGCAGGAACTGGGTATGTCTAGTCTAACAAAGAGAACGACTTGGGGTGATGTGATAACAGTCTTCCAATACTTGAGGGACTGTCAGTGTCATAGAGAAGAAAGGATCAACCTATTCTGCAAAGCACCTGAGGGCAGGACAAGAAGTAATGGGCGGAACATCATTAAAGAGAAATCCAACATAGAACTAAGGAGAAATTTCCTGACAAGAACAATTAATCAGAGGCTTACTTCTGGAAGTTTTGGGTGTTCCATAATTGGAGGTTTTTAAGAACAAACTGGACAGTCATTTGTCTGAAATGGTATATGGTCTCCTGCTTGAGCAGGGGATTGAACTAAAAAACCTCCAAGGTCCCTTCCAACTCTGTTATTCTGTATTCTATAAACACACACACACACAAATTTATATGTATAGTAAAAATGCAATGCCACAGTGGCCTTCAATAAAGTTTGTCATTTCTCTGGCAGCAGCTTTCCCTTGCTAATATACTAAAACACTGAAGTAATGAATGTAGGATGTGAAACAATTTATCTTCAGGAAATCTTTCCTCCAGTTGTTAAAACATCACAGGCTAGGCATGTGGTTGGTGGACTAAAATCATTAGGAAGTTCTGGTTTCAGTTCCAATGAAACACTTTTTATACTGTAAGTATTGGAAGTGGTCCTTCAGTCCTGGGATGGAAACCATCAAACAAGATGCAAGGAGAAATTATGAAATGACTGAAAGCAAATGGCCTTCCTACTAATCTACTGGTCTCTGTAGATGTTTTAGATTTCTCCTGCCATGATGCAAAAGTGCACAACTTTTAGAAGACACACTTGATCACTAGAAAATCTCTCATCCAAGTTTTAATCAGACCTTATACCAGGGGTCTGCAATCTTAAAGACTCAAAGAGTCATTTGGACCCATTTCCCACAGAAAAAAAAAAACACTGGGAGCCACAAAACCCTTCCCGTGCCTGACTATTTCTTGAGCGGCCACAAAACTAGCATATGTAGTTGAATTAAACATTCTGTTTTCTTCTGAAACTTTTCTTTTCTTGGATTTATCCATGGTTGGCCTACCGGGGGTTGAAAAGCTCAATAAATCGCGTGCCAGTGGGTGTTGCACATTGGTGGTTGTGACACATATTTTGAGTGACAGGGAGCCGCAGCAGAGGGGTGAAAGAGCCACATGCGGCTCCAGAGCCACAGGTTGCTGACCCCTGCCTTATACTGATTAATCCAAACAAGGAAGAGATCTCCCTACTAGAGTAGAGATCTCTATCTACTACTTGTAGGCTTCATAAGAAAAACATCTTGCAGGTAGGAGATAAACAGAGCAAATTAGAAACTGGATCAGACTTTTCCTTCGATATTCTTTAAAAGAACCTGACAGGGAAGTTGTAAACTTTAACATTGCAAATTATTTATAATTAGTACCCTCACTTTAAGTGACACAGTTTATCACTTCGGCACATGATTATCTCATCCTATTTCTATTTAATTAAAACTATGCTTCTATCAAAAACTAGATCTCCTATCTGCTGTATTACGCATTTATCTGTATTGATTATTGCTACTGCAACTTACAAATACCAGTTAAAGTAAATACCGAGGTGTTTCCTGGTTCTTATCACCTACATTATGTATATTTTTAACTATAGCTACTATTAAGAGACATCCTTCTGTACTGCTACTTAAACTATGCACTTGACTACTTGTCAAGGAAGCTTTGTCTTTCACAGAAGCATACACTGATGTATCAATCACCCTGATTAAATATTTGCCCAAAGATCTATTTTCATGGAACAGTTACTGTAGCACTTCAGATCCACAAATATTTTGACTTGAGAAGTTCCTGCTTCTTATGGGACCACCCAGAAGTTTATGGAGCTAACTATCATGATAGGTCCCTTGGGACTTTGGTGAATGGGGCCAACATTATATACAGAAATGGAGGCAGGAAAGCAAAGGAACTCATCTTGCAAAAGCTGAGAGCAAGTTCCTTCCCCCCTCTGAGCAGCTCTGGCTTATAAGGTTTGGTCTGACCTGAGTTTTTTGTAATACTGAAACCCTGGGTTCATGATTTGACAAATTCTCAAATGGCTTCAGCAGGACCAATTTCTCCTGTTCGGATCTTCAGTGACAAAAATATATTCCCTGGTTTTCTTGCTAGTCATGTGGCTTGCCTGTTTACTCTTTGTAAAATGATAGATTTTCTGTTTCTGTTTCCAAATAATCACTCAGCCTGTTTGTTCTCAATATATTTGTGCCATATTTCTCCCAGTCTTAGTTAATGATGCTTTATTATTTTTAAATGTTTGATGGCACCAGACTTTATACATTCTATATTTATGGAGCCCAAGTAGTTTTAAAGTACGTATAGATAGCAGGAGATCCAGAAATTCAGTATGGTAGACATGACCATGTCATTGAAAGATCCATCCCTTTTAAAAGTGTGCTACAAACAAATAAAAGGGATAAGGCTTCTATTATACAGTCAAGCCTACTATATGGACATTTTTAGTCCCCATCCCCTCCTCCAAATGCCCCCCAAAATTTATAATTGAATCATAAATCTGATGACTGGAATGCCATATTGATGGAAATCTTGAAAGTTCACCTCTGTTTGGCCAGAGGTGCTACCCAGGAAGCATTTGAAAGGCTCTGATCAATTTTCAAATGCCCATGATAGCTGCTTGAACTGGCATTACAGATTTCCATTCTGATGTCAGCTGTCTAGAGTAATAGTCCCCAAAGTGGGGTGTACAATTATTTGATTGATTGATTGATTGATTGATTGATTGATTAAATGTATATACATAGTCCATGAATGCAGGAAGAAAATGTTAGAATGCTCTATTTCCATTTAATGTTTATACTTGAAAAGAAGGAAATTAAGCTGCATTAATAGTGAACTGAATATATAAAATATATATTTGGGGGGATATTTTAAAGCATTTATAATATAAATGCTTCATAGTACATGCGGTATACCAATATATATAGTACGTGCATATAAGATATCAAGAAATAAAAAAAAAACATCCATTTTGAATTCATGCTGTTTTTTCTTTTTTCTGATGGCATTGATAAATCCAGAAAGTTTGGAGACCAGTGGTTCAGACTATATATAATCTGTAGGATTATATATAAGAATTGCTTTGTAGGATCTGTTGGGAATAGATAGAATAAATCAAGCCCAACAGATCAATAGCAATACTAAATGCTATGCACAAGCCAGGTTCAGTGGGTATTTGTCTTTGCCTTTAAAATCCTTATAGGCAGCAGGCAGAGATTTCACCAGCATTTTAAAACGTAATGAAATGATGAGGTGGTTCTTGTGCTGGAACAAACCAGGAAGTGCTATGATTAAAGCAGGAATGTCATGCCACAATGTTTGGGGCATTTTAGCAATTAAAGAAAGGAACAAAGAAAATCCATCACCAAACTAGTTTCTGCATTTAAAAAAAAATACATGATTTTTACATAAACTATAAAAATCTGACAATTTGCCTATAGATCCTATGGGGAAAAAGACAATAGACCAAAAGCATGCTTCAAAACATAATTGGAAAGGGGAGCAATAAAACAGAATTCATGTCAGCTGGACTCCATGTTCCTATTTATTTGTTTGTTAGATGTAGGATTTCATAGTAGGATACATAGCACTCTCTCCTGTTTCCCTATCCCCTAATTATGATCTTCTGAAATATGTTGGACCAAGACCATGACTGTTAGTGACCTTCCATGATTAAGGATATATTTGAACATGGGTTTTCTAGGTCCTCTTACAACAACTGTCCTCTATTGCTTCTACCTAAGTCTTCCTTGTAAAAGGAACAGTAAAAGATAATGCCTTCTTTGAATTAAACTTGGTTCATGGTAACTATCTGGACGTATCCATGAGCAACAAGGAGGGACATTTTACCACACTTGGTGGATTTATAAAAAAGCTAAAATAATTTGGACTCAGCTATAGACACTAACTCTGAAGATTTTAAAGATTAACATACAGTACAATTGAAACCAGAGGTGTTTCTCTTGAGGATTGATTGGGGGGGAAAGTTATGGAACTTTTTATTATATATATACATGATAATTACAGAGAGATTATTATAAGCCCAAAGATGGAAAGGCTTGATATGACCCAAAGTGGGTCTGATTGATGATGTTGATGGAACTTGCTAAGATGACCAAACTGATCTCTTTAATCAGAAAAAAGACATTAATGCAGCCTAAAAACTCATTATAGACTTTTTGCATCAAACAGAAAAAAAATGAATTTATGATATATAGTTTTGATGACTAGAAAAAATATAGATCATAGAAAAATGAGTCATGCTGTAACTATAGAATAAAAGGTTAATTTACCCTTATAGCTGCTATAAAAGAAAATCAGAAGTTACTTCTTAATAATACCATTTTTCCCCTATACTTTTGGCTTTTTTCTTTTTTTCTTTCTTTACTTCTTTCTTTTCTGTATTCTAAATATTAGTTTCTCATAGTTTTCTTATTAAAATCTTAATAAAGTTCTTTTAAAAAAGAATGAGACAAAGCTGGCTCTGATTAGTTCATTTTAACCCAGATTTAAAATGAATTACTACAGAATTATTTTTCAATATTTTTCAATTATTTTCCGTAGATTGGCAAGATTCTACACAAAAGAGCAAAATTATTATTTCCATTATTGCCCTAAAACTTTAGGATAAAGTTATTCAGATTTTATTTTTTAAGACTGAGAAAGTCCACCATCAGATGAACAGTCCTGGATATTTTCCTCTATGTTTATTCACTACTGCATGCATGCTCATTTTTCCTATCTCTGAGCTAATCCCTGGATATTATATGTTTCAGATTGGCGCATCATTGATGTCAAGCAATGTGGGGAGTGGCCTATTTATTGGTCTAGCAGGCACTGGAGCTGCAGGAGGACTGGCAGTTGGGGGCTTTGAGTGGAATGTGAGATGACTTTGCTTTTTTTTTTTACTAATGGGTAGTTTTGGAGGACTCCTATGGGACTCCTGTGTAGGTTTGGTCAAATTATTGGGTTGCTAAAGTGACACGGTTGTAAGATGCAATGTCATGTGACCACACCAAGTTACAGTTCCAGCATTCCAAGTTGGTTTTTAGGCAACTTCTGACCAATCACAGCATACCACGGTCACATGATCACCATTTGAGACCACACAGTTTCCCCATTGGCCTGCTTGTTAGAAACCCACAGTGAAGATGGCAAATGGCAATTGCATGATGGCAAGATGTTGCAATGTCATAATTGCAAGTCACTTACCAAGTGCGTACCTTGTCATCACTTGTCTATGAGAATGTAACAATAGCTGCAACTGCAAGGACCTGTCATAAGTACCATTGTTCAATGCCATTATAACATTGAATGGTTGTTGTGTGAGTGAACATTAAACGAGGACTACATGTACTGTAGTTTCACTGTCCATTTCAGAAAATGTATGTGCTAATGTTTAGAAGCAGCACAATATAATCCATTGTGTTATGGCACACATTCTATACAAAAGGGGCAGCACTTCCTATATGATAGCACAATTAATGTACTTGAAAGGAGAAGTAATGTCATCTTTGGATTATTATTTTTAGCAGATTGATGTGGCCTGATTCATTCATTGTGGCAGAGTTCCTAAATATTCTAAATAATTTTTTGCACCTAGCAAATGATATTTAATTTTAATCAATTCCATGTGATTATAATTATATGATCTCTGTGGGAGCCAAGGAAAAAATTAGCCCACTGGGTTGAAAATCCAGTGTGAAAAGAATTTTCTGAGTATTCAAGAAAAGGGCTAGTTCTAAAGAAAAGGCAGCTTTCCACTGAATAGCCAGAAGTGAATTCTTCTCAAACTGGCATTTTAAAACATACTGAACATAAACTCATCACAAATTCAGGTTAAATTGTGTTGCTCCAGCACAGAAGTCCCTACAAGATTGCGACCCTTGACCCCTGCCTTTGTAGTAATCCAAGTGAATTTAAAAGCCAACTTTGTCTTAGAATTGTTTGAAGGCCAAGATTGTTCCATGCTTTGAGTAACATTGCTTGCAGTTACAATACTTCACTCATAGCACAGTCCTGAGGGATATCTGAACTTCTCAGCTGCCAAAAAAACTGGAGCTCAGCTGTCTCTAAGATGAATTATTTCTCTTGGTGCTAAAGGTCACCCAATAATACATTTCCTCATGCAATAAAGGGCACACTTACTAGAACAGCAAAGAAGCAAGGCTGGAGTCCAGTAACTTATATGGTAATGAATGAAAAAAGGGATCTCCAAAACCCAACAAAGTTGTGAGCTTAGCGATAAAATGGAAGACATTGTCATCTTCTGGGGTATTTTTCAACTTCCACAATCTGGCTTCCTGTCCTGGGATTTTCTGAGGTTCTTCTATTTAAGAATTAACTAGGTCTGATTCTCAAAGACCAGCAAAGTTTTCTAGGCATTGTTACCTGCTTGTGTGGTGCTAAAACTAATAGTATAAGCTGACAAGTCCAACGTTAAAGCCTCATCACTTTATCTATATTTTGAAAACCTGACAGAAATGAAAGTTCAGAAGAAGTTGTACCTAAAAATCAACAGAAAAAAGGAGGAAGAAGGATTTAATGCAAGTGAAAATGTGATTTTAAAAGTGTGAGCAAGATCATTCATTTTGATTTTAGATTTCCTGAGGCCCTGTACATCCACTTAATTAAGATCTTTTGACCTACCTTCAGTGTTTTTTATGTCCTAGAAGATGTGCTATTCATTCAAGGAAGCATTTCTCTCATCTATCTACTGTCATTTATATTATTTGTTTTCACAATTTTTCTCTTGCCATTTTCTAGCAATAAATAATTATATACTCTGTGTGCATATGCTGTATCTTTCTTTTTTGTTCCTGATAGGCCACCTGGGCACTGTTAGTCCTTGGTTGGATCTTTGTACCAGTTTACATCTCTTCTGGAGTCATTACCATGCCAGAATATATGAAGAAAAGATTTGGAGGACAAAGGATTCAAATCTACTTATCTGTACTCTCCCTTATTTTGTATATATTCACCAAAATATCGGTATGTATCCAAGAGAAAAATCATAGTCTTGGGATATATGGTTTACTTAGTACTCAAGAATGTTTGCTTGGATAAGCCATCCCACTATCCTCAATTACAATAATTGTTCTAATAGAGCATGTCCATGTTGCCACTGCTTCCAAATCCCTTAAAGGGAATTTAAAGATGATTTGCTGCCTCACATAGTTTAAAGATCTAGCCAATAAAATAAAATAAATTGGATAAAAAAAGTAAAGTAAATAAAGTAGATTTAATGAAAAGAAGGACGGGGGTGACATGACAGCAGTGTTCCAATATCTAAGGGGCTGCCACAAGGAAGAAGAGGCCAACCTATTCTTCAAAGCATCTGAAGGCAGGACAAGAAGCAATGGATGGAAACTAATTAACCTAGAAGTAAGGAGAAATTTCCTGACAGTCAGAACAATCAGTCAGTGGAATGACTTGCTTCTGGAAGTTATGGGTTGTCCAACACTGAAGTTTTTTAAGAAGAGATTGAACAGCCATTTGTCAGAAATGATATATGGTTTCCTGCCTGAGCAGGGGGTTGGACTAGAAGACCTCCAAGGTCCCTTCCAACTCTGTTATTCTGTTATTTGTATCAGCGATGAGTCATTTGTATCCGCGATAGATGCCATCCATATACCAGTATCAAAGGTGACACTTTTTCTAGTTTTGGCACCTGCTTTACTTGCAAGAGTCAAGCTATAATAACTGAGCACAATTAACATCTCTTTCCTCATCTCTCTCTCTTTCTTTCTCTCCCTCCCTCCCTCCCTCTCTTTTGCTCTCTCTCCCCCCATTTATTTCAGACAGATATTTTTTCTGGTGCACTTTTTATTCAAATGTCCCTTGGTTGGAATCTCTATCTCTCTACGGTGATCTTGCTAATAGTGACAGCTATCTACACCATAGCAGGTAACTATGCTGTGTGTAGCAGTATAACAGTGCATGAACAACTGATCCTGGTCAGCAATAATTTATATTTATGAAATAGCCCACGTGTTACATTGGATGAGAGCACTCTGTAAAAAGAAAAGATATAAGTAGTGGTCCCAACTCATAGCTGGCTTCTGAAATAGCCATCAAAGAACTTCAGAACAATGCACCATTTTTCTCCTTTTTTCTACCATGAAAATCACCATGAAAGACTATCAATATCCCAGAATCCAGGAGCATCCATGGGCTGGGACAGGAATCAAAATGTCACGTTTGTGTCTACGGGATCCGAAAGGAAGAGGGTTACAATTGGTAGTCATGGTTGACATCTTGACATTTTTTCACCCTCCACCATGGACGTCCTAGCCTGAATAAGAATAAATAAGAATGGGCTAATGGAACTGAATTGATATTAGCTTCCTAGCTTTCTTCATATCAAAGTAAATTAAAATGAATGCACATAGTTGTTTACAACGTACATAGCATATAGCGACTGTAAATATGCTACTTGGATCATCAATATTTAGAAGCATTTGTGGCTGAATCAGTCCCATGTTTCTTTTTTTATATTGCAGGTGGTTTGACTGCAGTTATATACACAGATGCTCTACAAACTGTAATTATGGTACTTGGTGCTTTGGTTCTTATGTTCATAAGTAAGAAGAAGGAATTGTGTTGCTTACTTTCTTATTCTCATTTCTAAAATAGTATAGATTTCTTGAGTTTTGCTTTTGAAAAGGTCATCATAGGATAGCAGTATGTGGTGCAAAAATCTTATGGTTGGAATATCTATGGAGATTCTCAATCATCCAGGTCATGATTGTCCCAAATTTTTCAAAAGGCATCTAGACTTGAATACATTTTACTTCTCATCCAAGAAGCTTCTTCGGTTCTAGCTGAATAGTGGGAAATAGAAGAAGTCATCTGGTCATTAATACTCTGAAGATCGGCCTGTCGTTAACTGTCTGTGAGTCATTGAGGCCAGTTGGGGGTTTATCTGTACCCTCAGTCACCTGAATCAAAGTGGTTGGAATAAAATCATTTTTTTAATATGTGTGAGAGAGATCCAGACTAAAACATAGTTGTTCTTTCGGCCTGATTTATCTCATTTTTACACAATGACCTAAATGAGTATAAAATTCTGTGTTATCCAAGTACTGATCAAACAAATGTGGCACTATAATGCTTCAAAATTTGGAACAATGTCACTATGAAATATTTATTCATCAGATCAGAAGGTCTGGTCAGGAAAGAAATTATGCTCATGGCTCAGACTGGCAGACAATCATCAGCACTGTAGTAATTACATACCCAACAATCCAGAAATTCTAATACAGTAATTTTAAGTATATTAAATATAATTTAAATAATATTAATTTAATATAATTTTCTTGATATTGTTATTAAATAATGTGTAAGCTTAAACATGTGGCTTGTTGTGTGTTACATATCATGTTGCACTATTTATAATTTGTGTTTCTGTTTTAAACATATTTTTCAACGAGCATGTGTCAGCACCCAAAATGCCTCCCATTTAGAATGGCAGATAAAATTCAAGTTAAATGGTTGAAGATTAAAGATAAATGGTTACACCCCACTTCCATCACCTCATGCACGTGTGGTATTTCTTAAAGAAAAACTAATCACAAAAGGCCATTCTGTGCAACAAATTTAGCTTCTATGTTGGCTCTGAGAGAGTAAATTACACGGGGAGATAAAACAGAAATGAATGAATGAATGAATGAATGAATGGATGGATGGATGGATGGATGGATGGATGGATGAATGAATGAATGAATATTTTTAAAAATAGGTTTTTCTTTCCTTTTCAGGTTTTGAAAAGGTTGGGTGGTATGAAGGACTGCAAGAGAAGTACAGTCAGGCAATACCTAACATCACTGTCCCAAACACAACTTGCCATCTGCCACGGCAAGACGCGTTCCATATGATGAGAGACCCCATCACTGGGGATATTCCATGGCCTGGGCTTCTATTTGGCCTCTCGGTTCTTGCTCTCTGGTGCTGGTGCACTGATCAGGTAAAATAAATCTCTTTCTCCCCTTCCCTTGAACTTTTAGATTGATGATTCACTTCCACGGAAGGATGTTAACAATGCTTCCTACTGAATAATACATATGGAAAACATTACAATGGAATCAAAAAGCCATTTAATTTCTGAGTAAAGATGCATGAGAAGGATGTGAGAGCTTTCCTTCCTTACGCTTACAGCACCCGGAATAATTTGTATCGCTCAGCTTTTAGGAAAAAAGAAAGATAAAGCCTTCTGTTGCTGGGCAGGAAGAGAGAGAAAAACAATGAAATACAAAATATAATTTCTGACCATTGGGACTATCACAGTTAAAGAAGCAAACAGTATGTTTGACTGTTCATAGCCACAGTCAAACATACATTACAGTGAAACCTTGATTTAATGGACCTTAGTGCAGTGCACTTCAGGTTCAAATTTCTATTGTATTGATGTTGCCAGATACCATTTGTGTAATGATATTATTACTTAAATGATGTAAAAGAAACAAACAATGTCAATTCCACCTTGCCTACTTCAGCTAGCAGGAAGGTCACGTATATTGGTTCGGAGTATTAAAATTCACACTTGGAACAAATTCATTTATATTCAGTTAAATACTACATTAAAATGTGTATACAGGTAGTCCTTGACTTACAACAATTCGTTTAGTGACCATTCGAAGCTACAACAACGCTGGAAGAAAGGGACTTATATTTTTTGCACTTATGACCCTTGCAATATCCCCATGGCCACCTAATTCAAATTCAGACACACTTGGCAATTGACTCATATTTACAACATTTGCAGTGTCTCGGGGTTTGTGATCGCCTTTTGCAGCCTCTGACAAGCAAACTCAGTAGCAAAGCCAGATTCACTTAACAGCTGTGTTACTAACCTAACAACCACAGCAGTGGTGGGTTTCAAAATTTTTTACTGTGGGTGTAGCTTGGTGGGTGTGGCATGGCTTGGTGGGTGTGACAGGGGAAGGATACTGAAAAACCTCCATTCCCACCCCACTCCAGGGAAAGGTTACTGCAAAATCCCCATTTCCTCACGATCAGCTAAGACTTGGGAGGCAGAGAATAGATTGGGGCAGAGGTGGTATTTTCCGGTTCTCCGAACTACTCAAAATTTCCGCTACTGGTTCTCCAGAACTGGTCAGAACCTGCTGAAACCCACCTCTAAATCGCAGTGATTTACTTGCCAACTGTGGCAAGAAAGGTCGTAAATCTCACTTAACCAATGTCTCACTTAGCAACAGAAATTTTGGGCTCCGTTGTGCTTGTAAGTATTTTAACTGAATTGATGATGCATTTTTAAATATTTTTAGGTTCTACAAATTTATTAGACAAGATACCTTCTCTTAATGTTAGATGTTGCCTTTCACAATCACTGGGCACTCTATAAAAATTTCTAAATTTTGGCAATTGGAAGGTTTTTTCATCAATTAAAGTAAAACAACAGCTCTGTTCATTTCGGTTGGCCAAAGAAATGCGAAAGAAACCATTACAACCAAGTTTCTTCTTGCAGGTCATTGTGCAAAGGTCACTCTCAGCCAAGAACCTCTCTCATGCCAAAGGTGGATCAGTATTGGGTGGATATTTGAAAATCCTCCCTATGTTTTTTATTGTCATGCCAGGAATGATTAGCAGAGCTCTTTTTCCAGGTAAGCTGCTTCCAAGGGTGGGAAAGCCATGTGTGCTTTCAGACATCATTTTTCATTAACTGAGCAGCAGTCAATGATCTAGAGAATTGGATGCCCACATGGTAGAGCAAACATTACTAGGGGTTTAGTCATGGGAATATCAAATTTAGCTGAAAGCGTAAGAAAAGGCCCTCCTGGGAGCAACCAGAAATGTTTTGTTGGACGCTCACATACTTCCACATCCAGTCTCCAGAGCGCCCCCTAAAATTGCACTGTAAATATTTGGCAATAAAAGACTATTTTCAACCGTGCATTTTTTATTTCTTCCTGGAAGGTTTAATGTACCTGTTCAATATAATTTTTTTACAAAGTCTCCACAATTGACATTTTCCAAATATTTTTGTCCTGCTTTCTCCTATGCTCTCAGCCAGGGAAGGCGAAAAACTAATGAACAAATGTTTTTTCTGGTTAGAAGCCTTTCAGACCAGTGGTGAGATTCAATTTTTTTTACTACCGGTTCTGTGGGCGTGGCTTGGTGGGCATGGCAGGGGAAGGATACTGTAAAATCTCCATTTCCACCCCACTCCAGGGGAAGGATACTGCAAAATCCCCATTTCTACCCCACTCCAGGGGAAGGATACTGCAAAATCCCCATTTCCTCCCAATCAGCTGGAATTTGGGAGGCAGAGAATAGATGGGGGCGGGTCCAGTCAGAGGTGGTATTTACCGGTTCTTTCAACTACTCAAAATTTCCGCTACGAGTTCTCCAGAACTGGTCAGAACCTGCTGAATATCACCTCTGTTTCAGACCAATATTACAAGCATGCCCCATAAGTATCTTATAAACTGCTATCTGTATTTCCCTTTAGGCCAGGGGTGGGGAACTATGGTCCTTTTATGATCAGTGGACTTCAACTCCCAGGAATCCTGGCTCAGGAATTCTGGGAGTTGAAGTCCACAAATCATAAAGGGGCCATAGTTCCCCACCTCTGTTGTAGGCAGAAATAGGAAAAGCTCATAACATTTGAGCTAAGAAATATGGAGTGAATGGCCTGAACACTGAATGTATGAAAGACCTTTGTCCTTGGGGCTCTTGTTCTCCATGAACTGAATTACAATGCTTTTGTTTCCTTGCTACAGATGAAGTGGGCTGTGTAGATCCAGTAATCTGTGAAAAAGTATGTGGCGCTAAAGTGGGATGTTCCAACATTGCCTACCCTAAGCTGGTAATGGAACTCATGCCTGTTGGTGAGATAAGCTTCATTTATTCTGAGAAGGAGAAGAGATTCTGAATCAGCTAGATTAGGGCTCCTTTGCAGATGGAAGCTAACTCAAGTTTCTTTTTGGTTCCTTAGGACTCCGTGGTCTCATGATTGCTGTGATCATGGCTGCCTTGATGAGCTCTCTTACCTCCATTTTCAATAGCAGCAGTACTCTCTTTGCCATAGATATCTGGCAGCGTCTTCGTAAGAAAGCTACAGAGCAGGAACTTATGATTGTTGGAAGGTAATTTTTGTCTTACTAGAGTTTTGTGCACTTACCTGAACGGTTAGGGCTCTGGGAGTTGAAATACAAAAACTTTTAGAGGGTAGCATATTTGACAAGGTTAATTTGATGTGTTCAGCTCCACATTATATACGTCAACATCTGGTTCGCTGCTTCTGTGGCAGCTTCAGGCATTCAGGCATTCTTCACAGAGACTTCTGATAAAATCTTGTTGGAGACCAAATAATTCTACAGCGATGACAAGATTGCAACCCTTTCTCATAGAACCAAGTATAAATCCTAGCAAGGGCTTTGTGTGCAATTTTAAATAAAAGCTGAAGCAGCACAAATAGAGCCTCTGATCCCAAAGCAGATAACCATATCAACCACTGGCCTCCAGAACTGATGACCCCCCAATCTCCATTCACAGTTCTGCATTCTGGGAAATTAGTTATCTGCTTTTAAACATTTAAGGGATAGCCCTGCAAGATTGAAAATGACATCTGTATGTAAATTTTCATAATTGCCGCAGATGCCTTATATTTATGGGGTGTGAAATAACCACTTTGGACAGTAGCTTTTTTTTCCAAGAGGTTCAGTGAAAAAAGTTAGATCGTTCAAGTTGTGCAAAAGTAACTGTACTTTCTCTTGTTATCTCAGGGTGTTTGTTCTGATTCTCGTTGCCATTAGCATCCTTTGGATCCCCATCATCCAGACAGCCAATAGCGGTCAGCTCTTCGACTATATTCAGTCAATAACCAGTTACCTAGCGCCACCCATCACTGCTCTGTTTATCCTAGCAATCTTCTGCAGGAGAATCAATGAGCCAGTAAGTACAGAATCAATGAGAAGGTTTATATGAATAATAGTATCTTCCCAATGTCATCATTTCATAGTTTTTTTAAGGGCAGACAAGACCATTCATTACAATTATATTGACTGTTGAAAGCAACATCTTTGGAATTTAGTCCCATTAGAGCACAGTTTCACTTTAAAAAGATTCTTAAGACTTTGATTACTGGTTTAACAGAAAATAGTGACAGGTTCAGGAAAGAATGGAAAGGGGGAGGAGAAAGAAATATTATAAAGAATTGCATTCTATTATTTTCCCCCAAAGTTTAGAAAGTAATTCTTATTCTGAGACAGAATTTCCCTACTTTTAATCTTCCAGCCATCAAATCTCCTTTGATTTGAGACTTTAAGAGAGCACAGCCTTATATAATTATGTGGGAGATCTATCCACAGGAATCAAGTGCTATTTCACTAGTCTTTTTTCAATAAACTTAATAAATAGCTTTTCTTCTTAGAATGTTATATCCTTATATCAGCAAGTCAGACTAAGTTCCATAATTCCCCACAAGTCAATTTCTGCTTAACTTGCTGTGAGAGTCAATAATCACAATGCAGTTATTCCATGATGCAACCCCTCCCTCACAAATAACACGCCGTTTCTTTTTTAAGAGCAATAGTTATGCACATCCAAAACCCATGGTGTGCAACAAAAGTTCAGTAAGTTGGGGGAAAAAATCATGTCAAATATTGACTACACAAAATAAAACCTGACTAATGGAGAGTCGTTGGGGAAAAAGTAAACCATTGTCTTATTTTTGGCAAAGAAGATAAATTACAAAAAAGAACAAAAACAAAAACAAAGTGAACCAGTGTTAAGTACCTTCTTTTAGCCTACTGTTAGAAGTATAAGTTAATTTTCTGGTTGTTTGACCAGGCTTCCAACCAAACCTGTTGTTGTATAATTTTTAATCTTCTTTTAATTTATCATAGTCTCTCATACGGATCTGGGATGAAAAACTCCTAATACATTAGATGGCAGCAAATGGATATAGAAAACTTTAATATCTTGCTGCCATCCAGATTTTGCAACCCAGATTTGGTACGTCTCTCAATAACTTATGAGTAAAAGAAACTGCTAAATAAATGGCTTAGAAATAGAGATTTAATAGAAGCCAGTCTACATTTACGGCTATTACATCTGGGCTAAAACATCTGGATTCTTACTAGATGACAGTAAAGAGATACATTTGTAGTAGAGAATCCTGCACTCCTGATCTGGGAGCTCTATTAGATTTATATATCACCGTTTGGTTTTGAGACAACACTGGTTCTCTTAAATATCTCTCTGTTACAATTTTAACATTGTAAATTTTCTTTAATTCTAAATAAAAGTACTTTAAATCAAATTTACCCCAAAATAAGTATGTAAAGAAACCCCTTTCACTGTAAACTCAGCAATGAAGTCTGTAAATTACCAAGTTACCAAGATTTATGCAGTGGCGGGATTCAAGTAATTTAACAACTGGTTCTCTGCCCTAATTATTTCTTCCAACAACCAGTTTGCCAAACTGCTCAGAAAGTTAACAACTGGTTCTCCCGAAGTGGTGCGAACTAGCTGAATCCCACCACTGGATTTATGTCAATAACATTATCTTTTCATATTTTTTCTAGGGAGCTTTCTGGGGCCTAATGTTTGGACTAGTGGTGGGATTTATTCGGATGGTTATGGAATTTATCTACACAGCACCCTCATGTGGTGAGGAGGATCAAAGACCATCTGTATTGAAAGATGTTCATTATTTGTACTTTGCTATTATTCTGTTTGGGCTCACAGTTGCTGTTATAGTTTTTGTGAGCCTCTGCACACCACCAATTCCAGAAGAAAATGTAAGTGATACTTTAGCATGAAATCTATTGTTTCAAATCTATTTTTAGCCTCTGCTTGCTTTATTATCTTAAGAGCATTGTGTTTTGGATAGTAATATTTTGGTAAACTCTTGCTCTACAAAGTTCTTGAATATATAAATTTAAATGGTAATAGAGAACAGCCTAGTTTCCATGTTGTGAAGCAACTAATGCACAATGCACATGCTCTCAAGAAGAGAGATAGATAGTGGATAAGAAATTATATTACAACAGGCAGCTGAAGAGGAAATGTAATGGCGCTAATTGAACCCTCTTTCATATTTCAGTAGAGACAGCATCAATCTTGTGAGCTAAAAAAATTAATATTGTTGGAGCTCTGGCATTTAGAAAGAGCATTTCATCCCAAACCAATCTCAATTACATTGTACAATCAAAGTTTAGTAACAAAGAATTTTATTTCTTTCGCTACTTTAAAACAGACACAAAAAGTCTTATGCCAGCAAGTACCTAAACATTTCATTTAAATATCACTGGTTTTATAGAGTGAGTTTGTGATTCATTAGATGTTTGTCTCCAATATAGGAAACTTCCATAGCCTACTATAAGTGATTAGAAAATCTATTATGATAACTGTAGACTTAGTAGGACATTCAGATTATGCCACACTTTCTCAAACTGAGTCAGAAGACCTACCCTATTCGACTGAATTGGAACCAGTGGTTTTATAAATACATAAATACGTATTTTCAGGAGGATATTTGACTGTGTTTGCAGTTTTTAACTCATAATTTGTAACTTTCACCAAGAGGACATTTTTTCTTGACTAGAAACTAGTACACTTGGGTTTTAGCCATGATTTAAGCATGATCAGTTGGGTGACTTTATGTCAGTCACTCTTTCTCAATCCTAGGAAGGAGGTAATGGCAAGCCACTTTTGAAAAATGTTACCAATGTTACTTATCCACGGAATCAAGAGTGGTTTAAAGATTCAAGGATTCTTTAAGTGATTCAAGAGTGATTTAAAGCCACACAAAAAGGAAAACATAGCTAGCTGTGTTTCATAGAAGGACTTCCAACCTCTACAGTGGGGGTGTCAAACTTGATTTCATTGAGGACCACATCAGGGTTGTGTTTAACCTTGAAGGGCCGGGGGAGCGTGGCCAGCTTGACATCACTCGTGTTGGGGTGCCTGTGGTGGCCTGAGTGCTCTGCCAATGAAAACAGGCTCCCAAGCTCTGTTTTCAGCTGTGATGGCTACCTGCAACCATCTGCCAACAAAAACAACATTTGGGAGGGCTGCCGCTGTTTACAGGGCAACACCGTGGGCAAAATCTAAACAACCCATGGGCTGGATCTGTCCCCCAGGCTTTGAGAGGCAGAGCCATTATGAGCATTATCTTGGATAGCATCTTGCCTTGACTGGATAATAAAGTTTCAAACATTTGTTCTTGTTTGGCTCCTTCTATATCAGGGGTGTCAAACTGGCGGCCCACAGGCCAGATGCATCCCATGCAGGCCACACCCACACCAGTTCCACAAATGGGAAAAACTTCACGAAATATCATGTGACGGCAACATTGACGTGGCGAGTTTGACACCTGTGTTCTATATCCTCCGTCTTCACTTTATTCTAGTCCTATTGCTCCCCACCCAAAAAAACCTTCCTGAAAACATTCTTTCGGAAAGATGTGAATCATCAAATCAAAACAATTTTACACGATGTGACAAGAAAGATGAGTCTTGCCATCTTGCTTGAAAATAATGTAAAAGTAAGGTTCTAAATTTAGGCAAGAAAAACCAAACTCACAGATATAGTATAGGTGGTACTTGGCTCCATAGTAGTAACTATTAGTGTGCTGGAGCTGGCAAAAAAGCCAACACAGTTCTAGGCTGCATTAACAGAGGGATAGAATCAAGATCATGTGTAGGCTTAATATCACTTTATAATGCCTTGATAAGATTACACTTGGAATACTGCATCCTGTTTTGGTCACCATGATGTAAAAAGGATGTTGAGACTCTAGAACAGGAGTGTCAAACTCGATTTCATTGAGGGCCGCATCAGGGTTGTGTTGGGGTGTGTGTGGCCAGGGTGGGCATGGCCAGCTCGATGTCACTCATGTCGGGGGGGTGCCTGTGGTGGCCTACCTGTGATGTCTGTGGTGGCTCTGCCAGTGAAAATGGGCTCCTGAGCTCCATTTTTGGCTGCGACGGCCTCCTGCAACCCTCTGCCAGTGAAAACGGAGCTCGGAGAGCTGCACATGGTCCTCCCGAGCTCCATTTTTGCTGGCAGAGACACCACGGGCTGCTCCTTTGCTGTTTCCAGGGCAGCCCCATGGGTCAGATCTAAGCACCCCACAGGCCAGATCCAGCCCCCGGGCCTTGAGTTTGACACTCCTGCTCTAGAAAGAGTGCAGAGAGGAACAAACATAGATGATTAGGTGACTGGAGGCTAAAACATATGAAGAACTCTTGCAAGAACTGGGTATGTCTAGTTTAATGAAAAGGACTAGGGATGACATGATAGCAGTGTTCCAATATCTCAGGGGCTGCCACAAAGAAGTGGGAGTCAAGCTATTCTCCAAAGCATCTGAGAGTAGGACAAGAAGAAATGGATGGAAACTAATTAAAGAGAGAAGCAATCTAGAACTAAGAAAAAATTTGATGACAGTTAGAACAATTAAACAGTGGAAGGGTTTGCCTCCAGAAGTTATAAAAGCTCCAACACTGGAAGTTTTTAAGAAGAGATTGGATAACCATTTGTCTGAAACAGGGGCGGGTTTCAAAACCCATCACTACCGGTTCGCTCGTGGGCGCTTGTGCACTCGTATGCACGTGCAACACTTTTGGACATGCGCAGAAGCGTCCAGGTGGGTGGGCGGAGCCTCCCACCGCCGCTACAGGTTCGCCGGGGCGAACCGGTAGCAACCCACCACTGGTCTGAAATGGTATAGGGTTTCCTGCTTGAGCAGGGGTTTGGATTAGAAGACCTCCAAGGTCCCTTCCAACTCTGTCTATTCTATTCTATTCTATTCTATTCTATTCTATTCTATTCTATTCTATTCTATTCTATTCTATTCTATTCTATTCTATTCTATTCTAAATAAAGCAATAAATCTTTGGAAGATTATACAGCTTTTTGTGACAACTGGAAACCGTCTTCTACATTTTATGCCTGAAATTCGAACTATTTAAACTACTCTTCTTTTATAAGGCACCTTTCAAGAGTTACTTTTTATGTAGAGGTCCCGCACTGTCCATATATTTTTATTGAAGCAGCTTTGGGAAGAAGCAAATCTGAACCAAAGAATAGGCAGAAGAAGGATGCCTGGTCATTCAATAAAATAAAAAGTCTACAGCAGTAATTTTAGAAACTGTAGAAATGCCAAGAAAGGAAAGGTAAAGAAATGGCTTAGCTTTAGAAACAGTTTCCAATGCACGTATCATGGTAGAGCTTTAAATAAATATACATTCCAAACAAATTACAAAGTTATATGGTGTTGAAAAGCTATACAGAATGGTATTAACTATTCTTCCATGTTATATTTCCCTCTTGCTTAGCATTTTTGGTTAAATTTAAGTCAAATTCCAGTCAGTGTGCCTGAGTTTAAACTACAGGCAATTTAGTTGGGGCCCATTTTTGCATAAGAAATGTGATATACATGGCTTTTTCTAAGAAACAAGTTTACATTGATTTGATATTGAGAGACAGGGACTTCAGTAGGATTTATAACTCAGTAGAATTATATAGGATTGTGCTTAAGCATCTACACACCCAGTTGTAATATATCCTATCCTATCCTTGCCAAATGATAGGCACATAATTAGCATTCTTCCTTGTCAAACCATCAGATTTAAACGGTTCTCTAACTTTTATTTTCTTGTTTCTAATTTGCAATTATTCAGTTTGCCAGATTAACATGGTGGACTAGATACAGTGAAATACCTGAAAAAGACATGGAGAGTTGCACCCATCAAAATATAGAACATACTTCCCAAAAAGAGAAGGATTCAGTGATTTCGTCATTGGAGAACATAGATTTAACAGACAAAGAACCTGACGGTATGTAACATTTCCTTCCTTCCTTCCTTCCTTCCTTCCTTCCTTCCTTCCTTCCTTCTTTCCTTCTTTCCTTCTTTCCTTCCTTCCTCTCCCCACTCCAGTTTACAAAAATAAATAATAACACTAATCCTAACCACTTATCCCCACTAATTCAAGGGACCACATTTTGAAAAATAATCAGCCTCTATACGCCCCTTTTACAAAAAACACACACAGAGGTCTTCACAATTGTAGATCACACAGGGATTTATAGGATAGAGTTAAAAAAATTTCCAGTCAAAATCCAAACCAAATTATGGCAATTTGGGTGGGTTTTATTTTATTACTTGAGCCTTGAAATGCTTCACAAGTTTGGCTATGAGAGAAATGTCATCGGCATACCATAAATTATTGATGATTCTTCCTCTGATTTTAAAACCACATTCTTCTTCTTTCAATCCAGCTTCCTTTTTCATATATACTCAGTGTATAGACTGAATAAATAATGGGAGAGTATATAGTCTTGTTTCATTTCTTCGCCACCCTGAAGTCATTTTTAAAAAATATTATTTTTATATTACTAGACATAATTTTATTCAAATGCAGTTTTCCATTTTCTACATTGAGAATACAGTAAATGACTGATGGTATATGTATAAACACTTATAATAAAACAATAGCTTTCCTATCCCCACTCTAGTTCTTGCTGATCTAAGTTGATCAAATACAGGTAGTCCGCAATTTACGTCCACAACTTAGCCCTCAATTTATGTTGCTGAGAAATTTGTTAAATGAGTTTTGCCCCATTGTATGACTTTTCTTGCCACATTTGTTAAGTGAATCACCACAGTTGTTAAATGAATTCGGCTTCCCCCATTGACTTTGCTTGTCAGAAAGTCACAAAAGGGATCACGTGAATCTGGGACACTGCAACCATCATAAATGTGAGTCAGTTGTCAAGCATCTGAATGCAAATCACATGACCATGAAGATGCTTCAATGGTCATAAGTGTGAAAAATGGTCATAAGTCACTTTTTAACTTTGAATGGTCAATAAATGAACTGATGTAAGATAAGGACTATCTGTATCTACTCTCTACTTATAACCGGTGACTTTTCATTCATGAATTGTGCACTTAGAATTCTCTGACCCATCATTTAGTGTCTGAGAACTAAAGTTAAAATTTATGGACCCTTTAAATTCCAATTGCTTGAAGTAAGTAAATTATCAGAGGTACAGTAAAGTAAAAAAGAAGTATCTTAATTACAATCTGTGGTTCTTCATTTTGGGAGCATTCAAAAGAATTAAATTTGATAGCTACTAAGAAGTGACAAGAAGGAAACCAGACTTTGTAATCTGAAGTTCCAGTGGGCACTTTAATTCACATTTGAAAAGCTGTTGAGACTAAAGTTGTTAATTATTTGTCACCTTTGTTTGCATATAATCCATCTCATCTGTCCTCACATCTGAGGATCAACAGTTATCTTGATTATTAGGTTATTAGCACCAATTGTAAAAGAAATGTAACATCTTTTCATAAAACTGTATCATTGCATTATTACAGAAAGGCTGTATGTGGGTGTGTTTATTTTATTCTCATACATAGTTCTACAAGCTCTTGGAAGCGAGAACAAAGTTGCCAATTAAGATTTACAGTATAATACCCATAGAAGAGAGCCAGCTTCATGTACTCATTAAAAGTATTGGAGTAGAAACGAGGTGAATGTGATTTCTAGTGTTGTCTTAGGCACAAAGCCACTTGGGTGACCTTGGGCCAGTCACTCTCTCTCAGCCCTAGGAAGAAAGCAATGGCAAATCACTTCTGAAAATGTTGCCAAAAAACTTGCATGGACTTCTTCAGGCAGTTACCAAAAGTTAAGACTGACTAGAAGGCAGGAAAAAAAATGACATATGAGGCTTTTCCATGACAAATTTTATACTTAAGAGTTTGAACCACAAATCATTAGACATTCTCCCAAAATTGGGTACCATTGAGGGTTATATAGTTTTCCTTAAACAATTTTGGACAACTCATGACTTAAAGAGAGGTTGTGTTGTGGCCCGCCAGCGGCCTGCGCGGATCATGGCTGATCCCAACAACGAGGAAGCTGGTGTGGTGTCGCGCCAGCAGCCTGCGCAGCCAGCGCTCGCGTCGGACAGCGAGGAGGCTGAAGAGGATGTGATGCCAGAGGCAGAGACTCAGACAGGGCCTTCAGAACCTCCAGAGGCTCCTTCCAGTGGAGAGAGCGAAGTGGAGGAGCCTCTCCTTAATGCTCAGGCACGCAGGGCTGCCAAAAGGCAGGAGTGGCTACTCAGGAGGAGGAGGTCTACTCGAGAGTAGGGCCTGAGGATAATTGGCCACTCCTTTAGCCTATTTAAGTCACACGCAGCTAGTGCTTTCTTGCTAGAAACAACGTCTCATTACTACAGAGCATCTTGGAAAGCAAGCGACTTCTCATATCTGGTTTTCTGGGCTGGTTGCCAACCTTTGTCGGACTTTATTCTTAATAACTTTGATAAGGACCCTCTGCACGGGAAGCCTGCATTCTTGAAAGGGGTTTGTTTGGAATTAAACAGTGTTTGTGAAGCTTGGTGTGTGTCACATTCTCTGGGAATCCGAAGCTGGGGCAGAACAGGTTGCCTTGTTGTTTTTCTGGGTAACACCCTCCCTCCTTTCCTTCCTTCCTTCCTTCCTTCCTTCCTTCCTTCCTTCCTTCCTTCCTTCCTTCCTTCCTGCTTGCCTGCCTGCCTTCCTTCCTTCCTTCCTTCCTTCCTTCCTTCCTTCCTTCCTTCCCTCCATCCTTCCTTCCGTCCTTCCTTCCGTTCTTCCTTCCTTCCTTCCTGTAGGAAATGTGTGGGATAAATAAGATCTTATTTATCCCACACATTTCTGTCTTTAGCAGCTGTGTAGAAAGGAGACCTTTGATATGCACACATAAGAAGAACTTGCTTCTTCTGAATGGTTCTGGAAAGATATTGGAGCTTCTTTGTTTCTCATCTGCCCATCCCAAGAGAAATGCAGATTTTCAGCAGATGAGGCTTTCCTTGGCAGGCAGACACTGTTAAAAGGACAGGAGTCAAGAGAGACAAAGGGTGGGAGAACACACAACAGTCCTATTCCCTGGTGATTGTGCAAAGCCAGCATGCATAGAAAATTAGAGACCCTCATAATTGGTTAACACAAAGTTAATGCTCTGTAAGCAGTTGCAGCTGAGACTAATCAGAATGTAAATAGAATTAATTTGCTGGAGAGAATTTGCTGAAAGTAGACTGAATGAACAATCCAGGATTTAGCTGCACTTCTTAACGAAGTAGTTCAGAACTAGAGTTCTTCTTATATGTACCAAAAATGATAAGACTGAACTTTATGGGGGTTTTTTCTCCAAGGAAGATCAGTCAAGGCAACAAGCTCTTCATGGAAGGTTCAATCCAATGATGAACCAGACAAAAACCAGAGGGAGCCTTTTTCTATGAGCCACATTTCTCCTCCTCCTTCTTCCTTTTGCTTTGTAGGCTGCTGGAGTAGGCACAACACTGTTCTTGAGAGGTTGGGAACTTTTGGGACTGTCCCAGGGACATATGATCAGCATTAATGGCTTTCCAGCCAACTTCTGACAAGCAAAGTTAACTTTAAGCCAGATTTGTGTAGCAACCACGTGATTCACTTAGCAATTGCACTAAAATAGAATAGAATAGAATAGAATAGAATAGAATAGAATAGAATAGAATAGAATAGAATAGAATAGAATAGAATAGAATAGAATAGAATAGAATAGAATAGAATTCTTTATTGGCCAAGTGTGATTGGACACACAAAGAATTTGTCTTAGGTGTATATGCTCTCAGTCAGTGGTGGGTTCCTCCCGGTTCCGCCCTGTTGCGCCGAGCCGGTAGCGGTGACAATATGATGTCACCAAACCAGTTCTCTTTGTTCAGGAGCTGGGCCCTCCCACCCACCCACCCCTGCATTATTCTTACCTTTTATTTGGCCCCGCCCCCGATTTTTCGCTGCCTCCTGAGTCCCAGCTGATCGGCTGGAAGGAAAAAGCTTTTAAACTCTTGCTGCAGGCTTCAAAGGGCCACCCTACAGCTGATCAGTGTTAAAAGGCAGTGTGGTGGTAGACCGGTGCCTCCAAAAACAAATGGGTAGACCAGGACACTCCAAGAACAAATTGGTAGGCTGGTACAGTTGGGAAAGCAATTAAAAGCCTGGTAGACCAGTACCTCTGCTAAATCCTAAAGAATTGTCACATGACCATCAAACCACGCCCACAAAATAAGCCACACCCACAGAACCGGTAGTGAAAAAAATTTAGAATCCACCCCTGCTCTCAGTGTACATAAGGAGAATAAAATACATTCATCAAGAATGAAAAGATACAGCACTTAGTGATAGTCAAGGTTACTATTAAGCTATCAAATCATACTAGGAAACAAATAAAAACAATATAAATTGAGAGATATAAGTGACGTGGTTATAGTAATAAGTGGGAAGAGATAGCTACTAGTAAGGAAGAGAAGAATAATAGTAATACAGTCTTAGTAAATTATTTGACAGTGTTGTGGGAATTAGTTGTTAAGCAGCGTGATTGTATTCGGTGGCAAAAAGATCGTAAATGGGCCCGACTCATTTAATAACTGCTTTGCATAGCAACAGAAATGTTGGACTCAGTTATGGTCATAAGTTGTGGACTACGTATAACTTCATTGTTCATATCCATCCTTCGCTATTTTAATGCTGTTTTTCAAATATATGTTACATGCCTGTTCCAGTGTATCTATAAGCACTATATAGGGGGAAAAACCAACCTCCAATGCATGCTAATTTATTCTTTTCTCTCTTACAGAAGTGAAATATCCTGTCTGGAAAAAACTTTATTTCTGGTTCTGTGGAATTTCTGTCAATCCCAAATCCACTTTAACCAGAGAAGAGGAAGCAGCAGCTCAGAAGAAGCTCACCAACATCAAGGAAGAGCCAGTGTGGAAAGCTGTTTGTAATAGCAATGCCATTATTCTTTTAGCTATCAATATCTTTTTATGGGGTTACTTTGGATGAGCTGAGTAAGCTCCTAAAGAAACTCAAAAGATTAGGTTTAGTTTAAAAGAACAACAGAAGCGGTAGATGATAAAAATGGACATTCCTTGAAGAAACGAGTTATAAATTGTTGTTTAGACCAGTAAATGGACCATGAGTACTGGTAATGATTTGCAACCCAAGGCCTAGCTTACTTTTATTTGGTCTTTGGCCTAATTTGAAAAGATTGAAAACAAACTATTCAGACTTGAAGAAAAAGCAATCTCTCCTTTTCATGTCAGCTTGTAGTTTTAGCTTTTAGTTTTCAAACTCCGTATTTCTGTCGGTGAAGTAAGAAGCAGACTTGACGTACCTCAAAGGATTTTTGTAAAACAAGATAAACTTCAAATAAATACCAAAGGTTTTCTTATAGAGATTTCTTGTCATTGTATAATACTTTGTTCTAAACCCTGAATAAGCCTCTCCTTTAAGAAATAAAGGGTAGTATAAAGGTAATATTTACATGAATTATCTTGGAGCCACAAAAGCTCACATGAAAAATTCTCAAAAAGAACTACAGTAATGCAGTTGAAAGACTGCGTAGTGACATAATATTTTCCAGTCTAGAATTCACTGCAGCAGATATGATGAAATTGTCCATGATAGCATTTCCTGCAATAACATTGCTGTTATTTAAACCTATTGTTCGTGCTGAAGCAGTGACTCAAATCAAAGAGGTTGCAGAACGTTAATTTCTTCTTCCCTGCATAGTTTTGGGTCCTTATTTCTGACCTGGGGGCAGTTCTTGATTTAGTCTCCTGAATCGCCAAGCTAAGACCTCAACCACTCCTCTTGGGATCAGTGCACTCCCAGAATTGATGATAAAATGTTGTTTACATCGACATCTCAATGCAACAGTCTTTCTGTATCTAATCAGATATGGATTATTTTTCTGATTCAAGTCTTCACTGACATAAATTGTGTTAATCATTTTATTGACATCATTAATAAACCTAGTAAGAACTAATATAAACCAAGCTAAATGAAAAAAGAACTGCAAAAAATGAGGGGAAAAAAGGAAGAAATAGAAAAAGAAAAAAAGTGGAAAAAATATTTTTTAAAAAGGGTGAAAAATTAATATAGATAGTCCTGGATTTACTAGCACAATTGAGTTCAAAATTTCCATTGCTAAGCAAAACAGTTAAGTGAATTTTGCCCCAATTTATGAACTTTCTTACCATAGTTTTGAAGTGAATCATTGCAGATGTTAAAGTTAGTTGTTAAGTCAATAGCAATAGCAATAGCAGACTTATATACTGCTTTACAGTACTTTACAGCCCTCTCTAAGTGGTTTACAAAACCAGCATATTGCCCCCAACAATTTGGGTCTTCATTTTACGGAAGGATGGAAGGCTGAGTCAACCTTGAGCTTGGTGATATTTCAACTGCCAAATTGCAGGCAGCCGGCAGTCAGCAGAAGTAGTCTGCAGGACTGCACTGTAACCACTGCGCCACCGTGACTCAGTGGCTTCCCCACTGGCTTCGCTTGTCAGAAGGTTGCAAAAGGTGATCACATGATTCAAAGACACTGCAACTGTCATAAATATCAGCCAGTTACCAAGCATCCTAGTTTTGATCAGGTGATTATGGGGATTCTGCAAGGTTGTGAGTGTGAAGAAGGGTCATAACTCATTTTTCCAGTACTGTTGTAGCTTCAAGTGGTCATTAAACAAATGGTTGTAAGTCAAGGACTACCTGTATGGGAGTATATTAGTTTGGGAGCAACTTCTTTCTTATTCTCTTTGTGGGATGGCATACATTAATGTTCCAGAAGGCAGAAGCCACAGAAGAAAATGTTCTTCTTGTGGAATTTATAGAAGAAGACAAGAGGTTACTTGCCCTTATAGAGAATCTCTGCACCAAAACGCTACACTGCCATAGAGCCTTTACTAGTGGGATCTGAATGTGGTGGCAAGTCTGTTGCTCTTTAATAGATTGGATTCATGCTGTTGAGCCACAATAACAGGAGCATTCTTTTAGAGCAGGAGTCCCCAATCCCTGGTCCATGGACCAGCACCGGGCCATGGCATGCCAGCAACCAAGCCACGCAAACAAGTGAAGCCCTGTCCGCGGGATGCAGGCAGCACACGAAATCACACTCTCTCTGGTCCATGGAAAAATCTTTCTCCACAGAACCGGTCCCTGGTGCCCAAAAGGTTGGGGGCCATTGTTTTAAAGAACACTCAACCTTGGCACTGCTTGTATCACCATAACAAACAATGTTTCAGTATTTATCAATTTAACCGCACAGATTACTTTCAGACTCCAGCTGCATGCAGGCATTTGTGGATCACGGCAACCTGCATATATTTTTATGTTTTTCTATACGTCTCACAAAATAAGTTATTAACAGTATAGGAGACATGTATGTCGCAAACAATTGTAGTGATTTGAGTTATAACTGAGAACCAAATCCATAGGCAGCAGACGTTTTTAAGGAACTCAATCTATATTTCGTTACTAATCATTGCTGCTAGGGCTACGTCGATCAGCAAATGATTATCATTCATTTTCTTGACAAATCTATCAAGGTCATTCATTGCTGCTCCGGGAAAAAAGGTTCTTCTTTTAAACTAAGATGAATGGCTTGCTGGGGTTTTTTGGTCAGGCTGACTGAGCAAAAGGAAATGAAATTAACAACAAATGTCTTACAAATATGTCATTTCACTAATTCATTGGGAAAAATGTTTTAAAATGTTATTGTGTTATATTTCATTCAAACTAGTTGCTTGGTTAGGCAATTTTTTTAGTATACGTAAGCAAAACAAATTTGCAAAAAAATAAGGAAGACGAACAGCAAGTCTATAAATTGCTTTTTGTTTTTTATTTTAAATGCACAGAAAATTAACAAGATACTTGCTTACCAGTTAAGGCACTTATAACATTACAATCTATGTTGTCCAATATTCAAAAAGTGCTCAATGCTCATTCAAATATAAAAGACTCTGTGCTTTTAAGAGACCATTTATGTAACTGATATGCATCCCAGTTCTTTTTTAAAATACTCAGATTTATTCAGAGATTAAACTGATGATTGGTGTTGCTATATATTCATGAGTATTTGGGAATATTTTGTGACACAGTAACCCACTAGTAAAGGCTCTATGGCAGTGTAGAGTTTTGGTGCAGAGATTCTCTATAAGGCCAAGTAACCCCTTGTCTTCTTCTATAAATTCCACGAGAAGAACATTTTCTTTTTCTGTGGCTTCTGCCTTCTGGAACATTATACCCCTTGAGGTCAGATCTGCACTCAGTTCTTTGGCCTTCCGAAAGGGCTGGAAAACTTGGCTCTGCCCATTGGGGGCATTTCACATTAGAGATGATTAAGGCTGAGATAAGACTCTACCTCCACACCCTGTGTATCTTGCTCTCCTTCTCGCTGTCTTTGTTCATTTTAAGTCTATTTTAATGTTAATATTTATTACTTTAATTTTATTACATAAAATGAAAATGAATGTACTGAGAAGAGACCAGTAACCAGTTGAAGTCAGAATATGCACACGTCAGTTGCAGTCCAAGAATTTGGCAAAAGGAGAGTCCAAAGTATGTCTGCAGGTCAAGGAGAGCAACATAGTAATAAAAGTTCAAGAGATCAAAAGAAAGTGACAAAGGAGCACAGGCAGTGGTGAAATCCAGCAGGTTCTGACAGGTTCTAGAGAACCGGTAGAGGAAATTTTGAGCAGTTCAGAGAACCGGTAGTGGAAATTTTGAGTAGTTCGGAGAACCAGCAAATACCACTTCTGGCTGGCCCCAGAGGGGGGGTGGGAATGGAGATTTTGCAGTATCCTTCCCCTGGAGTGGGGTGGGAATGGAGATTTTGCAATATCCTTCCCCTGCCATGCCCACCAAGCCATACCATGCCCACCAAGCCACGTCCACAGAACCGGTAGTAAAAAAAATTGGATTTCATCACTGAGCACAGATATCTGGGCTGGAAAAAACTGAACATCTACTAATTGGCAGCAAAAAGTTATAATAATTTACTTGTTATTAGATTTACATCCTGTCTTTATTTGTACATTCAAAGTGGGATGCAGAGAAACATAGAATCATAGGATTGGTCTTCTAGTCCTCCAAGGGAAGGATGATATAAAGCAAGAGATCTTATATCAATCATGCCAGACAAGTGGACGTTCAATCTTTTTTGAAAACCTCCACCAATGGAGCATCCTTAACGCTGGGAGGCAAGCTGTTCATAATGCTGAATTATCATTATTATTAATATTATATAATATATAATGTTTATTATGAATTATGTACATTATTGAATTATAATAATAATTAATATAAAATGCTCACATCTCCTATTCTGCCCACAGCAGCAACTTGTGAGATAGGTTGTGTTGAAAGAATATGACTGACCCAAAGTCAACCTGCCAACTTTTATACCTAAGAGAGGATTAGAATCATGGTGCCCCAATTTCTGCTCCAGTTCCTTAACCACTGTACCAAACTGGCTCTCATAATGTTCAGTGTTTCTTTGCTGCCATCTAATGGCGATACGGATTTTTTGGCAGTGATATGATACACCTAGTACAGGCAAGAATGATCCAAGTCGCAATTTTGCATGTCACAAATGTTCTTTTGAGCAACATGACTAGTTTGTAATGTGTTATTTAAGTTTAGCTAATGTTTATTAGGACTTCCAAACTATTCCCACTATTGCTTTCAGAAAACCTATTTTTAAAGTTTGATACTGTTCATCAGCATGCAATCTCTAATTCTCATCATGGTAGCTGCAACAGTCTTAAACAGAATTAGAGGATCCAAGGGGCCAAGATCATCAGTTTCCATGCAATTTACACTTTGTTAAACTGGAGTACTTTGAGAAGGCTACAAGCAAAAAGCTATGGGGAAGTCATGAAATAGAAACTCTTGTCCATGTTATTCTGTTTCATGTAACAGATGATTTAAGATTCGTACATTTCAGAAGCGTAGCAAAATCAGGCTTCTAAACATTTACCTACAGGTTTTGAAAATGTGTGCTGGTTTTAAGTAGGTTCTGCTATGGCACTGAATTTGAGAGCTGATTCCTCCAGAAATTTCTCAAGCAGAATTTCTTTTGACTCTTATAGAATTTATTCTCATCAAACCTGTGGTTAAACATAGTTTACACAGGGGAGCATGATGGAGTAATTTATTTATTTATTTATTTATTAATGGAGCTTGTATGCCGCCCTATCTCCAATGGACTCAGGGCGGCTCACAACAATTAAAACAAATTAAAACAATTGCTGTCCCTTCTGGGGAAGCTAATTTAAAAAAGGAATAATATCCCACCTCTAATTTTGAACTTTGTACAACTTTTATTATATATTTAAGAAACAGCATACAGACACATGAACAGTATAAAACACAGGTGTGACAGGAACTTTAAACAACACTAACCTATTTAATGAACAGGCTTCTAAGACATACAACACTTTTCTAAAGATCAGTACAGACTTAAAGCAAACCAACTCTACCTGCCTCCAGCCACTTTGCAGATATGCTTACGTAAATTCTCTTTGTTAATATCCTATCTAGCAGAGGTGGGTTTCAGCAGGTTCTGACCAGTTCTGGAGAACCGGTAGTGGAAACTTTGAGTAGTTCGGAGAACCGGTAGTAAAAATGCTGACTGGCCCCACCCCCATCTGCCTCCCAAGTCCCAGCTGTTCGGGAGGAAATGGGGATTTTGCAGGAACCTTCTCCTGGAGTGGGAAGGGAATGAAGATTTTACAGTATCCTTCCTCTGCCATACCCACCAAGCCACGCCCACTAAGCAATGCCACACCCACCAAGCCACGCCCACAGAACAGGTAGTAAAATTTTTTGAAACCCATCGCTGCTATCTAGCTGGCTTTTTGATTTGACCTTCACAGATCAGGTCTTCACTTGTCTCCTCCCCCTCCTCTCTCTGGCTGTTCAAATCTCTAATCCATTATGAGATCTCCTTGTTGGTAAACATGTCAATTGCCACAGAACTACATTGGCTGAGCTGCAAACTGATGCTCTGAAATTCTTGGCGTAAAGCTTGTGTTTCTCTTTTTTTCTTCTTCTTCATGTGCAATCTTTCGGTCAGCAGAGAATACATGTGTTCCTGACACTGTTCATTTCAAACATCCTTTCTTCTTTCTCTTGCTCCTTCTTCTCCCTTGCAATATCCCAGTTTGGGTCGTTCATTTGTTTCTAAGCTAGCTAATCATCTCTTCCCATTCAATCGGTTTCCTTTTCCTTATTGCTATTCCCATGGTGACTATCCGACCTTAGATGCTCAGCCTAGTTAAACTATATCCTACAGCTTAGGTATGTGTCTAGGGCCGTGATGGCAAACCTATGGCACGTGTGCCAGAGGTGCCACACAGAGTCCTCTCTGTGGACACATGCGCCATTACCAGCTGCTCTTCAGGTTTCCAGTGTGCACATGCTAAAAAATGGCCTGAAAACAGCCTGAAAAACGGCTTGAAAATGGCTCAAAAAATGGCCAAAAATGGCCAAAAGACAGGCATGTGCATGTCAGCCAGGTGGTCGCCGGTTTTCCGGTGCTCTGGTGCACATGAAAACCAGTTGGCCGGCGCACATGTGCATGCCAGCAAACATGCATGCACATGCTCACCGCCAGCTGGTCTTCGGGTTTCCGGCACTCTGGCGCACACATGCACACACATTCCGGTTTGGGCACTTGGTGCCAAAAAGATTCGCTATCACTGGTCTAGGGAGATCTGACTTATCTTTTTCCAAAATCTCTTTGTTTATTTGGCAACCATCTCGCAGCATTTTATTTCCTGCTTTCTGCAATTTATCTGCATGGTTTAACAAATGTAAGCACTTCTCATTTGTATCAACTTTACCAGGCAATAAGTATGAATTTCTGGTGGGAAACACAGGGGTGTATAAAACAGTTGCTTTTGCTTTGAAGATGATGATGCTCATAAAAGCTTTCGATTCAGACTGTGACAGTCACAGAAGAAAAAATAAAGGTTATGCACTTTCCCCAAGACATGTGTAACCATGACAAAATTGCACAAAATGGGTGAGGTAACTACAGAGCAATGAAAGGAGTAGGGATTCTTTGACAGAAAGGTAGGACAGTGCTGCTAAAGTGAACCTCATCACAAGTAACTATGGAATTGTCACATTACAACTCTGATTGTCCATTAAAACAACCAGCCAACTCTGACATGCATATAGATGGAAGAGTTTCCTTCAATGTTGTGGGCAATTTGTTTGAGCAATTTGATGTAACACTTATGGATGTTTTCCACTTGTTATTTTTTTTATCACAATGATCAGATAGAGTGTAAAATTAGGACAATGCATCAGATTGAATCAGGGGTGGCTTCAAAAATTTTAGCAAGAGGTTCTCTACCTGGTTGCTGGGTGGCCGTGGCCATGGTGGGCATGGCCTAGTCGGCCTCCTGCACCATGGCAGGGGAGGACGTTTTTGGCCTCCCCGGGCTCTGGAGGCTTTCTTCGAGCCTCCAGGAGAGCGAAAACAGCCTCCCCAGGCTTTGGAGGCCCTCTGGAGGCCAGAAACAGGCCCATTTCCAGCCTTCCTGAACTTCTGGTAGGCCTGTTTTTTGCCCTCCCTGAGCCTCCATGCGCACCCTGCACTTACCTGCATCCAAAATGGGCCATGTGGGGACTCCTGGGAGGGGAGGGGTGGCCTGAGTGGAGCCTGCCAGGAGTGGGATTTGGGGGTTCTCCGAACTGCACAGAATCTTAACTAGAGGTTCTTCTGAACCCCTATGAACCCCCAGCAACCCACCCCTGGATTGAATCCAGAATTCTTCAACAATTTGGAAAATCTCTTCCCATATTTCCAATGCAGAGAAATGTAAATCAGTTCACTCTTTCTCTACCCCTTTCTCCATCACTTGGAAAATCCCAGTTCACAAGATGTTCCATAGTATATGATAGAACAAGGATGTTTTGGATTCCTTGAATTTTTAATTCCAATTCTGAAGGGTTAGGAACAGAAGGCCTAGCACTATTTTTAAGAAGAGCTTGCTACAATATTTATTTTCTGTTAAGTGAAATCAAAACTGAGAAAAATAAAAAAACCGTATTCTTTCACAAAAGACTTAATGCAAGGAAAAATATGCTTTTCTCTGCTTTTGGCCCCAGATGTGTATGTGATACACAATTACTTTAAAACGTTTGTTTTCCCTATCAATAGTTTAAAATATGAGTTGCAAGGAAAAGTTCCACAAAGCAACAAAAAAACCTTCTGTCCACTTAACATGTGGGACTTGTTATTTTCTCTGTCAGCAAAATGGTTTACATCTGATGAAAGAAGAAACATTCTGCTGGAAGCTCCGACAAGTATCGGTTTCAATTTTTTATTAACCTATAGCCACTGTCTCTGAAGACTTTCAGACAGCCATGAGTAAGATTACTGTTATAATTTCTTTGAGTCCTTAGGGCTAAAAAGTTTGGAGAACTTTAAAGGTTATTCTGGGAAAAAAGACAGTTGAAGAAGTTTGGTTTACTTTAATCTGAAGAAAAGAGGGAGGGAGGGAGGGAGGGAGGGAGGGAGGGAGGGAGGAAGGAAGGAAGGAAGGAAGGAAGGAAGGAAGGAAGGAAGGAAGGAAGGAAGGAAGGACCAATCAGGTTCATACTGAAACAGTGCTGCCTATTTTTCTTTGATTCCTATCATTGATTTTCCATGAACCTCTTATTTACAGTATGTAACAGGCAGATTTTCCAAATATGTTTTGTGCGAATAGAATAGAATTCTTTATTGGCCAAGTGTGATTGGACACACAAGGAATTTGTCTTGGTGCATATGCTCTTGGAATACATAAAAGGAAAGATACATTCATCAAGGATCATAAGGTACAATATTTAATGATAGTCATAGGGAACAAATAAGCAATCCAATTCAGCTTATGTTCAATGTGCAACATCGGTGTGCCCCAACATTTTCTCTAGAAGATCCAGAATGAATAATTCTTACACACATGTCAAAATGGGGTATTCGTGTTAGAAAGAAGGCATATTATGAAAGCAAATTCTAGAGGTCCTCAAATTTCAGATATTCACCTTATGTGCTGTATGGACTTTGTGGCATTCACAAGAAAAGAAAATAGAGTCCTATGGAAAGATACAACTTGTTTTATCTATGGTAAACAGATTCCAAAATATTCCATCTCAGAGATGTGGACCAATGGGGACAAATGTACTAGGTGAATGAGATCCTGGAATCAGAAAAATCTGAAACATGGCACCTGGTCTTCAAAATTAGGGGGTTGTCTAGAAACCTCATTGTTTTCTCCTGCAACAATTCATACCACTTTTCTTTTGACAGCTTTGTGAAGGGAATGGCATCCCATTCCAGAAAATGGAATCTAATCAAGAACATGATAAACAAAGAAGCATTCTCCAATAGTATTAATGTCCATTAGGAAATCTTCAGCTTTCACAAAGATGAAAGACTACTGTCTTTTCTCTATGTACAGAGGCATCACAATATATATTCTGTGAAATATACCACAGTGCTACCTTGGGTGGGTTTACTTATGATCCTGATTTGAAATTCCAATGATCAGTCCCTCCCCCACAGCCATTTGACTGCACTTTGGGTGCTTGGCAACCAGAATGCATTTACAACTGTTTGCAGCCTCCCCTAGTCACATGATCAGTGTTTTACAAGTTTTGCCCCAAACCAGTATTACTTAATTTTTTGGCAAAAATGGCCCATAGTGAACCATGGGTTTGCTTAATGACCAGGAAGTTTGCTTAATGACCACTGGAAAAAAGGTTGTAAAATAGACAGTCATTAGTTTGACCATAATGGGCAGGCTCTATTATGGTCGTAACTCAAAGACTATCTATACCAGAAACCTCAGCCCTGGTGTTTGATGCTAATGCATTCATCCACTGCATACAATCTGCACATGGTATTATTAAGAAACTCCCATATGCTTATTAAGCCAATTATCCAATTGGTCAACTTAATGTAGATTCTTTATGACTGCAAGAACTAGACTATCTTCCAGCATTTAGGAGGTTTCTTTTTATCTCTGACAAGTTTCCCAAAATAGAATAATGGGGGTATAGTGTAAGTTGAGTTGCCTTAGTGCCAAGATACTTCTTCCACAAATGTCAGGGAGAGAAGCTAATTGAACTCTGAGCATATGGAGCTTTGCTGACAGAGCTAAGAAACCAGTTCTGCATGAACAGCAAGGAACATCTTGAAGCATGCAAGACATATGTGTTTGAGATAAAAGATTGAAGTGTTTCATAATAAAAAAGGACAAAGTGAACTACAAGTGCTGTATAAAATTTTAATTAAAAAGTGGTTTCACCCTTCAACATGACTAGGCAATATGCTACACAGATGGAATTTTACATTTTAATGATTACCCATGCCCATAAAAAAGATGAGACAAATAAAAACTTTAAAAAAAAAAACCCAGAAGCTAGAATGTATGTAAATATTAGATGATTGTGTGGAAAATGAGACAAGGAAGAAAAGCCATTTTTGGCAAATGTTTACTTTTGGAGAGCCAAAAAACCCCCCACATTTACACAATTCTAGCCTTTGAATCTTTCACCCTGCATGAAATCTTCCCTAACTATCCTCTATTGAAGACCAACAGGAATAACCATTTTTAAAAGTGGGATGGATGAAGGTCAATGTGCTAGTAAGTTTTAACTCTTGTGCTTACACTTGAACAACCATCTTCAGCTTCTTTCTATGATGAGCTAGATCCCAGCTTCCATACGCGAAACCTATGGTGGAGAATACCAAGACCCATAGTTCATCAGCATCTGGAAAGCTTCTGGTTTACCATCCATGGCTACAGGAATGCTTAATGCTTCAGAGAAAGCAATCAATGAGTGATGGCTTAAGACCATGTGACCTTGTAAGTAGACATAGTTTATGAATATCTGAAGAATGGATCAAATAAAACAATTGCTTTTATTTCTATGATTATATATGGGTATATTCATGTGGCCTTGCATGCATGTACTGTATCTGAACAACTATATAATCCATATTCAGTCCATATTAATTATTACATCTTATGATCAGTAAAATAGTTATTATTAATGGGTTGCCATCCTTTGAAAAGGCAACTTTTCAAAACTTTGGCTTCGCATATTATCGCTTATAGCCTAAAACTCTTCCTTTTTTGTCAGTTGGCAAGATCGCAGGGCATATTTCTGTTTTAGTAGACAACCTCATACTTTGTCTCCATTAAGGATTTTAATTGAAGGCCATTGTTCAAGTACATTTATTTTTGTCCAATCCATTTTAATAGTTCTCTGTAAATTTTCCTATTGGACATTATTAAATCCTTTTTGCTACTTGTAATATAAATCAACTTTAGCAAATCTTTAAAATCTAATGAATTTATAATTGCTAGAGAAGCACCATTGTATTTTAATGTAGGTCAAACAGACATTCAGAAATGCAGGAACTCTGCAAACTTAAGATTTACTTTCTCTAGGGTTTGGTGCTTTCTACCATATCATCAGCAGTCAATACAGTGTTTCATGTTATATATTACTTCAGAGACAGGCAAACAAGCTATTGAACCTGGTGATCCCGAGCCCAAGAAAAATAAAATAAACATTTTAATATAAAGAATAGTACACACTGTTACTATAGCATAGAAGAATCTATGTACGGATTATAGTTTCGCCCAGACTGTTAATACCTTTACACTTAAATTCTTTTTTTTTCAAGATCAGATTTTTGAGATTATTGGATTCTAAACCTGCTACAAGAGAAGGAATTTTTCGAGGTCAAAAGGGTTATTCAGAGCTGCTTACGATAAGCAGAACCGAGCTTCCACTCAGTGACTTACTTACTTACTTACTTACTTACTTACTTACTTACTTACTTAATTTATTTATTTATTTCACAAAAAGAAAAGCTTTGGAATAATCTTCGAGAAGGATGCCTGAGATTGATGTAATTCTTGATCTGCATTCTCTCAGGAGTTTACAGGCCTTGTTTTCATTCTTCATCCAAATCTCTTACTGAGGTGGCTGGAAAAAGATTTGGTATTTCGACATAGATGCTGTTAGTTCTTGACATATGTGGCTTTGAGCTCAACTGCAGCCCAGCTCACTGTGTTTAAGCGTATTTCAGTCTTTACTGCTCCCCAATTATTCCAATAACATAGAGAAACGCAATGGTACAAATAAAATTTTGATAGGCTCTGGAAACGCACTGAGGGGCTGAAGAGAACTCAGGAGTGTGATATCCTGAACATCATCAAGTCATTTTAAAAGACCTCACCTTTCAGGTGTGCAGGAAAAAGACTGCTATTTGAGCTCTAAATCAGGAAAAATTGAGAAGACCACAAACAGAAAGCTCCCAACCCATAAATATGAGCCTTGCTGGGTCTCTGCAGACTCTCTGACCGATTTAACATTCGGTTCCATCAGACGAGGAACAGCAGCTGTTTAATTTTGACAACTACATGATTAAAAACCAATAAACCAGGAAGGCCACAGTACTATTTTTTTTTAGGTGCCGGGCCTCTTAGAAACAGTAGCTTTTTTTAATGTAGTGATAGATCACTTCTGTGACAAAAACTGTCAAAACATCACAAACAATACATTTTGTTATTGTTGTAACCCTGAACGGAGCAGAGACATTGCTCCTTGTTTTTATTTGCAAAGTCAAAGCACAAACTCAAACGTTGAACAGGTTAAAAGACTTCCTGCTGTCAAAATTACCCCTCTGATTTGGCCAAATTAGGGAGGGGAGCAGTGGTGGGTTGCCCCCGGTTTGGACCGGTTCGCAAGAACCGGTAGTAAAACCGGCAGCAGGCCCCGCCCACCACCCTGGATGTTGTCATCAGCGATCTGCACATGCGATCCCATTGTGAACCAGTAGTAAAGGTAAGTAGAACCCACCCCTGGAAGGGAGGGGCAGGGAGGGAGGGAGGGAGAACCTCAAAACAACAAAAAGAAAAAACATTAAAGAAAACTATAAAGCACACTACTTTTCCATGATGAAAATTTTCCTTGAGATTTTTGAAATGCAATTTCTATTGATAGCAACTATCAATAGAAAAAAGAGGAAGAAAGAGGTGTCAGTCATCGTCATCAAAGGTCTGGGCAGAGTCAAGTCATTAGGGCTCTTCAAAATCCAATAGGGTTGTAGCTTTTTAAATTTTGGGGGAAGTGAAGTGAAGTCCCCAACCTTTCGGACCTCAGGGACCATTAAATTCATAATTTTAAATCCTGTGGCCCACTAATATAATCTGCCTAATGACTGGTTGGGTGGGCGTGGCTAGGTGATCATGTGACTGGGTGGGCATGGCCAACTTGATGTCACTCACATGGACTGGCGCCTCACTGGCTTCTACTCACCCCTCCCCTCCCAGCCACTCCTCTCCTGCCCGCCCGGGCTCCTTAGGGCCCCAACAGAAAGCAGTTGTTGAAGCTAAGCAGCCACCATGAGAAAGAGTGGGCAAAACAGCTGGCTCAGTTCAAATTGGATCTGACCAAGAAGGAGGCTCAGCAGAAGCACCTCACTGAGGACTACGAGCATAGGCTTTCCAAGCAGAGGGAAGACCTGCAGGAGTGCAAGGCCAGGTACCGGTGTCTGGAGGCTCAGTGGGCTGAGATGGTCAGCCAGTTCCAGGCCATGATGCAGTCCCACTGGAACAAGGTCCTCCGGCTCTTCGCCACCAGCAACGCTTCCCTCCAGCCTTTGCCCAAAGCCCCACACCAGGAGACTGAAGCAGACCCCAAGTCAGAATTTCTGCCCCGCTCTGACCCGCAAAAAACGCATTGTAAGCTGCCCTGAGTCTCTGGAGAAGGGCGGCATATAAATAAATAAATAAAAAAGACTCCAAAGGGAGAGACTCTGCAGCAACACAAATGTTCATTGCACTTATCTGTCCCAGGGTCCGTAGTTTGAGGATCCCTGATTTAGTGCAATATTAAAAAATGCAAATAATTTTTCTGCGGACCACCAAAATTTTCTCACAGACCACCGGTGGTCCACGGACTACCAGTTGGTGACTGCTGAGTTAGATAATAGATAGATGAGAGATGAGACAGAAAGACAGACAGACAAATGGATGGACATTGCTATATATCAGCTCAACTGAAATTGCATTGGTTCAGCAAAAGAAAAGATCCAACAAAACAAAGCCCAAAATTCATAGGTGGAATTACAGGTGTTAAAACACCTGGCAGAATTCACTCCTGATATAGGAAACAGTTCCTGTTAGATGACGGTTAATGTACTTCTTCTATCTCTTCTCCTAGAAACACAAGATGATTCACTAGTACAATACCAAACAGCTGATTTAAATAATCTGCAAAGCAAATTTTAGTAATAGAGCCCCACAGTGGATTCATGTATGGGAAATAAACTTCATGCATAACAAATGAAAGCTAGAGAACCTTAACTACAGAACACAATGAAATTAAAATAAAAAACTACTATAATAATAAATTGCTGGAATATAAAAATAACAGAAAAATAAGCAAAAAAATTGATTCAAAATGAAACAAAAATAAGAAGATCAGTAACAGTGATGTCGTTGCTTATATATTGTAACAAAATGCATTAATTTCTTTATAAGATGTATGTTACACTTATTGATTAAACAACAAAAATGAAGTTTAAATTCTAGAGAGAGGATCAGAACATTTGGAATGAATAAGGAGACAAAGCAAATAACCTGAAAGTAGAAGAAAGACATGATAGAAAAAATCTAGTTAGAAGGAGAAATTAGGAAGCCACTCTGGCCACAGATATCAGGTCTCCATGATTCTGCCAAGCCCTTCAGATTACTGACTCATTAACAAAGGGTAGAAAATAAAGTGCAACGAAAAGTTACGAGATTTGGGGGCTAGAGATCCTTAGCATGAAGTGTTCTGTGATTTATAAGGTACGTATATGAACACTCAATTCCTTTAGCTAGCACTATTTTCCATATTGGAAGAAATATGAAAAAAGTCAAATTATGGTAATACTTTGCAGACAAATTTGGCTTTCTGTAACATCCAGAAGTGGGCTTCACATAATTTTATCACCGGTTCACCATGCACCGAAAATGTGAGTGTGCGTGCCTTCTGCACATGCGCCCGGCCTTCTGAGCATGTGTGTGTGGCTTAGAAAACGTGATTAAACAGGACGGCATAGTACCAGGTGGGCGGGTGGGCCCACCTGCAGGTCGCCACTACCAGTTCGGGCAAACCGGTAGTGACGAACCGGCTGAATACCACCCCTGGTTAACATCCCAACATTATAATCAGAGGTTTATGACAATCTATATTTGCTTCTTTAAGCTTTTTGATTGAAAGTCAGCTGCACAGCTATGTATCCCTAGTTGGAATCAATAGTTTCCTCTACTTGCTGACCAGTAAACTTCTGAAGCTTCTTCTTAGTATATAACTCAGGTTATACACAGCAAACCATTTATCAAGTGGTAATTTACCAGTTGACCTATTCACTTTCCACTGTTTTGCTCATTTGTGTTTCTGGCTGGCTGTTTCACAGGTGCTTAAAGCTTTCATTTCTTGGAGAGAGAATGTAAGGTAGTCTACATAAAAAAACAATACTGGTGCATTATAATAGGGTTTTAATTGTTAAATCCTTATTCAACTTCTATTTATGACCTTATTGGGTACATCCATCTGCTCTGCTCTTCATGCAAAGAAATTGACTTACCACTCAGAGGGATTCAGATTTAGAAATATTAAAGTATTAACCTATTTGAAACCTTTGAGATTACAAATTTAGGTATTTTGATTGTTAATGCAACACATAAAAATAGTTTGACCAACTCACCTTCTCAATGCATTTTTAGATTGTTTTATTTCCTTATACTGCCTTTTATAGCAAGAACTACAGCAGAGCATTCACATTGTGCAACAGTTTTGTTGTTGTTTTAAAGAAAGGAAATGCTCTGTAAATCCTGGCTCGTTTCATTTTTTCCTTATTTCCCTGAAACAAGCAGCTCTTTTAACAATGCAAAACAAAGCGGGTGGAATTGTGCCATTCCCCCATCACTGGCAGACTGCTTTGTGGATGGGTGAAGATAAGGAACAAGGATGGGAAAGCGCTATTTAAAACCCCACTTAGGAACTTAAGACATTTACATTTGATAGAAAGGTTTTAGACTGCATCACAAGGCAAGGTGCACACAATAATCACTGTTTATTTCTACATTGATTCATTTGCCTCTAACGTCAGTTACCACACACCGCTGTCAAGGAAAAGGTAATGCCAGAGCAAGCTGTTTGCCAACTCACAGAAAATTAGTCAACAGAGAGTCAAAATGATTTGAGGCTTATCCGTGAGTGGATAGCAGGCTTTTTACCTGTTTTTCACATCTGAAATGGTCCTTAACAAGCCAAATTGACGACATTATAGTTGAAAACATTCACAGACACTTCACTTTGCTGGGAAAATGTGAAGTGGTTGAGAATCCACACATTTACAGAGACCATTGGGACATTCATATAAGCAAGGCTGGAAACAGACATACTAGTTTTAACTATTTGTAAAGAGATGCTTCTTTCACATTCCTATGTCTGCTGAAGCACCTTTATTTTGGTGCAAATTCTTGCAAAATATATATATATATTATTTTTGGAAGAATTTACCCTGTCCTACTGGATGAAACTTTGAATGAGTTTACTCAGAGTTACTGCAACTTTTGGTTGGGCTTTTTTTTTAATACAATGAGATTCCATAACAGTAACTGGAAAACATGAGTCAAAGGAGGCTGGATATTTATGAATCCTGCAAAAAGCAGCAGCTTTATGCATTATGTCAATGTTTCCCGATTTCAGCAACTTTAAGATCTGTGGACTTCATTTCACCGCAATTCCCCAGCCAGCATGCTGAGATTGAGAAACACTGCATTATGCAGGAGAACATTGGGCTGTTGCGGATCTTTGTGTAGGCACTTCATTTCACTGAAGGAAGAGCAAACCCTTCACTTGCTTCATTTGCCTGCACTAATACTTATGTTAGCTCGCAAAAGCTTTTAAGCATATGCCTCTTCTAGTTCTTGAAAGTGTCTCCAGGGGAGGTAATGATGAAACCTGAACTGCATCAGCTCTTCACCTCAATACCACGTAGTGCAGTGCTTGTGCACTGCAGAGGACTTCAAAGAGGTGAATTAAAGCTGCTTCAGACAGGTTTCGTCCCGTTTAATCAGACTGCATTTTCTGTCATGTAACATATCAAAACAGAGTGGGAGATTTGTTCCAGAAGGTTTAGGAGCACTTTGCTTTCCCTTTTATCTTCCCTTTACTATGCTGTGTAGAATGCAAGCCTAAAAGCAATGGTACTTTCAGAACTGGATAAACTATAGGTAGATATACACAGACTGCACTAACAGCATTCAAATCACCTTTACTCAGAATGCCATAAGATTTTAGAAAAAATGCCTATAATAATAGCCAATAACTCCCCAACTGCTCCACCATATCAGTGGAAATGGTGCTCAGGAAATCGAAACACTTCTTACCTGGGGGGTAAGTTTCTGAATATTTATTCAAATCAGGAACCAAATAGGAGAAAGCCCACCATTTCTCCTCCTTTACAGAGGGATCTGTGAATGTGCTGTGCCAGCAACAGCCATTTAAAAAAACCCTCAGGATCAGTTTTTAATGTTATACTTGAGAGAAAACATTCTTCTTCAACATTTGGATGGTGAGCACACAGGAGGACTAAGATTTTGTTCCTCCACCTCTGTTTGCTCTCCTACACTGAGTTGTAATTACTCAACAAAGTTCTGAGAGAAGAGTTCCCTGGTCTACAGGGAGGGAGGAAAACATGGAGTCTTAAGGAGATAAAAAGCAACCCAGATTATTTTCAAACCTTTTGACATGGGAAGGTGGAGCAACCTAACAATCTTTTCATCTCTTATTTACACGCATAAATCAGGCTTGTTTTCTAAATGAACAACTGAAGATGCCTTCAAGGAAAAAGAAAATCCAGTTGCCTTTTGAAAAAGCATCTTTGAGACAATCATGACCTGGATGACTGAGACTCCATAGACATTTTATTTTCTAGTCATAATAGAATTTGGCAAAAGCACAATGCAGTATTTCTTCAGAAAATAATCACTGATAATGTTTTGTATTGACTGTATCCATTTTTCCTCTAGATTCATCCAAATAGAATATTTGTTTTTTTCTCTGCTCATCTACATTTTCAATTAGTAATTAAACAGTCAATCTAAACAAGCTATAGGTTTTTAAAGGATTCTTATAGAACATAACCTGTTTGACTTATTTTATTTATTTATTTAATTAATTGTTTGTCAACAAGTACAAGGAAACAAGTATCAGTATAGGCATAGACATGGACACATGAAAAAAATGGCACAAATAAATGGATATAAACAGGCAAAACATAGCCATAAACACATAAAATGATTACGTATAAATGGGGACAGTAGGACAGGGATGGTAGGCACGCTGGTGCGCTTATGCACGCCTCCTTAGGGACCTCTTAAGAATCATGTAAGGTCCACATTAGATAGTTTAAGGTAAAAGGTATGGGGGTTAGAGAAACTAACAACAGGATCAGGTAGAGTGTTCCAGACATTTACTACTCTATTGCTGAAGTCGTATTTTCTGCAATCAAGATTAGAGCGAATTACATTTAGTTTGTATCTATTGATAGCCCTTGTGTTATTGCGGTTGAAGTTAAAGAAGTCATTAAGTGACTTCCATGACAATGATTAAAACCTTAACCATTAAAACTTTAAAACCCACCAACTGCTCTGGAAAAGAATATATAAATTGTTAGTAGCATTTAGCCATTAAATTTACAGTTTCTAGTGGCTTTTAAAGATATAATATTCCAATAAAGTAACATTGTTGGGACTGCATTACTTTTCATATGCATACTGCTAGCTGAGAACTGCCTAGTTTCTTTGTATTACAATACAATTTAAAGGAAGACAGATGCTACAGAAAATGGGGCCCTTCGGCATTTTTATGGAATGGATTGTTAGGATGTTGCCTCATGCCAACTCAGCTGACATTTCACACCAAGATATTTATTTACCCAGTTACTTTCCAGTTATTTGAATCATTCGGATGTTCTATTTTATTAAAGTTTGGGGCACCACTTATATTTTATCTCGAAACATTATGATTTTCATTACATGCCACCCTAAAAATGTTGCTAATGGGAAGACCTAAATAAATAAAATCGCTTATCTGTCCAAGTTGTATATCTTATAGAAACATCTTTTTAAAAAATGGATAAACTCATCAGCGGAAAATGGGGGCAGATGGCAGTATTATATGATGTATTTGGTGCTTTTTAAGAGAGTCTGGAAAAAAATACAGCTGAAATTACCTTTGAGAGTCTATTTCTGGGTGCTTTGAGAAGAAATATTCCAAAAATACAACATTTTCTTCTTCCTGGCTTTAAATCTTGTGATGCTTGATGAAAGTGGGCAGCCTGTTCTGATTTGTTCATGTGGGATATATCCAGTGGAAGGATAGAAAGGTTTCTTCTCGAGGGAAGTTTCAAAATGACTGGTGAACATTTGGTGGCCTTTAGCAAAGAGATGCCAGCTTTGCCAATACAGTTCTGCCAAGACATCCTTTAAGCTTGCAAGGACAGAATCCAATTCTGTTCAGACTAAAGCAAGGAATATGCAAAACGTTGATATTTGGGTGGATATGATACCCCAGGTTTTTTTCTTCATATATGTAAACAATGCACTGGCATATCCAGTAACATTGGGCTCTCAAGGGAAATTTGGGAACAAGTATAATAAGAAAGAGCATTTTAGAAGACCTTAGAGGTCTTCCAGTGTAATATCTTGTTAAATACAGGACCCCAAAAGCAGGATGCAGTGTATAACAATTAATGTAAATTATAGCATACAATACTATACTTTCATACAAGTATGTATGCATGAATGTGTTTGTTTGTACACACACATACAAACACAAAATTAGTCCAAATCAATGCATTATATATTGGTACATAGATGTTTCTAAATTTCCAGACTGAGGGTCTGACTGTCCCAAATCACTCAGCTTGCTTTTGAGCCTAAGGAAGGACTAGAATCTGTTTTTTTCCAGTCTGACACCAAACCATCCCACATTGTCTCTCACTCATAAGACCTACTTATCAGCATATGTATGTGTGAAGGAGGCAGCGTCATGGGAATGGCACAGGGCCAGCTTATTACATGTTGATGAACAGATCTATGGACAACCACAATCCTTGATTTGGACACCCAACTGGCTTGAAAAGATTTGGACAACCAAAGAAACATTCAGCAGATGGTGCAACTCAGTTCAAGGTGTTAACTGGAAATGACTTGCAGTGTGTTGAAGCAGTTAGAAAATGGTTGAATAGGCCATCACCCTGCAGTGAATTGATTAGGGTTATTGATAATGATGCAGTCTTCCTTTTTTCTTCACACTTAGAATACCTGAAACATACGTTTTGATGCAGAAATGTGTGTAAATTCTTTCACCTGCACTTAGAAAAAGTTATTTAGCAAGCTTTGCAGATATCACTCTCCCCTGTGAGGATTTTATCTGTATTCCTATTTGTGACATAAAGAAGTCAACACCAATTTCCTAATCTAACTCCTGCCAATGAGAGGGGAGCACTGCACTTTTCTCAGACATATTCAGCACTGGGTCAGAATTCCCAATTTATTGACCAGACAAGTGATCAGACTATCTCTAGGTACTGGTTGCTAGAAATGTCTTATCTTTGGCAGTAGGCTAGTTATTCACATTCTCAAATTATGGGCCAGAAATGTCATTGGACTATCCCAAGATACTATCTAGCAAGCATCCAGTTTTATTTACAAATGTCTCTGGCAGAGGATCCACTGCCTGGAATGATCATCAGATGCCTGATGAGATGTCCTTATCCAGTCATCTCCAGATGTTTGTTTTAAATATGATAAAAGTGCTCCAGGAGCTAGAAGAATGGTGCAAAACTACTGGTTCCAGGATGCTCGCCTGGCAAACTGAACGGATCTATTCCTCCTTTCCTTTTTATTATTTTCCTTTTTTCCTTCCTTCCCTTCCACCCTCCACCCATTCATCCCCTGTAGATCAGGGCAGATAGGTGTGACAGTCAAGCATAGAAAAAGTTACTCCTTCCCCTGGTCTCTCTCCCTCTTCAATTCAGAAACGTTGCATTTTATTCTCATTCCTAAACAAAGGAAACAAAGTTCTTGTGCAAAAAGTGACCCTGCTTTGCATGTGTCTGTGTTGTAGATTCCTCCCTCTCTTTGCTTTGGCAGGCGGCTTTCTTTGTGGTGGCAATAGCATTTCCCCCCTTTTTCTTCCTTCTGTAGTTGAACACGAAAGTAAAATAAACCGCTTATCATTATCAAGTTGGAATGTTCCTGCTCAGTGCAGAATCTGACACATCACGATTCAACCTGTTCGAAGATCTCTAGTGGACAACTCAACATTTCATGTGGCAGCGTTTGATATTGGATGACAGCTCGTTTAATCACAAAGGCTGTTCTGATATCAAGCCTGAACCTCTTTCTTTTCTTGCAATGATAACTTACTGGTTCCATTCCTATATTTTAGAACTATGGGTATTATATTCATTACAGAAGACTGTGTGACTATCTTTCAGATACTTGAAAGCTGCTATCATTCCCCTTTTTTTCCTTCAAACCCAATTTATAAAAAAATCATTTAATTGTTCCTCATAGGGCTTCATTTTCAGACACCTTGCTACTTTGCTAGTCCACCAAACTCCCTCCAGTTTATCATTGTTCTTTTTGAACTGCAGAACTTCTTGAAACCTTCATTTTGCCTGCTACTCTCTGAACTCCTGCTTCAATCTTTCCCCAGTTTAACTGAACAGACTTCTCTATTTCAACTATTTTTTAAAATAAAATCTTTCTTTCCTTTCTCTCACTGAACGGAGTAATTTGCTATAAATTCTGGAGACTGCCATCTGCTTTTTGTATCACTTTGTATATACCATTAGTTTCAAATATTATATAATTGTGTTAGGTGGTTTTTAATTATAGTTCCATTTTTTTTTTAATTCTGGAAAGTGTAATAACTTCCAATGTTATAGTTCTGAAAGAATTGGTGCTGTCAGACACCCCACTTCACAATCTTCTTCTTGTCATCACTCACATACATGAAGCAAAAATACAATGACATGACTCAGAGACCGAGAGAAATGACGATGACGATGACGATGACGATGTTGATGTATTTCAGCAGCAGAGTTAGAAATACAATTCCAGAAGCAACAGGGAAAGACCTCATATATTTTGCACATAGTGCAAGTGCAAAATGACTTAGATTTTCCTTAATCGAAAACTTGAGGTTTGAGAATGAGAAACTAAAACTGCTGGCATGCCTATAAATTCATAACAAAACAATACATTGTAATAAAAATCATCCAGATTTTATTTTTATATTGAAAATCCCAGCCTTAGAAATTTCACATACTTATGTAAAAACAGTTCCGTTAAAAAATAGAATACAGTCATTAGACTCTTCGTAATTAAAAAATACTGATCTTGTACACTGTTCATTTTCACCTAAAGCACTTATTAGGAATTTAGTTTGATTTATTCTTTGAAAGTGAGCTGGAAGCTTTTCTGTACATGTTTCGATAGATTTTTTCCAGGCTGTCTTCAAAGATGGCTCTGTGGGGCTTGTTTTTATACTCCGCAACTTGACTGGTCCAATATTCATCATTATCCAAATGAACCATCACGTTTGGCTGGCTGAATGAACTGCCAAAGCCCAAAAGCACCCAGACCAAAAAAATAAATAAAAATAAAGCAAATCATTATCTTTCAAAATTCAGACAAGAGTAACAGGCATTTATCATTGATTTATTATACTTTATATAATTTGCATTGTGTGTTAATTACTCATAAACTAGGGTTAATGCTGATGACAAATATTTTCTTATATGAAATACCATTTATAAAAAGGCACATAATGAATGCTAAAATATAATGTGCTGCTTGCCAGTCTGGAAAATTCTAGACAGTGATGGTGATCTCTTTCCAGGAATATGTATGGTGTTATTACTTTCTGTCTGCATCTGCATTTTAATCTACCTGATTAGAGCTTCTGCTTATCAGTCTGCTTCTCATTTCAGTATCAGATTATGCCTGAAGATTACACATTGCACAACTTGTTTCACACTTCAAATAGCATGGGAGCCTCCTTACCTCGTGCTTATTTTTTATATAAAAAGCCCTGGCTGCTGAAATGCAGCTCCAAAAGTATCAATACTTTACACCTTTTATGCTACTAAAGGCAAATTCTCTTTTTTCTTGTTCACCTTTAAATGACCCTAAACACATCCCTGTCAGTCTATTTTTCACAGGAGTTGTACTTCCTTCTCACTGTGAAGGTACAAAGCTCAGAGATGCAGGTTGAAGGAATGTAGACCTGGGCCTTGGGAGTAGAGGAGGTGGGTATGTTAAAGGAAGACTTTCAGAAAAGATTAATCAGTCCTGAGAAAGAGGAAAATGTGAGAAAGAAACTCAAAACAACCTTGCTTTGCTTTGGTTTGGTATAAGGTGAGGCAGAGAGAGACTCTGACAGGCTTTCAAGATTATTATTCTATCCTACAGCAGTAAAGAGTTTTTGCTGAAATCCTTGCTATGCCTGTGTTTGACCTTGCCTACTTCATAGCACTACTATAGCACACGCACATAATAGCATTTAACTTTTTAAATAAACTTTAACTTGTTCTTAGGCATCTGTTCTTAGGAACTTTGAATAGTCTTAATTCTAGTCATACAAATATGTTCTAAACACAAATCCTCGTGAATGAACTGTATTCCAATCAAGAGTTTTGATAGTACCCCAAAGTGCTTTTTTTCAAACTACAACTGGACTTCCTTCATTTTTCTTGAAGACATTTCACTTCTCATCCTTCAGTTCTAACTAACAGGTAGGGAATAGAAAGGATTTATATTCTTTGTAGTAAGCACTCTGAGGTTAATGAAGTCACTTGAATCAGAGTGCAAACAACTGTGGAACCTCCTTGGGACCACTGAAAGGCTGCATTGCAAACAGGAGATAAGTGTTGTCATTACACACAAACACACCCTTGAAAGAGATATGTTCAGTTTTAACATAGACAGCCTCTTTGACTCCTTTTTTTCAAACCAGTGGTCCTTTCTGTCCAGAATGTGAACTTTACTACTCTTTTCATTCAGATGCAGAATGACTACTGAATTCTATCCCTGTTGCGTTGGTTTCTTCTATGCTGTGTTATGCATTTGCGTAGTAGTTGTTTCATTTCCCCAATATACAATTTTGCACTGCACTGCATATACAATGTTGCCCTGTTTGTGTCTGGGGTGTTTTGGTCTTCTATCTTAATATGTTCCTGATTTCCCTAATTCAGGTGACTCTGAGGACACAGGTTAACCCCCAGCTGATTTCAACAACCCTCAGAATGTTAATTGATTGATTGCAAAGAATATAAATTCCTTCTATTCCTCACTAGTTAGTTAGAACTGAAGAAGTTTATTGAATGAGAAGTTAAACATCAAGAAAAATCAAGGAAATCCAGTTGCAGTTGGGGAAAAAAAAGCACTTTCTGGGACAATGATGACTGAGAACCTCCATAGACAGTGTTTTAATAGTTTTCTCCTATGTGATTAATTTTGGGATCAGGAAGACTGCCAAGGAGACTTGCAGCTGGATGTGCATGATTAACAGAATGTAATCTTACAATTATTCATAAGTGAAACTTGTCTGTGATGGAGCCTGCTCCTGAAATGCTCTCTCTACAACAGGGGTCCCCAACTGCTGGGCTGTGGCCCACTACCGGGCCTTGAGCTCTTCGGAACTGGGCTGTGGAAGTGGCAGGTGAACATGCATGCATCCCCACTTCCAAGAGCGATGGGCAGACGTGCCCACCTCTTGTGCAAATGGAGGTGCACATGCGAGCATGCATGTGCATGCCACTTGCACAGATCCATCCCTCTCTCCCCCCCCCCAGTCTGCACAGCTGGAAAGGTTGGGAAACTCTGCTCTACAATGTCTGTGAAGTGTTTGCTATTATGTTACGTACTGAAGTTCTGTGTCTTTGTCTTTCTTATGTACGGTAAATGTTATGGACATGGATTTTTAAATATTTTTTCCCATTTTATATCTTCATTATACTGAAATATATTTAATTTGCAAATTTCAAGATAGGAAATGGTATTGAAGTGTAAGAAAGAAAGACAAAAATAAATAAAATTAGCTCCTCCATTTCCTATAAAGGGTTTGATCACTCTTCACTAAGAGGAACCACGTTTTTAGAGTAGCTTTTACCAGTCAGGTATTAATCAAGAGAACAGTTGGTTGATTACACCCTAAACATATCTGTGTGTGCCAAATTCTGAGTTTTTCACACTTTCATTCTTGGCTTGAATCTGAAACAAGCAACTTCAAACTATCCATAATAATATGGATTTGCCAACATATTACTCAGAGTCAGCTTCTAACAAATTCAAACTCCTTCACTTAAAACTAGTCATCACAACACAGCCTAAGACTTACAAAGAGCAGTAGTGATTTTTGTTGGTTTCAGATCAGCATACTGACAAGGTCAGCACTTACTTTCATGCTGGGCCATTAGCCACCCCTTCCTCACAAGGAATCCCACAATGAAATGGACAGATCTACATCCATGTTGGAAAAAAATGCTATCTTAACTGAAAACTACTCTGACAAGCTAAAGTGAAGCTATCTGGGGATTACAAGCAGAAATTGTATTAAGAGCAAGATAATGGCACTGACTCCACTTTCAGAAATACCTGTCATCTACCTGTCACATGGTTTTGTTCCATATCCTTTAAAGTTTCACAAGTTCCTTCCAAAGTCACTTTCATACTAAATATTTCAACATCACATATCTTCTGGGTAATCCCAGAGGTTTTCAATCATTTATTTTAGTGTGAACATTTGGTCAGCAAAACTATTTTCTCCTTTGAACTCTACTTTAGAGTTTAGAGCTATTTATGAGGACATCTTCAGACCTGAAACTGTCAGAATATCCTTGAGCCTCCTTATTTCCCAACTGGCTTGACTGGCCTAGAGGATGGGACAAACCCATCAGCATCTGATCTTACTTGAATATTAACATTTCAAAGTCAATTATTCTCAATGATGGTGTATCTCTAAGAGTTGCAAATTCTTTATTCATGTGCTGTACCTTCCACATTGACTCCCTCAGAATATACATATATGAGTTACAGAAAAATTCCAAATTCGTGAATGGTTGGTAATATCGAAGTATAGGTTAGGTTCTCAGTTAAAAAGATAACTTTAATATAATGGTAAGTACAAACTTTGCCTGCAAAAAAAAAAAAAATCCCTGGTTCAATTCCTGGTATACAACAATGATTGGAAAAGCTCTAGCCTAAAATTCTGAATGTCACTGTTAATCAATGTAACTGATATTAGTTTAAATGACTTAACAGTCTGAGTGAATATAGTTTGTTATGTTTCCACTGAAACAGTAAAGGGTTTATTCTTCAGTGACATCAATACTGTTTAGCTCAACAGACAGAAGCACTGTAGTTTAACACCAGCTGTCTGCAATTAAAGTAAGATCGAATCCCGCCAGGCTCAAGGTTGACTCAGCCTTCCATCCTTTCTAAGGTAGGTAAATTGAGGACCCAGTTTGTGGGGGCAATAAGCTGACTTTGTATAAATATACAAAAGTATGAAGGCTATTGCTTAACGCACTGTAAGCCGCCCTGAGTCTCCGGAGAAGGGCGGCATATAAATCAAATTAAAAAAAAAAAATACACTGTAAAGAGCCCGGCATCATAGTAGTTGTGGCTTTTATTTATATGCACAAAGAAACAATACTCAGGAGTTTTAGTAATATAAGGATGACCTGCATCACAGGCACATCTGACATAATTTTGGGCATTATTAAGTTATCCCAGTTATAATACTGACATGGAAAGCTACACAGATATAATGGCTGTTATGCCATTAAAGTAATGTTATGCAGGAAGAAACAAAAGACAAGGAGAAAGGCAGAAAATTGCATCTACTAAAACCAACAGAGGTTGACTTTGGGCTGTACCTTGGTTCAAACATGCTAAATATCAAGCTCAAATGACTTGCATGGAATTAGTGCAAAAGGTTATTTAAAGTTAGTCTCTAATAGCTATGGTATGGACATAATATTAATCATATGTCTCAAGTTATTTCAGGGAGAATCTGGGGTTGGACTAAGAACTGGGGGGGGGGGAAGGAATGGGAAGAGGGGAACCATAATGGAAAGAGACCTTACCTGTTTTGAAAATTAGTGTTTAAAGAATCTGTATGTGAAAAATCTCTTTTTCCGAAATCAATTGTCCTAGTGGAGTCTCTTGTCTTAGCAGACTCTTCCTTTGACAAAGAAGTTTCATCCTAAGAAATAAAGATTTTAAAAACCCAATAATTTTATTTGATAGTCAAAACATATTACTTACTTTTTAAAAAGTATTTCAGCTATTTTTAAGTTTACTTCTTCCCTCAGCAATATAGGGAGAGTAACACTAACTTTTATATGATTCCTTTAAGACTAATAGAATATATGTAAACATTAAAACCTACCTCATATATTTTTAATAATTAGAAGCTATTTATTATTCTATATCAGACATCCACAAAGACAACTTTTTCCTAGATGCCAAACTAGAAGTGAAAGGCATTTGTGAATAATTCATAGGAAACGAACTATTTCTATTTAGTCCTAATCAAAAAGCTGAAAAAAGTAGAATCCCTCACTGTGTGCCTCATTATCAATTTCTTGACAACCTCCCTTCCACTGATAACAAGATTCTTCCCAAGTTACTTTAACAAAGAAATATTGAGAGGATAAGGTTACATAAATCTCAGCAATGGAATTATCTTCCCCTTTCCAAATTTGAATGGTCTTTCAGTTCCTAAGGTGGATACACTCTAAGTCTCTTATTCTTGGCTTCTGTATGAATTGATGAAGAGGAGGATCTTGTAACTGACAACAGAGGAATATCCAGCTGCCTAAGAATGAGATTCACCCACCAGTTCTAAACATGCCATTATGCTGGTACCTGGACAAACCAAATTTGTAATAGATACATTTCCTTTTTCTTTAAATGCGCTTCCTTTTCTCTAAAATTTGGCACAAAGCAAGAGAGAATATGCTCCATCCCCTGAATTATTTACTCACGCCACTGAACAAATTGTATACTTACATAGTAATTTAAACTGAATTAGAAGACAGAACTGCATTCTTTATTCTCCTATAGCCCTTCTAGTCCATGTAATATTGAATGGTGCTTTGGAAAGGGGAAGGTATTTTCTGAAAAGTTGTCTCATCCCACAGGGAATTCCTGACGACCTTTTCTTAGAAGTTATGGGTATGCTCTTAGCATCAAGAGAGAGGAAACTGTAATGTCTGAAGGAACTAGCAATCTGAATAGTGAACCTCTGTTTGCTATAGATGAAGGCTTGGCAATTGCATGAAATGGTTAATAAACCTTGTTGCTTAAAACCTGAGAAAGGAAGAGAGATGCAAATTGATTTTCAGACTTACAAATGTTAGCTTTTGCCTTGCACTGTGCGTCCTTAAAATATTTTTCACTCGTTTATGAATCTCGTCCCCATTTATTGGTGTGTTCCAACCTGTATAATACCTAAAATTCAAAAACAAAGATAACTAATTCACACTTTATATGAAGATTTTAAATTAGAAGCATGGATTAACATTTGGAAATGAGTACAGTACATTATTTTTGCTTTTATAGATGCATATGAAAGATAAAGCTATCAATAACTATTTGTTATCATGGCCAAGTATTATTTTTAGAAAGAAAGAGGTTATGTCTCTTAGTATCAATTGGAGAGGATGACAAACAGGAGACTGCAATTGCACTTTATAAATGCACCTACTTGGCCATTGTGGGAAGAGAATGCTGGACATTCTTAATTCTGGTAATACGTAGCATATTACTTTTATACCTACAAAAGCATACCACAGGTGGTTACACTCACTCCCATTTTTGCCACTATAATATCAGAACAGTATCAGATAGCAATGAAAATAAGTTAGTTAATATACCAGAAGAGCAGAGATGAGCAATTGCCCTAATATCCAAAAAGGGAAAGCAGGAGGATCCAAGAAACTACAGACCAGTTATATGCAAGCGTTCAGAAAATACTATCATTAACAGATGCCATCTTGGGTTTGTCAATAATAAACGGTGTCAGCTGATTTTATCCTGTTTTATTAGTTATAAATTCATAATTCAAATTTAGTTTGACTGGTTGACATTCAATGGTGACAATATAAGCACTACAGAAAGATCCAAGATGTCAATTCAGGATTGGGAAGCTTTGTTTTTTAAAAAAAAACAAAGACAGAACAAGGATGAGTGGATTATTTTTTTTTAAAAGGACATACAAAATTTCCTAATGCTAAAAACTGGTTAGCAGTGAAATAAATCTCCTAAGAATAGTGTGGATCCGGATGGTTTAGAGGACTCCTGCAATAAAAGTTTAACCAAATGACTTACAATATCCCTTCCACTTTATACATACTGCAATTCTATGAAATGCACACGTCTTAATCACACTTAATTTTCTAATATATGATACAAAAATCCTTTTCTATAAAATGTTTATTTTTTCCTGAAATGACAGAAAAATCCACTAGTGTGCGCTATAGCTTAAGAAATGTTTACTGATCACTTTGTATTAATTTTCCAAACAGAAACAAGCATTACTAGGTATTATTTAAAATAACTTTCTTTTAAATGAATATATTTACTTATAATATTAATGAAAATATGTATAACAGTGATAATGACATTTTACACAGCGCTATGCTATGCTATGCTATGCTATACTAATCTCAGTTACTTTGTAAACATATAATTTTAGAAATTAGAAAAACCAGGCAACCCTTTAAATCATTATGGTAGCATGTATACCACGGACAAGTCACCATACAAAAAAGCTGTATGTTGTACACTCATCATCTGTTATATTCTTAAAGACTATAGGAGTCATTTTCTGAAGCTTATATTCAAACTGTATTTTTAAAATTATAAATAAAAATATTCCCATCATGCAAAGACTCTAATAACAGTTGATTATCACTGCCTAGATCTTAGAAACAGGATTATGAGATCACCATTTTCTTCCAGTGCTGCTAGAATACATTATTTTTCTGACTTTTCTTTAACAAAACAAAACAAACCTCTAGAGCTATTTTTTTCTGTCATGGTTTCAATTTTCTTTGTTACTAGCAAACATTTTATATCTGTTTAAATTGTTATTGACTCCTATACATTATATAAACATTTTGTATATGTATTCCTCATTTAGCGATTGCCACATTTAAGCAGTTATGGTAGTGATGGAAAGCTGGTGGTGGAAAGCTTAAGATAGTAAAATTGTGGTCTTTTCATTTAGTGACTGCTTGATTTAACAAATTGCCACCTGGAATAAGCCAGATCAATGGAAGACTGCTCATAATTTATTTTAAAGTTGCTATACTGATAGAAATCAACATGATTGCATCTGATAACACACAGTAGCTAAAACACTTATTCTTTTTGTAGGAAAGTTTTTTTAAAAAAGATGCATATTTAAATTTAAATGCATATTTTGTACAACAATTGGAAAAAAATCAAGAGAACTTATGTGCCTAGACTTAACTCTTCCATATTTGTAAATAGAAAATGGGGAATTATGTAACACAGTTTTATGTCTGTTTACTCAGATGTAAATTCCACTTCACTTCAATGAATTTCATTCCCAAATCAGTACTACTATATAAATAGGCACAAAGTACGGAGAATTTCAAACAAATGCCTGCTTGCTTATTAGCACAAAAACTTAATATATTTTATATTAGCAAAATTATCACAAATATATTCTGCAAAACACTGTGGCTCTTTATTAACTCCTCTCCCCTTCCAAAAAAACCCTCACAAGTTCAACCATACATCTATGGCTTCCATTTATCAGTTTCAAATGTAGAGGATTTGTGCTGAGAAGAGAAAGAAAGTCCACATACAAGGACAAACTACCATAAGGGGGAAAAATCAATATAATACAGGAACACATGCACGTCTACAGTGCAGGCAACTATTGTGGAGTCTGGTGAAAAGAAATTACTCTATGGCTAAAAAGAAATTGCTCTATGACTGAAGAAGCTAAAATGAATTTTTGAGAACTCAACAGTGAAACAAGCTTGAATTTAACGCATTAAGGCAGCAATGCTATACACAATTGTAAGTTCCACTGAACTCAGCAAGGCTCACATTTCTGCACCCAAAAAAGTCTTAACTGTAAAGGTACTAACAAAAAGCGGTTGGGGATTATAGGAGTTCACCCTGAGTAGTTGAACTATATGTTGAGAAATGATCCATGAATTAGCCTAATGCACAGCTGAAATTAATACCGTATTATGTATAAATATATGTAACAAAAATAGATTGTTATCAAATCCTTATTTTATATATATATTTATATATCTGTCTTCTTAAGTTTTTGCGGGTGTGTATATGCAAAAAATTTAAATCTCGGGTGTTTTCCCGCATCATGTTAAATAAGTTAGTTAAAATGTTTAAAATTCTGGTTAAAATCCTATCTTAAAATCTTCCAAAAATCCCTACAGAGCACTCTGCAAGGTCCTTTAAAACCTTAGCTAAAATCCTACCAGTACCTTAAAAGTTTTTCTTTCTAGTAACGTTTCGACAGGCTCACAACCCTGTCATCTTCAGGCTCTTGTTTAGTTTAGAAGCTATGGGTGTGTTGCGAGGTTGGAGCTGTCGCTTTTCTATGTTTGCTGCTGCTGACATATGCTGGCTAGCCTGTAACTCTGTGTCCTGATTGGAGGACAGCAGTTTTTCTTCCTGCTTCCTCATCCTGGCTGTTTGGCTACGTGTTACAGGCCCAGCTTTCTCAGGTTCTCTATTATTATCTGTCTGCTGTAGAGGGGAAAGGATTCTGGTAGGCATCCCAGCACCCTTGATTGTTAGTTGAGATCTCAGCCTGTCTTCTGGCTCGATCCTCTCTCTCTCCCTATTGCTAGCCACCCTCTGCAAAGAGGGAAGAATTCTGGCAGGCCTTACAACACCACCGGTTGCTTGTTGGAATCTCTGCCTCTCTTCTGATGTTAACACTCTAGTTTCTCTCAATGCAGGTCCCCAAATACTTGATAACCTAGAGGCGTCGTCTCGTCTGCTCATATTCTGCGGCCTCTTTTCAATTTTGATGGCCTCCCTGATTATTCTTTTGTTGAGATGTTCCTCTTTCGCCACTGTTCTGGTTTTATTAAAATTAATATGAGTGAGTAAGTTGGCAGGTGGAGAATAAAGGATTGTGTTTTCCTTAAAATCTTTTTTACATAATTGGTTACCTACTACGATAACAACAGTTTACATTAAAAAAATTATCAATTTATAATTATCAATTATAATTATCAACCTTATCATGACTTATACTGGAAAGTATAAGTATTTTGAGCAGTAAATCTCACCATCAGCTATTTATCCAGAAAATACCAATAAACAATAAGGTGAATGGCTAACTTCAATAAACTAAATGCAAGTGCCCCAAGATACTTGAGAATAAAGAAAACGAGATTACAGTTTAATTGTTCTATGCCTTTCAACCACTTTTCAGTAGCAATCAATTGATCCACTATCTTCTAAAAGCCAGGCCATCACTTAACCCTTTGAGCTTCTTACCTTCACTAACAGGTAACAACTCATTTGACATTTTTTTAAATGATAAGCAAGTACAAATATATTTGGAAGCATGGTATTAGTCCTTGCTTCTAAGGAAATGATGTAGTGTAACTTACAATTTGGAGAACTATCTCACTTATGTGAAAAAATATGCAATATACATTTTCACAGATTATATCTTTAGCTATACCTTTAAAATTTCATCCCCTCCCCTCTTCTTCCTCTCTTTTTTAATTTCTTTGAATTGCCTCTCTCTCTCTCTCTCTCTGTCTCTCTCTCTCTCTCTCTGTGTGTGTGTGTGTGTGTGTGTGTGTGTGTGTGTGTGTGTGTGTAGAGTTGAAAATATGCTTAATGTTTTAAGGTATTATATGAATGGAGGCTACCAGATTCAACAGTGATCTCAAAATAAGATCATTATGTCTGTTCAGATACTTGGAGTTCTTTGAATATAAATTGGGTGGGAGACTCTGATCCCCATATTAAGAAATTAATTTCTCCAAAAATACTGTAAAGATCTATTGTTTTAACTCCTAATAGACAAAAATCAAGTTCTGATGAACTATAACAGATAAATAGTAAAGGTCAAAAGTAACTGTGATGAGCTGTACCTTTTTTATTCTATAGGGCAGCCCGGTAGTTTTGTCTATCAAGTAATGTTAACTAATACTGAGTAAGTTAGTCCCCCAGAAACTACTGTACTTAATAAATACATGAATAAATAGAAAAGAGTAGTATGATTTTATAATATAGCTATGTAGCTTCTTAGAATATTTGGCAACTTTCTTTTAAAAACAACTAAGGGTTTTCACAAATATATGATTACCAACTTGAACTCAGAAAGTCCACCTTACATCTATATTGGGAGATACCCCTGTAGGGAGGTGACTATATAAAATGTTGTTCTTCATTAATCTTTCTTGTAAAATTTTACACAAATGTAACTACTGGGCAAGCTTCTGATCCCTTCTATCATCAGAGTAGAAAAGTAGCTAGGTAGTAGCTAGATGTGAGTCTTGCAGCAGGGCATTTGGAGTCAAGCCAGTTACAAACCCTCTGAAGACTCTTCTCAGTTCCATAGCATAAATAGTTGATCCACCACTCCTGCTTGTTGAGCTTCACCGGACACTAGTAATGGATTAGCATGAAGTGAAGGCTTTATTGTAAAGATGTGATTTCATCAAATGACAAGTGTTAATACCTTGCAGCTAGGGCAAGGAGGAATAAGATGATAAGCTATTTTGTAAGGCTGAACAAATTTTGCATTTAAAAAAACAACCCTTTCTCAAACCCTGAATAACAAGTTGGACATGCCTTCCAATCCGTTAGAGAAGAAATGAACACCATGTCACTGACCAGAAAACAAAAAAATTAAAATTAAACAAAAGGAACAGAACTATGAAAAAGCAACCAAGAAAAGAAGAATTGAAAAACTGAAAATCACATGACTCTTAAGGCTCTGAACCTAAGAAAACAAAGAAAAGATACTGGTAGATCACAAAGAGGTAGATCACAAAGAGTAGAAAGAAATATTGAAGAATATTGAAGAAAGCCAAATAAATTGCAGTCTCCCTTTATAGTCATGTGACAGCAATCTGTCAACACCAAGTTCCACAATGAAGAAAAATAAGAACACATAGTATATATCCAAACTCAAGGACAATTATATAGATTAAAACAAAGGAATAAGTAATATTCCTTGTAGTACAGTATTAATTTTAGTACTAATTTAGTGATCAGGGAAATGCAAAATAGAAAAAGGGTGAAGTAAGAGTCAACTTACGAATTTTCTCCCTGCTCCCATCCGTAAAGAATTACTCTAATTTTAAAATGGGCCTGCATCCATCAGCAAAGACATTTCCAATTTCTCCTAAACTGGAAATAACTCATGAACTTAATTTCATGTCAGACAGTATGTGATTTGCAGTCTTCCTTGTCTCTCAATCCATTTGGGATTAGAGGGAAAAAATACAGATCTTATGCATTATTGCTGGAAATGCTCTATGCATTGTGTGAATGACCCAGGACATCAGCGTACCGTATTTTTCGCACTATAAGATGCACTTTCTTCCCCCCAAAAAGTGGGTGGAAATGTCTTTGCATCTTATAAAGTGAATATTGGGGGGGGGGGGGTTGGTGCGGCGGCAGCTATTACCGCTGCCACCGCTGCTGTTCGCAGCTGCCAATCACAGCCACCAAATGGGGGTGGCGATCGGTGGTGGCAGCAAACGGTAGTGGCAGCAAACGGTGATCGGCAGCGGCAATTGGTGGCGGCAATCCCTGCCTAGAACAGCTGATTGGTGGTATTCCGGGAGGCTGATCCAACTGCCAATCAGCTGCTCGGCAGTGAAGGCTACAGCGTTTCCTGGTGGCGCCAGCACCTCAGCTCAGTTGACCAGTACTGGGTACAACAGAGCTGAGCCCTGATGAGCCACATGCTGGGGCTGCGATAACGTGCTAAAGCTAACCAGGCTGTTTTCTGTTTGCAGCAAGGACGCTAGCCAGATAAATACCAGATGGATGCTGGGAGGCAGAGGCAGATTTTTTTTTCTTGTTTTCCTCTTCTAAAACTAATGTGCGTCTTATGGTCCAGTGCGTCTTATAGTGTGAAAAATACTGTATTTAAAATGCAGTACTGTCATAATTTATTACAATACGGAAAATCTGGCACACTAAGAATGGATTGCAAAATTCATTTATGGTATTGGATCAACTTAAAATACAATGAATGCATCTTGTGTTTATTAAAAAAATACTCTGGTACAGAGTTAAAAGGAAAATTCTATTTTTAACATTCCCTAACTGTAGACACAGGACAAATAACTAAATAGAAGTAACACAGTAACAGTAACAATAAGAGCTGTGGCGCTGTTATAGTCTGGAATGCAAGTCCCAAACCAATCTAAGGATATATTCTATATATATATATTAATTGTTAAAGGGCACAGATTGAAATGAATCTTGAAATAACACTGAAATGAAACTTCAGCTTCTGCTATTTCAGTTTATCCCATGTGGACCAGGTTAGCTCAGTACTTCTTAAGGTGGTGGCCCTCCAACTTTGTGGTACCATGATCCCTAAAATAATACATGTATTTGTCTTATTCATTTAAATGATAAATAAAATTACTAGATTACTCTGTGTATAAGCCACCAGGTCTGTCAAGTCCAAGCTCCAAGCTCTGCTTGGAAAATCTGATTGTCTATTTTATTCTCCAACTGATTGTTTTGATTTTCCTAGTAGCATGCCTTGTTCACAGTAGACTTTGGATTTCTGAAAACTTTCCAGTGTGCTGTTATCCATTTTGCTCATCACCTCCTCTGTCACCATCTTCTTTTTCCACCACCTGCCTTCTCCTTCTTTCTCCCACCAATGGAACAGCATCCAAAGGCTGTTATTTCCATCATTTAAAGGCTCTCAACTATGAATTGTCTTTGGCATCCCTGACGTTGTGAGAACTGCCATTGCAGAATAAAATCCTTAAAACCCAAATTATCTTTTAACTCTTTTCTGTCTCTGATGCTGTAATCATCAGAATTCAAGGCTTTTAGTTGCTGCTCCACTGATTGGGGGAGCAGAAAAAGCAGAAAGAAAGAAGGTAGAAATTGGTGGGACTTGTAAGTGGAATGTACAGCAGAAGAATCAAGGGATTCTGAAGCTTTAGGTTTACTCCAGATAGAGGCTGTTACTGTGACAACCAAATAATCATTCAGAGAATACAGAAAGACAGCTGGCTTGTCCACGTAAAGTGGAAGTAGTTTATCAAAGCTCTGGCTTTCCTTGAAAAGTCACCCCGCCTCCCGCCCAGTTTTATGTCCACCATCAAATTTGTTCGCAACAACGAAGCTACAACCCACAATATGAGAACTTGTATCTTAAAGGTATCAAACTGTAGGAGATTGAGGTATATATTTGAATAAAAGGCATTTGGACATAACAGTGGCTGACCTATTCAACCTGTTATTATCAGGTGCTCCATAGTCTAATGGTAGGTATTACTAATAAGGAATTTATTTTTTACTGATAAATTAATGCTGATTAAATACCAATGTTGATTCATGCCCTGCTGTATTGGAATAGTACTGGGTATAATTCAAACTTAACTTTTTACTGATTGCCATATCAGATTTTAAACAATGGCCAATATTCTTAAAAAGTAAGGCCCTGATTAAAGTACATACCAATTTAAACACTGAAAGTTCAGTATAAACCTGAAGACAGCTTGCTATTTTAAATTTTCCGAAAATATGTGCCATTACCTTTCTCTAAGAGATGAGCGATCTAACATAGGAGTTGAAAAAAATTTCGGCAATGATGCAGGTGCTGAATGCATTAACAGTCGATCTGAATAAACCTGCCTACTGGTCATTTTTGTGAACAAGTGTTCCTCATAGGCATCGGGAAAATAATCAAAGTATTTCTCATGATGCGATCCAATAATCTGTTTAGAAACACACACACAAAAAAACCCAAATGATCTTTGTAGAAGATATAATATATTTAATGTCTTGGTTAGATATGATAGTTTACTGTTAACCATGTAACAAACACATTTGATAATATATGATTGTGGAGGCAGAAATGAAACATAAAAAATTCAATCCTTTCCATTGCCAATGCTATTTTTTCTGTCAGGTCGTGTAATTTGACATTTCTACCACAGATTTTAAATTTCTGATATTTATGTGAGAAGTGTTAAATTTAATTGTTTTATACAAAAAAATGGATATATTTCTTTATTTTAGGCAACAAGGAAATAAGTGGGCAAAGATTAGCAAGATGAATTTCAACAAGGACAGATGCAATATCCTACATTTGAACAGAAAAAATCAAAAGCACCAAATATGGGACAACTGTACTGAGCAGCAATATGTATATAAAAGATCTGCAACTCTGTTTCCATAATGGTCCTGCAAACTTGAGCACAGCCATAGAGAGTGTCAAGATCATAAAGAGCCTGGAAGAAATTCTTGAGTTATGGTTGGAAGCTCTAGGTACGTTTCTCTCCAGGTGACATTAAAGAAACATTTAATTATAATGAAGTAGGTTTAAATTGGGCATATGGAAAATATTGGTAGATATGAAGCTGCTCAATAATGAATTATTTCAGAAGAGAGTAGTGGTTTCTAAATAAAGGCTTGAGTCCACCTGCTGAGAATGATACAGTAAAGGATTCCTCAACTAGATAGGGGTTTGGTTATGATTTCCAAGTTCCAAACCTTACATTCTACTTTTTTGATAGGTTTGAGTATTTCAGATGTTCAATCAAGAAATAAAAAATGTCCTTTAAATTTGTGAAATTTTTATATTTTAACTCTAACATATAAACTACTCACCGACAATCCAATGACAATTTTGTTCAGGAATTAAAAAAGTAATAAGAGATTAAATCAATTGTAGTTAATAAAGTATTCTGTTTCTGTACTCACTTTATTTTTGGGTCTGTAACTGCCAAGAAGGCTAGGATCTTAAAAAGGAAAAAAGTTAATAAAATTAAAACATTTTAACACAAAATATTTTGAAAAATCAAAATCATTTAAACTTTTAACTAATGACTGAGAACACTAGTTACTGGAATACAGCAATGTAAATTATAAAAAAGCACTTAAACTAGTATTTAGATAGTGAGATAATTTAATTTGTGGCATAATTATTCAAATCAATACAAAAGCCTCTGGCTCCAAGACAATAGTTCTGAAATATTTTTCTCAATAAAACCCATATTTTTCTTTTTGGACTTCTACTCTTAAAACAGGCTACCATCACAATGCATATAAGAACTCAGGAGATTTCAGAGACTTCCTCCCATCCCACTAAGTTATAATCACCTGAACATGCCTTCCCACTCCAACATCTGAGAAAAGGCTGCCCAAAATTGTGTTTTGATATGTATGGGACCCAGGTATGAGGCTGAAGAGAAACTAGGAATAGGCAAGGAGTGTACTCAGTTTCAGTAGCAGGAGAATCCAGAAAGAAGCACAATATATTTTTGCTTGCCAATTGCAATTCCTATTCCTAATTCTTCTTCAGCTCTCATACTTCCTGTGTAGATTTCTTGCATGCTGCCAGGCAGAAGATCTGATCAGGAACAATACAGTTCTGCAATTATCAGGACTCAAATAAGGCAGCATTCTTGATGTCAATAATTGTTGAATAATCACAAGTGTGGGGACACAGTGGCACAGTGGCTTAATGATACTGGAACTGCCAGCCAGAAATGGTCTGCACTCCAGCTGCTCGAGTCCAGCTCCAAAAGACAGGTTAAGCTCCCCCTGCTCATTCCCTGGCTCATGCCCACACCAGCACTTTGGAAGCATGCAATATTGCAAGTAGATGAAAAACCTAGCTGTGTTTGTGAGTGCGGAGAGCAGAAGCTGGTGGCCTGACATGAGGCAACGCAACACAAGGTGAGGTGAAGTGAGACCGGCAAAGGAGCTCAGAAGAGCCAGCAACCTGAGTGCCACTAGTCAGCCAGTATAAGGTAGTTCTTTTCCTGGGGTGTACTAAGGATAGGCACATAAGTAATGAACAGAATGAACTGGCAATTTAGGGTGAGAGGACTGTGTTGCGTCTAGCGTTTGTAGATTTCCCTGACATTGTATGCTATACCCTTAATAAATAGTCACAAGTGTAAATTATTCTACTATTGAAAACCAGGATCTTTAGGACAGATGTTAGATACAATTTTATTCCACCTAGCATTCCATTAATGACACAGATGAAAACCACTGTTTTATAGAGATCAACAGAAGGCAATTCTACAACTAAGATCCTAGCATATATCCTGTTATAGGATGTATGAATGTGCATTCTGGTATTCAGTTTTCCCTTTCAATATTCTGCTTCTGAGTTTTGTTTCTTTAGAAGGCCATCTACAAGAATTGGATTTTTTTTTTCCTTTTTGAATAATGTTTTCTTATATAGTGGTCAGCAACTCTATTCCCCAACTGGAGGAAAGATTGATAAGTCATCTACTTTCCTTCTGTTCCAATTTTTTTAGCTAAAGATCTTCTTCCTTGCTAACATTTTTATTATCACTTTTCTGCATGCAAGGTTTCTTGAGGCATCAAAGTCCTGCCCTTCTCTCACCTCCTGATTTCCAAAACAGTGTCTAATTGTAGCCTATTCAGGAACTGTTATTGAATTATATCATTTCCAATCCCCAGTTCCTCAGAAGGAGGTAGCAACATAAAAAGGTCAGTCCCACAAGACATATCTATCCAGAAGCTCAAGTTCAGCATGAAAGCAATTCAGATCTAGTTCTAATAATCAGAGGTAGGTTGATTAACTTTGTATCCATCCATCCACCCACCCAACTCTTGAGCAAAATACCAGCTCCTATAGAAGTAGAATGTACCCAATAAGTGTTTTAAAATATAACCACAAAGCTTTTATTTAAATGCATTGGTTTGTGGTAATCTTTTAACATTATTGAACACGGCACAATTGGCAAAACAACTATTTCTATCTTACTTGATAAAATGAGACAATCAATTTTATACTATAACATATATGAACAAAATCAAATTATTTAAAGAAATGTAATGCTTTTTTCATATTAATATTGTATGGCTTGGCAAACACCATAGGGCTTTTTTCCCCTATTAGATATCATTGAAAATCTGTAATTTCCATTCTAGCTCTTTTTGATTATGAAAAAAGAACTGTGACATGTCCTCTTCTCTCCCATACCACTGCAACATGGAAAGAAATGCCAAACAGCTTCCACTATCTCCAAAAATAATGGGGGAGGGGGGATTCTGGATTATCTGTGCAGCTAAAATGGAAATGTCTTAGTATACATCAGAGTCTAAAACACTATACAGGATGTGGATAATGTGAAAAGGCTTGACTGTCAAACAGAACAGTTCATTTTTAGAAATTATTTCTTATCCTGAGGACTATCTATAATGAAAGCATCCTCTCTTCTCAAACTCATGAAGGTTTTACAACCAGAATCATATACTGATTGCTAAAAACTATGTATCCCAACAGCAATAGCAACAAACAAACAAACAAAAATACTTCTAGGACACATAATAGTTTAACTGCAAAGTAGGTCAGTGAAGAGGCAAATGCTATAAGAAAACTCTATGCAAAAATATAACTTTCCCTGAACAGATAACAGGAATTACTGGAAGCAACAGAAACACATAATCCATGAGATGCGAATGGGAAACAAGAGGTAATATACTGATTGAACTTCTTAAAAGTAGTGTAAGTTTATTTTGTAAGACAACAGAGCTATGTTTTTATATCAACTGTGTGACACAAGTCACAAAATTCCCACAGTAAGAAATTGAATGTAGTGACTTTTAAAAATTTCTACTAAGAAATTGCTGCCAATTAAAGGGAATTGCGCTAGCAGTTTTATAAAGCACTTAATTTGCAGTATTCTTTAAAACATGTTATGTCAGTGAAAATGTAAGAAATCAGATACTTTGCTCCTGAACCAGAAATGTCAATGAACTAGACAAAGCAAAAACATAATTAAGGTCACTAAAATAGGTTTCAAACCTATAACTGCATGCATCTTTTATACGCTAACATAATACTTGCCATAGGCTGCTCCTTCTTTGTTATTGTTCTTAGAATGACACCAAGTATGAACATCAGGTGAGGGAGTCAACTCTTCAACCTAAAATTAAATAATTATTAAAACTATTTAATATAGGTAGTACTCTTTTAATGACCCTAATTGGAACTGGCAATTGCGCCATTAAGCAAAACTGTCACTAAGATTCAGGAAGGGAGGGTATGTTAAGAGCCCAGTCAGTTAAAGAATTTCAATTGGTACAGATTAGGAGAAGAGCCTTCTCTGCTGTTGTCCCCACCCTGTGGAACATTTTGCCCCCAGAGGGGAGGCACTCTTCTGGCTTCCAGAAAAGCATTGCCAACTGGCCAAGGGAACCAAGAGTGGTATGCAATCTTGGGGTAGTTGGTAACTTGAAGGAGCTCCCTCTGCCTTACTAACTTTGTTTTTAATTTTGTTTTTTAATTGTCTTTTTATAGTTTTATGGATTTTATCTGTAAACTGCACAGAGTCACTTAGATAGTGACATAGGCAGCATATAAATTTGATAAATAAAAATCACATGACTGCAATGGTGCTTTCCAGCTGGAAAGAGACAAGGCTATAAGTTTTATATCTTTATGAAACCACACATTTGCCTATACTTTGTAATGCTCAAGAGTCTGCTTACTGTCTTGTATACGTCAAAAGCAATGCAATTATGCTGCAACCTAAGGCTGCGAGCCATGAGTGCACTATGCAAATAATTTACAGTACTCTGTAAATATGGTGGTGGGGAGTATCAAGCAAAAGAGAGACTGCCTACAGAAATTGCTTGCTTCCCACCCACCCCCCCACCCCCTTGCACTCATGACTGTATCACATTGCAGCTGAACTATTGCAATTTGTTCTACATGTGACTGCTCTTGAAAGCCACTGGAAAGCTTCAAGTATTGCAGGATACAATAGTCTGAGTAGTGGGCTCATTTATTGGAACTTATATGCAATTCCAATCCAGAAAAACTCTGACTGGCAAATATTTCTTACTTTCAATAAAAACATTTAAAATAAAATAGTGTGACAAAAAGTTGTCTAACGCTATCAAAGAAAATTACAAAATTATGGCCACAAAGGAAGAATAAACATTCAGGCATGACCAAAAGTGGTGTTCCTAATTCATATGAGATCCTCCCAGGCTTTCTTAAAAAGCCATGTTTTTAGTTTTCCTTAAACTCAGCAGTGGGACCAGTCTAATCTTCAGAAGTAAGATATTCTTTAGAAAAGGACTGTAACTGAGAAGGCTTGACTCTTCAGACAGTACCAAACAAAAGAACCTTGGGACTCAACTTCTACCTCCCCATTGCTACAAAAGAACCACTGCAATATAGTGCCCCACTCCCATCTACTATAATCTATGCATAAGGATACCATGGACAATGTTATTGAAAGTTGCCGAGAGATTCAATAGGATATGTACCTCCCTACTTCCAAAAAGATCACTTAACATGGCGGCTGATGCAATTTTTGTTTCATATTTAAACCAGAATCCTAATGGATAGGGATCCAAGTAATTTATATAATTCAAGATTTTCTGAAGCTATATCTTAATCATCTATTCAACAACATTCCCTAAAAAAGAAAAATTGGGAGATAGAATAGCTAGGTTGAGCAATAAGATTCTTGGGGAGGGGCACCGTTCTACTTCTTTCAAGATGGGATTAAATGCCTTAACATGCTAGATGCTACAATGATCCAGCAGCCAATTCTTCAGCCTGGATTTCCAACAAAGAACTGATAGCTTCAAACTTACTATAATACATACTATAATGGCATAGGTTTGGATCTGAACTTTTACTTATGTCTTATTTGTCTTTCTTATTCCACTAGAACTCTAGGAATCTCATCCCTAATCAATTTTAATGACAACAATAAAGAAATGGCTTGCCACTGCTTTTGTTCAAGATGTTTTTCTAATATCTCACTCTAGCCTAAACCGCTAGAATTTCTGATGATCTCCCACTCATGTATTAACCAGATCTGATCCTGCTTAATTTTTTGAGATCAGGTAAAGAACTTTAACGCTACTTAATCTTTCCTCTAGACCAGGAAAGAACTAGTTATCACAAAAGAGTAAAATTAATCAAAAGCTTTCCAAAATAACTGGAAGAGCAAGATTTGATCTATGTTTAAACTGTTACCATTAGAGGATACATACACGACGAATTACAAATGGAGGTCTGTCTGTTTCCTTCCTGAAATCAAAAGGCCCTAGGTCTAAGTGAGCCAGGCGTTGTCTGATTTTCAGAAGCTCACACATACGTCTTTTTGTATACGGAGAAGGAGATCGAGAAACAGATGCTATTGTGGGTTGCTCATAACTTTTTGTTGCTAAACAGGGCCTGTTTCTGTCAGGTGAAGCTGTGTTCTTCTTTGAAGATTTGATCTGTCGCATTCCTTCTGTAGATGAATGAAACAGCCCATCTAAATTATCCTGAATTAAAGGAAGAAATTATTAAGACTAAAAAGCTTCAAAGTATTTCATTTCACCATTGAACATATCATAACCAATAATTATCTTGCTTGATATCTCCATAATTAATGAATAATTCTCAGATCATATATTTTCTTTATGTTTAGACCTCAATCCTTCTCAAACTATTAAAAAAAGGGAAGGGGGAGACAAGGGGAAAAAAACCAAGAGGCAATGATTTTATTAGGATGACCTTTTTTTCCAATCAAATGGATCTAGAAGACCACAATTCTCGGTAAGGAATGATCAGAAGGTCAGGCCTCTTACCATCTTTTCCTTTCAGCTATTTTTTTTAAAGGATGCCTGGATTTTAATTCCATTTTTTAAAGTTCTTTGATCTACATTTTAACCAACTAGTCGACTGCACATCTATCCTACAACTCCTTGCTAGACTTTACTTTTTTCCTGTTCTTTTATTCTTTACCATTGAATTCTAAACCACTTTCATGTTCACTGTAAGGAAGTCAATGGTGTTAATACATTCTCTGGCAGCGAAAGTCATCTGATTGGACTTACATTTATACAGGATTATATTACATATTTTGTTCTTTTAAACCCTTTAAAAAAAGAGCTCCAATCTTTATTTTTTAACTTTTGATAGGAAAATTAAAAAAAAAAAAACCTCACAGGTTTTTTTAAAAAAATATAAATAAAAAATTTGATGGTAAACAACAGCTTTAAACCAAACCCAGGATGATATTGCCGCCAACAATCTATATATTAATAGCCTCCCACTGGCCAGTACACTCCCACAGAGAGGGACTCCTCAGGGTGCCGTCGGTCAGACAATGTCGGCTGGCGACCCCCGGGGGAGAGCCTTCTCTGTGGCGGCATCTGCCCTCTGGAACGACCTACCCCCAGAGATACGCACGATACCAGACCTCCGGACTTTTCGTCAGGCCCTGAAAACACATCTTTTCCACCTAGCCGGGCTGGCTTGATCCCATCCCTTCGATTTTAATTTGTAATTGGTTTTAACCCAGGTTGTTTAAATGGATAGCCAAAATTATTTAATGTTTTTTAAATTGCTTTTAAATTTTATATGTTTTACCATGGCTGTTCACTGCCCTGAGTCCCGTTGGAGAAGGGCGGTATACAAATAAAATAAAATAAATAAAATAAAATAAATAAAAACTGGGCCCTCATTTTACCAACCTTGGAAGGATGGAAGGCTGAGTCAACCTTGAGCCAGTCAGGATCAAACTGCTAGCAGTCAGCAGAGTGAGTCTGCAATACTGCATTCTAACCACTGTGCCATCACGGCTCTAGATGGATAGGAAACTGTTGTAGACTTTCAATGAGTTAATTACAATAACAGACTGTTAACAGAGGGCTTTGAAGTTTACCTTTGCTGTTGATTAATCTCTTAATTATTTTTTCTTCACATATATGCATACACACACACACACACACACACACACACACACACACGTAAGTAAGAAATATAATACAGGTCAAATTGGATTGCAAATAGATGTAGAAATGTATAAATCTTGGACCTGTTTTGCAAGGGGAAAGCTATTATTGTTACAATATATCTGTCAATGTTTAACTAGGGAAGATAATATATGTTTTTCTTTTTTGTCCTTTTAATTTACATATTTTTTTAAAAAAATTAAATTAAAAAAGTTAAGATTAAATTAAATTAAATAATATAAATTAAAATTTTAATTTTAAGGTTTTTTCTAGTTTTATCTTTGTTAATTTTTTCCCTTTAAATTTTGTATTTTAATTTTTTGAATAAAAGAAAAATATATTGATAAAAAAGAAAAATGAATACTAAAAAGCCAAGGTTTTTCTACCAACAGTACTTAATGATTATACTAAGAACTATAGAATGAAAGAAATATTTATCACAGGAATAATAATATTTTGTCTTTCTAACATCAGTTACGCAGATGATTGTTGAATACTTTTAACTGTTTTAAAAAGCATATAAGATTTTACTCAGCAGTCTTTCGCTTTCAAGCAAACATTACAATTGAAGCAATCTTTTACTTAAGAATGAAATTTACATGAAGCTTCATAAGAATTATTTCAACAAACAAATCACCTAAGAATAAATGTAAGAAAATATTATGGGAATTGTTTGTCATTAAGTTATACTAACCTGTTTCTGCTTCTGAGCTTTTGCTGAATTTAACAGACTTTCTGAAATAACACAAGTTGTGTGAAACTTCAATTTTGGTGCAATTCCCTAAGAGAGAAACAATAATTGAACAGATTAGATACATGATAACAAAGAAGTAAATGTTATATACTGTAACAAACTATTCCTAATTTGAATAATTTCCGTTAATTTTAGCCTTTAATAAAAAATAATTAGAAGAGACAGAACAGCAATAGTAAATGTCAAGAAGGTAATATTTGCATTTCTGACAATTCAATTACTAGCAATTATACCGCCTTTCTGCAACAATTAAAGTCTGATGTTTATTTCAATTTGTTGCTTTGTCAAAAGCATTTCTCAGGAATTTTTATGGCATATTATATAATATGTCAGTATATAAGAAATTATGAGCTGGGATAGCCATAACAAGAAGTCAGCCAATGGGAACTGTTTGGTGACTAAGAAACAGGATCTGTTCCTTTCAGTATTGCTTCTGTGATTTCTGGTTCTGGCTTCTGCTTCTTGTACTTGCTACCACGTTGCGTTGCAAGAGCTGCATCGGTATTGTATACATGCATCACATTTTATATTATTGTATATAAACAAGTTTCTTCTATAAATGAATCCTGCTGAATTATTTACTTGTATGCTGGTTGGATCGCTGCAAACTCTAACATAATACTAATTAAAAGTAAAGCCATTCTGTTCAGCCATCAGTCACATCACTTCTAAATGTTTTGTGATATATATTAGAGAAACTGGGATATCCTTTCTGTCTAATAACTTGCCATTTCTTCCATATTTGTATTAAGCATATTAATGATGACAAAATAAATTGTTTACAACATTCTCACCTTTGTAAAACAAACAAATAATTTAAGGAAAATGGCAGCAAAGTGTGCTGCAGTTCCTTTCTTGAACATGAGCATTGTATCTTTACCCAAAGCTTATGTAAGGAAGGAAGGAAATGTTAGAACTGATAAAAAGTAGAGTCAATATAATTACAAATCATATAATTTCTGATTCACAATATCATGGAAATAAGTATATAGGAAGGAAAATCTTGTCTTCCTGATTTATATCTAATCATATGGCTTATTCATCAAGCCCACTACTATTTACTCTGAACAGTGTCAGATTTTTGGGATTTTAAGACAACTATTTTATCTTGTTCATGCTCCTTTGGACCGGAGATAGTAGGTTTTGAATTTGAGATTTTTCAATGCAAATCACATTTCTGATTGTAAGCTATGATACTCCACTTTGCTCTTTACAGTGTGTGATAGTAAAAACAAAGGAGAAATACAAATATAAAAGTACACCCCCAACTCACTGATTTAGCAATACATATCAAATTAATTTAATGTGAGCAAGAAGAAGGAAGTTTATTTCAAGGAGAAAAAAAGACTAGTTTTCCAACAGAGGACAGGAAAAATAAATAATATCTTGCCTACAGGGCCAGAATTGTTTGCATTTGCAATTTTCAAGATTTTTTTTCTTCCCTTATCTGCAGCTCTGAGATTCCCTAATAGTCTCCTATCCAAGCACTATCTATAAATGACCCTGATTACCTTCTGAGTCCGGATAAGTTTCATTATAAATAATAAAAAATAAAAATGGTTCTAAATTATTAATCATTAAGAAATATGTCAAATTAACCCCAAATATAGATCAACATTTGTATGATTCTTGTGTTCTTGTGATGAAGCACACTTACTGTAAAATCGTAGGCCTTTTTCATTAAAACCTCACGAACTGAATTTCGTGGTTGATGGATAAACTTAGGAGCAGGAAAAAGGAAATCCCTTGTATTTTCTTCATATCTGGCCAAAATTTCTCCCACTGAAAGTGAATTATATGTTTTAATTGAAAAACAGTAACTACATATTCACACATAGAGAGATAGGCATTGAAGCATATAAAAAGAGACTGATACAACAAAGCTAAGAGTATTTAGATTCCCTTGATCCCAACAGAAGATATGAAATATGAAATCTCAACTTTGCCTGCTAATGCCACGGAGGAATATCTCATTAGATTAGAAAAGTCTATGATAGTACTAATCCAAAATGGAATCAAAAAACTATCTTAAGAAATTTTTATGGTGATATCCAAACTCAACGATAAATATGGCTTTCTTTGGTGGAAGTAAAATATTAAACATATTATTTTGATTTTGGAATTCACCAACAATATAATCTAGAAATTAATGAAAATAAGGGTTCCTAAAAACCTTGGCTTTGTGAAATGCAATAAAGAAAACAAAATTACTGAGAGGTGCTAACATTATCAACCAAAATTTTAAAGTTCAACAATTTTGTATGTATGTTTGTGCATTGATTCAGAAAACCTACTTAAAATTACGGATTCAAATTTCTGCACCAAAAATCAAGGAAGGCAGTAAAGAGGTTTTCATATTTCTATTTTTTCATTCACTTGGAAATCAAAAGTGAATAACTGCAGAACCATTTACCTTATTACTGCAAAGACAAGAACTGGTTATAACTACTGTTCTCTACACTACATAGGCGCTACATTCAAATAAGTTGTTTCACATATACAATAAAATTTGTATACATATCTGAAAAACTGTAGTATACTGATCACAAAATAAAATCTATGTACAGAGATTATGCACTGAAGAATAAATACAAGTTTTGAGAAGCTGGGTAAATACTGTACACAGCTAGTATCTATTGCTGGGCAAAAGTTGTACCCTAAAAACATTTTCATATTGAATGGAATAAATTGTTATATACAGAAATTTACCATAGGACTGTGTTAATTTATGAAAATATTGGTACTATACCTGGAGGAACAGTTTGTATTAAGTGAACCACTGATGTATCAGCTAGAAAAAGGGGCAAAATATAATCAGAAGTCATTTTGATCACAAAGTTTAAAAAAAAACAATTAGTTTATCTCTAACTTTGTACAATTTATTGCATTTGTTATTATGAGCATCTACTAGTTTCTCGAAAAGAGAGAGAGAGATGGAAGGAGGGAAGGAGAGGGGGAGGGAGAGAGAGAGAGAGAAAGAGAGAGGGAGAGAGGGAGGGCTCAAGCATTTTGGTCAGTAGGTAAATGTATACCACATTCTAAATAAAAATATGATAGCTTTTCTCATCACTACTCAGTAAGAACATGGAGCTAATTTCTCAGTTTAGCTGGTTTTAATACATAAATCTGACATATTTCAGGTGGTAGGTAAATGTTTTTGCTTTCAATTTTTTTTCAGCTCAAATCAGGTCTAATAATTTCTTTACTTTGACTGTAGTTTTGCATACTACTGTTTGAAAACTTAGTGGAACTTACTTCTGAGGGAGTAGGATGCAGAGCTAAGTATTTAATTAATACACCTGTACCCAATATTTCAGTCATAATGATACTCAAGGCAAACTACATGGTATCTGCAGAAAGTTTTCTATCTAGACTCAGACCTATTTTCTATACCCTTTGCTGAAAAACAAACTGATGAGGATCTTAACAATCAAAAATAATGAACCTGAATATGCTATAATTGACACTCTGTCTTAAATCCTATCATTCTCTTTTTAATCATCCTTTTGTTATTTACAAATACTGAGGAAATGGAAAGGGGCCTCTGACAAACCTCTAAAATCATGAAAGCTTCAGTTATTTAAAAGTAGATGATGTTCCTAGAAAATATACCAAATAGTTCTACTGGTATATATGATCAACTAAAAACATTAATGAGATGTTCCAATGAAATCATTTTTCTTATTTTTAATAATTTAATTTAAATTTCCATTATTTCAGAGAAAATTTCTAGTGCATTTCATACGCCTGAACATCTTCTGAAATTTCCAATTGATTTTTGATGTTGTATACTATAAAATAATTTGTATATGAAATAAAAAGTAATCAAAAAACAAAAATCCAAAAACCTACTTTCAAAAAGTTCAACAAGATCTCCTGGGTCAACTACATCAGTATATACCTAAAATGAAAGTTTTAGAAAATGAAATGGAACAATTCTGCTAAAACAATTCTGAGGACATTTAACAAATATGACCACTATAATAATTTAGAGTAGTAAGTTCTTTAAGAGAATAAAACAGTTAAACAACATCAACAATTTCTCACTGCAACAGAATCTTTTTTCTAAAAAGCAGCTATTTTCTCTGTTGGTGTTTGTTTTTGACTCTTAAATTAAAGTTGAGTTGTCTCTGTTTTGGTATTGTCTTTGACTCTTAAATTAAAATTTGACATAAATAATAGGTGCAAGTCTCTTACTTTCAACCTGGAAAAACATACCTGCCTTGTTAGAAAGTGAGCAATTATTTTCTTTCGTTCTAGTAAAGGATGGAACATCACTTATATTTATTCTGTCAGAGAGTTAAAATTCATTCAATATATATCTACTCAGAAGTAAGTCTGCTAAGTTTAAGAACATGTATTTCCAGGCCAGTATAACCAACTGGGAATTAGTCCCAATAAACTGAGTAGGACTTGTTCAGTGGGGACAAGTTTAAGATTCCATAATTAAGGTTTGACCTTAATTATGAACTCAGTATGAACCCAAAAAGCAAGGCTGGAAGGTCTGTTAAGATCATGATGCAGTTATGTCAAGATTTGCAATTCTGTGCTGTGCTGAAAAAGTGAAGGAATACTTTATTTACTAATGTCATAATCAGCTACCATCACAAAATGAAGCCTGCTGAATCAATTAATACCCTAACATAGGAGGGATTACACAAGTCTGGAGAAAATACAAGTTTCACAGAACAGATTTTTAAATAACTGTTACTTTAAAATGCACAATTTAAATCCAAACACAAACAATCCCATGTCAAATAGTTTCCCTATGGTTTCTGATGTTGATGCTATCCATTTATTTGCAATAGCCACATCTACACAGATTTACCCTGTAAAATTTTATTCAGACAAAAATATATATTGCAATATAAGGAACAACAAATAAATCAAGACTGCCAGAAAAATATTGTTATTTAGTAAACATTAAGCATAATGCACAGAGTGTCTATAAAGCCATATCTGTAAAGATTGCTATATGTATCTTCACAAACGTTTCCTTTTTTTAGAAGTTCTTTCCAATAGTTCACATACTATAGTTCATTCATGCCATTCAGGGACTAAACTGTTCTATTAACCAAGTGACTGTAGAAATGAATTGTTATTTCTACAAACAGAATATATGTAGTCAATAACTACATTCCTGAAGAATTCATACTGTATTTCTTTTATATACAATACCCTCAGCTATTAAAAAAAACAAAAATACCTTTAAAATAAAAAATACAGTCAAACCTATAATATATAAATGTTAATACTTACATAAGCATTAATTCAAAAATAAAGTGAGCTGAAAATGAAATATTACAGAAATATGTATATGAATGTGGCAAACAAAGTGCTTGGATATGAATTATATCTTAAATGTTAGCCATGATATTGTAAGTACCTACTTTTTCAAACATTAATTTCTCATCAAATATCAGGGGAAATATTGCACGAACACATGAAGTTTTCTTATGCTGCCCCAAAATACATGCACTGACATAGACATCTTCTCTGGATTTCAATGTAACACCTGGGCATGTTATCTGAAAGAGCAATTATTCATAATTATGACTAATGAACGTTAACTATGTAACACTTAAACCCCATAGTCCACTTCATGAAATGCACAGTAAACTTGATGAGCGTGGTTAGAAAAGCAACAGTGATGATAATGCAAATATCCCAGGTATAAACTGACACTGTGATAAACCCATGTAATTACAATCCATGTTACAGAAAATATAACTGAACTTTTAAATAAATTGCAATGAAATGGTTTTAAGCAGTATATGCATCATCCTTTGAGCATTCCTTGGTCAAGAATAGCTATTTTAAAATCAAAGGCAAAAGTTGGGGAAATCTGAAATTTTCTTCCACTGTTTGTAGAATACTGCTATTTCTGATGTGTTCATTTATTCCTTTTTGCTAAAAACTTTTCTGGTTTATTACTTCTTTGAAATGAATGTATATATTTTAATAGAAGGTGAGTGAATGAATAAATGTTTGCCGATATGGGTAACATTGGCAACCTGTAATAATAATTTCAAGCGTAAATGTGGGAAATCAGTAACTGGACATCTTGTACAAGCTACTAGTTGTATATAAAACCCTGAACCCACTTCCCAAAAAGCACAGTCCCGCTTCCACTCACATTGGTTAAATGACAACTTAAGTGTTACACCATGACACCAGCTCTGTGATATCAGAATGTCATTATGGTGAATCCAAGTATGCAATGAGAAAAACTTGTATCACAATGCAGAACACAGCTCTCAGCATTTTGATGAAAGTTGTGGATCTTGTGGATGACTAAATCCAGCCACATTTGGAGCCTGGTCCTTTGTACTCTTATTAAATTTGGTGTGACCCTCAAGTTATGCAACATTCCTTTATTTCTTGAATAAGCCAATCCACTACATCAAACCAAACAAACCATATTATGCCTTACTTACCCATTTATACTGGGATAAACCATGGGTGGTTCCCCACTTTTGCAAAATAAGTCATTGTTTTCTGTAATCACATCTATGCTTGGAATGGTTCCCACTTGAAGCTATATTAACCCTCTCCTGGTAGTCTTCCGGAAGTGCTGAAGATAGTGTATTTGGGAATTAAACAGGGATTATCAACCAAAGATTATTATTTAGGTTTACTGTTTCTTGTTCTGCTTGAAATTGAGCTATTTTAATATGTCATCTCGTGTTACCATGAATGTTCCAATTTCTGATTTACTGGTACATGTTGTGGATTTACCATTCTATGTCTTGACAGTTATGGAGATAAGCAGATGTGATAAATAAAAAACTAGAAAGATAAATACCACAATTTGAGAACCAATTTCTCTAATATTTGTAGATATTTTATGTATCAGTTTAGCTTTGCTAAGTTGCTGGAGGGGTGGATAGTTCTCCTTTTTTATACAATATATAAAACTTACCAAAAAGAAAGTAAGTATTCCTACTTTATAAAACAAGAGAGAAACCAGGCATAGTACCAATTTCTGAACAGCAATGGTTTTAGTCACTGAAGTTAGTATGCATTAATTTTATAATTTAAATATAAACCACTAGGACAGTGATTCTCAAAAGGTGGTCTGAGGAGGTCCCTCAAGACCCTGCAGGGGTCCAGGAAATCAAAATTAGTTATCAGCATATGTTTAAAAAGAATACAATATTAAAATCCCCTCAATCAATCATGAAAAGGAGTAGTAACAGCTAATTTTAATTTTTAATACACAAAATATTGATAAATATAACCCATATAAACAAAGCTCCTTTGGGGTCCTCAGCATTTTTAAAAGGGAAAGGATCCTGAAAAGAAAAATGTTAAGAAACACTGCATTAGGAGAATAAGATTTCTAAGCCATTACTGGGCGACATAAAAGAACAACAATCAAATCAAAAATCAAAATTAAAATAAAGCAATGAATATTTTTTAAAAATTGCAGGAAAATATTTACTCAATCTGGAATGCTTTGATGAGGAAATGCTGCTTTTTCAGTGTTTTATTTTGTACATTTGAATTGCAGCAATACTTGAGAATTAATCTATAAGATACACTTGTAGAATTCAATGGCTTTGAAATTTACACTCAAATGTTCATGCTTGTTTTTGTTTTTTTCCCTCTGCCTTCAAGGCACTGTTGACTCCTGACAATTGCCTGAATTAGTCCCTGTACTTTTCTTGCCAAGATTTCAAAAGGGCTGAGAGTGACAGGCCCAAGGCAGTACTCTGTCTCCCCAGTACTCAGTCTCCCTAGTTTCCAGTTTGGTGCCTTAACCACACCAAATTGGCTGTCTTGGTCTTTCTATGCAGTCTTAATTGTAGATGATTTCATAAAAAATAGTTTAGGAAGAAAATTGTTCATCTTTTATATGTGTGCTGGTATCTCATCAAGTAATAGCATCTGACTATGTCTGTGCATGGAAACTAAACAAGACAGGTTTGGTTACAATCTGAACTGAAACAGGAAATCTAAAATCTATAGGCTAGACTGAGAAATTGGGGTGGGGGGGGAATTCCTAGTCAAAGAGAACAGCACTACTTCTCTACTATGCCAAGAAAACCACATGAATAGTATCCATGCAGTCAACAGAAGCTCAGCTATTCAATAGACCTTACTCTCCCTGTAGCCCCCACATATGGATACATTTAAAAAACAAATATTTCTGCTTTGGAAAGTGATACTGTAATACATTCAGCATTTACTATGAATAGAATAGAATAGACTTTTTATTGGCCAAGTGTGATTGGACACACAAGGAATTTGTCTTGGTGCATATGCTCTCAGTGTACATAAAAGAAAAGATACATGAATCTGATTTGATATAGCGAAGGCAAAGACGGTCACAGCCTACTAAACTGAATGGTGATGCATTTCATGTGATGATTGTGTGTGTGTGTGTATGTGTACCTGTATGTATGTATATACTGGAATGTATGTATATTGAAGCCCATGAAAGAGAAAAGAAATGCTGGCTTTCAAATATAGAAATGAAAATACTTGAAAAGGCACTCAATTTAAGAAAGAAGAGATGTAGAGCACAAAAAAAAAAAGAAAAAAAGAACAAGCTTGTATTTTAAGACTGTAACTGGCCAGAAACGAGAGAGAGAGTGAGAGAGATGCCCGGATGTAGTCTAACCGTTAGCTCACCCCTGAGGAAAGAAGAATGGGGGAAAAGAGCCAATTTTCTAAATGGACACAGAGACTAACAGAAGCGTCAGATCTTGGCGGTAAAAACCCAGATGTTCACTGAATGCTTTAATGGTGGTCCTGATTTTTTTTTTTTTTGCAGAGACTCTAGTACGGCAACCAGGAGAATCATGAAGTTAAAAGAGCGTCGTTCGCTCTGTGGAAGAATCATCGGTTACTTAGTAAATGCCGGGGAGAGAGGGAATTAAAAAACAAGGCGGAAAGAAAGCGCTCCCAGAGGCTGCTTCCTCCACCGGCCTTTAAAAAAAATCAAAGCGCTGCTCTTGAAAAAGGAGCCAAGCCTCGAGTCGGCCTCTTCTCAACAAGAAAGACAAACTCCCAGGCTTCCCCACCTACATCGCTTCGATCAGAAATCCGCCGTTAGTTTTATTAGCTTCCCGGCCGAAAGGCCGAGTTCTCCCCTTTCTCGACTCTCCCCCCCACCACTCCCGAAAGCCCCGCCCACCAGGCCCGTCGCCCGTAGAGATCAAAAGCGCCCCTGTAAAGCGGAGGGCCCTCCGAGGCGCCTTTAGGAGCTTCCGTCCAGCCACACACACCCCTCTTTCCCCCCAGGGCTTCCTCACCGTGCGGATATGCAGCTCCAGAACGCAAACGAAACCCTTGCAGGGCGCCATAAGGCCGCCTCGTCTGTCAGCCGCCAGATGAGAAGAGCAGGCTGAAGAGGGAATGAGGGGCGGACGGGCGGGACCCTCCTATTCCGGCCCTTCATAGGACGCGTTGCTTGGCTAGGCCCGGAACGCGCCAGACAGACTCCGTTGCCATAGCGCCGGAACGCTAATGGGGCCCCTGAGAGTGGTAGGAGCGAGAAGGCGTGGCTAACCGTATCCACGGCGGGTTTGGAGGGCCGAGAAAGCCGAAGAGGGCCAAGTGTCGTCACTTCCGGTTCCAATGGCAGGCGTTATCGCCTCATACCTAGGGCCATTAACCGCATAAGGATGGGAGACGCTTCATGTTTTGAATGGTTTTTAATTTTGGCAGGCGAGGAAGGAAAAGAAGACTCTTCCCCATTATGATAGGCTGGTTGGAGTATCTGAAAGTATAATTCTGAAAGTGTCCAGATTTATATAAAAGAAGATAGCCAAATTACCCCCTCCTAAAATATGTAGGCTTTTTTTTTTATGGTTTGGATTGTTTAGTCATCAGCCTTCTAATTGGCTAATTAATAGAGAAATCAGTGGAAAAGTTTTAAATGACAATTGATACAACGGATGCCTTTTTAAAAGAGTTAAGTGAAGGAATACTGTGGTTCATACAAAATAGAGTTAAGTGTTGTCAGAAGAGACTCATTAACACTTCCCAGCTTTATCTTTTAATTAGCAGACCATAAACGTTCTCAAAGATAAACACAGTTTGCTTTCATTAGAAAATAAACTCTGCAGAATATAGTTGAACTAAACTAAGTAACCAGAATCTTGTTTATGCCAAGGTAGCAATGCTAGTTGGAAACCTTATCTTAATTCAGGTGAAATGTACTTAACGTGCAGGTGAAATGTAATTAAACATTAAATTGAAGCCTCAATGCATACAACATTGGGATCACATAATTTCTCCCCCTCCCTTCCCCCAGAGTATTATAGTAGGCCAGGGGTACTGACCAAAAACGTTGATATCAAGAAATAGAACTAGACCTAACAACAGTCTTAAAAAGCAGACTAGATCACTGTTTTTGGCTCAGTGACATGACTTGTTTCATTTATAGTTTTGCATGGTCATAATAGCAATTTAATCAACATTGCTTGGATAAATTGTACATTGCCCATTGTCTCCTTCCTGCAATCACCCCTCTGCTATCCAATATGCAGTTAGAAAATTAACTTCCTCATGAAAACATCTTCCTGTGTTAAAAAGAGAGAATATTAAGGCTTTCTTTTCATTATGGTGTTCAACAAACGGTTTTTGAATTTTGTTAGCTCTTTGTTAGGTGCTTTTGGGAGAGCTAATGAGTGAAGTCAGCATGACACATAGAAAACCCTTTAAGCCTCTGGGCCTAAAAGCCCATGTGAGTTGTGGTAGAGTTGGAAGTAGGACTTAATTGGATGAGGTGCCTGATCTGGTGTATATAACCAGCACTTAGGTAGGACTTGTAGAAGGGGTCTTGAAGTTGTACCTGCTCAACTTGAAATTTGGTATCAGCTAGAGTTCAATGGAGGGAATGATGAGAGCAATCAACCAATGGAATAGTTTGCCTTCAGAAGTGGGGTTTCTATCACTGGAGCCTTTCAAAAAGAGACTGGACCAGTCTGAAATGATATAGGATCTCCTGCTTGAGCAAGGGTTTGATGTCCAAAGTCCTTTCCAACTCTGTTATTCTATGTTCACTTTCACAAGATTTTCACAGATCATTGAGCACTCTCAAGAGGTGCTGTGCCATAGGTACCTAGATATTTTAACTTGCCACCACACTGTTGTATCCAGGCAGCTTGGGAGTTGGCCATGGATTGTACAAGCTATCAAAGGCCTGATGTATATCAGTGATCACACTTAAATCTGGTTCAAGATAACTTTGAGCTTGATCTGAACTTCTTCAGACATTATGAAGAATATTCTAGCTTTTTGTTAGATAAAGTTGTTCAAATCCACTCAGAAATGTATTCTAATTGGGCTATTCCATTGGAGATACCTGGGTTAAAGTTGTGTGGGGTGACTACAGTTTGTATGTTACTCCTGATGAAGTGGACAGGGTCTTACAAACTGAGAGCTCAGCCAACTGATTATTAGATCCATATCCTTGCAGTGTTATTAAAGCAGCCCCCAAGAGGTGAAGTGTGATGAGCTCCAAGCAGAATAGTCAGCTTCCCTGAGGGAGGTGGTGGTTTCTCTGGCTTTAAAAAAGGTAGTGATGGACCTCCTTCTTGGAAGGCCATCACCAGACTCAATAATTCTGGACAAATTGGCTTCCAGATATAATTCAAGTTGCTGATTGAACCTATAAAGTCTTCATGTCACAGAGCCTGGTCCTTTTTTTAGGGACTGCCTATTTTAGGGACTGTATATAAAATTACAGGTAGGCAGAGTTATCCATGCTTCATGTTCCTTCTATTAAACAATATCATGTAGCAGAACTTGGGAACTGCCTTTTCTGTCATAGTCTCTGCCATCTGGACTGGCAAACCCTGATTTGCCATTCCAGATGGCAAATCCTGCCAACCCTGGAATGCCATTCCTGCCAACCCTGGAATGGCAACCCCCCCCCCCCCGATTTGTATAGCTCCCACTCTGATGGTGTCCAGAAAAACACTGCAAACCTGGTTATTCTTCCAAACCTTGGGCTAATTGGATGTTGAGCCCTTGCATGTTTTTTTGTTTGCTCTTGTCTTTTGTCCAGATGCCTATGATCTTCATTCCTTTAATCTTGTTTTTTGCTTTTAAATTTATATGCCACCTAGAGTCTGGTGCAGCCAGTGGCCTCTAAACTGTGAAATGAAATGAAATTTCATGTTTGTATCTGTATGTTGATAAGAATTCTTTCAGTCCCCAAACAGCTGTTAGAACTTTCACCACCTGCCCATACATTCCTTTGTCTGATACTGTTTGCATAAGCTTTGTCGGATATTGTTGCATAATAATTGGCTGTGGTGGCTGCTTGAACTGTTCAGATAGGACACCTCATGGGAATATGATAGTATTGTACTCATCAAATACCTGGAGATCCTGTGCAAGAAAGGTAAGACCTAGTCCTTATTTTACAGAATGTTATCATGTAATAACACATTTAAATTACATGGAGATATATTCCAATTGAATTTTAAGAAAAACTTACAAGGGAAGGATAGACTTTCCTTCCATGAACGTGTTCAAAGAGAAACCAGATCTATCCAATAAAATATCTAATATATGTTTTATAATATCTGTTTTCCCATTTTCCTTCCTGTAACATCAATCCAATGTGCCATCTCCTATATTCTGAAATGTAAGAAAAGAAGTATGGGCTTTACTATGACAACATTTCAGGAATGTGAATAGTTCTAATGCACCCTCCCTCAAGTCTTCTCAATACTAAATCTTCATAGCGTGTTTGACACATTGTGTCTTGTTCCTGGTAGTTTCTGATGTCTTTTTCTTATTCTAACTGCTCTAAATCCTTAAAACAGGTATGTCAAATTTCATTGAGGTCCGCATCAGGGTTGTGGTTGACCTTGCGGGGGGTAAGTTGCGGTGTGGACAGGGTGGGCGTGGCCAGCTCGACGTCACTACATGTTGGGAGCGCCTGTGGTGGCCCAAGTGCTCTGCCAGCAAAAACGGCCTCCCGAGCTCCATTTTCAGCTGCCACAGCCTCCTACAACCTTCTGCCAGCGAAAACGGAGCTCAGGAGGGCTGCACGTGATCCTCCTCAGCTCTGTTTTCGCTGGCAGAAGCATCGCGGACTGGTCCTTCACTGTCTCCAGGGTGGCCCCGCAGGCCAGATCTAAGTACCCCATGGGCCAGATCTGTGCCCCGGGCCTTGAGTTTGACACCCCTGCCTTAAAGTATGATGTCTGGTATATTTATAGTATTCAAACAATGGTCTGAACAATGCAAATTAAAATGGACTGATTATGTCATGTGATTTGAAGGCATACTGTACTTTTGTGTATGCAGCCTGAAATCACATATGTCTTTTTACAACCACATCACACTTCAGGTAGTCCTTGACTTATGACCACAATTGAGCCCAAAATTTCTGTGGCTAAGCGAGACCATTGTTAAGTGAGTTTTGCCCTATTTTACAACCTTTCTTGCCATAGTTCTTAAGTGAATCACTGCAGTGGTTAAGATAGTAACACGTTGTAAAGGGAATCTGTCTTCCCCATTGACTTTACTTGTCCAAAACTCGCAATAGGTAATCACAGAATGCTGGGACACTTCAATCATAATAAATATGAACCATTTGCAAGCTTCTAAATTTTGATCACATGACCAAACAATAACAGTCGTAACTGTGAAAAAATGGTCATAAGTCAGTTTTTTCACTGCCATTGTAACTTCAAATGGTCACTAAAAGAAAGATTGTAAGTTGAGAACTACCTATATTGTAACGAGTCCTATATAGTCTACGATAAAGTACTATTCTCAAATCTATTTTCAAAGCACAATTATTAAATCAGGTCTTCAGTATTAATTGCATCATATTACGTGATGCTTGTTTAAGTACTATACTGATACGTCACTATATCCAGTGTTATGACATATTTTTAAAAATGTGAATATCCATTTTAATTAGACACCATGGCAAGAAGTAACATTATTTCAATTTGTTAACCTGCATCTTTATTATTTGTATTTTGCTGTGCTTCTGTCTAGCTCCTAATGCCTTCCAATGATGGACAATTTGTCTTATGTGGAATGGCATTTCATCTGTTTATCCCTGATTGATTAATTAATTACCAGATTAATAGTACATTTCACAGTAACCAAATTACAGTTTGTAAAATGTGTTTAGTCAAGAGAAGAAGAAGCCAAAAATTTCAAAAAGTAACAATCCAACAAACAGGCAGAATGTAATTTACAAAAAGATTATAATTGCACGTAGAAGGAGCAAAATAATAATAATAATAATAATAATAATAATAATAATAATAATAATAATAATAATAATAATTTTATTTCTATACCGCCCTTCTCCCGAAGGACTCAGGGCAGTGTACAGCCTGTTTAAAAACACAAACAAAACAACAATATAAAATTTAAAATAATTAAATAAAGTGGCTCAGATTTAAAACCCCAATAAATTTAAATATCCCAATTTAAAAACTATTGTGTTGTTAGTCCGGCCTGGCGGAATAATAGGGTCTTCAGTGCGCAGCGAAACGCCCGGAGGTCGGAGATCTTACGAATTTCCGGGGGCAGTTCGTTCCACAGGGCTGGGGCTCCCACAGAGAAGGCCCTCCCCCTGGGCGCCGCCAGTCGACATAACTTGGTTGACAGCACCCTGAGGAGACCCTCCCTGTGGGAACGGACTGGTCGGTGGGAGGCTATTGGTGGCAGAAGACGGTCTCGGAGGTACCCGGGTCCTATGCCATGGAGTGCTTTAAAGGTGGTAACTAACACCTTGAATCGCACCCGGAAGACCACTGGGAGCCAGTGCAGCTCGCGCAGGAGGGGTGTCACATGGGCACAACGAGTTGCGCCCATAACCACCCGCGCGGCCGCATTCTGGACCAGTTGGAGCCTCCGAGTGCTCTTCAAGGGGAGCCCCATGTAGAGAGCATTACAATAGTCCAACCGGGAAGTAACAAGGGCATGAGTGACCGTGCGTAGGGCGTCCCGATCCAGAAAGGGCTGCAACTGGTGAATCAGGCGAACCTGATAAAAGGCCCCCCTGGCCACGGCCGTCATATGCTCTTCTAAAGACAGCCGTGCATCCAGAAGGACACCCAGATTGCGAGCCCTCTCTGTGGGGGGCAGAGATTCACCCCCAATAGTTAGCGATGGCACCTGCTGACTATATCGGGGCGCCGGAAGCCATAGCCACTCGGTCTTGGAGGGGTTGAGTCTGAGCAAGTTCTTCCCCATCCAGACCCGCACGGCCTCCAGGCAGTGAGACATCACATCAAGGGCATCGTTGGGGTGGTCTGGGGTGGAGATCTACAGCTGAGTATCATCAGCGTACAGATGGCACTTCACCCCAAAACCACGGATGATCTCACCCAGCGGCTTCACATAAATATTGAACAGGAGGGGCGAGAGGACTGACCCTTGCGGCACCCCCCATGTGAGACGCCTCGAGGTCGACCTCTGTCCCCCTGCCAACACAAACTGCGAGCGGTCGGAGAGGAAGGAGGAGAACCACCGCAAAACAGTGCCCCCTATTCCTAACCCCCTCAACCGTTGCAGCATGATACCATGGTCGATGGTATCAAAAGCTGCTGAGAGATCTAATAGGACTAGGACAGAGGAGCAACCCCTGTCCCGAGCCCTCCAGAGATCATCCACCAATGCGACCAATGCCGTTTCTGTGCTGTACCCCCGCCTGAAGCCCGACTGGTACGGGTCTAGATAGATAGCTTCATCCAGGTGTCGGGAAAGTTGTCGTGCCACCACGCTCTCAACAACCTTCGCCACAAAACGAAGGTTGGAGACTGGACGATAATTAGCTAATTCAGCCGGGTCCAGGGAAGGCTTCTTGAGGAGGGGCCTCACCACCGCTTCTTTCAAGGCGGCAGGAAAGGCACCCTCACTCAGAGAAGCACCTATAATCCCCTGGAGCCAGCCTCGTGTAACCTCCCGGGAGGCCAGTACCAACCAGGAGGGGCACGGGTCCAATAAACACGTGGCGGCACTAATCTTACCCAGAACTCTGTCCACATCCTCGGGAGTCACAGGATCAAACTCCTCCCAGATAACATTCTCAAGACCTGCCCCGGTCTCCTCCCGTGGACTCATCCAATCGGAGTTCAAGCCATCCCGAATCCGAGCGACTTTATCATGCAGGAATTGCACAAAATCCTCAGCACAACCCTGCAAGGGATCTTCCCGTACTCCCCCCCGAAGAAGGGAGTGGGTCACCCTAAACAGGGCAGCTGGACGGTTCTCTGCAGATGCGATAAGAGCGGGAAAATGGTTAGATTTTGCCGCTTTTATCGCCACTAGGTAGATCTTGATATAAGACCTCACCTGTGTCCGGTCAGAATCGGATTGACTAGTCCTCCAAATGCTCTCTAGGCGTCTTTTCCGACGCTTCATCTCTCTCAGCTCCTCAGAGAACCAAGGAGCTAATTGAGATCGGCATCGGGTCAGAGGCCGCAAAGGCACGACGCGGTCCAAAGCTCCAGCGGCCGCCCTTTCCCAGGCGGCCACCAGTTCTTCAGTCGAGTCGTGTGTTAGAGTCTCAGGAAACGGCCCAAGTTCCGTCAGGAACCTTTCGGGATCCATCAGGCGCCTGGGACGGAACCATCTGGTTGGTTCCGTCTCCCTGCGGCGGGGGAAAGCGGTAGGAAAGTCTAAGTGAAGGAGCGAATGATCTGTCCATGACAAGGGTTTGATGTCTAGGTCCCCTCTACCAAGATCATTCAACCACTGACCAGAGATAAAAATCAGGTCCAGAGTGTGTCCCCCTATGTGAGTGGGGCCTTGAACTAACTGGGTCAGGTCCAAGGCCGTCATGGAAGCCATGAACTCCCGAGCCACCTCTGACGCCCCACCTGTGGATGGGAGGTTGAAATCCCCCATGACAATAAGTCTGGGGGTATCGACCGCCACCCCGGCAATGACGTCGAGTAGCTCGGGCAGGGTTGCTGCCACGTGGCAGGGAGCCAGGTACGTAGTCAGCAGACCCATCTGCACCCCACGGCCCCACTTCACACAAAGGGACTCACATCCGGCTATCTGAGGAACAGTGGTCTCCCTCGGATAAAGACTCTCCCTAATGATCACCGCCACTCCCCCACCCCTCCCCTGGGCCCTTGGCTGATGAAATGCACGGAAACCTGGCGGGCACATCTCTACGAGGGGGACCCCCCCCTCTTGGCCCAACCAGGTCTCCGTAATACCTGCCAGGTCTGCACCCCCCTCCGAAATAAGATCACAGATGAGGGAGGCCTTATTAACCACTGACCTGGCATTACATAACATCAGCCGCAGACCTTGGGCATGAGGCTCTATACAACCCAGGACACGAGTCACGCATTGGGGGCCGGAGTGCGCAATTGCTCGGAGACAGCGTGTGCGCACCCTGGACACTTGATATGACCCCCTGCGCCCGTCATACCTGCCCCTCCCACTCATGATTTCAATTACACAGCCCTTTCTATCGTCCCCCTGCCCCCCGGTTAAATTTCCTTTCGCGACCCCTCTGCTGCAGCTAATTAACCCATCATCCTGTGCAGTCGCTATCTGGACCCCCCCAGGTCCACTTTTACAACCCCCTCCCTCCCTCCCGGGTCCCCTTAAAATTTTCCTTAAAAATTTAGCTAAAAAAACCCCTCAGCCCCCTCTTTGCTGCATGCCATCTCTCGGGGTCCCAAAGCCCGTCATCAAGATAGGCCCTCGATAACGTGGAGGGCCAGGCCTGCGAGAGGGGGGAGTCTCGCAGCGCAAGAAGGTCGGTTTTTTGGAGCATCAACCGAACCAAAGATGGGAAAAGAAAAGCCAGTCCAGGAATCTGTCATAGTCCAAGGGATAACTGAGCATAAAGGTCATAAAATATCCATTTATAGGGCTGGACTCCACTGTCCTCTCACGACAGGGAGAAGGTCCAAAGTTCTTTTTCTCCAACAGAGGCTAATGGCCAACCATCCTCTCACGACGGCCGGTCCCGTTAGAAAGTTAATGGGAGCAAAGTTCTATCCTCTCCGTTGGGATGTGGAAAATCCCTCAGCTCTCTCAAATTATCAAAGTATAATGAAATGATAGATCAGATTAGAGACTACTTGTGGATTTTGGAAAGAATTACAAATATTTTTTATAAAAATATTTATAAAAGTAAACATATAAAGTAAAATCTGCTCTTGCCTTAGGTAAGAAATGATCCTGAGAAATGATCTATGGTAGTCTTCATTTTAAGCAAGGCCAATCTACCATGACTTCTGACAATACAATTGATTGACATGGTAAACTATCAGTACCATAAGCAGAGCAAAGGAATGAATATATGTTGTTTAAATAATCAAATGTTCTGAAATATGTTAATGAAAGGTACTGTTTCCAAGCCATTGTTATTCATTTACATGATTGCCTTATCTGGTACATAGTAATATTGGGAAGAGGGTGAAGAAAAGAATGCATTCGGTATTTTGTTTATCCCTGATATAGAGGCTTTTTAAACTTGTTTGAAAATACATGTGGAGCAGAAAATAAAAGCTAGCAAATGATCGATTATAATATGACATTTGTAATATTAATATGGTTACTCATAAGGGAGACTTATATGTTAAAATATAGATAGTCCTTCACTTACAACAGTTCATTTAGAGACTGTTCGAAATTACGACAACACTGAAAAAAGTGACTTATGATCATTTTTCACACTTATGATCATGGCAGCATCCCTTTGGTCAGGTGATTTACATATGACAGCTGGTTCATATTTATGACCATTGCTATGTTCCAAGGTCCCCCTTTTGCAACCTTCCAACAAACAAAAACAAAGATTCACTTAACAACCGTGTTATTAATTTTACAACTGCAGTTACTTAACAAATGTGGCAAGAAATGTCGTAAAATGTGGCAAAACTCATTTAACAAATTTCTCACTTAACATAAATTTTGGGCTCAATTGTGATTGTAAGTTGAGGATTACCTATAATGACGCCTCAGAAAGCTCTGCCACTTGTAGTCCTTCTACTTTTAGAAGTTTACTAACTTTTATCACTGAGCAATGACTAATTTATTTGTCAAACTATTAAAGAAAAAAAATGTCATTTTGTGATAATGCTGGTAGCTATAAAAGTTACTTATAGAAATCTATGATCAAGTGATCAATGATTGATGTCAGGAATAGTGTTCTCCAAAGACTAAATTAGAAGTGTGCAAACTGAGGATCCAAAGAAGCAAGTGATCATTCAGTCTGTCCAAATCTTTGATTTATAATATGTCATAGGAAATAAAAGAAAATAGCAATGAAATAATGAGGCCCATGTCTCATATTTGAATCTAAACACAAGGAAATCTTATATTTTTGTCTCTGTTCTGATACAAAAATTGATCCAATTTGTTTTGCTTCCTTTTCAGAGTATGGTCTCCAATATGCTTACATAAGTCTTATTCCATCCTTAACTTGAAAAAAGTACACATGCCTCTTACATTAAAGGAATTTTGGTTTATCTTTTCAATATCCTCATAAAATAAATATATTACAGCTTTCTTATGAGATAAAGCTATAATATTTGGGCCTTTTTAGTCTGGAAAGGAGACAAATGAAAGGTGGCATGATTGAGGTGTACAGAATTATGCCTCATTTTGATAGACGAGGAGAAACTATTTTTCCCTTCCCAAAATACTAGGACCAGAGTATTTGCCCAAGATCACCTAAGAACCAATGAAATTGAGTCTTGGAATAATCAGGATAGACAAAAGGAAGTTTTGTCTTTATGCTGCACATAATTCAGCTTTGGAATTCAGTATCACAAGATGTGGTGCTGAGTTCTAGCTCAGCTGGTTTCCAAAAAGATTAAACAAATTCATGAAAATCATAAGGCTCAATGAGAAAGTGATTGCCTCTGAAGGGCAACCTTCTGCTGGGAGACTAGTAGTTGGTCATTGTGAGACTAGATTGCTGGACTAGATGGGCCAGAAATGTATTCCAACAGGATACTGCTTAATTTCTTAAGACTTTAGGCAGATTATTGGAGTATTTCATAATGGAAACATACAATTCTCTTCTACAAGTTTCTTGACAGAGAGGGTTTGACTGTTCCTGTCAAGGACAATGGAACAGTTTGTTTCTCAGCAAATTTATGATCCCTCAGCTACTTTGCCACAAAGCGTCTTTCTATTCTGTCATAAAATATACAGTGACTATTCAAGTAAAGGGAGTATTTAAGGAAACCTTTAAGATACAGATTAACTTTGTTCTAAATCTCTGTTAACTCCAGTCCTTTGGGTCCTTTAATAGGTACTATTATAAGAGGTCCTAACAGATAATATACATCTTTTTATACATTGTTTTATTTTGTAAGAACCCCAAGTTGTAACAGAGTGGGGGAAGGAGGAAGGAAGATGCTTTATATTTAATAACTAAGAGGAAATTGGCATCTTAATGCCTAATAATTTTCACCTTATAAAAAACTATGGAAGACAACATCTATGTTAGGGATTTAAAGAGATTTCAGAGTCTTCATCTAACCAGCTGGGGGATCTTGGGCTAATTGATCTCTTTCAATTCTAGGAGTTAGGAATTAGGCAGTGGCAAACCACTACTGAAAAACCTTGCCAAGAAAACTGCAGGGGCTTTTCAGGCAGTTGCCAGAAGTCAAATACTGACTCATAGCCCCCCTCTGCCCCAAAAGCTCCAGGTTAAATATTTATGATATATTTTAATCTTACCTTTACCTTGTAAGCAAGGTTTCTTAAGTGTATTCCAAGATAAATGATAAGATGGTAAGGCCATCTTATACACCATCAAAAGTGAGCCTGCTTTGTGTTGAAAAAAAAGAAATAACTTTTGTTTAAATTGTATTGTATGTTTGATTATTATTGCTATTTAATAACACAATCTGTCTTTATAAAATGATTTTTCTTTCCTGCAGATTTTCTGCCTAAGCAAAGTTTAGCCTCATATTATTTATTTTTTTACTCATGTTATAAACATATGGAAACAGTGGGGCTGTAATGTAGAGGCAGGCGGACTTTTTACAATAGCATCATGAAAGATGCTGTTATAATTAATGATACTTCAAGAAGATTTATAGGCCTCAGACAGAGATAAAACAGAAATATCCTTGCTTCTTTGCCTCCCATCATTTTATGCTCAATAAAATTTTATGTGAAGTAAGTCAAATGAAAAATGTAAGCTCTTAATCTTTTCCTCAATTCCCTATATTACTTGATGAACAGTTTTGTAGAATAAATTGGAGGTTTTTCATTTCTTATGTATGTGCTATTTTGTATTTGAAAGCAGAAAAAAAAAGAAACTATCAGGCTGGTTAAGGTATACTAAGTATAATGACAGTAAAACAAATAACCTCCAGGTTTGGGAAAAAAATCTTGTCTGTAATGATTCAACAGTCAAATAATTGTTTTATTTTCCATGTTTTGCTTTGAATCTCTGACACCACACAGGCAGCATTACTACTAACAACCACCAGGGAAAAAAGAATCAAGGAGAAAAAAAAGGAGAAAAATTAAGAAATTGAGAATGATACCTGTGAAATGGTTTTGGCACATATTTACAATGAAGCAGTATTTGATTTGCTTATTTATGAATAGTAAATATTTTGAATTTATGATTTCTGAAGAAGGTTATAATGTTAATGCCCAGGCCTTTGCTATACCGGCTTTTGCTATTGGCTGATTTGAATGAATATTAAAGGCTTTGGGGATCAGTTTGCACAGTAGTCCTCAAAACCTGGTTGCTTAATATATCATGCAAACACTATTGTGGCCTATTGAGTTCATGACTGTTGTTTCTATTCTGGCAATAGTTGTTATATGAAAGCCAATCTGGTGTAGAGCTTAAGGCAACAGGCTAGAAACAGGAGACTAAATTCCACTCCTTCTTTAGACATAAAGCCCAGCTGGGTAACTTTGACCACTCTCTCTTAGCCCTAGGAAGGAGGCAATGACAAACCACATCTGGAAAACCTTGCCAAGAAAAGTGCAGGGACTTGTCCAGGCAATTGCTGGGGGCCAACACTAAGTTGAAGGCACACTCATATGGTTGCTATGGAAAAATGGCGGTAAATTGTCATAACGAAAAACTGTCAAGGAGAGAACCTATCTTTCTGCTTATGACTAATGGTCAGACAGGAAAATAAATTTTGGATTGGTCATGGAATCAATAAACTAGACTGGGAATCAAAATGAAAAATCTGTAGATCTCCTATAGATCATAGTACAGTAAAAGATCTGGAGTGGTCAAAAGTTCTGGCCAAGTTTTTTATATAAAGAAAAGAACAGTGATTTATAGTGAGTACTGATGATTAGCTGAAAGGAACAGAGAAGCATTTTGAGAGAAGCCGGGATATGATATGCAGCAGTGTTTTTTTAAACTTGGTAACTTTAAGATGTGTGGATTTCAAGTACCAGAATTTCTCAGCCAGGAATTCAGTTCTGGGTAATTGAAATTCACACATGTTTAAGTTGTCAAGTTTGAAAAACACTGATCTAGAAAAAAGAGGTGATGGCTCAGAGAATAAGGAAGCCTTACCAAGGTTGTAGCAAAGTTGCAGACAAGCAAGAGACTAACACCTGCTCATATACTGAAAAAAGGTAGCAGAAACGTTGGGAAGGACACTTGAAAGTGAATAGTTAGAAGATGGAAAGAGCAGGAAGTATTGGAGGCAAAGACTGCCATATAACATCTGCTATTGTCTATAAGGAGGAGTTTGGTATGGAATTTAAGGAATTCTAATATGAGAAGGTAAGCCAGTTCGGTGTAGTATTATTTCTGTTGCTTTCACTTTTGTTTCATGAAGAACTAACACTTGGTGCCGTCTGAGGAAAAAAAGTCAGTTGTAGAATGAATTTTGCTACAAAGCCCTGGTTTTGATCTTGTATCTCTGAAGTCTGTGGCTGACCAGTACTGTTCTGCATTGCATGATTCTCATGTACTATGAATTTGACCTCTGATGCATTTCAAACTTCTGTAATTCAACTCTTAAACAAATTAACATCAGAAAAAATGTTACTGAGACATGGCAGACTGTGTCATGCCAGGATGTCGGTGGATTTCAAGCTTTTGTGAGATGGGTGGGCATTTAAATCTGATAAATAAAAAATCATTTTCTTCAGGTTTTTTTAAAAATTTAACAATGTCAGTTGCACAAAGTCTTTGTTTTTTGTTTTTTGTTTTTAAAAAAAAGATTATGATGAAAACACCTAAACAACTCCTAAGTACTATCTCATAAATAGAATTCTGCTTATCTCCCACAAAAATTAATATATCTCAAACTGCTGCTTTGCAGTTTCTCACCCTCCTTTTGTTGAAACTAATGAGTCACGATTACAGTAATGCTTTTTTGTGACTTCAAAACCATTTTGCTTAATGAGGTACTAAGTCTTTGTAATTAGGCCCAGAAGGGAACTGGGACATAGCCCCTTAAGAGCAATAATTATTTAGGTTATTTATGGTAATAAAATGTAGAAAATAGGAATGCTTCCTCAGAATGTGGCTATTTATTCTTTTACATATTACATATTGCCTAACAGGCAATTACCCTATTAATGCAACGTTTGTTGCTAAAGACATTAATTGAAATGTAAATTAAATGTAAATTGGCTAATTAAATTGATATGTAATGAACTTGTCATGCAGGCCTCTGAGATCAGATACATTTGGCTAATAAACAAGTTTTACTAAAGTACAATTGAAGTACAATTGTGCCACTAGAGTTAAAATTATATAAGCTTGCCTTTACATTCACCTTTAGTATTCAGTCGCTTTTTCTGAATTGATGCAGTGGTGATATTTCAAGTTTATTTTTTTGTTCGGATGACTATTTGTGGAGTTTGTTGCTCTGAGCAGCAAACTCCTGCATAATTTCAACTAAATAGTTCCTTATTCCTCTAGTTGTTGAAAAACTTATCCTTTGGCATCACAGTATATGTTTTGGCCTACTGAGCAGGACTCCAGAAAACTCTGAGCATGAAAGACATTCTATAGCTGTTAGCAGAATAATAATAAAAAGTAGATAGCTCTTTAGTGCTTTACATTTGGCTGAATTCACGTATTATATAAGTCCTAATATAATTTGCTTCTTTTTGCTGTAGTTCTGTGACCTCATGGCTAAGAGCAGGTGGTTTATCATTCTGTGCTAAGTCATAATAAATTTTGTTGGATCTCAGATAAATATTCTATCTGAACCCAACTACTGTTGTTTATAAACTTCCTTTTTGGCTTAGCCATATGTATGAACCAGACCATAATCACTTGCAGGTCAATTAATTATTTTTTTTAAAATCCTGGCTTAACATGGTGATGCACACAATTGCCCTACTCAGCGACTAAGCATTATTGTGACCAGACATCTTTCCTTTTTTAAAAAAAAAATATATAAATATTTTTATATGCCACCCTTCTCCGGAGACTCAGGGCGTCTTACAATGCGTTAAGCATTGCGTTAAGCATTCCTACCCAACTACTTTCTGCACCTTCAAATTTAGGGGTAGGCCTTGTAGATATCGCTATACAACCTTACCTGAATAGCCTAGCTGTCAATAATTACCTCTGCATAGAACAAAATAGGGGAAAAAAGATTTAGTAGTAGAAGTAGGGAAGTATCATTGGAGATGTTGACATCACAGGTGGTTCTCAACTTACAACTGTAAAAGAGCCTGCCCATTACAGTTGTTATGACAGTCATAAAGTAGGTCACCCATCTGACTGACCCAATTTTAGGACCTTTTGGGGGATGGCTGTTAAGTGAACACCACGGTAAAGGAAATGCATTGTTTGCCATGGGCCATTTTTGCCAAAAACCAAAAGTAAATGCCAGTTTTCAGCAAAAACATCACACTGCAGACAGCCATAAATGTGGGTCAGTTGCTGAGCATCCAAAAATGCTGTTACATGATTGGGGGAGATGATGTCAGAACTTTGGAACCACCTCATAAGTAGCCCTAAGGAGGCTCATTGTAATTTTGAACTAAGCAAGTGATCATAGGTTGAGGACTATGTACACAAAGAGGAAGGTTATGTCAAATTGGTGAAAATTACTAACAAAAGGGTGCCTACCAGTGGTGGTATTCAGCCAGCTTGAACTGGTAGTGGTGACCTGCAGGTGGCCCCGGCGCTATGCCGTCCTATTTAGCCACATTTTCTAAGCCGCGTGCTTGCGTGCAAAGCGCATGCACGGAAGGCGCGCACACTCACATTTTCGGTGCACAGCAAACAGGTGGTGAAATTATGTGAAACCCACCTCTGGTGCTTACTTGCAAAGCTACCCATCATACCTCTTCAGTATTCTGGGATCATTATTTCATTTCTTTCTGCACCCCAGAGAGAAATATTTCCAAAGCTGACAAGCCACTGCTTTAAAAACAAACTCTCAAAAAAAGCATGATTTGAAATCTGATTTGCAGCTGACTGCATCTTTGTTAATGGGCCTAAAATGTCTGCAGTCTAGTCATTTTGCTGTTTCCTATAGCATATCTTTCAACAGAGTAATTTTCTAGACAGAAATGCACAGAGGATCTTGGTTCAATAGGTTTAACTGAAGCACAACTATCTGGAAATGGCAGCATTATCTATAATAAAGTAATTCCTTCCATTTGATCTCCTATTTTAGCCTAGACTGGTGAATGCTTGGAAAATTACCTCATCACACAGCCTCATGTAGGTCATCTCCTCCAAAGTTGCCCATCATTTTTGCATTAATTTTTAAGATTACCAGAAATGTTTAACAATTTTTTCTTTCATATCCTGCATGACTGCATTTTATGTGACTCCATTTTTAAAAAATTAGGGGAACAAACACTTGTCTTTTGAAGGTTCAAATTCTTCTGAAGGCATTTAGAATGAGACTGATGTAGGGAAAAAACATTCCAGACTTATTGGTATAGCTACTTCATGTTTGCACCTACATACCAATAAGATACTCACAATATGAAACTTACTTCAGATTTCAGTTACTAGAGATATACACTAATAAGTGTGACCAATCACATAGGTTTTTGGAGAGGCACATGAAACAGATATAAAATGACAAGACATTGTGAAACACTCAGAATACTTCATATAAATTTAGGTATAAATTTGCCTTGCTTGGCCCCAAATCTCAGTATGGTCAAGATCAGGGGTGTCAAACACAAGGCCCGCGGGCCGGATTCGGCCAGCAATGTGGTCTGATCCAGCCCACAAGGCCATCCTGGAAAATGTAAGGAGCCGGCCCGCATCGCTTCGGCCCTGTCTACCCAATGCGAAGAGGAAACATCAGGCGAGTGTGGCTTCAGCCGAATCTACCCAGTGTGAAGAGGAAACATGCCAGCAGTTTGGGGAATGGCGTCAAGCTGGCAATGCCCACCCAGTTGGCCACACCCAGTCGGTCACGCGCACCTGGCCCCCCGAGGTCAACCACAGCCCTGATGCGGCCCTCAGTGAAATTGAGTTTGACATCCCTGGTCAAGATAAACACTCAAAACAATGTGTATTTGTAACTGCCAATCTAAAAAAATAATGGGAGGAAATACTAAAATGAATGGAGAAGACAAGAGCAGACCAAGTTGAAGGTAAGAGCAATGGGTTCAAACCCTCATATAAGTTGATTTTTTTTCTCCTTTAAAGGTTCTACCATCAGATCTAGCCTGCAAAAACCTAAAAGATCAACGAAAGGCAACAAAGAGATACTTAATAAAATATCTGCTACTATCTGGTGGTTCTCTGGATTTTTACAGCCCCAGTCTAGTAGCCCTACTTCAGAGTATCATTTAATTTGTAATCAAAATCTCTGCAACTATTCTATCTTTCACCCTCCTCATTGTATTTTTTTTCTCCCTTGTGTATAAAGGGGGTCTCGAAGAGAACATGGGGTACAAATCAGGAAGTGCTCTAAAAATCCAACTCGTTGCTTTCTGAGTCAATAAATAGTTGATCCTATTCAATTAAGGAAGTAGCTATATTTTTTTTCCTTTGCCCCTATCATTTTAGATACTCATTCCAACCTTACATATGTTAATTTGATCAGTGTTGTTATAAATTACAGATGGAAAGGAAGAGATGTAGTCCTCAGCTAAGGCTAACTTACATATTTGTGACTCAGATGAGATTTAAATTGGAGACATTCTGATTGGTTTTGACAATTAATACTATAATGTCATAAGAAAAGGCAGCAGAAAAAAATATCAACGTATTCCAGAGTAAAGCTCCATAATTAGGTGTTGTAATACTAGGACAGTGGTGAAATCTGGCTGGATCTATCCGGCTTGCGTGAACCAGTAGCGCCGGTGGCAGGAGGCTCTGCCCACCTGCCAGGACATCATTATGTCCCATTTTTGACCCTCTGTGCATGTACAGAAGGCTCTGTGCATGTGCAGAAGAGGCAAGCACTCACATTCCAGAACTGGTAGTGAAGGTAAGTGCATTTCACTGATGTACAAGGGAAATTATCAGTCAACTGCATTTAGTCATGGGGATCAGTGGCTTGATAACAATGTGAACATATTGCCCAGTTAGATGGGCAGGGATCCAATTCAGCAAGGCACTGCTTTGTTTATATGTCTATTTTTGGCCAGATCCACTTACTCCATTGTGTTCAGATCCAGTTGCTGCATGGAAACACAATTTAACATAATATCAACTGCATATAAAAGACTTCCATTGCTTCAATAAAAGGAAAATTTATGCAGGAAGAATTGAATGCAATGAATTGCTTCCTCTATTGACAAAAATGCAAAGTATGCTAGTGAATACTCAAGTGCATTTTAGAAGCAAGCATTGGCCTTTGATTTCAAGGCAAACTGATTAATTACACCAACAATTGGTTTCTCCAATTGCTGGGGCAAACTGCATACTCCACCCAAAATATTTTTTTCTCTACCCAAAGTATTTCTTCCAACTTATCATTCTTAGCCACAAAAGCCAGTGGTCCTTAAAAGTGCAAATATATGCATGTTTTCTTCCAGCTACTTCATCTCTGTCTGTTAGCTATTGGGAAATGGACTACTGGTTTTCCTCATGCCATCATTAGTGGAAATGGAGAATGTGGCTTCAACTAGCTAGAATGAGAGACTGATCAATGCCTCACCGGAAAAGTGTTCCAGCAGATAATTAGAAGAATAGTCACAGGGTGGGAGTCTGCCTTGTCTGACAGAAATAATGGGCATTTTGCTTGAAATTTAGGGGCCTCCCTTAGAACTGTAACAGTTTAAAGTTTCTGACACCTTTATAGCGTACGGGAAAACCACTACATAGAAATCACATGGAACTTTATTTTTGCCTAACTAAATTCATATGGCTTCATTCATCTCCATCACCTTAATGAAGATATCAATAGCACTAATCCAGAAAAGCAGTAACAAAGTATGGTCCTGATGGAATTTTGACATGCTACTATTTATGATGGTTATGGCTCATACAGCCCAGGTTTGTTTATGTTAGCTAGGTTTGTAGCTCAGTGTATCAAGTGGACCCCAGAAAATTAGATAATCCATAACATAGGATTAGAATTCAGTTACTAGGGACCTGGATTTTTGGACAATACGCTAGCCGATTTTGCATATATAGGGAGTTGAAGGAGCTTCAGGATGGCCATGATTTACATCAAGAATTTGGCTCTTGCTACAGCTGTCTTATCCCATGGTCCCTTATAAAGATTTTCTCCAGTTTATAGGAAAATGTTTCAGCTCTGCTTTTCCAGAACTGGATAATTCAGTTTTCCCAGTGCTACCTTACTAAAACAAAATAACCATTTTCTTCGAACTGTATAAAATGTAGATTACAATATTACCACAAGGGAGGCCAAATTTCCACAAAATATAGACTTTAAGGGAAAAGTTAACATTCCTTCTTAGTTACAGTGAAGTCATGGTGGCTACTTCTACTTTTGCCGTTTCAAAGTGGCCCAGAATTAATCCAAAGGGGGATTGTCCCTTTTAGAACATTGAAATTGACTTTGGAATTGATCTGAAGCTGCAACATGAATTAATATTCTGACAAGCACAGAGTGGCCACCATTTCCACCTTCATCTAGCAAAGTAGCATAAATAGTGGCTTTACTAAAAGGGATCCTGTTTTATTTTCTCATTCTCTTCCTTCAACTGTGCTATCCTTTGTTCCACTGAGATGACCAGCGCAAAGCAACAATCAGACACAGAAGACAGTTTATATTAGATTAAAATGCTGATTATCTTAAACTATTTTATTTCATTTCTATTGGTGGCAGATTGACTTCCACATTGCAATATTTTTCAGATTTTTCAAAAATAAAATCAATCTTACCAGTATAAAAAATCCATCACGCTTTTGCAGTATCATTAATTAAACCTGTATCATCATTCCCTGAGGTGCCTGGCTGACTGGGGAATTCTGGGAGTTGAAATTCACACATATTAAAGTTGCCAAGGTTGAGAAACACTGATCTAGACATTAAATAAATCATAGCAGTAACACTCAATTTTATCTGATCTCGATTTTATTCAAGCTTTTGTGTTTCCTGTAGGTGTCCCTGAATGGTTAACATTCAAAGTTTGAGACTTAAAAAGTGATGAGCGCAGCAAAAAGCTAAGAGCTTATTAAAAATCATTCTATTACTATATCATCTATAAATAAGAAATAAAGATAAAAAGTCAGGAGGAAGAGACATGTCTATGATTAATCAGGCTTTAGAATGGTTTTTCCAAGGCTCACTTCCTGTATTTCTTACCACCTACAGCTTCTAAGTATGCAAACAAGTAGCAAAGATATTGCTTTTATTAATCAGAAAGATTAAAGACAACAAATGTTAGTGTTTAATGGGATGCACATACAAACTGTAGCATAAATAATAATGTTAACAAACTAAGCCAAGTATTAACAATATGGGTCTATATTCAGTTGGTTGCAATATTGATTGACATGTTAGTTAAATCTGAAAATTTTAATTGAATCCTGGTGTGATTTGTGATTGACTAATCAGATTCAAAATTCCAAATCTCCAATGAGAGAGTCCCTGGAAGTTTCCATGTTCATGAAATGATTGCAATGGACCTATTATTTCTTAGTTTAGGAAATACACATTTAGGTTCTAGACCAGGGTGTCAAACTGGCGCCCCATGGGCCAGATGCGTCACATGGAGGCCACGTCCACTCCAGCTCCATGAATGGGAAAAACGACATGAAATGTCACGTGATGGCAATGTGATGCGGCGAGTGTGACACCTATGTTCTAGACTATACAAGAAAAGTATCTCCATTAAGTAGGTGCCATTGTATTATCTATTGTACTTATTCCTACAATATGTGGGTAGGAACAATCCTAAAAAATGCACAAATGAATGTGCAGTCAATTTAGATTAGAAATAATCAAACTTTAAAAAATATTGTAATTTATTGTATTATCACTTTCAGCCAATTGAACCAGAATGAACAAATACTATAAAGGCATTTTCTCCTTCTCTTCCATATTTTCACCATGATTAAGCAATCAAAATAAAAATATTGATTCTAAATATTGCTTATTCAGTCACCGCTGAATCATGGGAAATTGCCCCATATCATTCTGTTCCTGTTATGACATTCTTCCAGCCTTGCTTTCATGACTGTTCAACTGGCAGCAGTTTTTAATGACATTTATTTGTGGTTTGGGAGCGGCTTAGTTTGTCATGTATTTATTTTGTCTTGAAACTGCTTCTGCATACATTAATACATCAGAGTTTTTTATTCAACTGGTATGTTATCTTCTACTACAAACCATTTTCGGGGGAAATTCAGAATTATGATTTAAACATTGAAGTGTAACAATAAGAACAAACCAGTGTGAAGGAAAGAACCGCATCCACCAGAGTACAGAACAATGGAGACCAGCAGTGTCAACTCAGATGCTAAATGCTTATCTGAATAAAAAAAATGTTTTCCTATTCAGAGGAAGAGTATCAAAGATGGGATTAGTTTAGCTTCTATTTACATTTTTTTTACAACAATTCAAGAATCTCTACCATCTGTCCACAAGAAGCTATGATTGTTATGCTGGCAAAAAAGAGGCACATAACTCTTGTGTATTAGGGTTTGTCCCTAAATGATACACAATAAGATAACAGCAGTTACTAGTATACTTTTACCATGGGAATGGATCCACTCATTATTCTACCTAAGCATAGTTGGACATCTGCTTCAACTAGTTTGAAACAAAACAGGTTAAAAAAATCACGTGTTTTTTTAGCTGTTTTTATGGGTTATTTTCTAATTTTGTACACAGGTCAGAATCCATTAGAGCCAAGCAGCCAATACAGTTTAATAAATATATAAATGGTGGTTTAATCTCAATTTATTCTCATTAAAGATGTGCAGGTTCCTGTAGCCTTCTTCTCTTATTCATTCTTGTCTGAGGCTTAAGGGAGAACCAAGGCTTTCTAGTGTCTGGACTGATCCAGGAAAACAGTTGTAGGAGAAATAGAGATAATAGTCTTGAAAAGACCAGCAACAGCAATCTTTTTACTATCTTCTGATAAGGAAAACAACTTCTTCCTCACCCTCTTCCTCTTTTTCCTTTGTCCTTGAACTTTCAGATGTGTATGTGTGTGTGTATTGTTGCTTTTAAAGTGGTATCTGTTCACTGTGGTTTCCTGCATATGAACTATTCAATTACTTCAATGCTTCTCTGTTTGCTATAGCATGAAACAGTGATAGCTGGAATAATTCACCTGTCTCCTTGAGATAGCAAGCCTGGTAATTTTAAACTCTGTTCATTTTATCCATACCAGCAAATGTCATAAAATTGTTATAGAAATATTCTTTTTCCCCTTTGTAGAATCTTCACCCAGGAATTCCATATGCAATATTGGCATAACTAGATAAAACCTAAAATTGCATTGCTGTCCCTTCATAAAGGAGACAGACCTATTTTCTGTTTTTAGGTTTGTAATTTAGGAATAAAGTGGTTTTTGATGGCTTAGAAGAAAGTGAAAACCAGAGCAATAATAATAATAATGTGTTGATGTTTGCAGTCGAATTTTCTGATTAGGACAGAAGAATGTATGCAAAACAAATTAACTTCTTGTTTTGAAAAATGGATGGGGTCGATTGTTATTCAATTTTAGTAGTATAATTAGAATTTTAGAATAGAGGGGATCATGTATGCAGCTTGTCTATTCCTGTGCATCAAGCGAAATTTGATAAAATCTCAGTTGCGCGTGCACCCCCCCCCCACATATATATATTTGATAAGGTTTACATAGATATGTAATTTTATCACCCAAACAGGACACTATCAAGGACTTGAAGTCTATTCCACAATACATTTTATTTTCAAAAAATAAATCTTTAATAATGCTCTATGTCTATAGCAAAAGTCTAACTACTCAAATTTGTTCTGAATTGGTTCATCGGCACAGTAAGGTACTCTATGTTCCAGCAGAAAACCACAAGATATAGAAAAATGGGCATTTTTTTCCCCATTTCCATTCTATTTGTGGAACTTAAGAAGTTTTCATCCACAAGAAACAAGTTCCCAGTCAGGGTAAATGAGAGTTGATTGCATCAATGAGTAGACTGCGAGGAGGGTGTCTCTAAGCATTTTGTGTTATGTGGTATATTTGGAATATTAAGAGCACTTTAATAAGTGGTAACTATGAAGGAGACTTTTGTATTTACAAAACCTATGCTGAAATATTAGTTTTCCAGAAGACACACTGGAGAAACTCTTGTTCACTATCCCATAGCTTATTTTATATCTTCTTAATACCTAACAAAATACTGAAATACATAATTTTCCCCTAAGTATGTTTATAAATTTCATCCTGGATAGAGAAACATTCCTGGAAATAGTGAAAATTTTTAACATATATATAACTACACAAATATGATGTAAAAAAAACTCTCTATACTGTTATTTATTTTGCAGTGGATGCAAATAAGTTTTACTGTTTTCCCTCAAGTAACAGAATAATCAACTAATAAAGTAGGAAGGGACCTTGGAGGTCTTCTAGGCCAACCCGCTGTTGAAGTTAGAAACTCTACGTCATTTCACACATATGGTTGTCCAATCTCTTCTTTAAAACTTCCAATGTTGAGCATCACAACTTCTGGGCACAAGTCATTCCCAGTGGTGGGATTCAAATAATTTAACAACCAGTTCTCTGCCCTAATGACCAGCTGGGTAGGCATGGCTCGGTGGTCATGTGACCGTGTGGGTGTGGCCAAATCAACATCACTCACGTCGATTGGCACTTCACCTTAGCTGTTACAATGTAATAAGGGTTAACCAGAGAGGCAGTTTCTGTAAGCAGGGCAATAAAGATTAGACTAGAAACAACACCAGAATGTTTCCTTCCTGCCTTCCTTACAGGATTAGCCCTGTAAAGTGGAAAAAACACAAAATAAGATTTCTTCCAACAAGCAGTTCTCCAAACTGCTTAGGAAGTTAACAACCGGTTCTCCCGAATAGGTGCGAACTGGCTGAATCCCATCACTGATCATTCCACTGATTAATTGTTCTGTTAGGAAATTTCTTCCTAGTTTTAGGTTGATTCTCTTCTTGATTTGTTTCCATCCATTGCTTCTTGTCCTGCCTTCAGGTGCTTTGGAGAATAGATTGACTCCCTCTTCTTTGTGGCAGATCCTTAGATATTGGAACACTGCTATTGTGTCACCCCTAATCCTTCTTTTCATTAAACTAGACATACCCAATTCCTGCAACTATTCTTTGTATGTTTTAGCCTCCAGCCCTGTATTCATCTTTGTTGCTCTTCTCTGCCCCCTTTGTAGAGTCACAACATCTTTTTGAGATGGTGGCGACCAAAAATGAATGCAATACTCGAAGTATAGTCTTACCAAGCCATTATAAAGCAGTATTAGTACTTCACATGATCCTGATTCTATCTGTCTAGGACTGAGTTGGCTTTTTTGGCAGCGGCAGTGCACAGCTGGCTCACATTTAAGTGATTGTCCACTAGGACTTCAAGATCCTTCTTGCAGTATGTTTTCTAAATTACTCTGCTAATAAGGGAAAGATCATACACTCTGTTTCATGTGAGATGCTTTAGCAATATTAAAAGCTAATTCTTGTTATTAGAACTATTGAAATCTGGCTGAAATTAAATCTTACTGAAAGATTTAAATCCAATATGATTTATTTGTGTGTGTGTGGGGGGGGGGAATTAGTACTGCCATTCAAATATGAAACCAAATTCTTTTCAGCATTAAACAAAGTTCTAAATTCATTTATATTTATTTAATTTATTTAGAAGAGTTATATTGCCGCCTATTCACACATGGTGACTCAAGGCAGCTTACAAGAATATAAAAACATCAGATAAAAACAATAAAAATAATAAGAGAGAATCATATATAATAAAATAATCCCCCATCCCACCCCGGCAACAACACATCATACGAACCATTTAATGGGCTCCACCCCACTCTGCGTTCCCAGGCCTGCTGGCAGAACCAGGTCTTCTGTGCATTCTGGAAGAGTGTTAGAGTGGAAGCCATTCTAATATTTGGGGGAATGATGTTTCAGAGAGAGGGAGCCACCACGGAGAAGGCCCTTCTTCTGGTTCCCACCAGGTGTATCTCCCTAGGGGATGGGACCCACAACATTCCTTGCCTCCCCGCTCTGGTAGATTGGGTAATCAGGCAAGAGATGGTCCCTCAGATAACGTGGTCCCAAGCCATGAAGGGCTTTAAAGGTGACAATCAGCACCTTGAATTGCACCCAGAAGCAAATCGGCAACCAATGCAGCTCCCTCAGGAAAGGTGATACATGTGCACACCGAGGTCTGCACAAAACCATGCGGGCTGCTGCATTTTGTACCAATTGGATCTTCCGGATGCTCTTCAAGGGCAGCCCCATGTAGAGTGTGTTGCAATAGTCAAGACAGGAAGTGACTAGGGCATGAGTGACGGTGAGTTTCTCCAAACATTTCTACCAAACATTCTGCTTCTATTAAGCAAATTATGCCTAGCATATTTTAAATATGTATCTGGATTTAGATAATATGTCATCCTCAAGGAGGGAGGTGATGGCAACCAACAGCTAGAAAAAGAGGAACTAATGTAATCTGGTTTAAGCATGCTAAACTAAAATTGCTTTAAGCAATTATATATGTATTCGGGAAAGGGGCAATGGAAGGAGATTTGTCAGCATTTCCCTTCAAAAATGTAGTTGAAGACAAGGATAAGAAAATCTGAAAATGCTAGTAAATTATTGTGTCTTTTAAGAACTCTGAACCAATAAAGAAATATAGACAGTAAACAAAAGTAGGAAGTAAATACAAGCAATCTTTTATTCAATTATTTATTTAATGCTCCAAAAGCAAATTCCCAGAGTTTACTCTGCTTACTTTATATAACATAACACAAATCTATTCAAATCTACAACTTTTATAAACATTCTGTTTCAATATAAAAATTGAATTGCTATTGTTCATCCTGTAAATCAATTAAAAATATGCATCTGAAGCTTTTCAGAACCCAACACTAGACACTAAGCTCAACTTGGAACAATTAACCAACAGGATATCTTATTTCCTCTCCATCTACCTTAAATCATTTTTATTATCAAAACATCTGTTAGTGATTCATCAGCTTATAGAACCAGAAAAATATAATGCTTACTTTATACATTTTAGGATTTATCCTTCCTTGAAATTGCATACAATTTAACTTTCAGCTTTGAAATTCTAATCGTATGAAATTTATATTGGTTTTCAACAGTCTTCATATTTCTTGTTTTCTTCCTTTTGCAGTCTACCACTCTTCTTACACATATGCTCATATCCAACTATAGCCTGGACACTGGATTATGTACTTATTTGTAAATAGATAAGGACATACAACTGAATATTGCACATCAGTTCCCCTTGTTCTGATTGCCAGATCTGTGTGCATAATCCTAATAAAAAATGTGACCATCAGTCAAATAGCTGCTCAGATGAGAAGGAAGTGAAGGTGATAAGATTTTGACTCCCTGGCTCCTTTGCCCCATGAAATAATTAACTGATTGCCTTCTGACAATCTCAGGCACAGAGCTGAAATAAATTGAAGTTTTATTTAGTAAATAAATGTAAAGGTCAAACATTCTGGACTGTATTTTTCTTTTACTTAAATGGAATGGAAAATGGAAGTAAATTTTACTTATTCTGATTATTCTTTTACAATGTTCTTATATTTTCTGCTTTAATACTACGATTTATTTATATAAGCAATAAAGGGATAGTAATTCATGGATTATTTAGTATGCTATTGCATATGTATAGCTGGTTTTACTGTGGTCAACAAATTCAGTTCCCTTTACAACAATCTTCTGCAATCTGATGCCCTTCATATGCATTTGTACTAACCTATCAGAATTTCCTAGCCAACATAGCCAAGTTGCAGTCACAATATGCCTTGAAGATGGAGATAATTGTTTTAGATTAGAATGCCTTAATATAGTTACAAGTATGAATGAAGTCTTGCCATACACGTGCAATTTCAATTAAACAAAAACTATTAAAAATAAGAGAAAACCATTTCAAGGAGTATTACAATATCTAAACATTAAATTGCACAATACTCCATCCATGTACATTACATATTTTAACCTACAATCCTTGCAAACGATACTTTGGCTTAAAAAGTAATAAATGTAGAAATCATGCAGCATCATGGAAAACTCCCTCTAGTTTCTTTGGGATTCAGTCCATTATAGGACTTCGTGCTTCAAAATATGTTAGGACAAAATTTTCTATTTGCATTTTTATGTTAAGCATTCCACATGGCTGAATAAGAATGAAAATTCTGTATTTAATAGCTTGTTTTTGAGAAATAAGACTTGTGATAAATCAGTGAACAATACGTCAAGTGTAACATTTCTAAGAAAAACATTTTGCCTCCCTTTCATAAAAATAATTGGCTGGAAGGAGGATTGATCATAATCATCCATTTTAAATGTAAAAAGTGCTGATATAACTTGTTTCTTCCATTTTTTCTGAAAGAAATGGAAGAATTTCTTTTTAGTGATTTATGATGAGTGAGTGTACTTAAGTGTTGTATGGGTCCTCTTCTCTGGTTTGTTGGCAGCTTGATTGTTTCCTTGGATCCGGTGGTAGGAACATCTATAGGGAATTGCTTTTTCTTTCCTACCAATAGGAAAAATACACAAGGTAGTTGAATAATCTGAATGATATCAAGGCTACATGACATTCTACATTCTATGGCCATGATGGCAAACCTATGGCACGTGTGCCACAGATGGCACATGTAGCCATATCGGTGGCATGCGAGCTCAGCTACGGCGCGCATGCGTGTACTGGCTAACTGATTTTCAGGCCTTCTGGGCCACTGGAAGTAGGGAAACAGGATGTTTCCTGCTTCCGGAGGGCCTCGAGGGGTGGTGGGGAAGGCCCGTTTTTCTCTCTCCCTAGCCCAGGGGTGAAATCCAAAATTTTTCCTTACCAGTTCTGTGGGCGTGGCTTGGTTAGCATGGCATGGCAGGGGAAGGATATTGCAAAATCTCCATTCCCACCCCACTCTGGGGCCAGCCAGAGGTGGTATTTGCCGGTTCTCCGAACTACTCAAAATTTCCGCTTCTGGTTCTCCTGCTGGATTTCACCCCTGCCTCAGCATCCAGATCCTTTCTAGGAGCTGGGGAGAGTGAAAACGGCCTTCCCCACACCTCCCAGAGGCCCTCCGGAGGCAGGAAATGACCTGTTTGCCAACTTCCGGTGGGCCCAGATGGCCGGAAAAATCAGTTGGCCAGCATGCGCATGTAGGAAACCGGGCTGTTTCCAGTCTCCAGAGAGCCTCCGGGGAGGGGGAGGCCATTTTTACCCTCCCAAAGCTCCTAGAAAGGCTTTGGAGGCTGGGGAAGAGCAAAATATGGGACTTCCGGTCCTACCAGAGGTTGGAAAATGGGCCGTTTCTGGCCTCTGGAGGGCCTCCGGGGGGGGGTAGGGAAGGCTGTTTTTGCCCTACCCAAGCTCCTAGAAAGGCTCTGGAGCCTGGGGGAGAGAGAAAAACAGGCCTTCTGGTCCCACTGGAAGTTGGCAAATGGGCAGTTTCTGGCCTCTGGAGAACCTCCAGAGGGGTGAGGAAGGCTGTTTTTGTGTGTGGGCACACGTGTGCAACCCCCCTCCCCCCTGCTCCTGACACGCGATGGCAAAAAGGTTAGCCATCACTGTTCTATGGTAATATGTGGTAATATTAAGCTGCCAACCAAAAATGTATTTGTTTCAAAACACTCAAAATAGTCTTTCAATAATCAATGAACATACGCCAAACTTCTGAAAATTATGCAGGACAATGCCAATCTGCAACTGATTGGGTTTCTATTTGGGCAGAAAGAATCTTATATGCTCGCAGCTAGATGTAATACTTTTACTAATACATTAAATATTCGGTATAACAGACCCCAATTAGGTGGACTTTAGAAACAATAGATTAAAAATTCTGGATATTTCCCTAAGATCCATTATATCTGAAGTAGTCCATAGATCCATGAAAATTATATACTAAACACAAATGATGTAATTTAAATAGGGATATATTGGATATAATGGGCATTCAGATGTAACACTTTTTTGTTGAACGATTTATTAAGCTAATAGTTTACTATTTTCAGAAACAGAGAAAAGGAGCTCTTATGGACTGACTTCATAATCTGAACAGTTTACAGTCACAGTTATGCCACAGGGAAAATGGGAATAAAATTAAATATAAGAACACCAAAATAATGGTAACAGGTAGAGCAACCAGCCATAGAATTGATAATAAAGATATTGAAGTGGTAGATTATCTTCTGTCTTTTAGGATCAGCCAGTAAAGGAACAAGTGGACAAGAAATGTGTTGCAGACTAGCACTTGATGAAGCAGCCATCATATCCTTGGAAAAGATATTCTAATGCTGTGATGTGTCTATACCTACAGAGATCAGAATCATGCAAACCATGGTAGTCTCTGTGACACTCTATGGAAGCTAAAGTTGGACTTTTGGACTAAAGAAACGGAATAAAAACAATATTGATGCCTTTGAACTCTGGTTTTGGAAAAAACTTTTGACAGTCAAGAAAACAAACTGACAAATTAGTGAACAAATCAATCCAGAGTTCTCGTTTGAGGCACAAATGACCAGGCTTAAATTATCGGCGGCGCAGTGGTTAGAGGGCAGTACTGCAGGCTACTTCTGCAGCTGATCACCAGCTGCCAGAAGTTTGGCAGATCAAATCTCACCAGGCTCCAGGTTGACTCAGCCTTCCATCCTTCTGAGGTTGGTAAAATGAGGACCCAGATTGTTGGGGGCAATATGCCGACTCTGTAAACTGCTTAGAGAGGGCTGTAAAGCACTGTGAAGCAGTATATAAGTCTGAGTGCTATTGCTATTGAGTGTCACCCCACCCAAATCAGCACCTTATAATGCCTTTCTAAGTAATGAATACACACTGCTCAAAAAAGTAAAGGGAAGACAAGCAGAAGACATCCGAGATCTGAATGAATGAAATAGCCTTATTAAATACTTTGTTCGTTACATACAGTAGTTTTGTATTCCCTTTAGTTGTTTGAGCAGTGTATAAACTACTGTATGTAAAGAACAAAGTATTTAATAAGGCTATTTCATTCATTCAGATCTCGGATGTCTTCTGCTTGTCTTCCCTTTATTTTTTTGAGCAGTATATAATAAATAAAATAAAAGCAGTATATAATATAAAAAACAGTATATAATATAAAAAACAACACGCACATAAATACATATACGCAGAGAATAGCCCCAGAAACACAACAGTTTGTACTATTGTAGTATATATATATTTTTCTTACCAAGTTCATTCTGAGTTGGAATAAAAAAAATAATAATACCTGGCAACTGTCTGACTATACTTAGGCATAAACACAAGATAAAGAATATTATTTATAAAGTTATGAGCAATGTGCATTTCTTTAAGTGTGACTATATGAAAAAAAAATGCAGGAAAAAATGTATAGGGCAAAATATAGGATGTTGCACAAGACATAACAACTGCTACCTTCTAATAAGTATAAACTCCTGAAGCTAAAAGCTAAGGGAATGTATAAAATAAAATTTTAAGTATGGGAATGGTTACATTAGAGAAACTCAATGCTCCATAACATGCAGAAATAATTTTAAGGGAACATTAGGCTTAAAAACATAGGACAATCAGTTTTGGCTGAAGTCTATTGACAAGAGACAACAAGTCATAAAACTTCGAGAATATCACCATCCTGGCATGAGGTGACAGCTGTTTCCCCAGAATTATTAGAGAGGCAACAGAAATTTATAAACATCCAAATAATTTAAAAAGGGAGGAAAGTTATCACTTCTGTGGCATTTAGTGATGACTGATTATGGGTAATTCTGCTCTGTTGAACACAGGCAGGATATAAAGATGTAACATCTGTTGCCAAGTTTGGTTTCAGATATGCTCTGCAGAAACTAGCAACCTGGCTTGTGAAATACCAGCACATATCTAGTGTCTCAGGTGGCATTGTTTAGAAGTCATTTCACCAATAGAATGTTTTTATGTGAAGCAGAAACCCATTCTAACTATTTAATCAGTTCCTGCTTATTCATCTACTATACTTCTAAACTGCTCAATAACTTCAAGTCTCTGGTTAGTCTGCAAATCAGTGAGAAACATACTATACAATGTAGAAATTATGGAAATATTGACTTGGAAACTAATGCAGCAGTCAAGCTCAACAACAGCAATAATAAGGCAGCATGTAAAATCACCGTACTGTAAATGCTTGAAGTAAAATGGAGATTCCAGTAGCACAATAAAGGATTTTTCAGAATGTGTGGGGAAAAAAATATCTTTACCAGCACTGAACAAAGCCTATAATAGGGATCCACTTAGCTACTCTTGGGAATCCATTATATAAGTGGGAAGCAAGAGTAATTTATTAATTTAGCATCAGATTCGCAAAAGATACAGCACTGCTTTACAATCTCATGTAGGTTCTCTCACAGACTTACTACTTTTATAGTTCTTTGTCCTTCATACTGGCAAAAATTGACTTTTCCTTTCCTTCCCTAGCTGATAAGTTACAGCTGGTAAAACTAGGAAAAGAGTGAGTTCAAAAGTTGAGGGTAAAAAGTAGAGTTAGAAATCTTTGTTTCAATTTTTACATGAACATTTGTGCTCCATGAAAGGAAGGTGTAGGTAGTCAATCATTTTTGCTCTTTGTCTCTGTGTGAGCGTGTGTGAAAGAGGGCGAGAGACAGAGATTAATTTTTTGCTGGAGGTGGAGTTTTACACTGTATTTAAAGGTGAGGGTAGGAATTCCTCCTTTAAATAAGGAAGTATTTGGGTGGCCAAGGGTTCAAGTAAGGACAGATCTGTAATCAAAGCAGCCTTTTGGTGTTGTTTTGCAGAAGAGCCCATGGAAATGAGAATTTGGGGATTCTTTCCCTCCCCTATTGATATGTTGAAAGTCTGCGTGAAAAACCTTAGCCCAGCCTGAACAAGACATATTAAGTTAGTCCCACAATTTACCATCTAGGAAACTCGAGCCAATCGTTTCTGGCCATTAACAAGCAATCAGTTTAAAACAGGATGGACAGCCAGCATCCATAATTCCTAATTATGTCAAATGCCTTTCCCTGAGAGTCCCAAAATTAATTAAGCAGAGCTCTGTAGGAGGGTTCTTGTTTCTGAGGATGTCTGGCAGTTTAAAGTATTAAACACAAGCAGGAACACAAATCAGCTAGCAAAACAGTTACTGACAAGCAGTTGACAGAATGGCAAGCCAAGCATGACCCATAGAATTGAATTTTACCCATTCAGAAACCAGGGTAAGTAAACTGGTGAGATCAGGCAGACAGGAGAAAATCAGAATCATGATTCTTAATAATGGTTAAGATGCTCGACTAGGACTGAGGACACCCACATTCAGTTCCATCTTTAGCCATGGAAACTTTCCCTGGTTTTTCTGAGAAAAAATGGGAGTTCTATGTAGGCTATCTTGAATTTCTGGAGAAAAGGCAGGATATAAATGCAAATGTAACAAGGAAATAAAATGAGTGCTAACTTTTCCTGAAATTATAGGGGGATGTAGGATGCCAACACAATAAAATACTGCAATAATCAGTCCTCCATGTATTTCCCACTATGAAAAAGAAGTTGAATTAGTTGTAATCTAGAATTACTTCTCCCTTCTTCAACGCTGCATATCTTTTACAGGGAGGGGGGACTTGAGTAGTTTTCTTGGCCAATCTTGTGGAGTTTTAGGGATTGCACAGTTGTGATGTGCAATCACATGTGGCTCTTCGCTACTAAAAATACTCTGTGAGAGTAGGCACCATTGACAATAGAGGTTCTCTGGTTAAACGCAGGAGAGGATGGATGGACAACAGAGTCCAATGGTCCTTTTGCATGATCTGAGAAACAATTGAAATGCTAAAAGAGTCTACATTTTAAATGCCCACATATTAAATTTGGTTCTAAGGTGGGAATCAAAACACTTGACTCCAAATGACAAAAGTTGTGATAAATGCATCAAGTCAGATTCATAACATTGAATTATATCACTATATTCTTGAGAATTTATTTATTACCAACAAGATGGAACCAAACACTAACATTTACTTAATAGAATTGGACTGAACTAAGATTTTTTTCTCTCACCCATCTCACTTGAGAACTGAATCTCTTTCCAAAAGTATTTATTAGAAACACATCTTGTTGCAAGTATTTTTAAGGTAAAGCATTAAAAAAAAATATTTAAAATTTACAGAATCTGAGTCAGAAATTCTGGAGATTTCATAGGGAAGCCTGGTATTATAGAACAGTAATAATATTAGCTATAAGCAAAATGTATCAATATACATATGCACAATTGCAATTTTCTTTTGATACATTTATGTATCCAATACTGCAAAAGAGTCCTATTTCCCATCAGATTATGAGGGAAATTCAGTGTCATAAAATTTCCTGCAGAAAGCAAACTTGGCCGTGGCTTCTTTTCAAATTCAGTTCCAGCATAGTTTACAAACAGTTGAAATCCAACCAAATTCTGAACTGGAATTCAACAACATCTGGAGAAACATGTATAATCCATCTTTGATTGAACTCTTCTTGGACCACCCTAACATACATTAGGGCTACTAGATCTGGGTTGCAAAAATTCAGTTGGCTATTAGATAGAAAACTAATTCTTCACTGCCATCTAGTGATTGTCAAGATTTTTGCAGTCTGGATTGGGTAGCCCTAGTTTCTATGACAGCACAACCCTGAAACGTGATCATCTGTAAGAAGGATTACTTTAAACAGCATAGATAGCACTAAAAAAAATGTATCAAGTCAGGGGTGAAATCTAAAATTTGTTACTACTGGTTCTGTGGGCGTGGCTTGGTAGTGGTGGGGTAATGTGACTGGGTGGGCGTGGCCAACTTTATTTATTTATTTATTTATTTATTTTTAAAAGCATTTTTTCTACAACCTTAAGAGGTTGCAGAAAAAAATGCTTTTAGAAGCTTTTGACGATCAGGCAAGTCAGCTGGGATCGCCAGAGGCTTTTAAAGGCATTTTTTTTCCTATGACCTCTTCGGCTGAAGAGTATGCTTTTAAAAGTAAAATGCTTTTAAAAGTAAAAAAAAAATCAGCCTCTGATGATTGCACAGCTCAGCTGGGCATGGGGGGGGGGGCAGGGATTTTTGCTACTGGTTCTCCGAATCACTCGCCACCATTGGTACTGAATCGGGCAATCCGGTCCAAACCGGGAGCATTTCACCCCCGTATCAAGTACTTGAAATGCAAAGATGCATCACAAAGTCATTTCACCAATACTTAAATCTATACTAATATTTGTTTCATATGAAATAAAGGAGAGTAGGATGTTTCTAATGTAGACAACTATGCACGGAAAGAAAACACTTCCTGCTGCTTCTCCTAGAAGAGAGCAGTTAACCCTCCAATTTTTCTTCCTCTCTTGGCTCTGCAAAAAGCACATTCTACATTTAAGCATTTGCCATGCAGGTCTGTACTCAAAATGTGGGGCTACATTGTTCCAGCCAACATTTTGATTGCTAAACATTTGACAGGGTAATTATTGTAATCTGGTATTTTGGTGAGCCCTGCTGGAGGCTGTCCAAGCAATGCAAATCTTTCTGAATTCCGTAAATGGATCTTTTTCATTTAGCCCACGCAAATGTGTCACAGTTTAATGCTGAAAGGATTTTTCCCCCTATCTTCAGCAGCAGCTACAAGAACTGAGATCTGCATTTAAAATGTGCAGACACACGTAGGAGTAAAACTGGCAGATTATAATTATCAATTGACAAGGAGGAAAACAAAAATTAATTTCTGAGGCAAAACATATAATTTGCCTTTAAACTGTAATAGCTATTCCATTTCTTATGCAATTTGCTGCTGCACAAAATCAGACTTGAGTTGACTGGGATTCCAGCATCTCTCCCCTGCCTTAAACTATTGTAAAGTCTTCAGGTAAAGAAGTAAAGTGTGTTATTCTGGGATGATTCCCTCTGTTCCAATTGCTCCTCCAATTTTCATTCCTAGAATACTTGTATTTACTGCCTAAGAATAGTCTCTATACCTAATAGTGCTTTCTTTTCCTTTTACACCCCTAAATGAGTTTTTCCAGGGGATGTCACAGGAAGGTGAATGCTCATGCAGAGTATGTGGAAATGCAGAGATCACTAATGTTGTTATTGATTTTTATAGTGTTGTTCATCTCCAAAGGACCCCCTCCCCACACTCTATGCAAATAAAAGAGAATAAAACAGTTTGATATAAAACAATAAAAGAAAAAGAATTTTAAATATTCAGTAATGGGGCAGAGGGAATCATTTTTGTAAAGAGGCAGCATGATTCTGGAACATTTTTACCATGCGAATCAGAGGTGGGTTTCAGCAGGTTCTGACCAGTTCTGGAGAACCGGTAGCAGAAATTTTGAGTAGTTCAGAGAACCAGCAAATACCATCTCTGGCTGGCCCCAGAGTGGGGTGGGAATGAAGATTTTGCAATATCCTTCCCCCAGGAGTGGGATGGGAATCGAGAATTGGAATATTGTTCCAAATGAACAATATTCTTTCCCTGCTATGCTCACCAAGCCACACCTACCAAGCCATGCCACGCCCACCAAGACACACCCACAGAACTGGTAGTAAAAAAATTTGAAACCCACCACTGATGCAAATGCCTATCTGAAAAAGCTTGCCCTCAATTTTTATTCAAAATATAAGAGCATGGGAGTCAGCCATACCTTTCTTGGGAGATGATTGATAGCACAGTTGACAATAGGGCAGTCCTACTTGAAAAATGATTTAAAAAAAATGTTTTGAACTTCATGTGATACACGCATAACTTTTTTCAGGCTTCTTACAAGCCCGCAACAAAGACACTACTGCTTAGGGCATAGGACCCGGGTACCTTCGAGACCGTCTTCTGCCACCAATAGCCTCCCACCGACCAGTCCATTCCCACAGAGAGGGTCTCCTCAGGGTGCCATCAGCCAAGTTATGTCGGCTGGCGACACCCAGGGGGAGGGCCTTCTCTGTGGGAGCCCCAGCCCTGTGGAATGAACTGCCCCCGGAAATACGCAAGATCTCCGACCTCCGGGTATTCCGCTGCGCATTGAAGACCTTGTTGTTCCGCCAGGCAGGGCTGTCAATATAATAATTTTAAATTGGGGTATTTTAATTTTTAGAGTTTAAATCAGCCAAATCTATTTAATTATTTTAATTTTTAATTATTGTTGTGTCTTGTGTTTTTAAACTGGCTGTACACCACCCTGAGTCCTTCGGGAGAAGGGCGGTATAGAAATAAAATTATTATTATTATTATTATTATTATTATTATTATTATTATTATTATTATTATTATTATTATTATTTAATCAAATCATTAAAATATAATAACTTTAATAGTACTCCTAATACAGCTGTATCTTTTGTCAGGCTTGCATGAATATTGGAAAAATGACAGAATACTTCAATGAGTACTGTGCTTATGTGAGGGTTGAAGTACTGTTTCTGAATATGTTTTGAAGCACATACAGTCCTAACCGAGGATACAATGCCATTGAAGTCCACACAAACATTTCTTTTTGATTTCCCACCATTGCAGCCTAAGAGCACTTTTCCAATATGTACAAACAGACATCCGTATGTTCTCATTCTCATATTCAAGCATCACTCCAAGTGGCTAAAACCTGGTAAAATAAAAATAAAAATGAGCAGAACAGCTAGTGGAATCATGCTACAATAACATCACTCAAATATAGGAGTGATGACAGGGAGTTTTAGCAGTGATTTTATCTGGGGGAGAAATAATTGGAAAGGTGGATTTACTGTTCCCAGTTACAGGTCAGCTATCTCCTTCCTCCACCTATCACCCAACAAGTAAAAAAAAAACCCTTAAGTTCAAAGAAAGCATCAAATTAATTAAAAGTCACTTTAACATATTTTTTAACATGAAACGTTTAGCAAAAATGTTGATTCTAGCAAAAAAAAAAGTCAACAAGGTCAACAATATTTCTAAAATTTATTAAACCAGGGAAACATTTTGCTGTCTGAATAAGCTTTCAACCCATTTTTGGACTGACTTTTATAAAATTCATCTGAAAAACAAAAGACACACCAACATATTGTTATTCCCTCTTTCTTTGTTTAGACACAAGAAAACTAATGGAAGAAGAGATTGTAGAATCTGGAGAACTCTGTAGATCTCAGCTAACCTAGCTAGGCACACTATCGTAAGTGTACTTTGTAATCAACCATTTTTAATAATAAAAATAGTTAAAAATTAAAAGCAGATAGCTTTCTCAAACTTACCATGTACTGGAAACTGGTGCTAAAGGTCTCTCTGTAATGGCATTTAGTCTGTAGTAATCCAAAAACGTTCGGGCCACATTCCGTCCTAATTTCATATCTGGCAGAGTTCAGTTAAGAATAATTCTTTAAATTATTTTCAAAATCCAAAGTAACTATTGAAATAAATCACTATGATTTGGAACATAAAGTATGTGATGTGTAGATTAGTAATGCCATACAAAGATGAAAACTTCAGGGTGGAATATACTAATTATCAGAAGCTATATAAGAACTAAGGGACGTGTGGCTCAGTGGCTAAGATGCTGAGCTTGACGATTGAAAGGTTGGCAGTTCAGCAGTTCGAATCCCTAGTGCCCCGTAACGGGGTGGCTCCCATTACTTGTCCCAGCTTCTGTCAACCTAGCAGTTCGAAAGCACGTAAAAAATGCAAGTAGAAAAATAGGGACCACCTTTGGTGGGAAGGTAACAGTGTTCCGTGCGCCTTTGGCATTTAGTCATGCCGGCCACATGACCATGGAGATGTCTTCGGACAGCGCTGGCTCTTCAGCTTTGAAATGGAGATGAGCACTGCCCCCTAGAGTTGGGAATGACTAGCACATATGTGTGAGGGGAACTTTTACCTTTATATAAGAATTATGGAGTATTATTTTTATTCACAGAGATAGGTTGTTGTTAAACTGGACAGAAGATTCCCATCTAATTTGCTACTCATTCTTATGATTTGGGCACTTTCTGCTTCAGTGACCCACATGGATTTATTGGTCTTACATGATTGCCCTGTTTCTGTGTGGCAGAAAATACAGTTTTGCTACCTAACAATGAATCATTTAAAGGCACAAACATTCAAAAGATTACCTTTTTAGGAAGCAGTTTTTCTGTGATCCCAAATCTTAATTTTGCCATAAATTCATTTTCTAATATTCTAAGACTATATCTTGTATTCTGTAATTTAGCTCACATAATTAAATAAAGGACCAAAGAAATATCAGAATTGGTAGTATTTAGAAAGATGGTGAAACCATTAGCCGATGACAAGGTTTTGTTTTTTTAATGAAGCAGAATACAATATTTATTTTTCTGCAGTCTAGAAACTGTAGGAATTATTTACAATTTTGCGTACACCTCTTTCTGAATAAAAACATACTTTTATCAGTTCTTAATCTGTTTGTGAGTAATACAAAATTAATATCACTAATTATCTGACACAATTTCCATAATTGGAAACGTAACATTTCAGTGTCCCCAGACATCATGTATAATGATACCAAGTTCTAAATAAATTTTTCATTACTATTCACTTATTACTACAGGAATAACAAAACAAATTTAAGTTGAAATGTTCACATTATGGAGCTTTTCAGAAAGACCATGCTCAGCAAAATGTCTCCCCCAAAACAGTAATAATTAATGCCCCTCCCTGCTTACTATATGCCATTTTGAAAGACCTGCATTTAAAAAATATTCATCATCTATATCAGCCTTGGTTGGATAAGCCAATTTACTAGTTTTTTTTAAAAAAAAATCAGGTGTATCAGTTATTTTTGTTGGATTTCCAGAACTACATTATTTTCTGAAATTTGTCTCTGATGTTGGCATTCAGTTTCCACATTCGCTATTTCTGCATATTCAAGTGAAAAGCTATCTTGTGTTTCCAGAAATGGCACCAACATTTATTTCTCATTTTTAGCCTAATTTTATTGGACATTGTCTGTCGCTTAGACCTAAATGGAATAAACAAGTCTTTTTAATAACAATATAACTGCAGCTGTTCTGGAATTTTATTTATTTATTGTAGCATTTATATCCTGTCTTTCTATGCAATTTATCCTCAAGTGAGCCTATAAGATTGTTTTCAATTTATGATAATATTGTTATTAAACTGCAATTTGGATCCAATGCAGATCATTTTCTCATGAAAACTGATCCATCCCATTTGCCTTTCTTCATATGGGAGAAAAGATATAAGTGGATAAAAAGCTGCTCTGATGAAGGATTTAGTAAGAAAAAAAATAACCCTACAACTAAAGAAAACAAGACCTCTTCTTTGCACAGAGGACTGCATCAAATTTCAATTCTTGTTTAGTTGTAGTATGTAAGAGTATGTATGGCATTTGGGTTTTCCATGATTCAGTTTCAGGTTTCTTATCTGATTTCTCATCCAACTTCTCCTTATGCTCTTTTCCTGCATGCAAACAAATCATTCCATGTCTATAGATCATTTACTGGCTGAATTTTTCATCTGCACAGACTCCAATCTTTCCTAACTAAAAATAAATAAATACTTAGAAAAGCAATTACCACAAATTCTTCTACACCAGTGAACTTCTCAGTGTGTTTCTTCAAGATTTTCTGAAAAAATAGAGTGGGATAGAACCCAAATCCCTGTAAAAGTGTCAAATGCCCACATTTATCCATACCAAAGGCTCAAGTAAGGACACATATAATCTATATAAAAAATATTTTAAAAATGATATTTTTTTTTAAAAAAAAATCCAAACTGTTTTAATAGTTTTAATTTCTCATGACTTGTTCTTTCTATTTCTATAATACTCTCTAGTGTAACACTTTGGGGAATCCACATTTTATCACATAGTTGTTGCTTGAATATGATATTAATCTGTTCCTGACTATTTCTTATAACCTCAGCTTCAAGAACCACACAGACAGCCTTCTTCTGGCAGTAAAAAAAACAAAAAAACCCAACACCCTCAATTTGGAAACCGTTGGCACAGTAAATCTTTAGTTGACACACTAAGCATTGTAGCTTTAATAGCTCACTTATCATTTAATAATGTTGCTGTGACAGAGGCCAGGGGCATTATGATCCATTGTTCCATTCATTTTGCCTATTAGAATGCTAGGCCATTCTGCTTTCAAGGCTATGGGTTGACTTTCCATCCCACTCACCTCCCATCTCTGTTTTACAAAGTAATCACAGTTATGGGAAATAATTAGGCTCTTTTTGAATCCACATTCTCATTTTCTTAAGACCCGCTGTGTCATTTCTATCTCACAGCAAGTGAGGTGTCTACAGTAATAAAGGTTTGACAAGGGCAAAGCCAGTTAGCAGCGATGTTCAATATTTTATAGGTCCTGTGGGGATTTCTATCAAATTTCTATCAAATGGATTGGACTTTTATTTTTATGTCTCTTCGAAAGGACAGCACCTCCGTCATCTTGAAGTGCTATTGGCTGGAGTTCCTCCAAGTCTCTCTCCTGAGAGGATTAAGAACTATGACTAGTGGGCTGAGGTTACTATTAGACAGAGCCATGAGTTCTTTGTTTTATGCAAGCAGTTAAATTATGACAAGAGAGGAAGAACAGGGAGAAGAGAGCAAACACAGAGCAAGGTGTTCCGTTCAACAAACCTGCTGAAAAGTTCAGGAATTAAGGAGTTTATCAAAATAAGAATTCTTCTCTCATTTCGCTGTGTGTGATTCTTAATATGTAGAAGGAAAGCCTTTCTCTTTCTCTCTCTGGAACTCTGGAAACGTTTCTTAAATAAACCCTGTGTTAGTTTCACTAAATGATCATATTAGATTATTTCATTCACACTACACCACATTCTTCTTTACACAATGATTTACAACTTACATCCCAAAAACCAAACTGACAAGTTCAGGTGAACCGGTAGTTATACTGTCCTATTTAGCTGTGTTTTTTAAGCTGCGTGCAAGCGCTTGTGCGAGTAAAGCACATGAGGTGCGCACGTGCATTTTCGTTGCTGGGGTGAACCAGTTGTTAAATTATGTGAAGCCCATCTCAGCACACACACACACACATAATATACATACACACATACAAAGAGAGAGAGAGAGAGGAATTTCAATGAGTCACTAAGTGAAACTGTAACTATGCTTGTGATCTTACTTCAACTTTCCTTTGCTTTAAACACACTTTTCAATGGGATCCCAATAATGGAAAGGGTCTCAGAGTTGTTTCAGTTGAACCCCCTGCAGAATCAGGATCCTTCAATTTATCAAATAGATCAGAGATTGATAACCTGAGGCTCAAGGGATATACAAGGCAGCAATATAAGTCCTGTAAATAATACACAAATAAAATCGATTTGCAACTGCTCTAGTCCATTTAAACTGTTGCCCAGCTCTATGAAATAGATTGGAAACCAATTTGCTTGTGAATAACTAGCAGCCTCCCTAATATTTACGGGACCGCCTACTACCACCAATAGCCTCCCACCGGCCAGTACGCTCTCATAGAGACGGACTCCTCCGGGTGCCGTCAGCCAAACAGTGGGGAGAGCCACTAGGGGGAGAGCCTTCTCTGTGGGGGCACCTACCATCTGGAATGAGCTCCCCCCGGAGATACGGAGGATCCCGGATCTGCGCTCCTTCCGCCGTGCTGTGAAGACCTTTTTATTCCATCAAGCAGGCTTGGCCTGATCTCTTCCCTTTTTAAATATGTAAATTTTAATCTGTTTTTAAATTATTGGGGTATTTTAATTTGTCTGGGCCAAAAAGTTTAATTTGATTTTATCGGGTTTTTTAAATTTTGTGTATTTATGTATTTTATTGTTGGCTGTTCACCGCCCTGAGTCCTTCGGGAGTAGGGCGGTATACAAATCAAATAAACTAAACTAAACTAAACTAAACTAATATTATAATATTCCACTATTAGTAAAGGATGATATCTGGTATCTACCTTTAAAAATGTCTGACAGTCCCATAGTAATAGTTACACTCCAGCATGTTGCAAGTTCAGTGCAGCCATAGAGATTTAAAGTCTAAGGCTATAGTATATGACAGCAGATTCAAAGTTTTTCCTTTCCTTTCCTTTCCTTTTTCCTTTCCCTTTCCCTTTCCCTTTCCTTTTCCTTTTTCCTTTCCCTTTCCCTTTCCCTTTCCCTTTCCCTTTCCCTTTCCCTTGTTTCCCTGCAGAAAGCTTCCCTTCAGATTATTTACTACATTATGGGCTCTTTAAACTAGAGAGGAGTGTATATTGATTGAACATTTTCAATTAAAACAAGTACTATTTTTTTTAAAAAACATTTCAGGTTTTGTCAGAGAGCATAAAATAATTCAAGACACTGAAGCTATGGCCATTCAATTGTTGTAAATAAAGGGCAAGAGGGGAGGAGGTAAATACTTTTATTTTGAAAAAAGAAATTTGGAATTAGATGTTTTAAAAAGACCCAAAATCTCCATCCTTGTCTTTTTTGCAACATTAATGTTATCTTCTGCTTTGTTATTTCCTGAATCTACATAGAATGAGGAACTGTTTAGTGGGATGCAAAATCTATTTTTGGCCAAAGTAGAACATATTCTTCCCAAAGAGATCTAGATGCATCACCAATAGTACAATGGAAAAATGTCCCTTGCCTTTCTGTGAAGAAAGGTTTGCTTTAAGTAACTATCAAGCATTCTGATATGGGGAGTGGCAGCAAAATAGGTGTATGTAATCTTTCTTTTAACTTTAATGCTGGTTAAACTTAAGCAGACTTAAAAATATTCCTATACTCAGTTCCACTACTGAGTTAATTGCAGTAATATTCTATGCTGTAGAACAGAGCTATGAAACTCCTGGCCCATGGGCTGGATACATCACATGCTGGACACGCCCATGCCCAGCTTAGCAAAGGGGGATACATCACGTGACGCCACTGTGACTTTGACACCCCTGCTGTAGAACAAAGGAGTCCAGCCTTGTCAACTTTAAGACTTGTTGACTTCAACCCCTAGAATTCCCCGGTTAGCATGTAGAACATGAAAATTATTTGAAAATTCCTGTCAACATCACGGTTCTAAATAAGCAGCTGAAAAAGATTGAAGAAGTAGAAAATCAATGGAATCTTTAATTTTTTTAAAAAAGAAAAACCCAATGAAGTTGTTTAAACTACACTGGTATATCAGATCTGGATATCTGAATTTGGAAAGAAAATAGGGGAATACCGGGGAAAAAACAATTATATTCAAAAGAGAATGTGGTATGAAAAAGCAGCAAATAGGGAAAGAAGAGAGTTACATATAGAAATGAGGGAATGAATAAAAAATGCACAGAAACATATATTATTATAACTGCCTGTAAAGAAAGGATGCAAAATATGGCTTATGGAATTCTTAATACCTTAACATCAGTGGCCAAGGAAACGTCTGTAATATATTTCATGAAACAAAGTAATGTGATGCAACTCTGTATTTTGGTATGAATATGTATGTTCAATGAAGGATAGGATGAGCTGCCTAGGCTCCAGTTCATGTGACAAGCTAAGATAGGAAACAACATTCTGATCTGCAACCCTACTGCCTCTTACAGGGACAGAGCATACTCTGCTAGGTTTTGCTCTGAGTCTGGCCATTTTCAAATGCAATCTTTCTTTTGCTGGATCTTTTTTCCATGCCAGATCAATTTTTGGAGAGTTAGTCTTCTAGTCTAGGGATCTCCAACCTTGGCAACTTTAAGACTTGTGGACTTCAACTCCCAGAGCAAAGCTGGCTGAGGAACTCTGGAAGTTAAAGTCCTCAAGTCTTAAAGTTGCCAAGGTTGGAGACCTCTGTTCTAGGGGACAAACAAAATCCTAAGCATCTTTACAGAATTTATTTCCAATGTTCCACTAGATTGTAAAGAATAAAAAGAACACATATTTGCCTAATATTGAGACGCCCTGATGGCACAGTGGTTAAAGTGCAGTATTGCAGGCAAACTCTCCCCTCAGTCTAGAGTTCAATCCTGATGGGGCTCAAGGGTAACTCATCATGTTCTTCCATCCTTCTGAGGTTGGTAAAATGAGGACCCAGATTGTTGGGGGCAATATGCAAATAATGCTTACATTATAAACTGCCCAAAGCATGCTATAAAGCGCTATGGGGTGGTATATAAACCTAAATGCTATTGCTGTGTTTTTAATTTATATGAAGAGATGCAACCTTGAACTGAGATCATTTCTATACTTCTGTCATCTTTACAGTCTCACCCAGCTGATGCTAAAGTCTACCAATGTTAAAGTTATTTTAAAACAAGATAGAGAATATGTGGCTTTCCCAAATGCCCAAGTTCCATTGCCCAGCGATTCTGGAAATTTGTGTCAAAGAGCACTATGTCCATCATTAGATATGGTCGATTTATGCATCAAAATTAGTAGAGGTAATTTCAATCGGCAAAGCAAATTGTTCTACTTCAAATTGCTCATGGGATTTAATAGGAGAAAAAATAACCTCCATGTAAACTTATTTATTTATTTAGCATATGGCATATCATATGTAGACTAGCAATATAAATTAACATTTCAATTAGATTAGTAGAACCCAATAAAATAAATATTAAAAAGGTTTATGTTCAAATATCAGTGTCTAGGCCATCTAACCATTGAAGCGCAGCATCGTTTATATTATAAAAAAAAATCAGATACCGGACCAGTATATGGTAGTCACGATGTGATGTACAGGTGTGAAACTAGTTCGTCTCCTCATAGTGCACCCTGGATAGCGCAACAGTGTGAACTAAACGAAGTAGCAACTACTAGCAGCCAGACTACTCTGTAGATTTTCCTGGCTTTCAACATACATGGCAATGAAAACAAATAAAAAAAACCTGGACTTTTTCAGGCCCAAATGACAAGTGAGATCAGAAATATCATTCAAATTTGCCAAATCAACGTCGAAGGGCTCAGCAGGTCTAAGAACCAATATGTTTTTGTGTAAATACAGTGGAACCTCTGGTCACGAATGCTTCTGACTACAACCAAATTGGGTTCCAACCAAAAAATTCACTCCCCCCCCCCCACGGCCTATTTTCCCTTCCACACCTTTTTTTTTTTTTTTGGTAAGCACCAAATTTCCAAAATTAGGTTCATGTCACGACCAAATCAGTTTGCGACCAAAGTTATAGAACAAATTATGGGTGTGACCAGAGTTCTACTGTAATATGGTATCATGGGACAGGTTCCAGGGGTCCACTCTGTTGCCAGTTGTTCTAGAATTTTTTTCTGCAAGAATTTTATTATGTAAGATGACATTAAACTGTAGACATTCTCATCATTAGTTTGTCATAACTTCAGAGCACTACTGTTACCTTATTCACGCCTATTTCTGCTGTTTTTTGACTATGTAGGGTAATGTGTGGAAAATATGTGAGCTTAACATATTTTTTTTTAACAAAAGACCATCGCCACTATGATAACTGCCTTTTTATAATACAGACATTCTACAGTCATGCATTTTGCCATCTTATCAGTTAATATACCATATCCAAAGTTATATTGTTAAAATATTTTGCTAGCTTCTCAAGTTGGATTATCAGACTGCAGAGGAACCTAATTTAATTACCATTATAGCTATTGATATTGATATACTCTAAATAGACTGATTTGTTCTGAATGTTGTTTTATCCTGAAGTGTATTTGTTTTTCTTTTTCAAGCAAGGATACAAAATTTAAAGGAAACTTAGGGCTGAGTTAAGGCTAGTTAATACCTTACAGAATTAATTTCTGGTAGAAAAGCTCTGTTTCTTCTTCTTAATATTTCTGGGTAAGTTAATATTTAACTATGAAAAGGATGAACTAGAAATGGTTGAAATACAATAAACTGATTCTGAGCAGAAGCAGCAACTCTGCTAACTGCAGTCCTTATAAACCCTTTAGTTTCTAGTTTCAGCTGTTATTCAGTCCCAGGGCTTTTATCAAGTGAGAAATCTGAGGAAATGAGGACAAACAAAAACATGGAACAATCAGAACTATAATTTAAACAAAAAAAAGAAAGCAGGGACTGAAAGCAAATAGTACTGCAATTATCTAAAGTCACATATGTCTGCAGTAGAATGATGGGCTCATCCCCACAGCCTGCTTACCAGGGTGCTATCATTTGCTGACACTATACTCTCACAGTGAAGTCTCTATCTTGAAAATGGTGTGCTTCTTAGGTGGAAGAAAACAGTCCAGCTGTTCCAGTTTGAAAGCTATATTTTCACTGAGAAGGCAGAAAACCACACATCCACGTAATCCATGGCATACGAGCCAGTTTATAAAAGTTTGTATATTATATAAAGGAGCAATTTATACAAATATAGATTGTATAGAACCAAGCCACCAGTCCTAGGAATTCACACTTATGTGTGATTTGCATGGTCTATAACCATGATGGTGAACCTATGGCATGTGTGCCAGAGGTGGCATGCAGAGCCCTCTCTGTGGACACGTGCTCCATCGCCACCTGGTCTTTGGGTTTTCAGCATGTGCATGCACGCTAGCCAGCTGGTCTTTGCACATGCCAGAGCGCCAGAAACCTGAAGACCAGCTGGTTGGTGTGCATGCATGCGCCAGAAACCCAAAGACCAGCTGGCTGTCGCACACGTGCATTGGCCAGCTGGTCTTTGGATTTCTGGCACTCCAATGCACATGTGTGCATACGCGTGTGTGTACGTTCTGTTTTGGGCACTCGGTGCTGAAAAGGTTAGCCATCACTGGTCTATAAATTTGTTTAATAAATTTTTTAAAATTACATGGATTCATATATGAAGGACAATCATTAGTTAACTTGGAAGTCAAAGGCAATCATTTATGGCAATTTTCTCAGTATTTCTTGTCATGGCTTATACATGTCAAGATAGGAGTAAAAGGACAACAGCTCAATATTAATCTGAAAATATTTATTTAATAGTAAGGCTTAGTTCAAGATGGGTACTAGAATTGATGACCTGGACTTGGAATAGTGTTTGTGTAGATATGACAGAAAGTGAACAGAAGAAAGGACTGAACAAAAACTAAAAAGGATTGGACACCACTGACATTTCCCAGAATTGTTATATAATGGAGTCTGCAATGGTATTGTTATGCACATGGCTCAATGTTTGTGAACACCTTGCAGTGGGAACAGTCAAGAAATGCCACCTTTATTTGAATAAGAAAACAAAAGGCAAAGGATGTCTACAAAAACTACAGCATCCTTTTGTCTCTGGTTTTGGGTAAATTTATAATCCCAGGAAAGGATGTTTAAACAAGATAGCATTTGAATCACTTGGACCAGAATTTAGTACAAGTCTTTAATTATAAGAGTTCTAAAAGAGTAAATGTAAGTCAAAGGCATTTCAGTGAACAGTTGAGGTTAAATTGAACAGGAGCAAAGCAAAAGATAGAAGTAAATGGAAATTGTTCAAAGGTAATTGAATGTATGTCTGAGCATTTATGTGTGCCAGCTAGCAATAAATACTGTTTGCGGCAAAGCAATCCAATATGGGCAAATAGAGAAAGAACAGAAAGCAATCAAGGAGTAAAAAAAAAGTATAAGCAAGCTAAACTAAAGTACCATTTTGGGCCAAAACAGGAGAGGAGAACAAAACCCAGAATGGAGACAGTGAGTTTGCACTGCTCTAACTAATTGAAATTATGGTCATTGCCAGCAAGACAAGTGATCCAATTTTCCATTTTATAGACAGACATACCTAAACACATTTAAAACCGTGAGTGGATGGGCAGAAAGTGTGGCAAAATGAGGGCAAAGCTACCAACTTATCTAATGAATATTCCAAGTCACTAAGATGGTTTGCAGCTAGAAAATATAAGTCTCCACTGGCCAGAGGAAATGCAAACATATTTCATGGGCTCTTGATAATAAATATTTTCAGTGGTACTGATTCTTGAACCATGGAAGGTAAGGGTTGGAAGGTCAGGGTTCTTTCTCTTACTGTTTAAAGAAGACCTCCAGTAAAGTAGAATCTATCATCTTTTAAGACTGTTCATTCTTGTTTTTTGTCCAGATTTCTGGAACAACTCTAAACAATTCTTTTGCCTTGTTTATAACAGTCCTTCAAATGCCTGACGATAGCTTCTCTTCTCCACTTTAAATCTACCCAATATTTCCAATGTTCCTCATAAAATACTGCATTTTGGTTTTACTCCTCTGGAAAATACTTTGTTTTCTCAATAACTTTTCTAAAATGCAGTGCCCAGAACTGGATACAGTATTCTAAATGCAATATGACGAAGGAAGAATTATTTCTCTTAATCTTGACATTATATGTCTGCTGATGTAGCATTAGATTGTATTCTTTTTTTGCAGTGGTGTCACATTGTTGGCTGACATTGAATATTTGTCATTCATCAAGATAACAACTGTGCATATTGTAATTGGAGTTCTGTGATCTTGAAATTTGTAAGAAAGAGTAATGAAGCATACACTTTTGTAGGGAGGAAAGATTTTCCTTCCTCAGATGCTACAAAATCCTAGATCTATGATATTTCCACAGACTTACCCTTTTGTTAAATGTCTGAAGAGGTAAAATGAAAAATAATAGAGGTTGCTATTTTGTTATTGCCAGCATGGGTTGCAATTTCATCACCAGGTGATTAGCTGCCAATCACTTCGCTGGCTTGTTCACCAACTTGGGACACTTTGATAATTTCAGCCAAGAATGAAGACCTTCTTTGTGTCCATTCTCTTGCCTCCTGGACTCTCATTTAGAAAGCACACCATGAATTTGATCTGTGAGGAAAACCCTGCTAGGACCTGCACATTGCTTATGAAGCCTAAAGATTCAGTCCTGGCAGGTATTGATATAAAATGGAGCCCCCTCATATTTCCTCTCCTTCTCCACTGTTGCTTCATCCCCAGCACAACCAGTCACCTTGGCTAGGAAACAGACTGCTTCAATCACAATCACTCTTCAATCACCGGGCTGTCTCTTTTTCAGCTCCTGTCCTTGATTTTGTGTATTTACAGCCCATTTATCAATTTCGAATGCACTTCTCAGTCAAGATAAGAATTAATCTTTCTCTCCCTTTTCTTTCACCTCCTTTGACTCACATTTGCAGTTGATTTCTCTATGAATTGCTTCCCTTTCTCTCATCAAAAATATTCCCAGACTTAGATAGTGATTCTCATACACTATGCTCAAGTAGACGGAAGGCTGTATTATTATTTAGTTGTTCTGGTGGCTATTTTCTGTGCTTTCAAGCAAATATATCCATTTTTAAACAGAACTACAATATTAAACACCAATATTTATGTGTGCCATTTCCATTTCTGCTCTTTCAAAAATAAATCTGAATAGAAAGCAGGTAGAATCCTTGTTCTGGAGCATTGGTGCATTGTTTATAAACATATTTGAGGGGTTCCCCATCCTTACTATGTTCAGCATCTTCTCCACTGGCCATGTTGCTGTGGCTCCTAAAAACTGTATTTTAACAGAAGTAAGTTGTGGCAGAAATTCCTTTTGTTTGCATTTGAATATGAACTCCCATCTCACTTCCGGTGAGATGGATGGCTACATAAATTTGATAGACAGATGATAGATGATGATGATAGATGATAGATAGACAGACAGACAGACAGACAGACAGATGGATGATAGACAGACAGACACATTTCTCCTGAATCAATTTATGAAGGGAGATAAATAATTCTTTGATAGTCATGTTTTCCTGTTTTTTAAAATACACATACAAGCTATTACTGTTATTTTTAAAATGCATATACAAAGATTAGACAAATGTGACAAATCAGTCAACATAATATCCCAAATACATGATATTGGAAGGAGATATTTTTAATATATAACTGATTGGAGAAATGTGCACAAAATTTGTGTCTTATAAAACTAAAATGTGTGTCTTACAAAACACGTAGAAACTTTTCTACGTGTCTATAGAAGATTTTAAAAACACCATAAAGTAATATAGAAATATTCAAAATAAACATGCTGGAAAATCAGGAAAATGAATTCATGATCAAATTTGGGACAGAAATAAATTCATAGATATACGTTTATTTTTATTGAAAATTTCAGAAAGTCACTATTTCTTATCAGTTCTGATTTTCTAATAAAAGCATACTTTCTTCATATAATTGTGATTCCCTGTTCTTTTAAAAATAATAATAATAATATTAAAGTTTAAAAATGCAAAGATAAATGAATACAAGCTAACAGAAATATTAAAAGTAAAAAAGAAAAGTGCAGAGGAAAAAAAGTACCATGAGAGAAAAAGATATAAGTAAAAAGCAATACATACTGTACATACATACATACATACATATAAACATACATACATACATACATACATACATACATACATACATACATATCTTCCCTTTCTTCCAGTAGCTTAACACCTTCTCTAACATTTCAACCAAAGATCGACTTTCCTCCTCTTACAACAGAAAAAGTTTCTTCTTCCCATAGTTCATCTCATATTTATAAACACATCTTTAAAGCCTTATTATTTGAACTTAGTCAAGAAAAATCCATTAAGATCTAGCAGAACAGCAACATATTAAAAATCTGAATATTTAATTTGTTCAGATAGTATCCCAAAACTTAATATCTTATCACTTTTTCTTTAACTCTTTGCAGAAACTCCTTCGTAAGTTTAACATATATCAGAAATGATCCTGTCAATATTTTAACCAGACCCCCACAAAACAAACCCCCCACTCATATTTAAACAAATAAATAAATCCTTAATACCATGTAATTCACTCCTGGTCAAGAACAAATTATTAAGAGCTTCTACCGTAGTAAGATTATATTTTAAAATAATATATTTTAAAATTTGATTTAATACACCAATTTCATGTTCCTTCTCTTTGTTTTTAAAAATCTTGATGTTTATTCCCTTCAAAAGCTGATTTCATTTTCTCTTTATGTTTTCTTAGGAACTCATTCATGAATATAACATATCTCTTTTATAAGTCCAAGATAAAATCTATTTCCTTTTTTAAAACCATTTTTATGGAAGCAGACAATTTTAATAGAAATTTCTCAGTACATTGTTGCCAAATATCCTTGAAATCTTCCAAAGTTAAAATATTTTTCTCCAATCTGTATTAGTTAGTCTCTTCTCCTTTAATTATAAACTTTAACTCTTTCTGATTGCTTCTAATGTCCAGCCTTCAAAATCTCCTATTATTATGTTTTCCTCTAATCCACAGTATTTTCTATGGGAGAATTCTTACACTTAGATTCAAAATACTTTTAATAGGATTTTAAACAATGCAGAGGAAGAAGTCTTATAATTAATTTCAAAGCTTTACTTCCAATCCCTCTGGCCCCATTTAAAACTTTCCCAAATTAACATTCTGATCACCTTTTCCTGTTTATTTGACAGTAAAACATTTTAAAAAAAATTGTAACTTTATATACAACAACTTTATATGAAACTTATTTCACTAAAGATTGATGGAGAATCACCCAATGTGATGAAACTTCTGGTTCTGAAAGTTCTTAGTTTCCAAAAAGCAATTAACAAGTTATTTCCAGAAGTGATTAAGAAATTAAATGTGTTAACTTACTGTCTGGTTTTTTTTATTATTATTATCTTAACTATACATCAATATCAATACATGAACAGTGTGGCATTTGGGTATTATTCATTTTGATACAAATAACAATAGTAATGTTAATAATATTTATCACATTAATCAAACTTATTTAATTTTAGTATTAATACGCATAATTGTATTAAGATATAATCCTTCATTATTTAGTTGTTTATTGTTTCAATGTGCCATTCTAATGCCAATCACAATATTATTTGAACATACATAGTAATACTCTTCCAACCTCTAATCTTCCCATCTAGTTTATTACTTTTATTCTATTATATAAAAATGTGTATACTAATATTCCCTCTATCTCTTATTTCTACCTCTATTCTAACTTTTAGGCAGGCCTCAGTCAGTCCACCATTATATTAAAAGGCCTTTCCTTTCTATCCATCATCACTTGCCTGTTTTAATGCTTCAATTCTTATTCATTTTTTTGGTTGCCTCCCATACTTCTCTCTTGGATCTTTGTCTCTATCAATCTCCTCCTCCTCCTCCTCCTCCTCCTCCTCCTCCTCCTCCTCCTCCTCCTCCTCCTCCTCCTCCTCCTCCTCCTCCTCCTCCTCCTCCTCCTCTTCTTCTTCTTCTTCTTCTTCTTCTTCTTCTTCTTCTTCTTCTTCTTCTTCTTCTTCTTCTTCTTCTTCTTCTTCTTCTTCTTCTTCTCCTTCTTCTTCTCCTTCTCCTTCTCCTTCTCCTTCTTCTTCTTAGTTGTGAAATCATGTCCAACCAATTGCGACCTCCTGGACAACTTTCCTCCAGGCTTTCCTATCCTCTACCATTTCCTGGAGACAATTTAAGCTCACACCGACTGCTTCAGTGACTCCATTCAGCCACGTCATTCTCTGCCGTCCCCTTCTTCTTTTGCCCTCAATCGTTCCCAGCATTAGGCTCTTCTCCAGTGAGTCCTTCCTTCTCATTAAGTGGCCAAAGTATTTGAGTTTCATCTTCAGGATCTGGCCTTCTAAAGAGCAGTCAGGGTTATCTCCTCTAGGACTGACCAGTTTGATTGCCTTGCAGTCCAAGGGACTTGCAGGAGTCTTCTCTACCACCAAAGTTCAAAGGCCTCAATTCTTTGGCACTTAGCCTTTCAAACTTCACAGTCATACATTGCAACTGGGAAAACCATAGCCTTGACTATACACACTTTTGTTGGCAGGGTGATGTCTCTGCTTTTTAGAATGCTGTCTAGATTTGCCATAGCTTTCCTCCCCAGGAACAAGCATCTTTTAATTTCTTGGCTGCAGTCCCCATTTGCAGTGATCTTGGAGCCCAGGAAAATAAAATCTGTCACTACCTCCATTTCTTCCCCATCTATTTGCCAGGAATTGAGAGGGCCACGATCTTAGTTTTCTTAATATTGAGTTTCAAGCCAACTTTTGCACTCTCTTTCTTCACCAGCATCAAGAGGCTCTTTAGTTCCTCTTCGCTTTTTTGCCATTAGAGTGGTATCATCTGCATATCTGAGGTTGTTGATATTTCTCCTGGCAATCAATTTTTGATTCATCTAGCTCTGCCTTTCTCATGATGTGCTCTGCATATAAGTTAAATATAAGTTAAATATCGATCTCTAAATCTTTATTATTCAGTCTATATATTTCTCCCATCTCTCCCATCTTATACTGCTAGGCCTCTAGAATGTCTGCCCAAGCTCCTATCTCTCCTGTCTCCCTTTCGAAAGTATCATCCTGCTTATCCCAATCTATTTTTAAATTTCTTAAAATACCTTTTCATCAGTCATTTTTATCTTTACTGTCTCCTTCTTGTCTTCTTGCTTTATTTGCTGATTTGTCTTTTCTATCTTTTCTTCCATTCTTTCTGTTGTCTCCTCCCTTTCCTGGACATATGATCTTTATTCATTGTCCTTTGTTGAATGCTTTCTATTTTCCCATCTGTGCCATGCATTAGGTTCTTTATTTCTCTAAAGTTCTTTGGCATAATGTCCTTAATGTTTTGAAACATCAACACCATTTCTTTCAAAAATCCACTCATTTCCCTGTGATGGAGCATCTTGTCTTGTTTTAGTAAGTCCCACTCTTGCTCAATAGTCCAAAAACCATATATTCAGGCAGGTCATTGCTTCTCAGAGAGTACAGTAATCATCATTCTTTATATCTCACAGTTAATCAATCAGTTCCATTTAAGTAGTCCAAAAAGGTCTCCAAGTGTCTCCTTGAATCCACTTTATAAGTTTAGTTATATGTCTTAATCTTCAAAGGTCGCTTTAATTAGATCTCTTCCTTGGTCTCACAATTGAGCCTCCAATGGTCATAGAGTAGATAAATATAAAACAACAACTGTCACTACAGGTCTCCAGATAGATGTTGTTTATTCCATTTATCAGAAATTTTCCCAGGCTTGTATGGGTATGTTATATTTTTCATTCAATAGCAGGTGGCGTCCTCAGCTTAGGTTTCAACATTGTCTCAATTCTAACTGGTATTTAATCCAATTTTAATTCAATTTATAGAAGCAAAGCCAGTTATTTAAGTAAAAAGTTCCAGCATTTCAAAATGCCTTTCCAAAACAGTACCTACCCAGTTTAGAAGTCCAATTTTCTCTCTATATATATTTTTTTAATTGCTTTTCTCCGCTTAGTGCCTTTCTTTTGGGTCTGAGATTTTTCTCTGAATAATTGTTTGCCGCTTTAACAAATAGTTCCAAGAGTCTCTTTTTGGATACTTTTTCCTTTTAGGGTTAAAATTTAGGTAGCAAAAGAATCATCTCACCTGGTTCTTATCACTGTTCATTTACACTGCTCCTGCATTTCTTTGTTGCCTCGGCTGTTCCAGCTTCATGGTAGCTATGATGGATGCCTCTTCTCCTCATTGAGAGTAAGAGGGAAGAACCCTGGATGAAGCAGAAGAGTTGTCACACCCCTGTGACCTAAAGGGTGCCCCTCTTTCCTTCACCACCACAGCTCCTTTTGGAGCCCTCCAATGGGGAAAACTTGGTGCGGGAATGCGGAGATCTACTCCTCACATCCGAACTTGCCGTGACGTCACCCGGAAGTCTGAACCCAGTGTCTGTTTGAAGGCTCCAAATTGCTTTGCTGTTTGGGCAAAGCTGATGTTCCTTGACCTCTAGGACCATCAGAGACCATTGTTTTATTACCTCCTCGCATGGAGCATCTGTAGGGAGTGTTTATGGGTGATCTCCTTTATCTGGAGAGAAATTTTGAGGTGATAATCCATTTACCAATTGCTTATTCTGCCATGGTTGGCTCTGCAAAAAACAAAGCCATCTTCATTCAGCCATTGTAGTCCAGAAGTCAATATGCTTGACTTCCTGGTTCTTTCAGCACATTTAAAGTCTTTTGTAAATGGCAATAGTATTGTACTATATAATTTCTTATATTACAAGGAAGTTGATATTTATTATGACAGGACTTATTTTGTTGCAGTTCAACCTCAGATATTTGGGGTGAGAGTTTTCAGAGTCTGAGGTATTGGTGTATGACATGTTAATCATTTCTTGATATATTTTTCTTGGTTTATTGTATTGTGAGAACAGGCTGAAATGCCAATTTTTGCCTTCCTCCCTAGTATTTTATTTTAATTTGGTTGTTGCTGGCTGGGAAACAAAACAAAACAAAACATTTATGGTAGCAAAACTAGAATCAGCACCATGGACAGGTTTGGCCAATATATTACTCTTCTCTTTCTGTTAGATTTCCTTTCAGGTCCCAGTGCATCCACTGAGTGAATTTTGGCAGTGAAAGCCAAAAGTAACATAAAGATGGAATTCCTAGGGTACCCTATTTTTTGTGGGACCTTTCTAGGATTTTCTGTCACAGATGTGTAAAATAGGTAAACCTCATTACCAGCTATTTTGACACCATGGCTGTCAAGAGGAGAATTTGTTTAAATTACTAGCTTTGGAAAAGCTTAGTACTAGAGCTAATCCAGTTAGGTTTAGGTGGCTGGATCTAGCTTTTCCTGTTGCATGACTCATTAACTGCAGGAATTTAACTAGTACACAGTTAAATATGTCATGAAAGCAGGGACAACATGTTCTATATAATAACCCAATCCACTACCTATATTCATGCTTTATTAACTGTATTCAATACATCTGAATACAGAGATAATAAAGAAACAAAGAGAGTTAACGTGCATCCTAAGGCATGCTGCCATTTGCTGGTATTTATATTAAACATTGCCTCTTTTGTCTTGTTCTTCTGCCAACATTAATGCCTAGCTAATGATGCAGATTGCAACTCCTGTGACAGAAGATAATTGCACAGGCATGGTTCCTTGAATTTGCAATATCTGCCAGTACAGTAATAAAAAAAAAAAGAGCAGAACAAACCAGAAATAAGCTAAGCATCAAGTGAATCCTCCCAACCTCCCCCAATTCAGCTTGATGCTTATTTGTGTAAAGGACTTCTCAAGAGCTTGCCAATGGATACAAGCATATTAATTAGGTATCAACACTAATCTAAATAAGGAAAAAAATTGTTGATCATATTTAAACCTGCTGACACTGACATTATTCACAGGCTGCGTTTGCAACCATGCTAGATTAAGTTACAGTGGAGTGGAATTTTGTAATTCAGTACTCTTTATTTTTCTTTATTATTTTTTATTTTGCATGAAATAAAATTATTAACATGTTTTATTTGAGCTTTGCTCATATTTAGGAATGTAATTACTACATTTTATTTATTTGTGTTTAATGTGTTGCATGAGTACAGCTATAACCAGAACCTAAATGGACTTAGAACTACTTCAGTATAATGTTTGAAACAGTGGGTTTGATTAAGAAAGTGAAATCTATTTGATTTATGAAACTGAAAACAGGAATTTAAGATGTGGCTATCCTAACTCAGAATTTGTTCTATACATTCATTTTTGAGAAGCAGCTGGTGGTTTTCCTGATGGTTTCATGAAGGAAGATAAACTGGGGCCCAAAGGTGTTTCTTTTTGATAATAGCACTTATTCTGTGTAATACTGTACCTTCCTACAAGAAGTTAGATTAGCCTCTCCTTGATAATTTTCCAGATGTTGATGAAGATGGAAGTTTTGGGGATGGCGTTGTCAGCCTGTATTGGGATTTTGTTATCTATGTTTATTCTTTATATTTATTGTTCATTATTCCATTTTCAATTGTGTTAAATTATTTAATTGTAACATGCTCTTATAACATAGACATTCCAATTCCAATTCCAATTTTTGGAATTACTGTACCCTCTTTTTATATGGGAGTTTTATTATTCACCTTAATGTCTTAGTAACATATATATGGTTTTGTGTAATAAGAGCGCTTTTTCCCTCTCCCTCTCCCTCTATATATTTAAATATATATATATCAGGGGTGGGATCCTACCGGTTTAACAACCAGTTTGCTAAGCGCGCGCTTGTGCAATTTGAAGAAACGTCATCTTCCGCATTGCTGCCGGCAATGAAAATAGCTGAGGCATGGGAATCCACTCTGCCACACCAATGAGCTGGGCTACGGAAATGGAAATATATGTGAGTATAATGCAGGGGCGGGTGGGTGGAACCACTTCAAAATCGGAATGAACCGGTTCACTCACAGGTAATAGTCGGAGCTAACGGTTCGCCCTAATTGGTCCGAACCAGTCCAAAGTGGTGGAATCCCACCACACACACACACACATATGAGAGAGAGAGGGAGGGAGGGAGGAAGAGAGAGAGAGAGACATATATATATATATATATATATATATATATATATATATATATACATACATACATACACACACACATACATACATACATACATACATACATACATACATACCCATATGGAAGCATGAGATGGCTGAAACTAGATTTTAATTCTGCAAACTACCAGCTGCCAGTATCCTACTCAGGGCCGGATTTAGATGAAAAGAGGCCCTAGGCTATTCCACTTATGAGGCCCTTTCACCTATAGTGAAAGTGTAATTTTAATTTTGCTAACAATTTGAATGTAGGCCCCTCTTGATCTTGAGGCCCTAGGCTGAAGCCTAGTTAGCCTATAGGAAAATCCGGCCCTGATCCTACTGAAGACAATGTGTAATTAATAGAAGTTCTAATTTCTCTGCCCTGCCTTTTATGCAATTTTTCTTCCATGTCTGACATGTCATGTAACAAAATGTACAAATTAGAGGCAATAACAATATCACAGTAGGAATAAAAACAGCAACTGGATGTCATTGAACATAACTGAAAATTTTGAAAGAATAGCTACATAAAACCATATATATTATACTAAGACATTAAGGTGAATTCTTCCATGTTTAGATTTAGAACTTGAATCTGTCTTGTTAAAAACTGAACTGGAAATTTTTTCCCATGACATAGAAAGAGCCATCAATTGAACATGTGAATTTATGCCCATAAATATGTATACAGTCTATAATACGTAGCAGATTTCTATATCAAGTGGTAAACACAGCTGTTCCCTAAGGATGCCAATGTATGTGTGAACTCACAGACATTAGGCATTAGTTGTAAGGTGCAAAATTGTTTTTAGTAAAGCATCATCTAATGGATAGTATATTTGGTTGTTTTTGTAGTAAATATCCCTTCTTTATGGCTTTTTTTGAAAAAAAAATTACTATCTCCCTGAGGGAATGGGAGGATGGAAGAGAAACAATTTACCTTAATGACATGGTTTGCTTAAGAATTAAGTGTTGATGAAATTTGAAAGCTAAAGCTTATTTTTTAATTCACAGACCAGCTGTAGCACAGCATGAGAAGAGAGGGGGTTAGCTGTTTCATTTGCTACAACACCTTTTTCTGGGTATAGTCATGACTATACTCTTCAGTAATTCAGTTTAATTGAAACTGCATGCTTTTTAAATTCTAAGTCTTATATTGATCAACATATGTCAACTGTGGAAAATTGCACTAAATTGTGTTATGTTTATGGGGAGCAGTCAACTGTTCACCGGTGTTTGGAGCAAGTTTCTACCTATGTAAGTTTGGAGCAGGATTATTACTGAGTCTAGAATTCGATTTTCTTATCTTTAAAAAAAATCAGAAAAGAAAAGTGAACCTGAAAGACAGCTAGATTCCAAAACTTGTGATAATCAGTTTATTGCCAGAGCAGCACTGGCAATTGCCAGAGCAGCACTGGCCAGAGCAGCACTTTTAAAAAAGCAAGCAATTTATTATGGCAACTGAATGTTTTGGTGATGACATTGGAAAATCAGGATTGGATTGCACTCAAATATGCAATAATTAGAATAATATCAACATGAAGCCAATGAGACACAGGGTCACTTCAGTTATGATTAATTTCTTTTGTGGTTATATTTTTTGTAAGAGAAACTACAGGCGACAATAGTGTACATGAAAAATATATACTGGTAGAGTACCAAGCCTAAGAACACATTAGTATAGTTAACAAGGAAAAATTTAAAAGAAAAACAGTCTTAGACATGCAATAGACAAATATTAAAGAAAATGAAAGGTTTTGCAAAATAAAAGGCCACAAATTTTGGCAAAAAAAATGGAACAGAACAATTAGGAATAATAACGATGCACTAATTCATTGAGGATAATATCAGTAAAAAATATTAAGACTAGCAGACACCCATTGTTTGAATAAAATACAAGCCATCAGCTATAGGAGCAGTTGGAAGAAAAATGAATTAAAGAAGTGCTGAGCAGAGGTGTGAGGGGGGCATGTATGGTTCCCCCATTTCATTATGGAGAACATATAATGGACAGCCAGTCCTGAATTATGTAGGTTGAGGAAAACAATAGCGGAAGAAGATGAATGCTAGGCCTTATTGACATTAAATAATGGAAATTTTTGCAGTCTGGAATGTTATTCTTTCAAGAGTTGTTAAAGAACTATAATGTGAAATAGCTAATTTTACATCAAAATTAATTAACCAATATTTATTTCCATACAAGAATAGAAAAGCAGAGCATGTGTGTTTTAGTACAATGGGGAGGCGATTATTAAATGTACAGAAGGACAAATATTGCTGAATATGCAAATCTTTTTTCACTTTTGAAGTTCTCTGGGAGTTATCAATGAGTAGGTGGATAGGAATGGTGTAATATAGCTTTGCATATTTGCATTTTTAAAAACTTTCAATAAGCCCAACAGGATCTTTAACTGGACAAGTCAACCAACTAGCTAATAAACCTTTATATTAGGTTTAGATAGATAGATTGGGTTAAGGGAACCCTTGGAGGGGCACAGGTCTATCCATAGGCTAGCATAGCTCCATGCTAGCCAACAGGTAGTTCTGATTGCCTGATTCACTTCCTAAGCATTTTTTCATTTTGAAGTGAAAAATATTTTTCACCAATATTTTTCCTAGTTATGTATCTGAACTGTGGTACACAGAACTGGAATATCCAACATTGGAGACTTGAAAGGTCCAGATGTCAAGAAATATTCAGGCTAAATGTTAATATTGAATTATATTTATAACACATGAAATTTTTCATCTCATGAAGAGCTTTGGCTCTACCGTACCTGGGATATGACGAAGAGGATAATTTTATGTAAACGAAAAAAACTTACTCTTCTGCTATTCAGGAATGAATTCAAAGTATGAGTCTGTTACTCAGTTTTGAATTCTAAAATGAGAAGGGAAAGGACATTTTTGTATCTGAAATATCAGGCACACCCTATGTTTCAGTAGCTAGAAATGGAATGACTCCAATCATTGCCAGAACATGTGACCGAAACTTGAATTTCTAATATATAAATCTGTTAGGTCTTTTTGAAAGTCCACTGTCTGCCACCCACAGCTTGACTTGCAAGAAAGAAGCTGCAACTATCTCACTTCCAAACTTCAAATGATTTACTTGTAAAGAAAAGGCTAGTGTTAATCATGCCATCAGTATACTAATATTCTTGCAGTAAAAATATACCTGAATTTACACTATTCTGACACACTATGAACAATACGTAATAATATGGTGCTTTATCAGAGCAAGTCAAGTACATGATTCACTAGCTGAAAAGAAATGCTGAAAGTACTCCCAAACACCATCATTTCTTCTCAAACAATGTTGACTGGCGACCCCCAGGGGGAGAGCTTTCTCTGTGGGGGCACCTGCCCTCTGGAATGAGCTGCCCCCAGAGATTCGTAGGATCCCCGACCTTTGCACCTTTCGCCGTGCCCTCAAAATGCTATTGTTTCACCAAGCAGGGCTGGCCTAAATGCTATTTTAATGGGTGGTTTCTATTTTAGCTCTTTCGGCCAAATTATTTAATATTTTTAAATTGTCTTTTAACTTTCTTATAGTTGTGGGTTTTATTTTTGGCTGTACACTGCCCTGAATTCCTCCGGGAGAAGGGCGGTATAAAAATTTAATAAAATAAATAATAAATAAATAAATAAATAATTTCTTAAGCTAAATCTTGTCCATTAACCGCCTAGTTCAACTACAGCAACAACCCAAGTTTCATTGTCAATGTGGCTTGTTGCTAGAGCTCACTCCCTAGCTTTTTCAGCCGAGTGTTCTCACTTGCCAAATGATTACACTGCAGATTCACTTTGACTCTTTAATTGAAGTGCCTCTCATGTAACACTGAATGAGAGGTGCTTCTGTGTCCCAAAGCATTCAAAACCATCTCTGAAAACACACACGCCTGCACACTTTAGGCATTGCTTAATTGATGCTATTTTCACAGATCCTTCAGGTCACCTGTAATATCAAGTAATCTAAGTGATATTTTCACTATCTATTTACTGAGTTAGCTGGCAATCAGTCCTCCCACACAATGAAAGAAAATGTGTTTTTGAGGATGGGAAGCTGTAGAAAAATGGCAGAGAAACTATCAGTTCCCTCCAATGGCAGATAGCCTGCCAGTTTTGCTAAATTATGTTCACTGACACATAGTTTGGCAGTAATGTTTACAGGCAAAAAGCTCCAAACTCTGACAGAAAAGTATTTTTCTATAAATCAATAAAATCAAAGAGATCACTGTAAGGCAGGGAAAGAAATAGTGTAATCCTAGTTATTCAGACATAAATTTCATTAAGTTAACGTATTTATTCTCGGGTCAATGTACCTTAGCCTATGTAAATTCATTTCTTTACATATCTTCCCTGTTGCTCATAACACTCATAAAAGAAAGAAAGAAAAAAGAATGACTGATTTTTATAATGGATGAATAATCCCCCCCCCCCAATAATTATTGCACATAGGCAAACAGCTTTAATTTAGCTATATCATTTAGTATTTGTAGGCTACTTATGAAAAGGAACACATAATAAGATTCCCAAAGTATCCAATAGAATGTGACTAAAAAGAAATGTTTTAATTGTCCACATAAGTGCAAACAGTGAAAAAGCCATAAATATATGCTGGTTATGTGGGAATATTTTTTGAATCTGGAACCTTTTACAGGAAAGGTCAGTTTTTCATTCTTATTTTATCAGTATCCAATTCAGAACTTTTGCTCTGTCTGTCATATGAATGATAAAACAACTCTTTGGGTGAAAGCTATTTGTAGTATACCTAAATCTAGGAACGTACAAATTCTAGAAACTCCAAAGCATACTCAAACATATGTGAGACAAATTAATTGAACATTTAGTAAAAGTTTCCAGTTCATTCTCTTACTTTATAATCGATGATGGATGTCAAAAATTGGAGTGCATGTATGTGTTATTTATTTATTTAGTAAATTAATATGCTGCCCGGCCCATCTCATTATCAAATGACTCTGGGAGATTTGTTAAACAAATAGCATAAAGTTCATCAACCTCTTGCTGAACATCTAGCAACATTGATAATAAATAAATGCTAATGAAAGGAAGTCAACAAAAAGACTTGTGAAGCTTAAATGAACATGGAAGCAATTGTGCAGTCATGTGCAAATAACATACCCAAGCACTCAACAAATTTCATATGATCTGGAAAACTATAGAACTTTCAGCCTCGATGGGCAGTAACCATGGTAGAATGAACTTAACTTGCATCTGACTTTGATTCTATTTTTGTTTCTCATGCTTTTTAATACACTTGCCACCATTTCCATTCAATATTCTCAGGTTTCCATAATCACTAGTAATCACTCTAGCAGAAAGCAATATCCATAACAAATCAGCCGAGAGATGCAAACTGGGAAGAAAATACCCCTTTTTTTTAACATAAAACAAAGGTGAGACAAGAGTTTTCAATACTGTCGTGAATAGTTCGCACATGTTCACTTTGTCCCATCCTTTGATTCAATCTCTGACTATATAAAATGAGTTCAAGAGTGTCATGGAATAATCAACAGATTAATCAGAAGCTCATCTTCAGAAATATTAGCAATATTTTCAAGGGACATTGTAGATACTTTGGACAATATGGGGGAATTTGCATGTAATGTCTTTGCATCAATTTGCATCAATTTCAGAACTATGCAAATATATAGTTTTGAGAGCTGAGTCTCTCCACCCACCTCGTTCTACAGCAATTGATTTAAAACTGTGTGTTCTGTTTACAATGCTACGGTTCCACAGAGAGTTTGGGAAGTCAGTTTCTAATAAGTGAAACTTTTACACATCCTTTTACTCATCCTGGACGTAAGCCAATCTTTCTTTGTCGTTAATACTGCAATGTTTCTCAAATCAAGCAACTTTAAGATGTGTGGACTTCAACTCCCAGAATTCCCCAGCCGGTAAGTTTGCAAGATTGAGAAACTCCATTATAGAAGTTCAGCTACTATTGTGCCAAGATGCTATTAGGGACAGGGCTTGGTGTTTTGTAGCTCTCTTCATGTAAAAAAAATGAAGAGTTATGAGCTACAAAGCAGTTACCTATCACCATAAATATTGATAATGGGAATTACTGTACAGCATGAGATGAAAACATTGTTTTCCGTTGTGATGGAATGTGCACCTGGAGCAGGAGTGGTGTCAAGGGTGCTATTCAGCAGGTTCTGACAGATCTGACAGAACCAGTAGCAGAAATTTTGAGTAGTTCGGAGAACCAGCAAATACCAACTCTGGCTGGCCCCAGAATGGGGTGGGAATGGAGATTCTGCAATATCCTTCCCCCAGGAGTGGGGAGGGAATGGGGATTTTGCAGTATCAGTATCCTTCCCCTGGAGTAGAGTGGGAATGGAGATTTTGCAGTATCCTTCCCCTGCCATGCCCCCCAAGCCACACCACCCAAGCCACACCACGCCCACAGAACAGATAGTAAAAAAAATTGAATTCCACCACTGAGTGGTGTGTATGTGTGTGTGTGTGGATGGGGGGGTATGGGGTGGGAGGGCATCTAGGCAAGAGCACAGTTTCTTAGAAAGGAGGCAGCATATTCTAGAGAGAAGTCCAAAACATGAGACTGCACAATCCTGAACTGGAAGAGAGAGGGAAGAGAAGGTTCAGGGAAAGCCACATCCTACAATCTTGAAGGTATAGCTATAGCTTTAGTGTGGCAATATTCTGCCTACTAGATATAAGCAAATAAAGAATTGAACTTGATTGGATTTCACTGTGATGACTTTGGGCTTGGGCTTGACAGTTGTCTAATAATTGTTCACAATCACAGAGGTCTATTATTTATTTGGTAGGGTCCAACCCCTCCTATAATCAGGACATATAAAGACCTCCTCCCGCTTATACTGTATTTTGCACTTCCGCTTTCCTCAATCCCAGCCTGGACAGGCAATGGCAGAGGCTGTAAAAATTATTATGTGCAGCAACTGGAGGATATCAGATTGCTTACTCCTATTATAAAGCCACGTATTCATTGGTAAACTAAGAATTTACAATGTTCTGATGAGATGGAAACTTCATGACTTCAGAAGTATTTATCTCAGTTTTGATGGGCCTGCTGTGCAGCTATATAACAGAAACTTTCTGCTTCAGGTACGTCTTTCGTGCTCTAAGCCCAACACAAATAATGCAAATGGTATTAGCATGGCTGCCTTCTGCCTACAGCAATCTGGAGACAATTGCGTTTCTCAGATCTCTGCTGGAGAGCACACTGAAACAGGCGCCATCAATTCCTATGCAGATGATTCACAGAGGTGACTTTAGAAAGAATACTGTCATCAACACACCACAGCAGTGCCCACAGACACAGAAAGAGGGAAGCCTTTGAAAATACCAAAGAAAACTAACTCCATGCTCTTGTCAAATACCTAATAATTTTGGCTTTCCAAAACACGAAGTTGGATTATTCTGCTCAAGTACCAAAACAACTAATTAACACAGCTAATTAATGTCATGAACAGCAGTCCAAAGAGTGGTATTTTAAATTCTGGATTTCAAAGCTTTGCTAATTGTGGGCCATTGCTGCTAAGCACAGGGAGGGTGAAACGGTTTGCACATTTTACAATTTTACAGTTTTATAGTGTACCATCAATTAGCAGCATCACAGGGAATGCTCTTTCGCACGATGCGTTTGTCTAATGTCTACAAAAAGGGAAGGGAAGGAGAGAGAGAGAGAGAAAAATCTCACTCCTTAATGTATGCAGTATCATTTTTGTCAAACAATTTAAAACATGGTTGGAAATGATTGTGAAAAGCAAATTATCCATCTTGCAAGTGCACTGACACCCAGCGTTTATTTTCCTTCTCTGACTTATTCAAAAGACAAAGGAGGAGAACATGAAATAGGGCACAACAGTGATACAAAATTGCAGGACAAAGCTAAAATCTTTCTTGAGAGCTTAATAGCACTATTTTTGTGGGAAATATCAGAAGGAACATGATTTGCTTGTTACTGACATCTTGATATGTCTTGTACATTATTCCTTTAGGGCAGATGTCCAAGAGTATCCACAGTGGATGCAAAAAAATAATAAAGATGTAAACTTGGGCTTTTAGAAACAGAAAACTTGTGGCAAAAAAAAGGCCTAGTGATCCATCCACTCTTAAATTTTTTTTGTTTTTAATTTTTGTCGGATGATAGACATGTGTTTATCCCAAGAATACTTAAATGCAGCAATTGATCATTAATCTATTATCTCCACTGGAAGTTGGTTCCAAGCTTCCATTACTCTGTGAAGTAATACTTTCTAGCGTTATTCTACCATTATTTTGAACGTCAATTTGAGGTTATGCTTCCATGTTCCTGATGTTTGCTAAATATTGAAAATACTATCTTCTACAACCTCATTCACACTCTTAATATATTTAAAAGTTTAAATTGTGAATCCCTCCCTTCCCTTCTATTGTCCAGGCTGTATATATTCAGTTCCTCCATCTCTCCTTATATTTTTTGCCTTTTTGATCTTGAACTATTTTTGTTGCCCGTCTTATCAATTTTTTTTAAAGTGAAGTCTCCAAAACTGGACTTTTTTCAATTTTAAAGAGAGTAGCAGATTCTTAGAGATATTGCCTGCTTGACTATATGTGTGTACAATTGTTCATCGTCATCATTTTAGCCATTGTCTATCTGCTGCAGGATGAAGACCTCTTCCACATGTTTCCAACCCATACGGTCCTGAGATTTCTTTTGCCAATTGGGCCCCCAATACTTGCTGATGTCATGGATCCATCTTGTTTTAGGTCTCTTTTGTGGAGATTGGGATCCTTTCTATGACTGCCTTGGTCCATCTGCCATCAGTTCTTCTCGCTATGTGACCTGCCCATTTCCACTTCAATTCTTTTATTCTCATGATGATATCTCATACTTTTATTTTCCTCTAACCCATGTGTAGGTCCTTCTACCTTGTCTTGTAATGCCAAGCATGTATTTTTCCATGGCTCTTTGTGCCACTCATAGTTTTTGGTATACATACTATTGTTATACATATTATTACAATTGTTATACATACTAAATATGTATTTAGCTGTTTCAAACAAGATTATCTTTCATTTATCTTCTGAGAAAATGTCAACCCAAAGTAAAATTCAGCAATAGTCCCATTCCTGCCAAAGAAGAACACCACCAATCTCCTAGCCTGGAGTTCAAGGTCTGTAACAAATCCCTTAGTTCAACAATGTACTCAGTCCTAATTTCAGAGAATGATTATTCCCAATTATTGATATGTGATTCCTTTATAGAATTTTATAAAGGCAATATGTTCCTAGATCCCCAAATGAGATTTTGCCCCATTTTTTTAATTTAGTAGCATATAGTAATTGGATAACATTTTCATTGAGCTGTTCACTACATATACTTTCCTTGACAGTAGTTTTATGGAATGTATGTGAAAGGTGAGGGGAGCGTATCACAATAGGCATCCTGTTATTTTTCCATACAACTGCCTTTGCCATTTTAATGTTCTTTTCTCCAGGGTGGAGCAGATACACTTCACTCTTCCTGCTGTTCCTTTTGTCTTAAGTACTCTAAATAATTTAGTGGTTTTAACTGCTTCACTTCACAACCCTTACATCAGATTATTTGTGAATCCTTAACAATAATTGTTCCTCCTAATACAGATCACCTGGAGCCTTATAGTTTCTCTTCCCTCTGTCAATTATTCCTACCATCTGCTGTCTCTAGTTTTTAAAGTAATACTAACCCATAGAGGAATTCTCTTGTTATCCCTTGCTACATTCATTCAGGCAGGAATTTTCTGTGAGAGAAGTTTGTAAAAAGAAATTCTCAAAGACAAAGCAAATAACATTTATCAGGATGACCTACTTGCTTGTTAAAAATAAAATCTAATTTACAAAAGTCATGTTACCCATTTATCCGTAATCAGTTATTTAGTTAACTGGCCTATAATTCATCAGCTCTAGCCAAATATTACAGTTTTCTGGTACAGAAGGTGATTTTCAATATTATACATATTTTCATTAGAAGATCAGCTATTCCACATTTGGATGCTTTAAGAACTTACAGATAGACACTATTAGAATTCAGAGATTTATTCAGAGATTTATTTGTTTTCCCAATGTCAAAAATGCTACAACTTGTCTTTTGTCATCTCTATTTTATACAGTTCATACAACAACCATTTTGAAAATATCAGTTTATTTCTGCCAAATATCTTCTAAACTGAAGATAGACCTTAAAAATTCATCTCCTTACTTCACAACCAACTGACCAACTGCTTCCTAATGAAATTCTTATTCCAATGTAAATAAGTTTTTTATTGTTAGCTTCAATTTAGTGGTAGGCTCTTCATTCCCCACTACCATCCCCACCACCAAAATATCTCCAATGGGGCATTGTCTTCATCAGAATTTTGTGAAACTCTGTGTTTCTTGAAAGCATTCACCTCTTTTCTGTTACATCATGTCTGTCCATTAGATTTTTGAGTTTATTTCAATCACACTTCTTAATTCTTTTCTCACTTACAACTCTCTTCCAGCAATATATTAATTCATTTTTTCCTTCGGTTTAGTTAGCTTTCCATTCCATATTGTAGTCTGTTTGCATTTTTGTATTGATAAACAGTCTTGGAGGCAACAAGGCAGTTTTGGATTTTATCCATTATAAATCTGTTCTTTCTTGTCTCTACAGCGATTTTTTTCTACTAAGCTTCCTTACTACAGTACTCTGACCCACGTCAGATTTCCAAATCTTCACCATCCATCTTCTAAATAAAATGTTCTGCCTGACTACCAGTCTCTTCAGTCTCCACTTAAGACATTGCTTCCTTTTTCAAGATCTGATTAAGTGCTGGATTTTAATCAACATTTTCTCTCTTTACTGTTCTAATTACAGTTCTGTGTTTCTGGGCAGAAACTATTTCAAGCAGGAAAAGTCTATGAAAGTTTTTGAAGCTCTACTTCAAAAGCCCAAACTTCAGTTTTCAGGCAAATCAGTTCATTAATTGTCACTAGTATACCTTAGTAAAGTCATACATTCCTTGGTGCCTTTTGTCTTCCTTCCCTAGCAAAATATGGATAATAAGTTTTTAGGTTGCATTATTATTATTATTATTATTATTATTATTATTATTATTATTTTCATTAAACATGAAACTCAGTCAACTGAACATTTAAAAATGTGTCACAAATATGATTGACTGGTGCTAATGGTTGATACAGGTTGCTGCACAGTTTTTTGCAGTTCTGCTGGTGTTACTTCAGGAAGCTGCAATTTCTTGACATATTTTGTAAAATTCTTGGATTATTATTATTATTATTATTATTATTATTATTATTATTATTATTTAATTTATTAATTTATTTATTTATTCTTCACTTTGATTCACAGTCTGGACTGATAAAAACTTAACAGTTCAAGTCCTAACTAAGGACCTAAGAGCTATTAAGGTAACATCTGAGTATGTAGGCAGTTCCGAGTAAGATGGTTTTTTGCAAAGTCAGAATATTCAGGTCCAATATATTCAAAATTTCCATGTATTAGGTCAACCCTTTGGGTATTGCTCCAAGGGCTTCTATTACTATTGGAACAACCATTCATTTCTTCCTCACAATCGCTCAACTTCAATTTGCAGCTCACAATATTATTTTTTCCAGCTGTTTCTCTTCAATTCATGCATCACCTGTTGTTGTTGTTGTTATCGTATGGCATTGTTACAATAACCAGGAGACCACAATGCAATTGTAGAGTAGTAGTCTGTCTTGCCAAAGTACCAGTTCTGTTATAGGACACAATTGTATGCTTCCCAAGATATGCCACTTTGATGATACTATTTTTATTAACAACTGGTAGAGTAATTACTGTTATATCTATAACTAATCATAGTAATAATTCTAATATAAAATCTATCACCTATTATCAACTCTCACAAAACAATGGTGAAAAATTCAACACGCAACACAGAATACTTTCCTTTGAATTCTTGAAACTATTATTACTTTTAAAGCAGAAAGCTGTAATGAAGATCTATAGACTCAATCTCCTGAAGTTCCAGTTTGAATCCCTGCCTTCTTTTTATTAAACTCTGTCTGCTTTGGCCCACTCTATCATCCTTAAGACCATTAGCTTCTTTCTTCATCCTATCTAAAATGATTTTCATATCAGAGAGCAGATTTTGACAAAATGCCTAAATAATAGGCATCTATTTTCAAAGGTGTGCTTTATATGGCAGTGCTATCAGTTTTGATAGTAAAAATTGCAGATGTAAAGGTCAGATTATAATCAGAAATATGGATCAGAAGGTCTGATACTTATTCCATTCATTACGCATCTGAAAGACTTTAATTCCTGAATATGGAATTCAGCATACTGTATCTGCTTAAATCAAATGATTAGCCCAAACTGACATCAATTTATACCAGGTGTCCAGGTTATTCTTTAAATACAAAATGTTACTTTCCAAAGGTCATCACAATTATACATAGTATTTATTATAATTTATTTACTTCAGTACACTGATTTATGCTTTTACAGATTTTCCACTCAAATTATATTTTATGTAAGGGCCGAAATATTTTATTTGGCTCATAATTGTGTCTTTTTAAAAAGCTGAAAAGGAATTAGAACTTCGCTTATGAAATAGGTAAACAAAATAGCTTTTGAGCTTCTGCTTACTATTGTGGTCCCAATCTGGATTAGGGTTTTTGCACTAGCCATTTACACTAGTTAATAAATGATTCACTGAAAATAATGCAGAGCTTTTTGTCTAGAACAACTTATTAAAATTAGAATTTCTTTAAGTTTCAGATTCAATAGAAAAGGCAATAGTCATCCACCATGCTCAACATGCTTTACAAGACAAGGGAACTTTAAAGTTTGGGTCAATCTCAATCATATCTTAATACTATACTATAGAGTTACGTTATGCTATCTATTACATTTACATTTACATTACAATTTAATAAACCAATTTAGAAAAAACTAACTCTATAATCCATATTATAGACACTGGCTATTATCAATCAGCATTTTAATGAAACATAATTACATCCATTTATGAATAGGTAAAGCAATAATTAAAGATGCTACCAAATAACCATAAGAAATAATGAGTATCTTCTCAGAGTAAAAATTAATTGTATATCACTAACTTAGTAGGCTAAAGCTTCTCATCTGTAAGGTCATGCATGCAAAACTACTCGTTAAAGATAGACAGTATGCCCCAGGAGAAATTTAACAGTGGAGAAACCAGTTTAGCTGAGATAATGCTACTTATTTTGGGTTCCCTTATATTAAGTTCTCATGTTGGCATAGGCTGCATCTTTAAATATTGTAATAGTTTATTATTTTTCCTTTTAAAAAGGTATCTGATGGTCACACATTTCGCGACTATATTTGTATAACAATTATATATATATATAAGTTTTCACGGGTATATATGTGAAATAAAATCATCAGTATGATCCAACATGCAACACCTAGACAAAAGAAAAAACAACAAGAGGAACAAAACAATGGGAAAGCCATCTTGCCCTATATAAGAGGAACAACAGATAAAATTAGCAAAGTACTGCATAGACACAACATCAAAACCATATTTTGCACAGATAGAAAGATATCGTCCATTCTGAGAAACCCTAAGGACAAAATAGAATTAGAAGATCAAGGCATATACGAAATCCCGTGTGCTTCCTGCCCATCAACATACATTGGACAGACCAACAGAAGAATGAGTGTGCGCATCGAGGAACACAAAAACTCAATACAAAAGCAAGAACACACATCATCATTAGTTCAACACATAAACACAACAGGACATAATATTAATTTTAATAACACAAAAACAGTTGCAAAAATAGAACATCTCAATGGCAGAATAATCAGAGAGGCTATAGAAATAGAGAAAAGACCATATTGCATGAATAAACGGGATGACACTTCACGTCTGCCTACTATTTGGAAACCTGCTCTCATAGATAGACGAATCTTAACACCAAATATAAAACATAGATCAAGTGTTAATCAAAAGACATGTATTGCTACAAGTCCCAGCCAAATCATATCCAAACCAGCCACAAAGATGAAGCCCTGCCACCTAATGGAGAAAAACCAACCATACACCCGAAGCTAAGCCAATAAACACAAACTGGGACTCCCAACCAATCAGAATGAAAAGGTGGAGCCATCCCAGACTACCAGCACCAGATTTGAAATAGTAACGGCAGTTACAGCAAAAGACCCTTCACATAAGCCTGATGATGGCAGATGAGATTCTGTCGAAACGTCGCTTCTACCCTTTTAGGGATATGTTCACAATTACACAGGAAGAAACCCGAAATATTAACTGTATACACACACACACACACACACACACACACAAATTTTTACTTAACTTACCTGCATACATTTATTTTATTTATTATTATTAGTTTAAACAAAGGTGAATTTCCAAAAAAAGATAATATCAATAAATGAACAGAGAATTACTGAAATTCTAAAATTAATGCCCAATGTTACATTAATAAAAGTTAAACAATACCAATCAAATTAAACTGAATTGTTTGTATGAAATAAAATATTTATATATTATTTGTACGTATCTAAGGAGATAATAAAAATACCACTAAACCATAGATAAGTCCAATTTCTGACTTCCCTCTTCTTTGTACACCAACTGATTTGCAGTATTTATTAGTATATACTGTACTTTAGAAATCCTACTCTAGGTATTTATATTTACAGTACCTTGGTGTTTAATTAATAATATATATGGAAGTTAGTTGTGGTTAAATTTAGATAAACCTCACTGCTGCTTATTCTCCAAGTTATAATTCTCAGTCAGATATTACCAATACTGTATCATTTTTTCAGGGTTATGTAAATTTATTGTCACAGCTGAAAGTATATATCTTAATAAGTTATGGTATGGTATATCTTAATAAAGTATGGTATCATCAGCACTGATGACATCACCTAGTTTGGTAATCAAACATCTGCAAGAAAAGAGAGCACCAAGGACTCCACTAGATTGCAAGAAGCAATACATATACAGTATTTACGCCATTCTAATGCATATTCTGTTTTGCAACATAATCACAATAAAATAAGAAAACACCTCAACCGGTATTAGTATCATACAGTATTACCTCAACAGGTATTAGTATCATATACTTTATATTTATTTCACGCATTAGGCAGCTCAATCCTCAGCTATGTAAACTCACTGAATGATTTTGAGCCAATCTCTTTAACTCAACTTATCCCACTTTGAAGTAGGATGTGTATGACATTGACCAGGGATGGGTTCTAAAATTTTTTACTATCGATTCTGTGGGCGTGGCTTATTTTGCGGGCGTGGCTTGATGGTCATGTGACAATTATTTAGGATTTAACAGAGGTACTGGTCTACCAGGCTTTTAACTGCTGGCAGAGCTGTACCGATCTACCCATTTATTTTTGCAGGTACTGATCTACTCATGTATTTTTACAGGCACTGGTCTACCCATTTATTTTTGCAGGCATCGGTCTAGTCATGTATTTTTGCAGGCACTGGTCTACCCATTTATTTTTGCAGGCACCGGTCTACTCATTTGTTTTCTTTTAACACTGATCAGCTGTAGGGCGGTCTTTTGAACCCCCGCGGCAAGAGTTTAAACAGGGTTTTTTCCCTCTAGCCATCAGCTGGGACTCAGGAGGCAGCAATAGATTGGGGGTGGAGCCAAATAAAAGGTAAGAATAATGCGGGGGTGGGGTGGGGGGCAGAACCGGTTCGGTAACGTCATATCGTCACCACTACCGGCTCGGCAGAACCGGGCCGAACTGGGAGGAACCCACCACTGACATTGACTCCTGAAAGGCGCAATTTATTTTTAATAATTAATAAGCAGTCCAGGAATTAGATTACTTTTAAGCTCTATTTTTATTTGTATATTGTAAAATAGAAATGTTTTTTTCCATCACATAAGAGATAGCTTCAGTTACATAAGACTGCACAAAATTATTATTATTATTATTCCCCTATCATCCATACCTCATAACCTTCTGGCAATGCATCACATCAGTATTAAGAAAAAGCCACAATGAACCATGGATATCTATTCTATATATTGTATGGTTTCCTCTCATAGACTTGCAAAGAAAAGATTCCTCATACTGTGATGAATGCACAGTAGATTTCCTTTTGCACCATTTAGAGGTTCATCAGAAGATGGCTGGCTTTCAGCCAGCTCAACCTCTTCCCCCAGGGCCTTCTGAAGCAATAACTATTAATATGTTACTCACCATTTGTCTGATGCATTTCCTTGCTCCACATCCATCTTTGGAGAGCTGACTTTCATTAACACTTCAAAAATAATTTAAGCTTTTCACTGTGAAGGTTAGAAACTTTTCACAGCTCAGAGTTAATAGCTCTGCTGTTTATATGCTATAATGGCTTGATAACCTTTTCAAACCCACAGTGGCCCACAGCTGACACCTGTTCTTGCTATTTTTGTTTCCAGAAAGTAAAAACAGAACTGCAGTGACTTCTGCCTGTCCGTGGGCATTTTTCCTCTTCAGTTTTTCTTTCATTATATTTTGTGAGTGTACGTGCAGATTAGAAAGTCACACTAAGCCATGAGATTTTTCATAGTATACACAGAGTATGCAAACTAGATAGCATGCATACATATAGGGGAAGTAGACAATATCCTCTCAAATACTGAACTTGTTTCCCTTCATAGTTCCCCATCATCTGTGGTCCTTCTCAAAATGTCCTCTGAATAATGCAACCAACACTGTATTCATTTTCACCTAAAGCTGTTGTGGTCCACCAGCAGCCTGCGGAGCTGGCAGCAGAGTTGGACAGCGATGAGGCTGAGGAAGAACATGGGCCAGTCCTGGAGGCTGGTGAAGGCCCAGATGATGGCTCTGCATCGGAGGCAGAAATGGGGCCAGGACCATTGCGGACTTTGGAGCCTCCAGAGGCTGACAGTAGAGAGGCAGAGGAACAGGAGGAGCCTGTTCTTAGTGCACGTATGAAAGAGTTGCCAGAAGGTAGGAGCAGCTAAAGCAGAGAGGACGACTTGGGAATAGGGCCAAGAGATGATTGCCCCTCTCATAAGGCTTAAAAGACCAGCAACAGCTCTTGGCCTCTTTGCCGGAAAACAACCGTTGAGAGAATTGCTTCTTGTTTGGCTGTAGTTATTTCTTCTGTTCCCGAACTGTTGCCAAGAAAAGCCTTTGGCAGTTTGCCTAATTATCCCAAGGTCAGATATAAACTAAAGACTGGTGTTTTAAGGACTTCGCTTTCATTTTATTTAGAATACGCTGAGAATGAGTTAATTCTCAGCTATTTTAATAAAATCCGTTTGTTTTTTGGAACTGTTTGCATTTAATATCAACTATGTGGGCCTGGGTCACAACAAAAGGTTTTCAATTTAGCAACAAAACTATTTCCACTTGTGTTGAGCTTCCGGTGGCCACTTCAGTGGTATATAGTCTCGACGGTATCACTGAAATCAAATCAAAGGTCCCAAATCTTTCTCTAATGCTGATTAATGAGACTCCTTCTTTGATGTTCTTAGCCAGGAATACTACCAAATAAGGAGTTTAGTTTGTGTCTGTTTGTTTTAACACAGTCTCAGAGACACCAGTGGTCAAGGCGAACAGTTTGTCAAAACTCTCGAGCTTTTAGAACAGAGTTATTACTAATGGCTGTTTCCAGCTGCTAAAATGTAACGTGGCATTCTTCAGATCATAACACAACATTTGAGTTTGTTCTTCCAGTTTAGATCCAACAGGGCTACTGCAATTTGACTGAACTTGGATACAAACCTCTAGTAATTCTGTTTCTCCAATAATTATTGTACCTGTTTCTTTTTTGTAAGTACAAGTCAATCCTGTGTAGCCCATATGTTTGCTTCCAGTGGTGACAGAATCCCATGGGCTGCCTCATGTTCCCCATAGATTACTAGGTCACATTTCTTGGCCTTGGTAGTGAATGCACTCTCCTTATGTGTCAGATCATCATTTCCAGATGTGCAAAGTACTGTTCTCAAATAGTTGAAAAGATGTTGTCATATAAATTTGCCATGGCAAAGCCATTCAAATCCCTCATCAGCTCATTGGGAAAGTTGTAATAACATTCTGAAGATCAAACAGGATTATGTTAGATTCAAACAATGCATGGTGCATAACAAATGCTGGTTTATTTTCATCTTGTTTTGTAAAAAGCATGGGCTAGTATGTTTTCCTCAGGTCATATATGTAAATATGCAGTGGTGGGATTCAAATTGTTTTACTACTGGTTCTGTGGGCATGGCTTGGCTGGCGTGGCTTGGTGGGTGTAGCAGGGGAAGGATACCGTAAAATCTCCATTCCCACCCCACTCCAGGGAAAGGATACTGTAAAATCTCCATTCCCCCCAGTGGGTTTCAACCAGTGTAACAACCGGTTTATTTCGCGCACATGCAAATTATACCACTCCTTATGTTCAGTTTGGATAATTCTCGGATTTGAATAGGAAAAGGACTAATTCTCTCAGAATATTCTGTAGTTGCTGTACAAAGTCTAAGATGTTTACTCCTGAATGGCTTTCTTCTCCCGCCTAATTATAACAAATCATTTGCCTGGTCATGGTATAGGACTGATGTGAGTTGCTCATTTATTTATTTTTTATTTATTTATTTTGTCAAGCATGTATTAGATAACAGATATTAGTTAACATACACATGATTATGAATACATGAAACAGATACAAATAAAAGGGAACATTAGGATAGGGACCGTAGGCACGCCCCTTAAAGACCTCTTAGGAATAGGGTGAGGTCGACAGTAGACAGTCTAAGGTTAAAGTTTCGGGGGGTTTGGGGAAGAAACCACAGAGTCAGGTAGTGCATTCCAGGCATTGACAACTCTGTTACTGTTTTCTGCAATCAAGTTTGGAGCAGTTTACCATAAGTTTGTATCTATTGTGTATTCATGTAATTTTGTGGTTGAAACTGAAGTATTCATTGACAGGTAGGACATTGTATCATGTATTTATATATATTTGTAATAACTTGGATAGTAGCTGGACATTGATTGTGACTTCAATGTTTCTATAGCCATTTCTGAATTCCCATCCATTATTACAGTATAACTGTTCATGAATGGAATAGTATCCATCCTAAATTTGAATAAGTCTTTATAGGGAAGTTCCCTTGATCTGTCTCTTTTAGATTTAATATGATTTACTATAGGCTGCACTTTAAATGCACTTTAATATGGTTTACTATAGGCTGCACTTCATGAGGTAACTCTATTTCTTTTCCATGTTTGAAGTCTTTGAAGCAAAAAGTTTGTCCCTTGGTGATGTATGGATCTGCATATGATATGGTTGATGCTGAATGTTTAATAGTTCCTAAACTGGTCATGTTTCCTTCCTCCTCAATACTACCTTGAGGTGGTCCCATTGACACATTTCTTTTGCTCCCTGGTCTGGAATCTTCTACTGTAGGTTCTGAAACTACTTTCCATTGCAGGTGTGGTATACAGTCACATTAAAAAGACTTAACTATAGATCTATAGTCCACATTACACCAATTCCTATAGTATTTAACACATAGGATATTTTTTGCAGATTAGAAATAATTGAGAATAGATAAGAGATCAGTTATAAAATAAGAAAAGGCAAAATAAATGCAATACTCCAGAGAGACCAGAAGATGTAATAGCTCTTTGCAAACTGTTCAAAATGACTCTTGAAAGTTATTTTATAAGAACAGATTATAAGAAATTCTAAAGAGAATATATATATATAACCCGCCCTTATTGACAAACGAGTCCCTAACACGACGAATGACACCAGACCCACACTCACGAGTGCCACACCTGATGTCACCACCACACATCCACGCAGAAAGCAGACTCAAACCCACACTGATAATGAGCCACGACCAAGGACCAGAAGCCAGACCGCAGCTGCATCATTAGCCACTTTAAACCCCTCCAATCCATACATGAAGCAGACTGACACCCACCATGAAGAGCTCGCACGGCCACAAACACGAAGCCAAACAACAACAACGCAGCTCACCAGCTCAAATCCCCCTGCAACTCAGACTAAGCTGAGCACAACCAAGCCCCCACCCAAACAGAACACAACCCCAGCCAATCAGAGCACAGCCAAGCCCCTAACCAATCAGAACACACCTCCACCCAATCAGAACACAGCCAAGTTCCCACCCAATCAGCTCACACCTCCACTAGCAGTTAAAAGGAAGAGACAGCTGCGATCTCACATTGCTCCTGGAAGCACGAAGCCGAGAACACCAGCCTGAAGATGACGAATGAGACTTCGTCGAAACGTCGCCAAGACACTTCCAATTTTACGTGGGAGAAGACCCGAATAACCAAAGACCTATATATATATATATATATATATCTGTCTGAATACAACCTAAAATATGAAATTGAGACTGATATTACACATAACTTCCTAACATGTGCAACCAAATAAGATAATAAAACAAAGAGGCTTTAATGTAAGACAAGAAATAAAAGTCAAACTTGGAATGCAAATTCTTGCATAGGTGTGTTATCTATCTGTTCAGAAATAGAATCTTCTTGATGAAAAGATTTTCCTTTACTTGGATTTTTGAAGCTTTTTATAGTATTTCTGCTCTTTATCAGAGGCTGTTTGGCAGATGGAAGTTTATTTCCTTACCCAGCCTCTTTAAATACACTTCTCCCAAATTCTATCCTTTATCCTAAACTATAAAACTATTTATAACTCCATCAAGATAGAAAGATACTTACACAAAACCTCTTTCCCTTTATGGGGATATGTACTAACAACCTGGCATAAGAAGCTAGCAACCAGGCTATAGCTGCAATAAAATGTAAATACATTTTGCATTGTATGAATTTAAATCTAGGAATATTCTATCCTTTAACTCCGAATGCGAAAAAATAAAGAAAGCTTAAGTTCCTCTGTATCTTGACTTGCTTTTGATATTTGATAATATTTCATGTCTATTTCTAATCTGCAAAAATATCCTACATCTTAATTACTGTAGAAATTGGTGTAGTGTGGGTTATGTATAAAACCCACTTCTATACTAATTAAAGAGAGTTACTCAGACATATAAATGCCCATCTGATATGCAAATAATCACTCAGCCAGGTAACCCACAAGGATATCTATACATTTTCCACTCCACAAATTTGGATTGAAAATTGGTCTTATTCTTAAATATTCCCATCTTCTAAGCAATCAACTAAGCATAATTTACCTGTGTGCTGTGGCTTGACTTCAGCACAATTAAGTCTATCAAATCCATTAAAACTTCCCTGAAATTTCTTTTCATTCAACCAGACAAAATTATTACCTCTCTTATCTTGTCTTATCCCAAATTTAATATCACAGCTATTTTGAGTAATACAAGTGTCCTTGAATTCAGGAACTAGTAATTCTCAGTATTATTTAACCTCCCTGTTATTGCCTAAAAGTATGACTCCTCATACTTTTCCTGAATCACATTGGCAGAATCTTTATTTTAAAAAATCTCATTGCCTGGTGAGAATTTATATCTTTTGCATAAGTTGCTCATTTTCAAGACATGGACTGTGGTTGTTAAGAAAGGAATTTGATGCATTCAGGGATTTGATCTGACAGGCCTTCTTGAACTAAGGACAATCATTTAGCTCCCTTTTAAACCTATTTTTATACCAAATTGAAGTGACTCTAGAAATGGAGGTTGAGAGAGAGTGGAAGAAGGAGGAAGAAAGAAATAAAAGTAAAAGTAGCTTTTCAAAGCTATAAATGTCTGCCTAAGAGATCATGCAGCCAAAATAGAAATGCTTCTTTGCCACCATTGCTTTTTTATTTGTAAAATAGTAATAGGATGATTTTCACATAAATACCTGCTAGTCTCCAGTGCTCTTTACCATCTGAAGATATTTTTTGCAGCATTTTCTCTAGAAGTTCTTACCTCATAGGGAAGTGTAAAAGTAAATCAATGGATTATTAAAAGGAAACAACAGACACTATATGTAAGTGAAACTCAGCATCAACAAATGTATTATAACTGGAATTCCAAGTTTGTATACCAGAAGAACCATGCATCACTCTTGTTAGATCTGTTAATAATTATAAGGGAATCAAACCCAGGTGGGCTGATACCTTGGACAAATTTGTTTTTTTCTCACTGTTATGCATGATACCTCTTTAATGGTAATGGCAAAAAGCAATGAATGTGTCAATGTGCATAATGAAAAGAACTGACTGGGAAATAATCCTGTTTTGTAGGCAGGATTCACATGATCAAAGTTGTAGTATCAGTTCCAACTCTTAAGATTTAACAACTCTATAAAACATCCCATTTCAAAATGCTACTTTGGGTTTTATAGGGCAACTTAGTTAAATTCCCAAGGCAGCAATGAATTAGGGCAGCAAAATAAGAATAGATTTTGATTGGGCTAAGGATCAGAAAGCAAATGAAATGACCAATGTTGTTAAACCAAGACAGCAAATGTGACTTCTCTGTTGTTTTAGTTTAGGCAAATGAATTTAGAATAGAAAGGTTAGGCACCCTAAATATGTTGGCTAGGCACAGAGAATGCAGCTAAAAAGCAACTATCAGTTTATAGCTATTCCAGAAATGGGTCAACATATGGCAATTTGAAAATTAAAGTCAACAAATGCAAAGCAGCATTCATAGTTGTATAATTCTGGAGTCTCTGCTAGGCCTAATTTATATAAATGCCACTGAGAATCTAACTGCAAACTGGTAAGGTCTGCTGACAACATGAAGTTGGGAGTTAGAATGAATGCACCAAGGAAGGAAACAAAAATAAATGGATGGATGGATGAGGAGGAGGAGGAGGAAGGAGGAAGGAGGAAGGAGGAGGAGGAGAGGAAGAGGAAGAGGAAGAGGAAGAGGAAGAGGAAGAAGAAGAAGAAGAAGAAGAAGAAGAAGAAGAAGAAGAAGAAGAAGAAGAAGAAGAAGAAGAAGAAATTCAGCAAAGGAATGTTAGAACCTTATTTATCCTGTGATGTCTGGTTGATGATACTTAAATTGACAACTTCAAAAGCAATAGATCTTTTTAAAAAGAACAAAAAAGAAAAAAAGAAAACAGCATACGACTTGCCTAGGATCTCAGCAAAAATATATACATTACAACATCCAGAAGATATAATTAAATAAGCCCTGTATGATTGTAGCACAACTTGGTAAGTTATTCTCAGATTTAAAAAAATATGAATGTAAGAAAGAAACCCAACAGAGTTTCAGAAGTACCTTTTATCAATTATCCTTTTTATGAAATAAGTATGTCTTATTCATGTAAAGACATGGAAAACACACCTAGCCTAAAAAATAAAAACAAAACATTAAAAAATTGATTTATACTTCAGACACAATTTGTTCTGAATTCATTACTGGATTGGAAGCAAGCAAAAGGGGCATAGGTTTAAGTCCCATTTCTGGCAATATGACAATATATTGTACTCTACCTTTGCTGACTGTTTGGCCTATGCTGAATGGTTCCCAAATACTAAAAGAGGTATGAATAGGCAGGAAATACTAAGAGAACAATATGCATAGGATAAATTGTCTGATGGATTGATGATTATGCCTCAAATCCACAACTATTATGTATGTATTGTCATATATAATTTGACAATGCCTATGTATATGTTTCATGGTTAACATTTTTTATGTCCATTTCATCATTTCAGATTAACAATATGTGTTGTAACTCCGACCCATTTCAAGGTAGATCATTCAGGTAATGTTTTACTTCTGAGAAGTCTGTCATAGCTCAACTTCATACACATATGAAGTCATTGGAGTCATGTGAAAAAGAAGTTGTATCTCTATTAACGTTACAAACACAATAACTTTCTGCAGTCACATGTAGGACCCAAGGTTTTCTGTGATTCAGCTTTCCTAGATATAGTAGGATAGGGTATATCATCAGAATCAGAAAGTTCAAAACTGCAAAGGTTGGGGAAAAATGGGAAAGAGAGGGAGAAAAATCAACATGTTAATTTTCTGTTTTGCTCAATTTTTCTCCTTCTGCCCATATATGACAACAGGCATATTTCATATGACAATAGGGGGCCCTTAAATAAAAAGTTTCATGCCACAACACATTAAAAGAACTTTAACACAATTTAAATGTGGAGGATGTTAGCAAACTGTTAACTTTTCCTAATTTAACTGAGTAGTAAACTGTTCTAAGATCAATGCTTTGTATCACTGACCACTGGAAAGTTAGGGCTAAATTCATTCATAAGGAGGTTGGAGGCTTCTGGAGAGGAGGGCATTTGATGTTGGGACAGAAGGAAGTGGAATCTCTTTCCTTATAATGCTTGGTTTATTTAAAATTATACAAATAGAGCACAAGTAAAAACAAAATGCATATGGATTCATAACAAACAATATATATCTGTATCATTTCATCCATTCATTATATGCCTCATAATGCTTTATTTGATCTCCAAAGCCTACTCATTCATTTCTATCCTTCTTTCAGCTGTTCACATTTCAGAAAGACCACAGCATTCTCACCAATTCAAAATGAAAAATAGTAAAGAAAAATCTTTTTTCTAATCATTTTCTTCACTGGGAATATATCTGTTTGTAATTTTAGGGCATTGTCAAGTAATTTCCCTTGACAAAAATATAGCCATCCCACAACCATCGCAGTATTAAACAGATGAAGAGTACAGGATATAGTTATACTGAAGTACCGAATAAGCTAAAATTATAAAAATTATTTTTGCAGTTAGAATAAAGAAAATATAAAATCAAAAACTGTTCCATAGTATAGAACACAAGACTATCTTGCAAGTTCATTTTTCAATTTAGGAATATCTTCATTAAAACTTCACTAGTTCTGTAACTTCTCCAAAGGCCAGGTGCATCTGTCCACACCAGTATTACTGAATTACTAAATGAAAAGTCCCATGCCATTGAAAAGATCTGCCACTGTGAAAAGAAAAGTAATAAAAAGAGCTAGAAGCAAATGTACTGTATCAGATTGAATCCCAGTGCTTGACCCTTTTAAAAACAAATCTACTGAAGCTGTCAAATTTTCTCAATGCATTAAACTAGTTGAAATACAAATACAGAACTCTCTGGAGGCCATTTTAATTTAGTATGAAACTCTAATTTTTCCAATGATCCTATTCAAGAAACAATTAGCCATTGGCTTGCAAAACATCTTAACGTAAAGAAGAAGCAGTGGAGAACAGATGGTGAAAACTTAATGAAAAATATCCGTGTAGCATAGATGGATTTCTAACTGCTGCAGGGGGGAAAAAAACTTAGCTTCACTTCTTCAGCTTTATGCAAATTATACAGTGAAATTGAAAGGTAATTAAAACTGGGGTGTGTAAAATTTTCTCATTTAGTTTGTGCATATTTTCAACATGCTGAATTATAGCATTGCACGTTTGGGACAATTATTTTCATCAGAGTAGAATTTTTCATATTGTTCTATCACATCATTGCTGCAAAAGTTATCTGTAGCTTGCTTTAAATATGCATTCAGAAAGTACAACCCTGTTGATTATACATTCTTCCTCATTCTGTACAATTGTTCAATACTTTGTGCAAGTCATCATTTTTTTCCTATATGTGAGAATCTGGAAAAAAACTGTTTGGAAGCTTATTTTTCTATTCGGTGTACTTGTCTGCAAGCACAAAGTGAACTTTTAACCTTATATTCCAAATAAGATGAAGTTTAGTATCCATAATTACAACAAATCTGGTGCTTAGGAAATATTTTTCATCATCCAATTATAAAGGTTCAATAGCTACTGACAGTGAACAGCATTGAAAGATAGGAAATTAATTATTTTTTCACAGAATAAAAAAAATCAGACAAATGATAATGGGATTAAAAGTTAATGTATATTTTCAAAATAAGCAAAAAGGTTTATGACATGGAGCAAAATAAGACAGAATTTGATGAACAATTATGCACTGATAATGAGCATTGCTAAAATGTATAAACTTCTTGAAATTTGAAATAAAGGAAGAACGTGTTTTAAGAATATATGATAAACGTGTTTAAAGAATTTTGGTTATAGTATACAAATGGACCAATGGGGAAATGTGGTTAAAAGGGGTAAAATTTACATATGATTTTAAAGAGAGTTTTTATACACTTATGTATCTAGAATATTTAGATCTAGAATATATATAAAACACTTCAAATGTATTTTAGAAACACGAAGGAACATTTTATCATGCTTGGTGGACATGTAAAAAAAATTAAAATATCTGGATTCAATTACATACTGGGATATAGACAATTTTGAAATGAATATTCGGTTAAAGCCAGAATTTTTAAGGCAAATTTAATAGATTAAACAGAAAAAAATGTCATGGAAGATTATTTCAATATATAATTATGAGACAAGAGCATTATATGAACAGAGATGGAAAGATTTGACAAACCTACTAAGGAGGAAAGGTTGGGAAAATTGACAGATCTTGTTGAGATGAATAAATTAACTTCTTTGATCAGAGAAAAGATACTACGTACATTTAATGGCAACAGGAAATCTCTTATAGACATTTTGTTTAAAATGAAAAAAATAAACTTGTGATTTATGGCTTTGATAATTAGATAGGATAGATGATAAAAGAAAAGTATAATGATATATGTTTAGAGAAGGGCTTAAAATATAATTGTACATAACTGCTGTAAAGAATATCAGAAACATCTTAGTATGCTTCCCCACTCTCACTGTAAAAGCCATATACAGTATAAAACAAAAGTACAGCTTCACATTGTCTCAAACACTGCAATCAAAAATAGTTGTGATATTCAAAAGAATCACTGCAATTTCTCATGGAGTTTGGGTAAACGTACAACTTTGGTTCACAACTGCATACACGTATGATGGTCATAGCAAACACTCTTTTCCAACAACTCAAGAGACGACTCTACACATGGAAAGCACCAGATGGTCAATACAGAAATTAGATTGACTATGTGCTCTGCAGCCAAAGATGGAGAAGCTCTATACAGTCAGTAAAAACAAGACCAGGAGCTGACTGTGGCTCAGATCATGAGCTTCTCGTTGCAAAATTTAGGCTTAAATTGATGAAAGTAGGGAAAAGCACTAGGCCACTCAGGTATGAACTAAAACATATTCCTGATGAATGTACAGTAGAGGGGACAAATAGATTTAAGGAATTAGATCTGATAGACAGAGTGCCTGAAGAACTATGGACGGAGGTTCACAACATTGTACAAGAGGTAGCAACTAAAACCATCCCAAAGAAAAAGAAATGCAAGAAAGCAAAATGGCTGTCTGAGGAAGCTTTACAAATAGCTGAGGAAAGAAGGGAAGCGAAAGGCAAGGGAGAAAGAGAAAGATACACCCAACTGAATGCAGAATTCCAGAGAATAGCTAGAAGAGATACAAATACCTTCTTAAATGAACAGTGCAAAGAATTAGAAGAAAAAAATAGAATAGGGAGGACCAGAGATCTCTTCAAGAAAATTGGAGATAGGAAGGCAACGTTTCATGCAAAGATGGGCATGATAAAGGACCAAAATGGCAGGGACCTAACAGAGGCAGAAGAGATTAAGAAGAGGTGACAAAATTACACAATGTCCCTGATAACCACGATAGGGTGGTCACTGACCTCGAGCCAGACATCCTGGAATGTGAAGTCGAAATGGGCCTTAAGAAGTCTGAGCAACAACAAAGCTAGTGGAAGTGACAGTATTCCAGCTGAGCTATTCAAAATCTTAAAATATGATGCAGTAAAAGTGCTACACTCAATTTGCCAGCAAATTTGGAAAACTCAACAGTGGCCACAGGATTGGAAAAGGTCATTTTATATTCCAATTCCAAAGAAGGTCAATGCCAAAGAATGTTCAAACTACCACAGCATTCCACTCATTTCACATGCTAGCAAAGTTATGCTCAAAATCCTTTAAATTAGGCTCCAGCAGTATGTGGATCAAGAACTACCAGAACTACAGGTAGGATTTCAAAGAGGCAGGTGAACTAGAGATCAAATTGCCAACATACGCTGGATCATGGAGAAAGCTAGGGAGTTCCAGAAAAGCATCTACTTCTGCTTCATTGACTATGCTAAAGCCTTTGGTTGTGTGGATCACAACAAATTGTGGCAAGTTCTTAAAAAGATGGGAGTACCAGACCATTTTACTTGTCTTTTGAGAAACTTATATGTGGGTTTCTGGGCAGAAAGGGAGAACTGGACACGGAACCATTGATTGGTTCAAAATTGAGAAAGGAGTTCGGCAAAGCTGTATACTGTCACCCTGCCTATTTAACTTATATACAGAGCACATCATGAGAAAGGCAGAGTAGATGAATCAAAAGTTGGAATTAAGATTGGTGGGAGAAATATTAACAACCTCAGATATGCTGATGATACCACTCTAATGGCAGAAAGTGAAGGGGAACTAAAGAGCCTCTTGATGCGGGTGAAGGAGGATCATGCAAAATTTGGCTTGAAACTCAACATTAAGAAAACTAAGAGCATGGCATCCGGCCCTCTCAATTCCTGGCAAATAGATGGAAAAGAAATGGAGGTAGTGACAGATTTTATTTTCCTGGGCTCCAAGTTCACCACACATGGGGACTACAGCCAAGAAATTAAAAGACACTTACTCCTGGGAAGTAAAGCTATGGCAAATCTAGACGGCCTACTAAAAAGCAGAGACATCTCCCTGCCAACAAAAGTGCGTATAGTCAAGGCTATGGTTTTCCCAGTTGCAATGTATGGCTGTGAAAGTTGGACCATAAGGAAGGCTGAGCACCAAAGAATTGAGGCCTTTGAACTATGGTGCTGGAGAAGACTCCTGCAAGTCCTTTGGACTGCAAGGTGACCAAACCAGTCAGTTCTAGAGGAAATCAACCCTGACTGATCTTTAGAAGGCCAGATCCTGAAGATGAAACTAAAATACTTTGGCCACCTAATGAGAAGAAAGAACTCACTGGAGAGAGCCTAATGCTGGGAATGATTGAGGGCAAAAGAAGAAGGGGATGGCAGAAAATGAGGTGACTGGATGGAGTCACTGAAGCAATCGGCGTGAGCTTAAATGGACTCCGGAGATGGTAGAGGACAGGAAGACCTGGAGGCACATTGTCCATGGGGTCATGAATGGTCGGACATGACTTCGCGACTAACAACAACAACAACACTTCATGTACATAGGACATACACATCGTCAGAAAACAGTTGTAGAGTGGGCAAGCTTTGTATTTTTCATACTTATCTAACTACCTGAAGGGTCAGTAGAGAATGTCTTTATTTCTTAAGTCTAGCGCTCCAAGAAATAACAGTATACACTAGTCACACAAAATAATTTAGCAGATAATTTTTTTTGGAAACAATAAAGGCTGGATTGCTACAGTGACTGAAGCAATGGATAGCAGGGGAAATCATAAGTCATTTGGGCTGAAATTTCTGAATAATCAGAGTCTATTGTGCAACAGACAGTCTTTCTTGCATTACCTTCCTTTCCTTTTTTTCAAGGTCTAAGAAGTTTAAGTGCATCATGTATCCTGAAAATCTGCAGGAGTGTCCATATTGACAATGAGACTTAGAAAGAAGTATGAGCTAAAATCAAATAAGAAAAGGTTCACTGATTTAAGTGAAGGTGCAACTAGCTCTGTCAGAAATGCAAAATATAATGCTGAGGCAGGCCACAAATTGACCTGGAAGATTGATTTCATGGCCTCAGAGAAAGAACGTTAACTGTTTATGGCTTGTGTCTGAAAGTGTATTTTGCTCTGAGCCTTTGCTACTCTTTAGACCCAAACCCTTTGCATTAAAGGTCATCAAGATCAGCCAGTATATGATCCATGTTAGGAAGCTGTCAGAGGGAAATTCAGAAACAAATCACTCAGCAACAGTAACATTAGTTCCAGATAGTTTAACAAGCCTTGGGTGCTTTGAAACAAGAACTGCTCTTTATGTTTCAGGGAGATATGATGAAGTGTCACCAAACATTTTCCTAGAAGATCTACGCAAAGGCTGGTAATTACCTATGTACCTAAAATAATAAAAAATAAAATAAAAATACTGCCATGAATATATACCCAATTTTCAAGGGGTAAGAAATTTCAAAAATTCTAATATTTATTGATAGTGCACTTTACTTAAGTAGTGACTAGACTTATATCATTTCTGCCAGGTTTTCATCATTAGATTTCTAGGGTATCACAATCTCTTCTATCACAGAACAAAGTCAGCTTTCTCTCCTTTTCTGATCCAGTAGCATATATATTACCTTCCTGCTATTTACATAGATCATATTGCTTTATACCCAACCCTTAATTATTAGGAAAAAGAAAAATCCATCCTTTATATTCACCATCTCAACCTCTGTAGGACAATTCATTTCCAGCTAAAACAACAGAAGAATGTTACCAATGAACAATGTGTAGATATCTTTCTCAGATTTTAAGTTGCAATATACAGACCTAACATCACAATACTCAAAAGATAGTAAAAATAAATAAATAAATAAAGAATTTAAAGATGTGATATCATATCACTTTGACTAATACCGAGACACATAAAGGTTCTAAATTGCAATAAAAAATTAAGATTAGCAGATTTTTTCACAAACCCAAATCATTTCCCATAGCCATTGAGCTCTAAATAATTATATGGCTGGAAGGAGGTAGATAGAATTCTTAGAAGCTAGGGAACTCCAAAAGAAAAAAATAGATTCAAAATGTATTATTATAATTGTGATCATTTGTAAATTGTCATATATTTGGGTATGCGTGAATTCCCTCAACTCCTCTTATGTTTCCTTATCATGTGAGCGGGTGAATATTTCTGGAAGAGATGAGAGAAGAATATTGGGATATATACTGGGATTGTATGCGAAGAGTATGTACTGTACTTCTACAGATAATCCAAGATATGAAGATCATCTCAGCTGTCCAATTAAATCAAGCAGGCATTTATATTACAAGCAACAATATAAGAAGAAGCTAGAGAAGGATGATTATTTTAGTGGCAATGGCAAAGACATGCAGAGAATCCTCAAGTTACAATGACTTATTCAGTGACTGTTCAAAATTATGGTGGCACTGAATGAGGGGGACTTACAACTGGTCCATGGTTGCAGACTTCACAACATCCTCACTGGTGTATGATCGTGATCTCAGTGTTCAGCACCCAGCGTGTGATTGTGATGTTGCTTTTGTGGTCACAGTCAAAGTTAATGGTGAAGCAGGAAATTGGCAGTCACTCTTGCAGTTTTTGTAGTGCCTGCCTGCAGCAAGTTCCTGTCTGCCTGTATCTCTTACCTTCAGCCCTCATCTGTTGGCCTGGGATCCTACCTCTTCCTTGTTCATGAATCACATAGTCCTTAGAATGGCAACCAGGACTGCCAAGATTATGGTCACTTAGCTATGCAGTTAGGTGACATCATGTTTTATGACCACACTGCTTAGTAACAGAATTTCTGGTCCCAATCGCATCATAACCTGAGGACTACCTGTAATTTCATACATTAGAGGAACTGACAATTATAAACCACTCTTGTATTTTACCAAAAACGTCTTATGGATTGACAAGATAAAGTGGCAGATGATGCCAGATGATAGGCTATTTGGGTTGGATGGCACTCAGCATGTTACTGATGAGGTGTTTATGATGGACTAGATTAAAGCCTTCAAGACATCTTTTTGCTGATATTGCCATTATGGAAAAGCAAATCTGAAACTGCAAAGACAGAATTACAGTGAAATGTACGAAGCATCAACATGAGGAATTTCAAGACAATGAAAGATGAAATGAATCTACCCCTCACGAACATCTTAAGCATCAACAAATTGAAATGGCCTGAAATTTGACACTTTCAGTCAGAAGATCATGCTCTTTAAACATGAAAAATGAAGAAATGGGATTGCTTTCATAGTGAAGAAGAATGTAGGAAAGTTACTATTTGGGTACAATGCTGCCAATGACCAAATAAATTAGACTTCACAGATGACTCTTTAATATCCACATTTACACTTCAACCATGGGATGGAGAGAATGAGAAAATAAGATTAATTAGTTTTATGGTCAAGCACTATCAGAAATTGACAGAACATGCAAGCAAGAAGTGCTACTTATGGTTGAAGACCAAAAAGCCAGAATTAGAAATAGTAAGGAGAAAAGTGAGTTAGACTCTATAGAGTAGAAAACAGAAATGAACCAGGACAAAAGCTTTTCTGTTTTCAAGTTTCTTCATTGCTAACACTGGTTTCCAACATTCAAAAGAATGTACAAACAGTATACAGTATAGACAGCAGGTGGAATTCACAGATATCAAATTGATTATTATTGGTAGTAGGAGGTGAAAGAGCCTAATTATAGCAGCAAAAACATAGCCAGGAGCTGACTCTGTAACAAATCAATTGAACTGCTTACTGCAAGTTTCAAGTTAAGCAAAAGAAGAACAAAACCAAACAATTTTCACAATATAATTTTGACCATATATCCACCTTTTCAAGACCACCAGGAATCACTTTGGAGTCCTAAACTCAATAATAGAGAGTCAGAAGTGCTCTGAATAAAATCAAGTAAGTTGTTAAAAAAGAATGTGAAAAAGGAGTGCCCAGGACAAAGAAACAAGAAAATTAATTCAATGCCAGGACAATTGATGGTGACCACCAAGAAAAGAAGGGATGCCAAAGCCAAGAAAGACAATTTCTCAGCATGAAACTTAACAAAAAAATTCAGAGAGTGGTTAAAAGAGACAAAAAGCAGTGTTACAAATGATATTTTCTGACTAAAAAATTCCAAGCTGAAAGTTTCAACATCGAATTGGCATTCTAAAGGATGCCAATAGACAGATAATTATTAATTCAAACAAGATAAAATAGAAAAAGGATACTGAAAATCTGACTATAGATGAAGAAATAGTGGACTGAAGATGGCTCCACGAAAAGCAGAGCAAACAGCGGAGGCAAATGACTGGCTCTTCGAGCCTCTATGGACAAAGAGAGAATTAGAGATTGCCCACAAGTGCTCCAGACAGCTTCTCCTTGAGATGAGACTGCAAGACAGCAATCTCTGATGGGTTTTGAGCAATGAGAGATGAGGACTAGCCGTCTTGTTCAAGCTAGAGTTGGTACCTTTAAAAGGACACTAAGTTCGCACATTTCTTTTATAATTTGGAAATTGCTTATTAACTACAATTCAGCTATTAAAAACTTTGGATCTGGATTGACAAGTCTGAAAACACTGGGTGAGTCTGCCTTCAATTCTTAATGAAAGAAAATTTTAACTACATGCTTAAGACTACATGCTTTTTTTTTCATTAAAAATGAAATAAACAGCAAAAAAAAAAAAACAATTCAAGCTTTGATTTTTGAAAGTTTATAATTGGATTAAGTGTCCAGATAAATTTGAAATGAGATTTGGGAATTAATTATGAAGAATCTTTCCTGTGGGAGAGTCGATTTGTTTTGAAAATAAAAGATAAACAATTTCAAAAATTGGACCCTACAGGGAACTAAGGATTTTAATTAAAGAAGAATATCTAAATATGTTTAACAGCTACAGAATTATGCAAAATATAACATGGGAAATACTGAAGGATTAAGGAATACTTAAGAAAGCAGGACAGAAATAGTATGGACATTTTTTAATCTTGATGTTGGAGAAAACTCTTGAGCTTACTATGGAGAGCCAAGAAAACAAGTAAACAGATGACAAAATACATCAATTAAGAGTTCTCAGTTGAGGCACAAATGAACAGAATAGGATGATAAGCAGTAAGGTAGATGGAGTCAATTACACTGGTGATTAACCACCATTGGAACATCTGAAAGACCCAGTCGGGGATAGATAATGATGGAGAATGTGGAGTCACCAAGAGTCTTGATAGTGCAATATTTGTGTAGCTCTTTATGTGGGGAATGGCTGAGAGCCCACAACGTGATTGTGAGGCACCGGAAAAACTATAGCACATATAGTTCAAGAATGTCTCCTCAGGAAATTTCAAGGCACCTGGGTTGATCTCATCACAGCCACACCAGAAGCAGTTAGATGGTTAGCTTCCTTAGATATTGAACTATTGCTGATGCTTTATTTAAACTTATATTTGTATATCAGTAATTGTATGACCTCTGTAGATGCCATATGCTAAATAAAATAAATCATGTGTGTTTGTCAATGTGTGTGCATAAATCAATTTCTGATCCCACTGGAGCACTGCCAAACTACTGAATTATTTATTCCCTAAATCCATGGAATCCTTAAGAAACAAATGCTGAAGCCATGCAGCACATCTCCAGATTCCAGCAGGAGCTACCCTGTATTTGAGTCCTTTTCCCCCACTGCAATTTCTCAGTCTAGAGGAATTTGCAAATGGTATCCCACTGTTTCCTAGTTAACATAGTCCAGGCAGCCGCTATCTTTTTTCAGCTGGATAGAGAGTCAATTAATTTTACAAGAGAGCTGTTTTGGTTTCTGCAGTGCTTTCCTCTTTTGTCTAGTTCATTTCTCCTGGGGTGTCTAACCTGGTTCTCTCGTTGTCAATGGGGTCAATTGGCAGACTAAGCGAGACACCAAAACTCTGACTGAGACCTTTTATTAGTGTTTGCTGCCTGTACAAAGAGATTTACCCATGAAAGATTTATATTTTCATATTGTACCATCTATATGGCCCTTATATTACATAACAAAAGGAATTATTTCTTCATCTGTTAAAATGTAGAAGGCAGAGGGATAGCCTTGAGGAACAAGAGGAAGAGCTGCTACCAAGGCAACAATTAGATAAAGGGGGCCTGAGCCCAGACCAAGAAAGTAATGTTTTATTTATACAATTTATAAAGGCATTTATACATTTATGCAGACTCCTATTTTGATTATCCTGGAGGGCTGCCAAAAGCTATCTCATGGAACTCATCAAACATGTTCTTTACCTTGTCTTATTTTTAACTTAACATAGGAATCTTTGGCCTGCTTTATTAGCCAAATGGAGAGTATCCATATTGGCTGGAGTCAAACACAAAGCCTAATTATATGCCATATGATAAATTATGCGTTATTGATAATTATGCACATTCTATACTAGAAATTATTGATATTGTAAAACTATTTTGTAATGGACTAGGTTATTTGATTAAACTGATTATAAACCTGAATGTGTCAGTGCTAATGTATTGGCCATAGGGCACCTAAAGTAGAAAGCAGCATTTTTATCAAAACGAAAGCAAGGTCACACCATTGCAACAGAATCTGCACCTTTTTCATATGTGCATGCAATGTAAACATGGAAACAGAAGAAGTCTGCCTTGCATCAACATGATGATTCTTTTGTCTAAGGATGCTAAGTTTCAAGTATTATTTGAAGTTATTTTGTTGCTGTTTGAATTATTTTAAATAATGGGGAATAGTAATCCAAGAAAACATTCTACATTTGTGGATGCAAATTTATTGTTAAATTCACAGTTAAAAATGGACATAAATAGATGGTTAAAAACCCAAATCAATGTATGAAGAAAATTAAATTCTGAAAATAAGTATTACTTCAAAATTGATTCTTATTTACTTGAGCTCCTATTCAAAATGTAAACACAATACATGATGGTAAGTTATAAGGTAAGGTAAGCCTTCCCTGGACCCGGCAGTATTAGCCAACTAGCGTCCCGTCTCCAACCTTCGCTTTGTGGCGAAGGTTGTTGAGAGTGTGGTCGCACGACAGTTTCCATAATACCTGGAGGAAACGTCTTATCTGGATCCATTCCAGTCGGGTTTCAGGCCTGGGTACAACACGGAAACGGCATTGGTCGCATTGGTAGATGATCTCTGGAGGGCTCGGGACAGAGGTTGCTCCTCTGTTCTGGTCCTGTTAGACCTCTCAGCAGTTTTTGATACCATCGACCATGGTATCATGCTGCGCCGGTAGGAAGAGTTGGGGATGGGGGGCACCATGTTACGGTGGTTCTCCTCCTTTCTGTCGGACTGGTCACAGTTTGTGTTGGCAGAGAGGCAGAGGTCGACCTCGAGGCGCCTCATATGTGGGGTGCCTCAGGGGTTGGTCCTCTCACCCCTTTGGTTCAACATCTATGTGAAGCTGCTGGGTGAGATCATCCGTGGCTTTGGGATGAAGTACCACCAGTACGCTGATGACACCCAGCTGTACACCCCAATGATGCCCTTGAAGTGATGTCCTGGTGCCTGGAGGCCGTGCGGATCTGGATGGGGAGGAACAGGCTCAGGCTCAACCCATCCAAGACTGAGTGGCTGTGGTTTCCGGCATCCCGATATAGTCAGTTGACACCATCACTGACTATTGGGGGCGAGTCTTTGGCCCCCATGGAGAGGGCTCACAATTTGGGCGTCCTCCTGGATACACAGCTGTCCTTGGAGGAACATCTGACGGCTGTAGCCAGGGGGACTTTTTATCAGGTTCATCTGATCCGCCAGTTGCGGCCCTTCCTAGATCGGGATTCCTTGTGCACAGTCACTCATGCCCTCGTCATCTCTCGCCTGGACTACGGCAATGCTCTCTACATGGGGCTCCCCTTGAAGAGCACCCGGAGGCTCCAACTGGTCCAGAATGTGGCCGCGTGGGTAGTTACAGGAGCCGCATGGCGCTCCCACATAACACCTCTCCTGCGTGAGCTGCACTGGCTTCCAGTGGTCTTCCGGGTGTGCTTCAAGGTATTGGATATCACCTTTAAAGCGCTTCATGGCATAGGACCTGGATATCTTCGAGACCGCCTGCTGCTACCAACGGCCTCCCACCGACCTGTGCGCTCCCACAGAGAGGGCCTCCTCAGGGTGCCATCGGCCAAGCAATGTAGACTGGTGGCCCCCAGGGGGAGGGCCTTTTCTGTGGGGGCACCTGCCCTCTGGAATCAGCTGCCCCCAGAGATACGAAGAATCCAAGACCTCAGTGCCTTCCGCCGTGCCCTTAAGACCTTTCTTTTTCAGCAAGCCGGGCTGGTTTAACACTTTTTAAAATGTTTTTAATAGGTTTGTTATTGTTTTTAACTATGGGACCAAACGCATATATATCTTTTTAACTGTATTTTAATGTTTGTATTTATGTTTTTACTTTGGCTGTGCACCGCCCTGAGTCCTTTGGGAGAAGGACGGTATATAAATCTGATAATAAATAAATAAATAAATCCTAGTTTTGGAATCTGACTGTTTATCACAAAGTAGAGTTGTACTGAGCATGGGGTTAGGCTAAAAGAATTATCCTGAGAAATTGGAAATGTGATATTTAGATATTAAGGAATAGATTTTGAAACAGCGTGATATCTGTCTTGGAAATTTTTTTTTAAATTTTTTTTTACTAAGCAAATGATGAAGCTACATATGGAACCGAGGTGGCGCCGTGGTTAGAGTGCAGTACTTCAGGCTACTTCAGCTGACTGCTAGCTGCAGTTCGCCATTCAAATCTTACCAGCTCAAGGTTGACTCAGGCTTCCATCCTTCTGAGGTGGGTAAAATGAGGACCCAGATTGTTGGGGGCAATATGCTGACTCTGTAAACAGCTTAGAGACGGCTGTAAAGGCACTATTAAGCAGTATAAAAGTCTAAGTGCTATTGCTATTGCTATATACTAATTTGGAAGGTATTTTATGTGGTTGTATAATAAAATTTTATATTAATTATGCTGTAATGTTATATTTACTAGTAAACTAATGATTATTGACAAGTTTAATACATAAGTAGGTTTTTTTCTAATGGTCTTTTTATCATTTTGTTTTGATTTCCATTATTTTTTCTTTTAAGTTTATAGATTCTTTCATTTAAGTTTCTTTTTGTGTATGTTAATGTTTTGTCTACATTTTGTATTTTGAAAATTAAAATTAATATTTAAAATATAAAATCAGTGAGAGAACACTGAATGAATATGGCCTATTACCCTGTTTTGTGTTGACGTCCATAGGTTTATTAATATACTGGTATTATAATGTTCAATATGATTTAAATATGTGAATGTACTCGAAACATGGAACTTAGTACTATTTGAAGAATTATGAATTCATCAAGCATGGAGTGCAGCAAAAAAGATTACTGTTCAGTGTGTAAAGATAGTGTGATTCCAGATTTACAATCTACGATTAGCAATATATGTTTTCTTTGTTCTTAATAGTCTCTCTATTGATGGAATAGCAAATTTTGTTAATGCTATTCTGTGTGGTCAAAGTTTAATGATGTGTTTGAACATAAGAGTGAATAGTTTCAGATAGTTTTAGCATATTCTAATATAATATGCTTTATTGGAACCTTTTATGTTTTTGCTTACTTTGTCTTCTTTTCGTTTTCTCCTATTTTCTTCCTCTGTTTTTTGTTGGTACACTAAAACATTTTTTTTAAACAAAGGATATGTTTCCAGTTCATCATATTCAGTTTTAGCTGTTCTCATTTGCAGTTCTGTCTGTCTGTCCATCCTTCTATCCATGCATCCACACACCAATAATTTTTGCCATAAGGGAAGCCTGGAAGTGTATTGAGGGAATGCTGCTCCAAATCCTGGACTGACCCTACCATTAAGCCATATAAATCAATTGCCTTTAGCAACAGATGCTAGGATATGGTAGCAAGATGTTGGAGGAAAAAGTTGTTTTAATACATTATGCCTTAACCTCTCTCCTCCAAGTTATCCTGCTGCTTTTCAATATCCTGGCGGATTCTTTCCTTTCAAAATAAATGAAGAAATAATCAACTACCAGTCTTGTTCAGCCTTTTCATATCAAATGGGAATGAGTTTTATTTGCCCCCCACTCCTTTTCAATTTTGGCAGCTGCATTGCTCTAAATTTCAGGTTTTTTAAAAAAAAATTCTGATTAGTTTAGGCAGATGTTATTTTATTATAATTTATTATTAAAACTGTACTCTGCTTTTCTATTTACATAGATGCTCAAGGTATTTAAGGTAATTAAGCCAAGTACAGGATATAAAACATGGCAGTTAAATGGATGCTATATTGAATCAAAACCAAAGCAATGTTATTTAAATCATTGTGTTAATTTCATCACATAGGTCACTCTTTTCAAGTTATGTAAATGATTGATGATGGAGATCTGATTTACATAATTATACACAGAAGGGACTCTGAAGTGCCTCCTTTTCTGTTATATCTGTTGCGGTGGCTATATACCCTGGAAGCCTCAACTTCTTGTCTACCTTTAGCCGTGAAAGCTCATTGGGTGACTTTGGGCCAGTCGCTTTCTCATAGCCCAGCCAACCTCACAAACACTGGAGGTTGCAGAGGGATGTCAAAACAGACAAGACTGTAGATTCTGCCTCTTCTGCCTCATTCACTTTGACACACCTGCCCCCATGAACTCCAATGCAGTGGTCCCCAACCCCCGGTCCGCGGACCGGTGCCGGGCCGTGGAGTACCTGGCACTGGGCCGCGCAGCGGCCGGGGGACATGAACGCTGCAGCGCAAAGGCTCCTGGGCCGTGCGCAATGGGCCATGCGCAAAAGCTCCTGGGCCGTGCCCCCACCCCTGCGCGCGCTCAGCGGGCCGCGGCGATAAAAAGGTTGGGGACCACTGCTCCAATGAACACAGATTTAGAGGAGGGGGAATGAGTTAATGCTGAGTTGAACTCTGCATACGTGACACAATAAGAATCTAATAAAGAAATAAATATACCCGACATCCTCCTTCATTAACCATTCTGCAGATAATATATGTGATGCAGCTTGCTGAAGGCACAGCAAAGAAGCACTCAGCATATATAATGCTGTAATATTTAAAAAGAGGCTAATGTTTTTGAAAAGACTGAAAGCACAATTAACGCATAACAAGTTACAATGGTTACAATGGAAGAGGATTAAATGAATTGCCCATTAACATAAAGCACAGCATAGCAACCCCACCATGATTTTGTAACTGAACTGAGTACATTTATGTAGAAATGAAAAGAAATTATTCATTGATGATGCCCTTTGAACTAATCATAGGGTCCCATTGGCATAAAATCAGCTACGAAGGGCAAATGTCTATGGAGATTCTCAGTCATCCAAGCCATGGTTGTATCAAAGGTGCTTTTTCAAGAGGCAACTGGATTTTTTGGTTTTTCTTTGAAGACGTTTCACTTCTCATCCAAGAAACGTCTTCAGCTCGAGCTGATGAAACTTCTTGGATGCGAAGTGAAACGTCTTCAAAGAAAAACCAGAAAGTCCATTTGCTTCTTGAAAAAGCACCTTTGGGACTACAAAGGGCAACAAACCCAAACTTAAGAGAATTAGTCTGCTTAATTGTACCAAAACCCTTTGTTGACAGATCAGTGCTGTAAAGAAAACTGGGTCTCTGCTCTTTTTCTTGGCAATTTATAATCCACAGCAATCTGCATTTTCTTAATTCCATTGTTATAGCTCAAGGCCAGGGTGCAGATTATTTAAGTTTTCAGTGTTCTGTGTTACGCAAGACCAAGGGACCAAGGGTTTTTCCAAATGTTTTTCAATTGGAAATTGAAATATTTCTGATTCACATCTGACATGGGGCATTCAGGACAGGCCATGGACACAAAAAATAGGGCACCATTCAGTAAAAAAAAAAAATAAAATAAAATCAGGAAATTGCACAATTGATCACATTTTCAAGAAAGTGAACTGGTGCAGTACACATCATCACCTCAAGTGGCTTGTCTTTTCCTGTGAAATCTTTATGTTTAGATTCTAAATTATCTAATAATGGTACCTTTAGTTATCTTTGAGCTTGATTGTTTGCCTGCAAACATTTCCTTGTCCAACTAGATAACATCTTCAGTAACAGACACTATGGGGTTTAGTCCTGTTTATATACAGTGTTGGTAGGGGTATAGTTTTCTCCTAATCCCTTGATTAGGCTGCTGTTTACTGCTCGTTTGTCTAAATTGGTTATTCCTTGATTAGGGTATGGTTTATTGCTTGATTATTATCCTGGTTTTAAACCTGGTGTTAATCCCTGTTTATCTGAATCTTCTGATCTTTTTTCTTTTTAATTTTTTTATTGTCTTTTTTTTACTGATGTGTAAATATTGTTCAACTCTGTGTGCTTGTTTATGTTAATTTGTCCCTGAGCTACATATATTCTCTTCTATTGGTTATCTAACTAAAGCATATTTTGTGTTGCAATCTTTGGGGAAATGTATGGGGTTATTCTTTGTAGTTTTTTGTTGCATTTCCTTCTAGCTACATGACAAACATCAGAAGTATCAGTATCTTGTGTGATCATAGAAAAACTCCCACCAACTTTCAAATATCTAAAGCAGTAAACAAAATCTTCCACCAATCCAAAAGAACAACAGCTATAGAGAAATCAGTCAATATTGTGAGGTGATTTACAACAGATTTAGTATCAAACAAATGTGGCACCTGGAAACTATCCTAAAGGGAATGCCAATATTGTTACTGAATCTGTTTCAAAACTCTACGTTGATTATTGCTTTGACAATAAATAATCCCAGAAGGGAGTAATTGAACAGATTGTCACACTGGAGAATTTTGGAAATATGAAAATAGAAAAGGTGAGGCATTTCCACAAATGAACAATAGAGCAAATGAATGAGTAAGCCAAATTATATTCCCTTTAGGATACAAGACAGCAAATACCTGTATAACATGAAGATGTAAGGTTTATTGCAGAATTAAATTTCAGAGGTGGTGACCCCAAGGCACTAATCTTTCAATAAAGTTTGCTTTAGATCCGTGTTACTGAATTTCTCTGTGGAACTGGCCTCTCTGATCTATTAGCAGTCTAAGTGAATCTGTAGCCACTATCACCACGATGTTTTCAGACCTTTCTTTCACTGCCACTTTGTCATGCTTGAGAGCAGTGCCCTTTTTCTATTATCTATGATTCATTATTCAGAGATGAGTATTTTTTTCTACATACTACACTCCTCTCAATCTGGCCCTGGTCAAAAGAGATCCAAACCAAACGTTTATTGTAACCTTGTCATGGAATACTGAACATCCTCCTCTGATTTATTTGTAAACAAATCTGATCTAATTCTAGAATAGCAATAAACAGAAATCTGCTTTCTCAATTTAAACTGCATCATACTATCCATTTATGCAAATAAGAGAAGCATTCCAACTTTATATTTATTCTCCAAAGAGGAAAATATATCGTAATAAGAACTTGGCCATTGTGTGAAACTTTTTGTTCAAGTGGTTTTAAGTACTTTTAATAGATTTTAAGTAATATCCAAAGTGGGAGGGTGAAGGAAGTCTATATTAGTCTGTATATCTTCAGTGACAGAGGAAAATGGAAAAAAAATGTTAAGCTTTTGATATGTCAGAAGGTGATTGAGATTAGGAACTGATTAAATTGTTCATATACTTCTTTCTAAATCCCCACATATAGAGATGGTTATTCTACTCTGCGGTTACAAATAAATGTTGCTATAAATGTATACATACATTAAAAAAGATAAAGGAGTCCCTGCACATTTTACTACACCAGTCTTTGCCGATTATAGGAACAGTGCTCATCTCTGTGTTTCAAAGTCAGTATATTGCCCCCAACAATCTGAGTCCTCATTTTACCCACCTTGGAAGGATGGAAGGCTGAGTCAACCTTGAACCTAGTGAGATTCGATCTGCCAAATTGCAGTCAGCCGGCAGTCAGCAGAAGTAGCTTGCAATACTGCATTCTAACCATCACGGCTCTTATTAGGTTCGAGACCTGAGTGCCACATGCAGTATATCTTGCTATATCTTGCTATTTGTCCAGCTAGACAATCAAGATAGCTAACAAGAACAGAATGAAAGGGGAATCTGAGAAGTATTGTAAGTTATATTGTAAAATATTGATTGCAAACCTAGCTTTTGAAAATGCCTGGTTTCAATATGAATAAATTCAGCTGGAAACTAAGCCTTGTGTCTTATAACACACATACAACTGTTTCAAATGTTTGCTAATTTAGCAATGGAATCCCAGGACTATTCTATATAATACTTCTCAGAAGACTGTTCTGTACTTTTGATCTAAGCACTTCACTTCTAGCTATAACATGTTTATAGCTTTCAATAATATGATGAAAGGTCCATTGAATATTGAATATAAATGATAAGTGTACCCTTCTTTTATTAAATATTTATTTGGAAACCTTTGTAACTCATAGCTGTTAACCTTGAAATCATATTGCCAAGCATTTTTATAATTCCGTTGGCATGTTGATCATTCTTGACATAAATATAACCAATTTCTGTTTATTTTTCATTAATTCTTCTAACCTCAACAATCATTGGTAAGCCCATTAAAAATCTGTTGTGAAAAGCTCCATGCATGTAAGGGAATTGTTCATCAAAGCACGCTGCAATAAGGACCATAGGAAAAGGCAATTGTGCACCACTTTATCTTCTTCATTGATGTTAAAATGAGTAAGTTAGAGAGGAATAGAAGAATCCCAGTGCAAGGTTGCTGGAAGGATGGCCTTGCTTTTGCTAATGGGAAATATGTGCCTTTGCTTGCTACATTTGGTAAGAATGATTTTATTCTCATCCACATATATCTTATTATAGCAATTTTACTCATAATATGTAAGGCAATGTCAAATACTGAGCTTTCTACTCTGTACAGGGGGTTTCTCAAGAGGATTACCAAGAATAATGTTACATCATCATGACATTTCATTCTGCATTTCTAATTATGCTTATTGAGATTAGATTGATGGCTTCTTTTTTCTTTGCATCTATTATCACATCTTTATAATTGCTGCCTCGTATATTAAAAGAATCAATCAATCAGAATAGAGCTGGAAGGGACTTGGAGGTCTTCTAGTCCAACCTCTGCTCAAGCAGGAGACCCTATACCATTTCAGACAGGTGGCTGTCTAGTCTTCTCTTAAAAATCTCCAGTGGTGGAGTACCCACAACTTCTGAAGGCAAATTGTTCCACCGGTTAATTGTCCTCACTGTTAGGAAGTTTCTCCTTAATTCCAGGTTGCTTCTCTCCTTGATTAGTTTCAATCCATTGTTTCTTGTCCTGCCCTCTGGTGCTTTGGAAAATAAGTTGACCCCCTCCTCTTTGTGGCAACCCCTCAAATACTGGAATACTGCTATTATGTCATTCTTTTCTCTAGACTGGCAATACACTGCAACTGTTCTTCATATGTTTTTGTCTCCAGGTTCTTAGTCATCTTAGTTGCTCTTCTTTGCACCTTTTCCAAAGTCTCAACATCTTTTTTGTAATGTGGTAACCAAAACTGGATGCAGTATTCCAGGTGTGGTCTTACTAAGGCTTTATAAAGCGGTACTAATACTTCAGGTGATTTTGATTCTATGTCTCTGTTTATACAATTAAGGATTGTGTTAGCTTTTTTGACTGCTGTTGTACACTGCTAGCTCATGTTTAAGTGATTGTCCAATAGCTTTCCGCTGGTATACTAATTTAGTCACTTTGTCAAAGAATGAAATAAGATTGGTTTGGCATGAAATGTTTTTAACAAACCCGTGCTGGTTGCTAGTTATAACTTTATTTTATATAAAAAAACAGATCTGTTTTTTAAATTATTTTTTCCAGTATCTTCCTATGTATTGATGTTAAGCTGATTGGTCTGTAGTTTCCTGGGTCTGTTCCCCCTCCTCCTTTTCTTTTCTTTTTTGAAGATGGGAACCACGAGCTCTTTTCCAATCCTCTGATAGTTCCTCAGTGCTCCAGGATTTTTTCAAGATATGGTACAATGGTTCTTAGATAACATTTGCCAGCTCCTTCAGAACTCTGGGATGTAATCCATCAGGTCCTAGTGATTTATATTCATCAAGATCAGACAGGTGTTCTCGCACCATTTTCTTGCTTATTTTAGTTTTTATTTCTAGTCTGACTTCTACAGTTATGTTTTCGGTAGGTTGGGCTACAGTTTCTTTTTGCGTGAAGAGTGATGCAAAGAATGAGTTAAGCAGCTCTGATTTCTCTCTACTGCCTATTACTTCCTTGCCATCTTCTCTCTTTAGTGTTTAGCGTTTAGACTGTTTCCTTGACTTTTTTCTTATTTATATGTTGAAAGAAACTTTTTATTATCTTTGACTTTTGTTGCAAGCCTTTGCTCATTCTGAGCCTTTGCTTTCCTGACTTCATCTTTTTTGTACTTATCCTTTTTGTCTTTCACTTTATCAAACAGATCTTTGTGCACCATGCTAGTTTCTTCTTGGATTTCTTGTTTTTCTTTTTCAGTAGTATTGTGTTGGACTAGGCTTTTATTATAATAATTTTCAGAGTTTCCCATACTTCTTGAGTTGTTTTTCCCTTTAGGATTTCCAACCATGGAATTTTTCTTAGGCTCTTTCTGACTTTGTTAAAATTAGTTCTTTTAAAGTTTACAACACTTAGATTATATTCTATTGCTTGTGTTTGCATTATATTGAATTTCAATATAATGTGGTCACTCTTGTCCAAGGTTCCAGCAACTTCAACTCCCTCGATCACTTCTTCACTATTAGTAAGTATTAGGTCCAGTATAGCCTTTCCTCTAGTTCCCTCCTCTACCTTTTAGATGACAAAGTTGTCAGCTAGGTTGGTTAGGAATCTGTTCAATCTCCCACTTGCTGCAGAGTTTGTCTCCCAGTTGATATCAGAATAGTTAAAGTCTCCGATTACTACTGTGATATGTTTCCTACATACATTTGTTAATTGATTAGCAAGAGTTCATCTATTTCTTCTGCTTGGTTGTGTGACCTATAGCATATGCCTATACCAATGCCATCCCCTCCCCCCTTTTATATCAACCCATATGAATTCTACGAGGTTTTCATCCTTGGTTTTGTGGATTTCTGTAGAGATTAGTGATCTTTTATATGTAATGCAACTCCACCTCCTTTTTTGTTAGGTCTTTTGAATAGTTTGTATTCTTCTGTCAGTACATTCTGGTCATGAGTTTCATCCCACCAAGTTTCAGTAATGGCAAGTATGTCATATCTGCCTCCGTGTACTAGTACTTCAAGTTTACCCTGTTTGTTCCCCAAATTTTGTGTATAATGTATAGGCATTGAGTCCTTTATGGATCTTGAGTATGTTTCTTATATCTTCTACTTTGTAACTGAAATTCTCATCCTGCCCATCACTCTTTACTTCATTCTGTTTTTCTTTTTATTTTCTCTGTACTCTGTACTCCTTACCTCCTTATGATGTTTGCTTGGAATTAGGTTCTAAAGGTCATGAAGATTGGCCCCGCTCACCTCTCAATTTTAGCCTAAAGCCCTTTTGACAAGATGACCCAGTCATTTTTGAATATATTCTTTCCAGTTCTTGTGAGGTGTAGTCCATCTAAAACTAAAAGTAAAAGCCTAAAATGATATGAAACATGGGAGACTCTGAGACCTGCAGCTCCTGTAAAAAGCCACTGTTCCAGGCATAAATCATCAGGAGGGGGAAGGGGAGGAGGAGAGTTTAGCCAGAGCTGGAGGAAAAATGAGGGGATGGAGAGTTCAGAAAAGTGAAAAGGACGCAGTGCCTTATTCATAAAGGATGATCCTACAGCAGTCTTAATTCTTGATGAGGAGGCTGCCCAGAGAGAGCATGGAGCAAAAGGGAATGTCTTTCATCTGTTTATAACAGAAAGATTAATTGTTGCCTTCAGTACTGAAGAAAATAGAGGGAAGGGGGAGCAACCTCCAGCCTATTAAAGCTATAAAATGAACAAATTCCCCCACCTTCGTGGCTATTACCTGCATTTTCATGATAACCACTGACCATCATCACTACCAAACCAAAGCTGTAAAGATAAACATAAAACAGTGCCTTGACTTTTATTTCAGAATAACAAAGAAACAGAAAATTACTGCTGCTGAGAATACTTTCAGAAAAAAGGAAAACCATTTCCTTCATGCCACAGGAGGGCACTTTAACTACAGAAAAATGCTGGGTAGGCTGTTTAGGGATAACCCAGAAATGAAGATGAGGGAGGAAAACGAAAACTCTTCAGTTATCTTCAGGGTTAGGGTGATGACCATTGACTATAAGAATACCGACAGATATAGTAAACCAGTAGAAGAATTTCTACTCCTCTATTCACTATAAAAATATAATCTGCCTTTGGAGTTATAGCTACATTTATATCTAAGCTAGCAGGCTACAATCTAGCTATATGTTTAGACACACACATATAAGAGACATGGAGTTTATGTGGAGAGGCTGCACCCTCCCACAATTCACACAACCACAACCAAGTATACAAGAGTCATGTATTCAAACATGAGGAAATGTTAAGGATTTTAAGGTTAACCTACCTAATTTACATTTTGCAAATTTTGAAATGCATCTACTTGTGCTGCAGTTCTCTAATCAAAATGTGTATATAAGAATGGATATATTTGGGAAGTTTAAATTCAATGATGCTTGTGGCATACACAAGTGGATTATAATGGGAAAACTGTGCACCAAAATATTTTTGCTGTGTTTTGTAAACAAGAGAAGTGGCATACATTTTTTGCATATTTTGAGCACATTAACGGAAAGGGGACCCAGTGGTTTGGAAAATTGTAGAAGAGAGAGAAATGGACTGATCTGTCAGTCTCGCATATACCATGTTTCATTTCAAATGAAAATTTTGAACCATAACAATGTCATTGCCATTGGATCCAAATCCATCTTCTAGGTCATACCTATATAATTTATGATCTGCCAATGCATTAGCCTACCTGACAGTTCACCAGGGATTTGGCAGTTCATCTGGAACTGCTGAAATAGAAAGCAGAGCTTGTAAAGCAATTGGCTGATCAATATACATGGGCAGGAAGGGGAGGGGGTTGAATTAGGGTGCAAGTTTCTTGGGTCTCACTAAAAGGACTAAATTGGGTCTCACTAAACTCCCTTACAAATCTTGCATTTTACCTAGAGGGAGAAGCAATTATGATAATCCTGCAACATACTCCACAAACATTACTAGATCCAGATATTTTATGCGGGTAAAATATACTTGGATTTGTCATTTCCATTGGAATTCCTCTTCAATAAATCCCAGCCCAGGCAGGATAATTTTTTGAGGGGCTTGTTTTACAAAACTCAGTGTGAGTATTAGGATGCAATGAATGCTTGCCATCAAATCTTCATCACATGGAAATAATTCAGAAGACTTTTTAAGTTTGTCCAGCTTAAATGTTTAAAGTCAGCAGGCACATCAATAAGCCAAGCACGGACAAACTGAGGCTGAAAGTGCATTTCTCAGACAGAGCTGGCAGCTGCCTTGGCTTATTGGCAGGCCATTTATCATGTCAAGAAAAATATTGATGGTTTTCAAGATTCACAATTGCTCTGGCCCTGGGCTGAAGAAACGCTGTCTTCCAAGGAAACTTTGAAAATGGATCCAAACCATGATGTTCTGTCTCAACAGAAGGGACAAAGTGAAAAAAAGTAGGATGAATCTCAATGTAAAAGGTAGGCCAGAGAGCAAGGGCAGGCAACTATCGCAACTTTACAACCTGTGGACTTCCAGAATTCCTGATTTCCAGAATCAGGAATTCTGGAATAGCCAGCTGTTTCATAAACCTTATTTATTGATTATTTATTGATTAAACTTATAGGCCACCATCTCACTGTCAAGTGATTCAAATCTTATGAGCATTGATGCCAATCAAATTCTTGGAGAATGTTTGTTTCTCTATTATTAGCCTGTAATCTGTAAATGTGCACTCTGATTTACAATATGGAGCCTCATCTTCTGCTTTAACATCCAAAATGATGAAACAGCAGAACCCAGAATGCATACTCCAAACCCCAAACAAACAAAAAGGAATGGCATGCATCATTTCTTCATTTGTACCAGTGGTGGGTTGCTCCCGGTTCAGTCCGGTTCTTGCGAACCGGTAGTAAAAACGGTGGGAAGCTCCGCCCACCCACCCCAACATCATCATGGATGATATGCACATGTGCAGAAGTTTCCCGTTGTGAACTGGTAGTAAAGGTAAGTGGAACCCACCCCTGATTTGTACCCCACATATCAGTCAAAACATTACTTTCCTTCCTTTTTTATCTACAAGTGTTTCAATTTTCAGCCAGTTGGCAAACTAAATCTTCAATCTGACATGGTTATTCTGCTATTGTTGTTAATACAGGCCATTTCTGTAGACAGCTACTCTCTTTAAAGTCCTGCACGTAACTCATTGCCTTTTAGATGAACATTGCCCTTTCATTTACACTAAAGGGTAGAGGGTGTTACTAATAGGAATTTAACATTTACTAAAGAATTACTTTAACAGTAGATTTAACAGCGTTTATATTATTCTTTCAACACCCAAGAGTTCACCGATCAGTTCCGTCTGCTTAGTTTTCTTCTAATTTGTTCCCACGTAAAAGAATAAAAAAAGAGAGAGAAATGCATATAGAAAGAGAAAATTGTTTTTCTTGTACCAGAAAAAGAAAATCAAATACTTTATTGAGATTTCTTATATTTTTCAACTTCTTATCAAAGCAACTTTAAAATGTCAAGCAATGTCCCTTTATGCTATATATCTTTTTGCAAAGCATGGTAGGGTATCACTACCTGTAATTTCCTGTGAATGGGAAAGCAGAATCAGAGACTTTAAGGGGTCTCTTGGGTAAATTAGTAAATTTCACAAAGCAAGAGAGAGAGAGAGAGAGAGAGAGCGAGAGAGAGAGAGAGAGAGAGAGAGAATGAGAATTAGAGAGATTTATCTATCTATTTATCATCCATATTGATTCAGTACAATACCTGAACCAGATAAAAATCCCTTTTCCATTTCTATGATAAGACCAACATATACAATATGTTCTCCTGTTTTGCTTTAAAATACGTACGAAGTTATAGTACTGTCAGCACACCTATTTACCATGCTAGAGGGTCAAGATAAGGCCAGGTTTCTTGTGAAATCCTTAATTCAAGTGACAGATGGAGAGACCTGGTGTGGTTCCAGCTGTGGTTTCAGGATTGGGAACAACTGGATCCAATTCTTTGCCATGAGAAAAGATCTCTTTACAGCAAGAAATTAAACAAAGGAAAGGGTTGCAGACGTATTCCAAAGAAAGAGATGGGGCCAATATTTTATTCAGATCAAGACACTACGGTAGTTCTGGAGAGACTGACTGTGCTGAATATGCAGTCTCTGTGGCTGTCCATAACGATCCAGTCTGAAAGGAGGATTTTTCAGAATGAGAGAATGAGTAGTGAGACTGCCCACTCGATCACAACTATAGGCAGTCCTCGACTTACAACAGTTCGTTTAGTGACCATTCAAAGTTACAATGGCCCTGAAAAAAAGTAACTTATGCCTGTTTTTCATACTTATGACTGTCGCAGTGTCCCCAAAGTCATATGAGCAAATTCAAACGCTTGGCAACTGACACATATTTATGACCGTTGCAGTGTTCTGGGATCATGTGATCACCTTTTGCGATCTTCTGACAAGCAAAGGTAATGGGAAAGCCAGATTCATGTAACAATCATATTACTAACTGAACAACTATAGTGATTCATTTAACAATTGTGGCAAGAAAGTTCATAAAATGGGGCAAAACTCACTTAATGAATATCTCACTTAACAACAGAAAGTTTGGGCTCAGTTGTGGTCGTAAGCCAAGGACTACCTGTAATGCATCATCAAAAATAAGGAAACAATAACAAGATGGAAGACACTGGTGGTGAAGTAGGTAAGTTTGTCCCACTCCCAACACAATAAGCGTGGCACCACCTGGATTTCCCCACCCCCCAATTTCGATTTAATCTGAAGGACTTTTTTAAAAAAAAGACAGCTGTGACAGCCTCCTTGCCTTTTAATGACAGCTAGGAGGACCAAAAAAAATGGCCAGCCTTGTTATTTCTGCCTATATACTGCCAGTTTATCAGAGTTAACCAAAATAGTTGATTTCATGAACAGTGTTTTTCAAACATGATTATCATACTGCAGTTCAGGAAAAATGAAAATTTTCTTCTTAGCAAGAAGAAATGGACACTAGAGACTGGTAAGATACCTTTCTCAGCATTAATATATGGATTGTTAAGCTTATATTTTCCATATCCACCTGTTCAAATCAGCTTGTGATAGTTTTGGAATAGCAGATCAACTACGTCTATGAAAATTAAATTGCGGCCTCAGCCGTTCTGAACATCACTACAAAATATAATAATTCCTATCTACATTTTATTCTCTGCTCTGGCTGTCTGATAGCGATAGTGGATGAAGCAAGAGGGAAGTAGTTACATCTGTATAAGTTGAGCCTGCATGGACATAAAGAGGCCAATCCGCTCTCATCCCTCAAAGGGGGAGAAAATAACGATATTTTTTTTTTCCAAGAAAGAGACAAAAAGAGAACATAACCAAAAGAAGGATAGCCTTTCTGGAATACTCATTAGCATTTTCTCCCACAGACTAAAATTGTTTCTTAGCAACTTTGGCCAAGGCTCAGAAGAGATTTAAGAGATTACAAATTTACCACTTGTCACACAATGTGGTATACATTTAGATCATTCTGCTTGTATGAAGAATGAGCAGATGGGGGATAAATTTGTTTCCACAATATATTGTCCCAAAGGATATAAGAACAGCTTATTAATCTTATATATAAGGATAACTTAAGGCAGTTCCTAATAAGAAGATTTCCTGTCCCCTTTCTCTGTCTCCCTCTCTTTAATCCACATGTAGGTCTCCTGAAAAGCTTCTCAGTAGATTTGGGAGCCACATTGCACAAAGAGCCACAAAGGGTTGAGAGGGCAGAAGGAGCCAGACATCATAAAGGTAAAATCTTCCTGGTTTGGTAGGTGAACCCTCCCAGAAGCGCCTTTTTGAGATGAAGTTCCGTGTAGAAAAAATGTTTCCATGAGAAACCTCATTTATAAATTTATCCATTGAGGATCTGTATACTGCACGAGTCAAAAAGAGGGCTGTGAAAATATCTACAGACCCCTCATATCCTGGACATAAATTGTTTCAACATCTACCCTCAAAACCACGCTATAGGGCACTGCACACCAGAACAACTAGACACAAGGACAGTTTTTTCCCGAATGCCATCACTCTGCATAACAACTAATTCCTACAACACTGTCAAATAATTTACTAAGACTGTATTACTATTATTCTTCTCATTCTTCCTATTACCTATCTTCCACTTATGATTATAACCATGTCACTTATATCTCTCAATTTATATTGTTTTTATTTGTTTCCTAGTGTGATTTGATAATTTATTAGTAACCTTGACTATCACTAAGTGTTGTATCTTTTCATTCTTGATGAATGTATTTTATTCTCCTTACAGTATGTACACTGAGAGCATATACACCAAAGACAAATTCCTTGTGTGTCCAATCACACTTGGCCAATAAAGATTTCTATTCTCTATTCTATTTAATAACTTTTCTAAGTCACTGTCACTCCATTAATCCGTTTCCTAAAACAGAGTAATTACAAACACTAATTATTAAGCATTTGGTTTACCTTCAATTTCCAGATCTTGTCAGAGCAAAGAGAAATTTCTTTAAAGGATACATGTTTCTTCTGAATATGGGACTGTAGAACTGGTTCCTCCAACTATGTAGCTGTAAAATGAGACTTCCAGTGTATAGCAGTAAGAAGTGTCATCCAGTAGGCCACCAAGGAAGCGACGTCCTGTTCCTGCCTTAACAGCATCTCGATTGAAGGAAGTGCTTGACTAGTAAGAAAAAGATGAGAGTGGATGAAACTGGATTTCTGCATTGGGAGGGGTTTCCCCCCACTAGGAAGTTAGGTAAATTTTATAAGCCAAATCACATTTCTGTCAACTGTTAACTTGCTTAAGTGCCAAGAATTTCACAAATACTTCTTGTATAGTACATCTGATAGAGATTTAACATGAAATGCATTAAGTCTTCCATGTATGTAGATGTTTTTATTAGTCCTTTTGTTTTACTCTTCCCAATTTCCTTTCATAAACTCCGAATAAGGCACCAATTTTGTGATGCAATTGTGAACACATCTCAGGAGCCCTGCAGTTTTTTTTCTTAAAGTTGCATCTTAAAAACATGAACAAATAAACTGAAACCAGTGATAAAGTTGTGTGTAAACATTTTACTTAGTAAAATAAATAATAATTTGTAGGAGATATTCACTGGGAACATAGAAACCAGGAAGTTAAGCCATTCTCCTCTAGCATTGTGACCCAATGCACCATATACTTCTTTAAACATGCAATTACAGATATGCATCACCTCCCAAAATTAAGTTTTAAGATTGGATTCTAAGGAGATAATGTACTGAAATTATAACTCTACAATTGTTGACACTTTCTATATTGTTTATAGGTTTTTACATACATATTAAAAGAATTGTCATTTTTAATTAGGTCTGTGTATACAGGAGCAAATTGATAAGATTGGAAAGACTTCAAAAATGCTATACATTTTTATCTCAATCTTGCCATGCATTCAATAAAAGTATTAGGTGTTATTTCAAACTGACCTTCATAAAAGGGATAAATGTTTTAGGAAACACTTTGATGTTTTGTACTCCTGCATATTTAATTGCTGCTCTATTGTTTCCAGTTCAGTAATTATGATACCTGAGTGCTCTAAGATTCCAAGAATCATGTAAATTCTTAGTAGTAAGGAAATATTGTATCTGTGCAAAGAAAGAATCCTGAAGTCATATCACTGCTCAGAGATCTTTTATGTATCACTGCTCAGAGATCTTTTATGTATCTGGATCCATTCCAGTTGGGTTTCAGGCCTGGGTACAGCACGGAAACGGCATTGGTCGCATTGGTTGATGATCTCTGGAGGGCTCGGGACAGGCGTTGCTCCTCTGTCCTGGTCCTGTTAGAATTCTCAATGGCTTTTGATACCATCGACCATGGTATCATGCTGCACCAGTTGGAAGAGTTGGGGGTGGGAGGCACCGTACTACAGTGGTTCTCCTCCTTTCTCTCTGACCGGTTGCAGTCTGTGTTGACAGGGGGGCAGAGGTCGACCCCGAGGCCCCTCATATGTGGGGTGCCGCAGGGATCGGTCCTCTCGCCCGTTTTGTTCAACATTTATGTAAAGCCCTGTGGTTTCGGGGTGAAGTACCATCAGTACGCTGACGACACCCAGCTGTACATCTCCACCCTGGACCATCCCAACGATGCCCTCGAAGTGATGTCCCGGTGCCTGGAGGCCGTACGGATCTGGATGGGGAGAAACAGGCTCAGGCTCAACCCATCCAAGACCGAGTAGCTGTGGTTTCTGACGTCCCGATATAGTCAGCTGGTGCCATCGCTGACTATTGGGGGCAAATCATTGGCCCCCACGGAAAGGGCTTGCAACTTGGGCATCCTCCTGGATTCACGGCTGTCTTTAGAAGAGCACTTGACGGCCGTGACCAGGAGGATTTTTTATCAGGTTCGCCTGATCCGCCAGTTGCGTCCCTTTCTAGATCGGGATTCCCTACCCACAGTCACTCATGCCCTCGTCACCTCTCGTCTAGACTATTGTAACGCTCTCTACATGGGGCTCCCCTTGAGGTACACTCGGAGGCTCCAACTGGCGCAGAGTGCGGCCGCACAGGTGGTTATGGGAGCGACGTGGAGTTCCCATGTAACACCTCTCCTGCGCGAGCTGCACTGGCTCCTAGTGGTCTTCCGAGTGCACTTCAAGGTTTTGGTTATCACCTTTAAAGTGCTCCATGGCTTAGGACCTGGTTATCTACGGGACCTCCTGCTACCACCAATAGCCTCCCACCGGCCAGTACGCTCCCATAGAGAGGGGCTCCTCCGGGTGCCATCAGCTGGCTGCCCCTAGGGGGAGAGCCTTCTCTGTGGGGGCACCTACGATCTGGAACGATCTCCCCCCGGAGATACGGAGGATCCCAGATCTGCGCACCTTCCGTCACGCGCTTAAGGCTTTTTTATTTCATCAAGCTGGCCTGGCCTAAATCTTCTCCCCCTTTTAAATGTAAATTTTAATTTGTTTTTAAATTATGGGGTATTTTAAATTTGTTCAGCCAAATTATTTAATTCGTTTTTATTCTATTTTAAATTTTTGTATTTATGTGTTTTATTCTGTGGCTGTTCACCACCCTGAGTCCTTCGGGAGTAGGGCGGTATAGAAATTTAATAAAATAAATAAAAAAAATTAGGGAATGAAGGCATGGTCCTTTAACATACTGATTTTTAGCTCTCAAGTGCTTCCTGTTTCCTTGCTCTGCTCCATAGTCTAGAAAAGATTTTCTTTACTAGAATTTGAGAGATGTTTTAAACAATATGCATTTTCTAAATTGCATCTAATTATTAAAAGAGGCTCCATGGGTTTCGATAAGTATGTCATGACGGTCCCATTTAATCTATTTTTTCTCCTTCTACACTGAACCAATATAGTGTGCTCCTCCAAAGCAGGAATGGCTTTGGATCATACTGTGAAGAAATAACAACACCGAGGCAGAGAAAACTCTTTTTCTAGAATACAGGTGAACTATTGACAATGCAATAAAAGACTTCTCTTCCTATCAAATTCCCTTGAGGCCAAATGTCTTTTCAGACAAGGCCATATGCTGCTTCATTCCATTGTCAGGAATCAGAGCCTGAGACAACAAGAATACAGATTTTTTTGTTTAGCACAAAACTTATCCCGTCTCTTGGAATTAGGCCTTCAAAGGAACCAATGTATATCAGTGCATGGCAGTGCATGGCAGACCATGATAAGCGGAGAGATTGTAATTCAGAAATACCTGCTTAGCTAGAAATATCTGGATTTTTAGCCTTCAATTAGTTTCATAGTTTCTTGCCTGAAAACTCATAGTATCTTACAGGTTAACTCAAAGTAGATGAAATCCTGTTTCCTTTTAGCTCTAGTAATAGTCCTTAGAACTAAGGCGTTCTAAGCACTATCATAGCTCATCCCTTGGGGCCCTGCAAGGGAATTCTGGTTTTTTATTATGAAAGGAAAGAAATCTAGTGAAACCTGAGAAGAAGTGAAGAGCTGAAGAAATTGTAAAAGAAAGCCAATAAGAAAGAATAAACAGAAGAGATACATGGTAAGAAAGGCATTGTTGGTAATATTTTTCGTTTTCTCCCCCCTCCCCCTCTTTTTTTACATCCATTTATTGCATTTTTGCAGAGATTTTTTTACATTATTTAATGCTTTTTATCTTGTACTACCAAATTAAAAATCAAAAGTAAAAAAATATATGCAGTAGTTGTGTTGTGATATCTTCAGGATAGAGCTTTTGGGTGGTTTTTGGCCTTTCAATTAAAAGGTGAACGTCTCACTTCTACAATGACTGAGGTTTAGAGATAAACTAAGTGTGTGTGTGTGTGTGTGTGTGTGTGTGTGTGTGTGTGTATGTTAAGTGTTTTTCTATTGAGACACCTTGTCTACCCCAGCATGTGGGAGGAAGCGTATTGCATCCCTTTTGCCTTTCAGCTCCAATCCAGGAGCCCTCAAATAGTTGCATTCACGACAAACCATTTTATACCAAATTTATATTTCGCTGATAAAGAAATAAAGGGAGATTAATATAGATCTATTTCAGGCTAATTAGTTCTCATCAGCTAGCCTTACCCTTACGGGTGGCTTTCACTTACCTTTGCTACCAGTTCACTCGTTCACACTTGCGCCACTTCTGCACATGCACAGAAGCTTCTGCACATGCACAGATCGTATTTGATGACATCCAGGCAGATGGGCAGGGTCTTCCACCACCACCGCTACCGGTATGCCTGAACCCGGGGCGAACCGGTAGCAACCCACCACTGATATAGTAATTGAATTGATAGATTTAATTTAGATTCAATTATTTATAAATAATTATATAACTATTCCTTATATGGACTGTTAATTTGTAATGCAATTTGTTACCCCTTTATACAAAAGAATCCTAGGAAGTATACTGATAGTTAATAATTTCCCTTTTTCTGTCATTACAGTTATATGTGGAGGAGTTTGGGGAGGTTGAAATGTTGTATGTTGAACTTTGTCAAAAATTTAGATAAACAAATTTTGATTGGAACCTTACGAAGAAATTGTTCTTTTGTCCTTTTCCAAAACTGACATTTATCCTATCTTTTTGGTGGGGGGACTAAAGGGGCATACATAAATTATGTCACACATTCATATGTGCATGTATAGGAGCAAAATCAACACTGTGGCAACCTGAAAAAGGTAAAATATCTGCCTAGGAACAAAGATTGAGGAAGAGAATGTCACACGTCAGGGAAATCAGGAGATTCAGGCAATTCAAATGAGTATAAAGATTTATTGCAAGCTTAAGCTCTCTACAAGAATCTGAGCTACTAATGGTCAAGGGAAATGAGTGGAAATTAAGAAGGCATTCAAGGTGGGCTGGACTTAGATCCAGTGATGGGATTCAGCCAGTTCGCACCACTTCGGGAGAACCGGTTGTTAACTTTCTGAGCAGTTTGGTGAACTGGTTCTTGGAAGAAATCATCAGGGCAGAGAACCGGTTGTTAAATTAGTTGAATCCCACCACTGCTTAGATCTCCTGAGGGCGTGCAGGGACTCATGACTTATGACAAGTTTGACCTCTCCCTTGGGTTCAGCCTGGTCCTACAGAGAATAAAAAAGGGGTCTTTTCAAATCTGAAATCTTCACTTTTATTACTTTTATTAATGCTATTGATAAAATGGACAAGTTTGTAATCAAGCGGCATTTTGTAAACATATTTTTTTCTCCTAATCTCCTCTTCTTTCTGCTGCCTCTGCCACTATTTTATCAAATATCTTTAAATGGTCTAATGTCCCAGTTTAATGTCCCAGGAGAACCAATTCTTAAATTGGGACATCACAACTGAAAACTTCTATTCCTCGGCTGCCACCAACTTCAACTCAGACTGAGGGGTTATCAGAGGAAGAAAAAGAAATCAATTGATGGCCAGGTTGTCAGTGGCAGGTTGTACAGATGTTCCTGGGCCATTCTACAGGACTGTAAAAGCTGAGCACCTAGATTTTGAGATGAGCTGTGAAATGGGCAAGGAACTAATGGATGACTGATCCCACATCATATGGCATTTAACAACAAAATGTACTCATTTCAGTGTCTTGGCCATTTTCAATGGCAATTTTACTACCATATTTTTCAGAGTATAAGATGCACCAGAGTATAGAATGCACCTACCTTTTTGGGTGAGGAAAAGAAGAAAAAGAAATCTCCCTCTACCTCTGTGTCTGAGCAATTTTGCCTCATTGCAGCAAACAGCAAACAGCCTGCTTTACTTTCATTTTTGTTTTCAGGATAGCTTGATTAGCACAAGGGAAAAAAATCTGCTCCAGCAATTTACCTCTTTGCAGCAAGCAGCAGAGCCCTGAGCAAAACAGCTGAGAGCAAATCAGCTAAAAGTCGGGAGGCTGATCTAATCAACTTGTGCTAACTAGGCTGTGCTGAAGCTGAAAGGAGCTGTTTTTTTCTTGCTGTTTGCTTGCAAGGAGGTAACTGCTGCGAGGCAGAGGCCAAAGGATGGGGGCCAGTGGGTGAGCGGAGCTACATTTGGTGTATAAGATGCACCTAAATTTTCACCCCCTTTTAGGTGGGGGAAAAGGTGCGTCTTATACACCGAAAAATATGGTAATTACTAATACACATTAGTAAAAGAAGCCTCAAGTTTTAGGAGCATAGATAAGGTATAAATCAGTTTTCTGACCTGGATCCAAGCACATTTCCTGCCTTTTATTTCCTCTTTGCTTCATGCCTGCTGGATGATACAGCAAAGTGATCAGTTCATTAGGAACCTTAGAAGCTGCATTTCCTCAAGATCCCTATTCAGGGACCTCTTATTTGACAGACTTGAATTCAGGTCTATTATCAGACACTCTGCCTGAATCTTAACTTACTACATCCCAATAATCTTCCATTTTATGCCAGAAACTGGAGCTAATGCCCAGGATATGAATTAGTCTCTTGTATGCCTTAACTATCCATTGATTCTTGTTAATAGACCAGTTATGGAAATTAAATCACATGAATCTTTAAATGACTACAGGAGAGTGTCCAGCAGATTTTTCTAATTCTAATGTTAATGGGAGGGAATTAGCCTTAAATCAATACCATACATTTCTATTTTAATCGTGTAATCATGATATTCCTTCAGAAGATGAGAAAACAGAAATTTTCTGCGCAACATTTCATAATCTGATAACTAATTTACTAATGCCATTTGTGGAGATTTAAGTTCTAACTTGCATTATAGAATTCATTATTATTTAATACCAAACATATTTATCCTGTGAAGGCAACTTCATCTAATAAGCTTGATGCTATGCTTAGTTCAAATATCAGAGCTCTGATATTTGAGGGAAGAACATAACAATAGAAATATTTTGCACATTAGTCATTAGTCCAAATTTACAGGGAAGAAACCTGAAATGTTCACAAATAGCCGTTTGATCCCACCTTAATAAATGCGGTTTCATTTTCCCCATTAGCTGCAGAAATAGATGTTATATAGTAAGCTACCAGTTCTAAGTGGAATTTGTTAACTGGAGGTGTAGAAATAAAACCAGAAAGTCTGCAGTTTCTGTTCTGTAGAAGACATTCCCAGGCAAAATGTTTATTTTTCAACTGCAATTTGTGTGAGTGTCATGATTGAAAAAATACTCCTGCCTTCATAAGAATCATTACAAGGCAGCAGCAAGGTATGAATTTAAGGAGCACAAGGAGAGAAGTTAGCCATCGTGTAATCATATTTTCAGAGTAACACTTCATCAGTGAGAATAAACTCCTCACACATGTATAGATTTATGCTAATTCTGAGTCCAATTAAATATTCAAACAAAATATCTCCAGGCGGGTGTTTCTTAAACAAATTCACCTAAACTTTGGTCTTTAGTTGATCTTCATGCAGGCAGGGGTGCTGCAAAAAAAAAAAAAAAACCCCACCCACCCTATGCTCACTTCCAACAAGCAAAATCCAGAAAAGTGAAAACAATGCTGGTGAATCCCATTCTGCCACCAATATATCAGTAGCACAGCAGACTTAGTGCAAGCATCTTGCGTTAAAAAAATACTCATTCATTATTAATGGTATGAATATTGTACATCAAAGGGGAAACTAGTCTGCATGCTAAATGGTGTTATGAACTGAAGTGTAAAGGGGACTTCATTTCAATTTTTTCTCGCTGCTTTTTGTCCCTTAACTCAATCAGACTTAGCAGATACTTTGAGAACAATAATTTCAGAGATGCTATCAATGGGATCTTATACTTGTCTCAATGTTGCTTCTGGGTCAGTCCTGATTGCAGCTTGTTTTCTTAGAAAAAAGAAAATGCGAATGTGGTTCTTATTAAATAATTGGATATATCATCCTTATTTTGACAAATGAATGAGCATATACAATAGACAACACTATCTGAACCAGATAATATTGCAAAGAAAATGCTGGAAAGCAAGCCCAGAATTTAAGGCAAATCAAACTAATCAATCTAATATCTATTACAACCAGGGCCGGATTTTCCTATAGGCTAACTAGGCTTCAGCCTAGGGCCTCAAGATCAAGAGGGGGCCTCAAGATCAAGAGGGGCCTACATTCAAATTGTTAGCAAAATTAAAATTACATTTTCACTATAGGTGAAAGGGCCTCATAAGTGGAATAGCCTAGGGCCTCTTTTCATCTAAATCCGGCCCTGATTACAACTGTGCCTACTTTCCCCTGCATTAGGACTACAATTAGCAATCCTGGAAACAAAGTATTTAATTGATCCCTTGATTCTCTAACTTTCCCGGAAATACGTATCTAACCATGATAAAGAAACCCATGCCAATTTCCTCAAGTCTATAATGCAAAATTTGTTTACAAATTTGTATTAAATGAACCCATGAGAGGCAAACAATTTTCTCTAGTACTCTTTGATAAGAAAGAATAGTCCAGCTAGTATTACTGCCAGTAGACAAATGGTCTTTGCTGATTGCTTTGCTTCTAATATGCAGACTCAGCTGCTTTTTTAATTATTTCTTTCAGCGAAGCAAAAGGCCGAAAGGCCTTTTAGCTTCCTTTCTTTCTTCCTCAGGCCCTTAAATCTTTACCATAGGTGATTACAACATGGGCTGTGACTGGAATAATATATAATTAAATACGAATCACCAGTTGAAATATCAACTGGTAATGCTTGCTGGCTAGACTCCCATCATCATAAAAGTAAAGTATCAAGGGATATGAAATTCATAGTAGGGGAAGAAATTACTATTGTTTAATATAATTGGGAAGAAATGTCATACAATATAGAAAATGAAAATTGCTTGCATGAAAAGACCTATTTTTGTGCTTGTGGAAGGGCTGCCTTGTTATATCAAGCCAAAGATCCATTTAATCCATTGTGCTATTTCCAGACTTGCCATCTTATGTCTCTAGAAAGGGGCAGAGAAAGGTATTAGCATTCCCCAGTTGTTTGTCCCAGACATCTGCTATTCAAAGATAATATTTAACACCTTTGAATATGGCACTTTGTGTAGCTTAAAGCTGAACCTTCATTCCTTAGAAAAAAATTCTTTTAGAGAAAATGTCCGAGATTTTTCTTTTTTCTGACACCTTACGAAAAAGAACTGAAAATCATACAAGATTGCAGTCCAGTAAAATCAACGAATTGCCAGATAATGATCTGGGGAAATTTATGCATTATTTTATTTTATTATTTGAAATGTTATTTCAGGGTACAAAAGCACACAAGTAACCAATAAGAAAAAGGGCCACGGTTTTATGGAGATGTAACCAACTACCTTTCTGCCAAACTGGCCCAGAAAAGTAAATCATGGGGAATAGCTTAGGGTGTATCCCAGTGGTGGGTTGCCCCCGGTTTGGACCGGTTCATAAGACCCGGGAGTAAAACCGGTGTGAGGCCCCACCCACCACCCTGAATGTTGTCATCGGCGATCTGCGCATGCAATCCCATTGTGAATCGGTAGTAAAGTTAAGTAGAACCCACTCCTGGTGTATCCCTTTCCTATTATGTCTCCAAAGTGAGCTGCCTTATTCTACCTGCATGTAAAAGATGGATCAGAATAAAATTCAGGAGAATATACCACATTTTAAACTACAAAAAGCTATGGTTACCTAAGCTTCAGAAATTGGAAAAAGGATTTCTTTTCTCCCGTGAACATTTTATGGGTCATTCTTCAAGTTGTAGTCCAAAGACATTTGGAACGTAATGGGGAAACCTTCCACTGAACCTTTATTAATAACTTCAGCAGCGACCTTGAAACACATTCAGTATAATCTTAAAAGTACAATAGGCATTTTCTACCATTCTCTTGAAAATCCTTTGTGAAGTCACCCTGCCTTTGAAGTAGTTGTACTGTTCAAGAATTTATGTCACAGATTATTATGATTATTATATTATTATGATTATTAACAACTATATTATCAGTTATTATGTGGTAATTGTCATTGTAAATCATCATGTAAATCTTTGTCTGCTCTGGCAAAAGATCTAACTGTTAAAATATTTGGCTAATTTCTATTTCATGTTAGATTTCTGGAGTTTTGTGACTAGATCCTATTTACTACTATTAATATAGATAGATAGATAGATAGATAGATAGATAGATAGATAGATAGATATAGATATAGATATAGATATAGATATAGATATAGATATAGATATAGATAGATATATATTGCTAAAAAGGCATGCAGTAAAAGAAATGTTTCTTACAAAGGAGAAGTCTTCAGCATTCTGACAGAGCAGCTTCGGGAAAATAATCTGTCTGTGAAATCTTTCTTCATCTTCAAAAACATTCCCGTACATAAAGCCATTTGTCATAGTGGAGTGAGCATGGATGTCAATATAGAATTCCAGGGTAACTTTCTGCACAGAAAATACATAAGGTAAATTGAAGATACATTTCAACAAGGAAACTAGCTATAGGAGTGGCAATGTCATTTCTGAAACTCAAAACGTGTAGCAATTCCCAGGGGTATCCACGGGTCAAAAAAAGCCAGTCACAACTGCACAATAGAAGCCATGTCCCTTTTTATGTACATCACACAAGCAACGCATGTAAGAAAGGACTCTTGGAGTAGGTTTTTCTTTGAGATGTTTCCACTCTTGAATGGGATTTTGCTACCCATTTATGCTGGAAAAAAGTCATGCAGCGGCCTGACTCTCAGGGAAGGGGGAGGAACTGCAGAATCAGGGTTGCTGATTATGTGAAGTATAACTGTGTCCAATTGAAGGCAACTACAATAATCTTTTAAACCTTCCAGTTTCACCAGAGAAGGCTGAGATGAGAGTAATGGAGGGGGCAAGATATGACATGGACCTTCCATTTTCTCAATGATTAGACTTGAAGATGACTCAGGTTCCATCTCTCTGACAAACACAGGACAGAAAAGCTCATTGATTATCTAGTCCATCAGTGCCAAGGAACTGTAAATAATCTAACAAGTTAGTTCATGTTAATCCACGTCATCATCTTTCAGCAGTGTCACTTCAAAACAATTTACTTAATTATTTGTGGTGTTTTGTTTATGCACAGCAGCTGTTTTGTTGCATCAAGAAGTCTTGCATAAATTCCTCAATTCCTACTAACATTTCTTCAGAGCAAAATATTTCTGAATACTGGCACAGAGGAGGAATTTGATGGATGCACGGGGGAAAAATTTCTCAAAGTATTTTGGTGTAGTAAGCTACTCTAAAAGATTTTGAAGCCCTTAGGAATCCTTATGATTAACAGACACAGCACAAGTATGCCAATATTACTGGATACAACAGTAAAATGAAAAAGCACCTTAAAATCAATGCACACCAAATATATTTGAGTCACTTCTCAGACTAAAATTACTCTTACAATAAAAATCACAGTATTATTCCCTGATGCCTTTAAAAAAACTCATTATTTTCTTTTATGAACCTTAGTACATTTGATTTTAAGCAAATAATTCTGCTGTATATTTCCGCTACCTTCAATTATTTATGCTGTTTATTGCCGCCTCTGTTATTTTATGATCTCTGTCTAGGGATGCCTTAATTTTTTCCCATCATACTTAAATAGCAATAGCAATTAGGCTTACCATGTTTCCCCAAAAATAAGACCCTGTCTTATATGTTTTTGAACCCTGAAATAAGTGCTTGGCCTTATTGCCATGTGCTCAAAAGCCCGATTGGACTTATTATCAGGGGATGTCTTATTTTGGAGAAAACAGGGCATATATCGCATCACAGTGCTTTACAGCCCTCTCTAAGTGGTTTACAGAGTTAGCATATTGCCCCCAACAATCTGGGTGCTCATTTCATCGACCTCAGAAGGATGGAAGGCTGAGTCAACCTTGAGGCTGGTGAGATTCAAACTGCCAAATCACACACAGCTGGCAATCAGCAGAATTAGCTGCATTCTAACCATTGTACCACCACACAGCTGAAAATTCTAGAAACCATGTGAAATAGAAAGAGAAAATATAGCCTTTAACTGGAACTGTCCATTATATAAAAATATTATATGAAAAACATTATATGAAGAAAAATATACTAACATCCATGCTTTATTTTGTCAGTAACTGGATAAAATTCCTTTTCATCTCAGGAAAAGAAGTTTACTTAATGCAAGTTTACTCATAACTACAATAAGTCAACAATTGATCACACACTTTGATCTTCCTTGTATTCCACACCAAAATGCCAAGTATATTGATGAAAATTAAGTTTATTTCAGCTCAGTTGATAATATTAGATAATTTTCTATGCCATATCCGTTTTCAGTGACTAGTGATTTTTGTTTTTGTTTTTAAACTGAGTCAAATGATGAAACAGCTGAATTTATTTACAGCCTAAAACCTGGAAATATTTCCAAAATATTTTTTTCCACAACTGCTATGAAAGAGTCTTAAAACTGCTAAGTCCCCTTAATTAAACATTCCTGTTAGTATACAGCATATTTTTACTTGGAAGCTTCTGAAATTGCAGAAGTCAATTAATACAGTGGAAACAGACCAACTATCAACTAATTCTTTATTCTTCTTTCATTCTTCAATAATCCAATCCCACTCAACAATACATTCAAATTTGCTTTAGTAATTACTTCTGAGTGGTATAGTTGCCAGGCAGTGTTGTCTACCAGTATTAGGAAAATGGTATTTATACTTTTATGTCTGTTCTTTGTCTTTTAGATACATTTGCTAATAAAAGGAAATACTGTATGTTTCCTATTCATCCAGCAATGGAGTCATTGTTAATATACCACAAATATTTGTAGCGGAAAGAGTCTCTTTGTCCAGAACTACAAAGGTGTTCTACTGGCCTTCTAACAGCCAATGGCAGGTAACTTATTTTGCCATTATGTTTCAGCTTTTCATTTCAAATTGCTGGCATTCATTGTATCCCAGGTATGGCTTTGGAGGCTATTTTAAAGCTTGGCAGGTTAAATTAAGGTGCATACTATATTATTCAAAATCTTTGTTTTATATTACTATCTCTTTTTAATTAGACAACTTGCAATAATGGAAATTTGTCTAAAATACAGTGAATCCATGATGCAGAAGGAAATAAAGACTATAGCAATTGTACTCAATTTAGTAGCTACAAAGTCCCATGGGGGTATCTGCTAGTCTTGCCAGTTGATGAAGCTAAATGTGGATACTAATCCCTGGTTCAAATACTTTCACACTGGAGGGAAAATGAGATAAAAATAAAACTAGCAGCAACCCTGATAAATAATAACTAGATCTCACTAGTGTAATTAAGGTCCAGGTAAACATGAACAGAATAAACTCTATGGTGATTTAACTATTTTATTTAGGTTCACCAACAACACACTAGAGGTAACTGCATATGGAAAGATAAAATAAACCTACATTGCACTATTTTCCCAGTTTGAATTTTCCTATATTTTATTCAGGCCTAATTCTTTCAGGAAAAATGGTTTCCTTCTACCTATCTACTTTATTTTACATCTTTAAGGTGAAATCAGAAACGAGAATCTATTCCCAATTCCATAAATGAGACCAGCAGGTTTGGGATAATCAAAAAACCATTTTTTTCAGGGTACCCGATTAATAGAAAATTGTAAGTGAGCGTGAACAAAACCTGCCTTAGCCCAAACCAAAAACTAGAAACAAGGGTGTCCTGGTCTGGCTGAGGATCACAATGGATCTATCTATGGCTGAACACTCAGAGACAGCAGAGGAATGAAAATGAAACAAAATACAGCCAAGACCATGGACAGCTCATTGAAGAATACATTCTGAGTCACCAAAACTTGAAATTACATCAGGAATACAATGGTTAACTAGTATTTTCCATCATGCCTGACATCATTTCATTGTTCTTGCTGTCATGCTTTCTTTTCTTTTTTCTTTTTTAGAAAAGTGGGAAGCTAACAAGTTGCAAAGCAAAGCACCAGCCTCAAGCATAATTTTTACTTTTGAGAATGCCTGTAGAAAGAGACCTCCAAAGGCATTCTTTAGGGTAAAAAGAGTGAATAGCCATCATCCAGTGCTTTGTTGGAAGTGAATCCACTGCCTACGAGAAAAGGCAAAAGTAAGCTAGGGATGGCTGGCAGCATTCTGTAGGACTAGAAGTGGTAGCAGGAAGCAGTGGCTCCAGTTTGACTGTATATGAGTGTTTGTGATTGGCCACTTCCAAAATGGCATGTCTCCAACATTCCAAATGTGTCCCATTCTAAAAAAAAAAAAAAGTGCAGGATCTTTATGATAGGTTAATCCTCAACCAGAGATCTTACTCTTTTAGAAGCTGATGGCTTGTGAAAGTTTTCAAAGTCAGCTGATGTCTTACTTTTTTGCCTGTTACAGTTTCTAAAAACTTTTTTTAAGTGTCAAATTTCTGGAAGGCTGGGAAACTGAAGAAGCCTGAGCTATCATATCTAAGAGAGTGACATTCTTAAAGTGGTGTGGCTCAACAGAGATACTGAGGACTTACTATGAATTGGAGCAAATGTAGGGTTCATGTTAAGAAATGTTCAGGGCTTTACTGATCTCCTAGGATCATGACATCAGGAGCTTGTATGAATACCTATATCTTTTATTTTAGTACTCGTGAAAGCAGACTGAATGCCCAGTAAGACTTTTTCACATATAAATGAGCAATACCAAAATTTCACAACAAAGTTCTCTTGGCTTAATTCTATATCAGAATGAATACTGAAACAAACTGACAACATATGATGTCACAGAAAAGACTTCTGATATTCACACATTTTCTCACACAAATTATATGTTCCTTTTTATATTTACAGCTCATAGCTCAATGCCTCTAGAAGATCATTCATTATAAAGTAAAAGAAAAATAATATTATTGGTTTGTGTTGTTACAGATGCTGTTGATATCTCAGCTTAATTATAATTTTTAGGCATAGAGATTTCTTTAAGAAATCAGTAATGTTTTGGAACCAAAGTGGATAAATTTGTATTTAGCACCAAACATAAGCTATGGACAGAAAAGCATTGTAAGAAAAAAACAACAACAGAATTCTGCCAATCAGATTTCATTTCAGTATGGATTTCATTAATTCTCTACTATAATAGTAACTTAGCAAAGAACTGAAGATCTTTTGCTGAAAAATTCCACAACAAAAGGAAGACATTATTAGTCCCACTTCATATTTTAGATTATTTCATTCACGGGGTTAGCTCCATAGTTCATTTGACTTTATTTTCTCAATTTACAGACTTTCAGTGCTAAACATGATTTACACTGTACATTTCTTTTTAAAATGTATTTTTCTATGTGCTATTACGGGCTGCAGTGCTCAATCTTCGTGGTCCTTGAAGCCCTATCAGAGAACATGATTCTTGAATGCTGACTATAAAAATGTAATCCATTGCCTACCACTTATACTAAGCAACTTTCATCTACATGCAAATAAGAATCACAGACAAGGAATATTGTTGCCCTCTTCAGGCTGACATAAGGCTGCATATCACAATCAGCAAGTCTGACATGTTAAACGGAAAACATACAGTGATAGGAAATTGTCATATAAATGCCATATGCCAAGTTGCTTTGTTGGCTAGAGATTAGAAGCAAAATAAATCTACACCGTGATTCTGGGTTATAGTGATAAGGGCAACTAATTTCTTGGTAGAAACTAGAAATTACATCCAAGTACATGTAATGTATCTTTGGCCTGTCTTCTTATTTTAAATAAACAATACAACCTCAGATTGAATGGAGAAGAAACATGGATGCTTCAGCCAGCCTTTCTCAGCCAGGGATTGTCCAGATATTTTGGGATTCCTGCCCCTGCATTTCAAGAGATGTAATGAGGAATGCTGGTTTAAGGCACTTTAAGTAGGGCAAATTACCCAGTAAATATTTTTGTTTTATCTTTGAAGATAATCTTTTTTCTTCCAACAGAGAATTATGTTATAATTATGTTATCCTTTTAGGAAATCTTATTATACCATTAAAAATGTAAGGAACCGAACTCTTATTTCAAGACCGTCCAATATGCATTAAATGGCTTTCTTTCCCTTAAAAACCTTTTGCATACTGCGTGCCTTTCTAACCAAAACACCTTCTGAAGAATTAGTACCTAAGAAGATATTTTGGCATGATTAGTTTAATTCCTCACACTTTAGTCTTTGAAACTGTGAAGGCCAAATTCCCTTTGCCTTTCTATTTCCTGTGATCTGTGGTTTGAAACATTCATCAGGAACACTTCAAGGTACATTTTGAAATACGGCATATTGGATTATTCTTTTATCACTTACGAGGCATGAAAGCTATGATGCGAGAGGAAAGGTCCTTCACATCTTTTTTAAAAGGCTGACCTTCTGCAAATACCATGAGTCCTCAGCAGGGATGGCCCTTCCACACAGCAGGATGAAGTGACCTGACTTAGGCAGAAACAGAGCTTAAAACAGGAACTGGTACAAGGTTTCATTCTTGTGAGGAACAGCTACTGTGGGGCTTCTCATTCCCAATAGAAAATCTCTATAATAAACCCAATATCTGATTGTGTTTATAATCCTACAGAACAGATGGTTGAAGAATGTATAATAACAGTCTCCAAATATCTGAAGGGTTGTCATATAGAAGAGGGAGTGGAATATCTCATCATTGCACTAGGGCCGTGATGGTGAACCTATGGCACGCGTGCCAGAGGTGGCACGGAGCACCCTCTGAGATGACACATGAGTCCTCACCCCAGTTCAGCCCTGCTGCACATATGTGCATGCCTCCCGCCAGCCAGCTAGTCTTCGGGTCTCTGTCGCGCATGCCATATCATTACTCCTATTGCAGAAACAGGTTTGGATAGTTGTTTTATAGTGTCTTGCTCTCCAGAAATTTCAGTGCTTCATCCAATTAAAATCTGATTTCTGTCTGTGTGTCTGAATACTATTGCCAAAGCTCACCATTAGTTGTTCTTCATTATCAACATAAACATCTTTGGGCATATTCTGTGGATGTATCTTGATATTGAGCAATAATAATAATGAGGCTCAAGGTCTAATTCTGGCTGCTTAAGATCAAGCCTTAAGAACAAACGCATGCAAAGCTAGAATTGAAAAGACATCAAACAGCAAATGCTGCCTCTGCAAAAAAAAAAAAAAAAAATCCGTGAAGAAATAGTGGATCACCTAATTACAGGTGAAACTCGAAAAATTAGAATATCGTGCAAAAGTTCATTTATTTCAGTAATGCAACTTAAAAGGTGAAACTAATATATGAGATAGACTCATTACATGCAAAGCGAGATAGTTCAAGCCTTGATTTGTCATACTTTTGATGATTATGGCTTACAGCTCATGAAAACCCCAAATTCACAATCTCAGAAAATTAGAATATTGTGAAACGGTTCAATATTCTAGGCTCAAAGTGTCCCACTCTAATCAGCTAATTAAGCCATAACACCTGCAAAGGGTTCCTGAGCCTTTAAATGGTCTCTCTGTCTGGTTCAGTAGGAATCACAATCATGGGAAAGACTGCTGACCTGACAGTTGTGCAGAAAACCATCATTGACACCCTCCATAAGGAGGGAAAGCCTCAAAAGGTAATTGCAAAAGAAGTTGGATGTTCCCAAAGTGCTGTATCAAAGCACATTAATAGAAAGTTATGTGGAAATTTCACCTGTAGCTGCTGCAAGAAGATCACACAGATTGACTGCAAACAACAGCATAGCAACAATGGCAGCATTGGAAGATCTGCAAAAAATTCCATTTGCTTACAAGGAAGAACAAATGGGACCACAAAGCAGAAGAATTAATAGAAAACAAATGCTGTGGGATTTAAAAGTTCAAACAGTCAAACATCTGCCACTTAATAACCGAGACTTAACAATTGGTGGGAAGGAAGGAAGGAAGGAAGGAAGGAAGGAAGGAAGGAAGGAAGGAAGGAAGGAAGAAAAAGAAAGAAAGAAAGAAAGAAAGAAAGAAAGAAAGAAAGAAAGAAAGAAAGAAAGAAAGAAAGTTTAGATAATGGATTTGCAATACCTGGAGAGAGTTGAATAAAAAGAAAAGAACTGGAGTAAATCATAAAATACTGCCAATAGATATGGAATGACTATGATTGAAAAAAACACCCCAAAGATATGGTAGTACTAATAGTAAAGATGTCTTGGATGCAATTCCAAAACATCTGAAGCACCACTTGAACACCATCTGCATTGACAAAATCACCATCAGGCAATTGCAAAAGGCAGTTACTTGGAGCAGCTCACATCCTGCGATGATAGTTTCAATATTATTAAACAACATCTGCCAATCCCAGGTCCTTGGGAAGGACTTGTTAGGTAGAGGAAAATGCTGAAGCCAGTCAAAACATCTGGCTGATTACGCGACCAACATAAATTTACTTTTTCACCTTTTCTGCAAGGAGGATTTTCTTGAATTAAAAAAGTTACTTATTACAAGCAATAAGAAAACATTTGTTTGTTTTGTATGCATTAAGAAAACAGGTAGCTTTTTATATATCTTATATTTGAGAAGATTGTTGTCAAATTGTAAAATTCAATTGTATTTCAAAAACTGTTACTGAAGAACATATGGATACTATATAGATGGATGGACACTATATGTATATTATAACTATACACATTGTATACGGTATATACATATAACAGGGACTTGCTGAATTGACACTTTCTTGAAACATCCAGTATATCACAATGGTTTGGTCATAGTGTAGTTTGGTTTTGACACTGTGTGGATCAGCCTGGGCACCCTAGTTTGTAAATTGTGAGTTTTGCTTGTTGTGCAAATTCAACCAATTGTAGTTTATTCAAACCATAGATGAATGTGACATATGAACCTGCTAAATCTTTGATGAAATTTTGCATTCTGACTTCATAGAATTAATCAGCAAAGAAAGAGATACAAAGTCTCATAATATAATAAAATGGCATTATAAGTAAGAAAACAAAGTAGAATAAATCTTGTTTTGTAGCTCTTATGCATTTTTTCATAATGCAGGCCCAATTTTACCAACAAACAAAGAGATGCTTAGGCATCTCTATCTTTAGATTGGGATGCCATGAAAAATAAACAAATTGCTATACATTTAATATATTACCATAATTTGATTAACAAGGGTTGGGGTTTCATATCCTAACTGCCAAGATAACTTAACATGGACCAACGTGTTTGTTTATCCCAGAAAGAAAAAATATATTTTGCTGATTTTGAAGAAGTTCTACAGTAGTGCTGTTGATTTAATTTTATTGTGTAATCAAGATCGTTTTTAAAGTAGAATTTAAATCAGCTAATGCTAAGAAGTTCCTTTAAGATATTCCTTATGTGTTTTTCTGATGATATAAATTTTCAGGACAGCAAATTGTCAGCTGAGCCAAGATGAAATAGTATATGAAGTAACATGTTCTCGCTGTTAGTTTAGTATGGGAAGGGATGATTTTTTTCCCCAATAGGCTCCTCTTTTCTTAGCAAAAATGCTTTTCAAGTGAAAAAATAACACAAGGCAAGAACAATTACAATATAGAAAACATATCAACATCAGCAAAAATATATATTTGAATCTTTCATTGTTTTAGCTTTGAGTCTCTTCCCTCTATTTTTTAGTAAACAAATGTGAAAAATCAAAATTTACATTTAAATTGAGGTAATTTAGACTACCTACCACTTTCACTTCAGAATGTTAGCTTTTCAATTCAAGTGGAAGAATCACAGAAATTTTCTGTGCTAAAATCTTAAAGAACATAAGGTTCAAACTAGTAAGTATACAAAAAATCTTGAAGATTCAAGGTCAACTTGAGTATCCCAGACCCTAATTTGTTTCATTAGCCAGAAGGAATAGGTGGAAATAGGGTCAATCTGTTTCCATCCATGTCATTTCCACATGTGTTTGCTGATGATTTTTTAGATTTTTTTTCTCATTAATCTGATATTGGTCTACATTTTTAGCAGGTCAGAATGCATAGTTTTCTTTCACATGTATTAATATGTATATCCATCCCCACAATATATGATTAAATGATGCATTGAAACTATGGAGAATCATGTTATGATATTCAGAGGAATGGAAAATATGATGTGGACTAACATTTCAATCTTGCTCTCTTTCTGGGGGTACAGGGAAGATAATTCCATATGGTAGTTTGCCAAAATTGAATTCCTAGAGCAGTGATGGCTAACCTTTTCCAGACCAAGGGCCCAAAGTGTGTGTGTGCATTAATGTGTGTGCGTGTGCCCAAACCCCAAAATGCATGCACACATGGCCCCATGCATGTGCCATGGCCCCTGCGCATGCGCATGCGTGTGCCCCCCCTGCCCCCCACCCCCATGCATGACAGCAGAGACCCGATGACCAGCTGGCCGGCGGGTGGCACGCGCACATGCATGGTGGAGCTGAACTAGGGCGACGGCTCGTGTGCCCACAGAGAGGATGCTGTGTGCCACCTGTGGTGCATGTGCCATAGGTTTGCCATCACGGTCCTAGAGCATCCTGACTTTCAGATATTTGATAGCCATGAAATACATACCACATGAAAACTTCCCAAACATGTCTTCATGTACATTTACTCGTGTATGGCATCCTTGAACATGAATTATAGAATACAATTAAAAGAATAAGAAAGTAAGAAGAAAGGCAAAAAAAGTCTGGATAATGGGTGTGCCAGTACCTAGAGATAGCAGTATAGAAGTGAAAGAACCGGAGAAGATAACAAAATACGAAGACCTGCAAATAGAAATAGAATGACTGTGGCAAAAGAAAGCAAATGAAGTACCAACAGTAATAGGTGCTTTTGGTGCAGTCCCAAGATAACTGGAGCATCACTTGATCACCACTGGCATTGACAAGTTTACCATTAGTCAATTTCAAAAGGCAGCTTTACTTGTGTTGTGGCCCGACAGCGGCCTGCGCGGATTGTGGCTGATCCTGATGAGGAGGAGGCTGGGGTGGTGTCGCGCCAGCAGCCTGTGCAGCTGGGGCTCGAGTCAGACAGCAAGGAGGCTAAAGAAGATGTGGTGCCAGAGGCAGAGATTCAGCCAGGGCCTTCAGATCCTCCAGAGGCTCCTTCAAGTGAAGAGAGTGAAGTGGAGGAGCCTCTTCTCAATGCACGAGCACACAGCTGCCAAAAGGCAGGAGTAGTTACTCAGGAGGAGGTCTCCTCGAGAGTAAGGCTTGGGGATAATTGGCCACTCCCTTAGCCTATTTAAGTTTGCATACAGCTGGCAAACGTTGCAGGAAACAACGTGTGTTCATCCAGTCATTCGTTGAGCATTTGAGAGTGAATTTTCCTTGCAAACCTGGTTTCTGGGCTAATTGCCAACTCTTGTAAGCCTTTATCTAATCTTTGGAATTTCTGGCAGGCTGTTAAGGACATTTTTAGTAATAGCCTGTATTTGAAAAAGACTGTGTTTGTAGTAAACCATCCCAGCTGAATTGCCTGATTGGCAGAGAGGTATTTTTTAAAATGCCTCTCTGACAATCCCAGCTGAGTTCCTGATCGGCAGAGAGGCTTTTCAAAGCATTAGAAAAAATGCTTTGAAAAGTTTAAAAAAAAAAAGTTGGCCATGACCACCCAGTCACATTATCCCCACCACCACCAAGCCACGCCCACAGAACCGGTAGTAACGGATTTTACATTTCACCCCTGAAAAAAAGCCTTTGCTGATCAGGCAACTCAGCTGGGATCGTCAGAGGCTTTTAAAAGCATTTTTTCTACAACGTCTGACGATCTACAACCTTTTAAAAGCCTCTGACGATCCCAGATGAGTTGCCTGATCATCGGAGGCTTTTTTTTTTTTACTTTTAAAAGCATTTTTTTGGCCGAAGAGGTTGTAGAAAAAATGCTTTTAAAAGCCTCTGATGATCCCAGCTGAGCCGCGTGATCAACAGAGGCTTTTTTTTTAACTTTCAAAAGCATTTTTTCGGCCAAAGAGGTTGTAGAAAAAATGCTTTTAAAAGCCTTTGATGATCCCAGCTGAGCCGTGTGATCATCAGAGGCTTTTTTTTTATTTTTAAAAGCATTTTTTTGGCCAAAGAGGTTGTAGAAAAAATGCTTTTAAAAGCCTTTGATGATCCCAGCTGAGCCGTGTGATCATCAGAGGCTTTTTTTTTATTTTTAAAAGCATTTTTTTGGCCAAAGAGGTTGTAGAAAAAATGCTTTTAAATTTTTTTTTAAAAAGCCTCTGATGATTGCCCAGGTCAGCTGGGCATGGGGGGCGGGCAGGGATTTTTGCTACCGGTTCTCCAAACCACTGGCCTCCATTGCTACCGGATCAGGTGATCCGGTCCGAACTGGGAGCATTTCACCTCTGGGCACAGATTAATGCCTTTCATGTTTAGGTGTAGTTGTGGCTTAGAATCAGGACTGACTCCTTGAGACTGTTTGGACAAGTCCTTGCATTTTTTTATTCTTTTTTGGCAACGTTTTCATAAGTGGCTTGTCATTGCCAGCTTCCTAGAGCAGAAAGCATGACTAGCACAAGGTCACTAACTAGCTTTGTGCCTAAAATGGGATTAGAACTCACAGTCTCTCAGTTTCTAGCCTGGTACCTTAACCACTGGCTCTCTGCATGTTATCTTTACAATAAAAGAAAAAAATGCTTGAAGGAAGAGAAAAAGAGAAGGCATCATCTTTATCCAACATACATAACCATTCTTCCCACTCCTTTTCCAGAAACTGCAAGAGTAAGAGCTACCATATTTTTCGATGTATAAGACGGTCTGCCACCTGAACCCGTGATCCCCTTCCCGATTCCAAACATAGGGCGTGTGCAGAGACAAAAAAAGTGCACCGTGTTTCAGGCAGCGGATCTGGCCAGGAGGAAAGAGAAGAGTCTGCTGAGAAGGAGGACGGGGGCGCGCGGCTCTGCAATGTGCAGAAAAACACTTTTAGGCGTCAGCACTACAATCTCCTCCCCGAATCCAAAGCACTTCTCAGTTCCCCGCTGCACATTGCAGGGGACTGGCCGCCACCTGAAGCGCGACTCTTGAGGTTTGCATTTTGCAATCCATGCAGCGATGGCTGGAAAGGAGGAATGTTTCCCTTTAGGGGCTCCCATTCAGCTTGGCTTGGCTCCTGGGCACAGAGAGGGTTAGGCAGCGGTGGCGGCGGCTCCTCACATTGCTGGGGAGTGAAGTCAGTGCAGCCAGAGGGGTGACCAGCTGCAAATCGTGGCACCCGCCTTGTTCCCCAAAGTTGCTGGGCAGATTCCCACACACACACTGTCCCGAAGAGGGAGGGTTGTTCCTCAGGCTGTGCTCTGTCCCTCCCCCCAGAGCATGCTAGGGGTCTCTTTGGGGGAAAGTGAGTAGTTCCTGCACCTCTCGCTTGCAAGAGGAAGAGGAGGGCGGCGCCACCTTAAATGCTGGTAGGCAGAGGTAAAATACTTTTTTCCTTGTTTTCCTCCCCCAAAATTAAGGTCCGTCTTATACTCCGGTGCGTCTTATACACCGAAAAATATGGTAGGTCATGACTGGTTGCAAAGTATATTTTGAAGCTGTCAGAGAAGCAGAATGAATCCAGTCCAGTCTGGATCCAGATTTTTAAAGCAGAAAGGAGCTTACAATTGAATTTATTTCACTCCACCACTATCATTAGCATCAGTAAGTAGCAATTCCAGAGCAAATTTGCAAATGCTGAGTAGAATTACAGCTTTGCCACCCTTTAAACCCCAGATAAAAGTAGTCACACTAGTTCAATTATCACTCTGACAACTCCGTGTCTCCTTTGTATTCTTCGGTTTCTTTACTATGTAAAAAAAAGAAAGATTATTCTTAGCCTCAGCTGCCAAGAAAGTGAATTTGTCAGTTGGCTGCTGGTTTTATTAAACAATCTAAACCTTGCTTTTTCTTTGTGCCTTATTATCGAGACAATTCTATCAGTCCTTCCAGGTGCCTGCAACTTTCACAAAACAAACACAACCCATAGGTAGGCAAAGAGTGGCATGTTTCCCAGAACTGCACTTTCAGCTGGAAAACAAAATAGTGTAATCATATGTTTTGATTTTTAAAAGATACAACTAATTGAAGTACCTTCTACTGACTTCCTATGATTATTATTTTTTTTTACAAAAAAAAAGGGAACTGACTGAATGAAATCCAATGCTCTAGGAAGCTAGAGTTAAAAACAGCATGGGTTTGTTTGGAATGAACTCAATTCTTGCTTCATTTTTGTTTATATTCTGCATTCTTTCTCCAATCATTCAACTTTCAAATCACTATTATTTCACAGGCAGCAAACTGGGTTTAGAAAAGTTCTTTTCTACCCTGAAGTGGGATGGAAAGCACCTAATTGAAGAATTGCACATCAGTTGGTCTGCCTTTTATTCATTTGCTCAAGCATTTCTGCTTCTACAAAACAAGAGAGACACAGACTTCAACAGTTAATTAGAACTGCAAAAAAAAAAAAAAATGCTACCAGCCTGCTTTCTATTGTGAACCTGTATACTGCACGACCCAGAAAGAGGGCTGTGAAAGTATCTACAGGCTCCTCATACCCTAGACATAAACTGTTTCAACTTCTTTGGTCAAGATAACGCTATGGAGCACTGCATGCCAAAACAACTACACACAAGTTTTTCTCCCATGCCATCACTCTGCTAAACAACTAATTCCCACAACACTGTCAAACAATCTAGTAAGGCTGCATTACTATTATTCTTCTCATCTTTCCTATTACCTATCTCCTTACTTCTTATGACTATAACTTTGTTGCTCGTATCTTATGATTTGTATTATTTATTTACTATCCTAGTATGATTTATGTTGATTGCTTATTTAGTATCCTATGACTATCACTAAGTGTTGTATCTTATGATTTCTAATGAATGTATCCTATGATGATTATGATCATGATTTATTACTTGTTACCTGTATGTACACTGAGAGCTTATGCACTGGAAACATATTCCTTGTGTGTCCAATCACACTTGGCCAGTAAAGAATTCTATTCTATTCTATTCTATTCTATTCTATTCTATTCTATTCTATTCTATTCTATTCTATTCTATATTCTATTCTATTCTATTCTATTCTATTCTATTCTATTCTATTCCATTCCATTCCATTCCATTCCATTCCATTCCATTCCATTCCACTCCACTCCACTCCACTCTCCACTCCATTCTTAGTTCATAGGAAATCAGCCATTTGCTTTCCAAGACTATGACACTAAGGAGCAGTCACAACCAGCATTTTTGTTGTTCCACTTTTGTTTTTAGTCCCTATTCCACAAGCACAAAAGAATTTGTTTTGGTACACAAAGTAGCTGGGGGATTGATTAATCTTCCCCAGTTGCTCACTAGTCACTATCTTCATCCCCAGATGGGACCGTTATGAATATCTTTTTTGTATCAATAAAGATAAAACGTGTTTGCTAACTACCATAAAGGTAAACAGCATACTCATCAGGAAGGGAGAGGACTGCAAACTGCACTAAAATAGACCTGCAGCATCTATGATACATGGGAAAGTCTTATAATCATCACTAAGCCAAAATGTAACTCAACGTATTGTGGGAATGTGCTGTAGGTCGGTTTTTATAAAACAGTAGAACAGAGGACAGTATTTGATGAGGGGATAAAACAGGAGAAATGAGAAAGGAAAGGAAAATCATTTATAAAAAAAGAAAGATCTAGGATATTTTAGGAGGATAGAAAATATTTGTGGTAGCAGACTGGAATGGAGGAAGGGGTTTATGGAGAAAGGTTAAAAAAGGAATTTTAAAAAGATTAATCAGATTGTTTTAAAAAAAGAAAAGAAAAATTATAAGCACATGTGAAAAGTTCATCCACAGCATACTTGGAATTTTAAAAACCCTGAAAATATATTAGAATTAATCATCTTAAGGATATATATCTTTTTTGCTTCATCAATAATTGCTTGAGTACTTGAGGAAACCTCTTTGCTCTTTAATTCTCCATTGGCTCCCTAACTTAGCCTCCCCACCTTCTTGCATTATTGCCACTCTGTCATAAATCCAGTTGTATACAACTCTTTTCCTTTTTTTCTAAAGAAACCACAGGAGAAATATAGAAGTTTATCTTCCTCCGATGACAGTTCCATAAAAATGTCTCCATGATCAGAAACAGGATGAAGAAAGTGTTCTGCATTGTCAGACAATATAATGGTATGTGCGAATGACCATGGGAGAAAGGGGATAGAACTGTAACCAAGATAACAGTTGGATAAGAAGCAACTTAGCTCAGAGCAGAAATGTGGGTATGGCAATTATCTCAGAAGGGACCCTCCTTAAATTCTTAAGCTGTATTGGCAACAGGTAATCCCCATTTTGCTAAATGCATAATTCCATAAGTGTGCCACATCTCTGAAAAGGATCATTACATTCCTATATTTAATATGAATATAGTGCATATGCAAATATGCTTTTACACAGGGACTATCAATCAACCAGCCAATGTTTTATGGTTGTTTGCAAGCATTCCCAATAAAAATGCAATTTGGAGAACTTTGACATACCCCAAACTCACCCTCCCCCCATCACCATCCTGACTGGAACCAGATTTTGCAAACTGCCACTCCAAGGAGAGCATTGCATGCAGAGGTGGGTTTCAGCAGGTTCTGACCAGTTTTGGAGAACCGGTAGCAGAAATTTTGAGTAGTTCGGAGAACCAGTAGTAAAAATTCGGACTGGCCCCGCCCCCATCTATTCTCTGCCTCCCAAGTTCCAGCTGATCGGGAAGAAATGGGAATTTTGCAGTAACCTTCCCCTGGATTGGGGACAGAATGGAGATTTTACAGTATCCTTCTCCTGGAGTGGGGTAGGAATGGAGATTTTACAGTATCCTTCCCCTGCCACACCCACCAAGCCACGCCCACCAAGCCATGCCATGCCCACCAAGCCACACCCACAGAACCAGTAGTAAAAAATTTTGAAACCCACCACGGATTGCATGCCAGGAAAATACAATCTTTCCATACATATACACATACACACATACACACACAGTATATTTGTGTGTACATGTGTGTGTATATATAATGACAAATTGGGAAAACACATATCTACAAATTATCGTACTATTTCTTTTGGTGTAAGCAAATATTATGCAGAACAGAGAAAAAGAATAAGTAAGTCAAAGACATTAAAGTGCGAGAGAAGAAAATGAAACATTGCTAAAACTAATTTAATCTTCCTTATGTGATGGCCAATAAATTACTAATCTCTGCAACCCATCATGGAAAGAATACAAAGTCAGACTGAATTGCTTATGTCTATATAATCACTCTAGAATTAAAGAAGCAGATGTGTGTTTATTGGCAGCTAAAATTGTGTTGTTGCAAGAGCAGTTCAACAACGGAACCAGTTGCTTTTAAAAAATAATTAGCTCTTTATCATAGCTTAAACTGCAAAAGATGCCTTAAACCAAATTCTTGCATATCCTATTGGGAGAGTCTCTTCTATGTTTCTTGTCACCTAGGATTATGCCATTGGGCAATTTTCTTATTTTCTTCTACTCCCTCAGCTTCAATTTTGCTTGCTTTAATCTTTAAAGGCATGTAGGATGTTTCCAAACATAACTTGTATCCTTCAATTATCATATTTGATCAATAGGATTTTAAAGGGAGGGCAGTTCAAACATCATCCCATTGCATTGGTAGTTTTGGCATATTTTCTCAAAACTCCTTTTTTACAATCAGCTAAGGAAAAAGGAAAGAAGACAGAATAATTGTACAATGCCTTAACTGACAATGTTGGTAGAAACCATCTGCTTGGAAGCACCCAGAGAGAACAAATGGGGCAGAATTTTAATGGGAAGCATAATAAAATAAAGCAGTTATAATTTCATTCTATAAAAATAACTCAGTTGAAATGCACACACACAAATTACATATTTAACAGCATGTGAAGAGGATATTTTCCCAAACTAGATTGATGAAAGCTTTTTTTAACAAGTCTTCCCACTGGATTAATTTTTTTTCTTGTGCAATGGATAATCTTAAATCTTTGAATTCTGTTCAGTTTATTTTAAACAAGCTGTAAACTCAGAAGCAAGACATTAATGTGGAAAAAAGGAAAAAAAGAGAGAAGAAAATACTACCTGAAAACATAACATCTCCAAAGCACCATTCCAATCTATCAAACATGATGGACAACATTTGTCCTTGAGATTAATCTGAATAAAGTTATAACGTATTTCTTTCATAGGAAAAGCTCATATGTTTATTTCAGAATTTCAGCCTAATGATGTCAGCAATGGTATGAAAGAGATTGATCAAAATAGCAACATCTGGAATTTTAAAAAACAATTATTTTATAATGAACACCTCATTCCAGAAATCCAATTAAAAATTTGAAGTTTGTTTCTTGACGTGGCTTACCTCAAATGACTGACATTCACATGCAGAATGGGACAACTTGACACAGTCAACTTGCTGTGGCCAACTCACCGCAGGCCACTGAGTACCACTATTTCCATTCTAAAATCATAAGACTAATGAGCAGGAAATTGGTTTTAGAGTTTTGAAAGCTCTTCAGGATGGATTATATAACAGACCTATCCTAAATGTAACTGCTACTACATTTTCCCCAAAAATGGGAGGGGGAAAAGGGGAAATTGCTGCGGGACAATTTAACAATTCTATTTTATTATTTAAAATAAGTAAAACATTATTTTAATTGTTGCCATTCACATTTCATTCTGTCCTTCCTTTTGCATCCTTTCTTTAATTATTATATTCCACCATTTCTTTGATATTAGTGTAACTCTTACCCTGCAGCAAATTTGCTGTGGTGAGTTGTCCCACAACGAATTGGCCGCAGTAAGTTGGCTGTGGCGAGTTGGCTGCAGCAAATTGTCATAGACTCTTCACATGCAGGCTGTCTCACAGATGAGGGTAGGAAGTTGAAATGAGTTAAGAAGTTAGCAGATGATAGTTGGAGGGAAGAATTGAAAAGAGATAAAAAGAAAATGATGACTAGAAAGCAAGCTTAAAAATAGATACTCTCAAGGTGTTAAAAGAGTTTCTAAGTGATTCAAGATCACTGACACAAATTGGGATCAAGCAGGCTGATGTATCATGGAACATCTACCTTGTGCTGATGTGCAGAAGGAGAAGATAAGAAGGAGAAGAAAATTTAAAGACACAAGAAAGAAGATCCAGGTTTTCCTGGTGGTGAGAGGTACCCTGCTTATTTTTAACCAGAGTTCTTGATTTCCCCTTTTCCCCCTCCCATTTTTGGGGAAAATGTAGTAGCAGTTACATTTAGGATAGGTCTGTTATATAATCCATCCTGAAGAACTCTAAAACCAATTTCCTGCTCATTAGTCTTATGATTTTAGAATGGAAATAGTGGTACTCAGCTTCATTTTAGCAACCCTAAACACTCAAGAATGTAGCCCAAATATTCTAATAATCATATTATCAGTGCAAAGTTTCATTTTTAAGTTCAAGTATAGTTTAGTAAGCCTCCTGTAGACTTTAATCTGCCTATTTACTAAGAATAAAAGGACTCTATTTTTTTTTAAAAAAAATCTATGCTGTTATTCTCTTCTTCCTAATATCATTATAGTGTTACTGTTGCCGACCTTGCCTCAGAAATTAAGCAGACGATGTTACTACAGCACAATTCCCTGAAGCTACTGTAAATTCATTTAGGCTGGAAAAATCTGGACAGCCTGAAAGAGCTAGAGAAAACTCTGTCTGCATTCGTCTCGTAATCAGCTAACTTTTGCTGCCCAGATTTTGCATCTTTATTTAAAGCCATTTGAGTAGCTACCTACATGTATTACTCAGGTTACCCAGTTTTTGTGTACATATAAAACAAACTCACGTGCACATTTAACAACTTCTTGCAGCTTGTTTGCTTCCACGTGTTATAAAATTCTTTGCCATTCTCTCAAAGCAGAATTATCCAACATTCTTCCTCTAACAATCTATAGAATAGTTTTAATGGCATAGGAAGCTTTGAGACAGCTTGCTTTTATATTGTTCTTATAAAAATCATGGGTTTTTTTTCCTGTCCTGAACCTATCCCTTTGCCTATGCTCTAATACCAAATCTTGCTGGCCTTTTGTTTTGTCCCATCTTCCATCCAGTTTGCAAATTAATCAAATTAAACTTCTGGCTTTTTCCTTTACAATCATTTTAATATTTGTCAATTCTCCATCTGATCTCACCTAACTATGATCACACACTCACTGCCACAGCTTACGACAAATACCAATTTTGCCAGTCACATGGAATCAGCTGTCAGGGTAAGATAAATGTTATCTTCTATGCACATTTTAAAAAGAGCTACTGTAGCTTTCTGCTTTTATTAGTGGTTAGCTACCCAAGTCCTTGTCAGTGTTACTGATTCATTACGAAACTCTGCATTTTATTTGCCTAAAGTGTAAAAAGATTCATGTGCACCCAGAATTAAGCCTTGCTCCCATGAATACAAAACATAAACGGCGTTCAGAAAGGATCCGTTCCCTGATTGCACAACTGCTGTATTGTTTGCTAACTTTGTGAAATGTATTTTATTCTCTCTAGTTTCCTCTGCCCTTTCTCTCTCCACTCTGTATTTTGGAAAACATTTTTCTGTTTTTATCTGGATGATTAAAATGTAAGACTTCCTTGAACTTCATTGCCTTATTTCCAAGACCTGGGGTGTAGTAGAATTTTACATAATAGTTTGCTTCTTTTTACCATTATTATGGTTAATCTGATAAGGGGGGAAAGGCAAAATGCAACATTTATATATATTATCTTGTGCATTTTGATATAAATTCATGGGATTGTGTGATTAGCAAGAAGAGGCAGGAGAATGAAAGAGAAATCCAAATGCACAGATGATAATAATAATAATAAAGCCTTTCTTTTCCATTGTAAAAATGTGTATTTTTCACACAGTAGTGATAAGGAAATGTTTCCAAATAAGTTTTGTTGGTCATGTTCTTAAAAAATAGAGAACAGTTAGAGAAAATATGCTGCAGCATTTTAGTTCACTCCAGATTTTTCTTCAATAAAAAGGCCAAGAGGAGACAAACAGTTGAAAAGTACCAATATTTCCTCTTTCGGTGGTATTCTGGATAAGATCTCCTGGATCAGGGCAGTGGAACAGATCGATTGATTTACTAATTGGGTATTTGAGACTGTTGTGTATGTTCACTTAAGCCTATTTGATTGAATGAAGATGAAAGCATGATTGGCACTTGTACAAGCTGACCATGTGAAATGTTATCTTAAAAGGTCATACAATTAATCAAGCAATACCTTTTATTGGCCCAAATAGTTCTATGAGTGTTTGGTAGAGCTACATAAATCCTGATGAGTTCTTTAAAAAAAAAAAAGAATGGGGGAGGTATCGCTGCTGTGATATCCAAAACAGAAGCTTAGGAAATGTAAACATTTTGTAAATATTCCATATTATTTGTTTAAAAATCAATGTTTGTACTTATAGAGAATAAGTGCAATAACAAAAGCAACAATGCAACTTTTTAAATTAGAATAATCTGCATAATTCTTATCATCAAGATTTTATCCAGTACTTTAAAATGGAAAAATCTAAATTCAACAAATTTACAGAGGAATAATGTAACTAGCTATTTGACTTGACTCCCTCATTTTTCAAGCACTTTCTCAAACATTTAATTAAGACAGTTTGAAAGGACAAAATAGGAGCTTAATCTAATTGCTTGAAATGGCCAACAGCCTAATTGTAAATGGTCCATGTCCACTCTTTGCTTCTAAGGTATCCTTTATTTTACAATCTGTACTGCCAACATCAGTAGCAGATAATTAGACATTTATATTAAGAGGGAAAATTCCTCTTGGAGATATTCATGCACCATGCTCTTGAGTACTGCAATGTGTTTTTCAAATGCCATTTTTCCATACCCTATTAATTTAAGAGGCTAAACCTCAAGCAAATTATCATGAAACAAACCAATGTTCAGTTACAGCTTAAACATATAAATGAAAAAGAAAGTCCACTAGTTTATGAAGTTACAACTACTGAAAAGATTGCTAAATGAGTTTAATCAATAAAGAAACCTTTAGAGAAGGAAAAAACCCTAAAATATCAAAACTGTGGTCCATTAATCACTGCAAACTAAAAAATTAAAAGATTGGATCCAGATTTAGTTATGCCTAGAGTAGGTCTACTGAAACTAATGGGAGAAGTTAGTAACAGCTGACTTAACTGTCAGTTATTTCAAGGGGTCCACCCTAAGCAAAAATAAATCTTCAGCTAATCAAAACAATTTAAATATTTAACCAAACTAAATGGTTCATATTATTACTATTTATTTAACTCCAGGAATCTAAAAGAAAAAAATGCTAATACTATAAAATTAGAGTTTTCTTAAAAATTGTGTGATAGAAAACCTTGCCCTGGGTGATTCCTACCATACAACTACGCTTTAGTCATTATATACTTAAAAGTATTACACTTGCCGGACCATATTCCAAAGAAAAATTTCTCAGCAAATTGAGGCTGAGGCAAATCAGGAATTTAAGCACAACTATTATTGCCAATTTAAGTTAGATAAACAGTTTGTCTTTCCTCTAAGAATTCAAAGGGGGTATTAATAGCACTCTTTTCTTATTTTCCTCACAACTCAGTGAAGTAGATTGAACTCGGAGATCAGGAAAAGCTTTCATAGCCCTGGATTAAGGAAAGAAATAATCTTGGACTACGAGGAGATACCACAAACTTCTTCGCTGTATGCAGCCTGCAAATCAGACCAACGAGGAAAGACCATCAGTTAATACTGCCAAGAAACATTCAGAACTTTAGAAGGTTAAGACGTTGCTCCTACCCATAGCAGTAAAAATGAAATAAATTAAGCAATGAACAATTTGCTGCTTTAGTGCTTATACTGCAATCCTTAGGCCATTACATGCAGGTTGCCCCTTCATTAATGTTAAAGGCCAATTTAAGAAATAGAATGTTACCTCATAAGATATTGGGATCATGTGAATGGTGAATTTTTATTATTTTTCTTTAAGAAAGGAAGGCAAAGCAAAGCACCATCTAGGACAGCGGTGTCAAACTATTGACACCGCTATTGCTTAACGCATTGTAAACCACCCTGAGTCTCCGGAGAAGGGCGGCATATAAATCAAATTAAAAAAAACAAAACTCGTGGCCTGTAGGCCAGATGCATCACATGCTGGCCATGCCCACCTCTGCTTTAGTGAAGGGGGGGGGGAGTTGTGATATGTCACGGGATGACAACGTGTTGTCATTGAGTTTGACACTCCTGATCTAGGAGAATCTCCTGGCAAGGGATGAGGCAGAGATCTCTTCCTTCTTCTTTGTTCTTTTCCCATGCACTTAATTATGAATGTAATTGGTCATGATATAATGTTGGCTTGCCTTTGGGAGCTAGATCATGTTCATGCTTTATCACAGCAGCAATGTATCTGTATTAAAACAGAACCTCTTAAATGCAACTCCTTGTAAGCCTCCTGCTTGTAGGCTTTAGTTAATTTCTAGCAACACCATCTTTCTTTCCAGAGTTCTGTTTTGAAGCCATTGCTCTGCCATTAGGGTAATGTAATGAACAACATCTCAAATCACTCATTGGGTTGTAGGGTAAAGTCTTCTCCTTTCTGTTGCATCCAGTAATACACAAGTTGTCAAATATGCATCATATGTGGACTAATATATCTGTTCACCCTCTAAGTCAAAGGGCCAGCTCTTCCCAGTCAAAGTCTATATTTTATTTCCTCCTTCTCCTAGTATTTCCAAATGGCTGCCAACATTAGCTGCATTGTCTACACCCCTCGTTTTTTTCCCCTGCCACAGTTCCTTTACCATCTTCCTAATTCCACGCCTGCATACACATGACACAGCAACGCATCTGTGCAGAGGACAAACAGAAGAACGGAATGACCATTCTTTTAAGGAATGAATCAATTTGCAAATTAACAAACTCCCAATATGCTGTAAACATTAAATACTCGAAACCTCTTCTGCGCCATACAAGAGTGCTTTCACCATTATCTATTTACAGCAGCTCTTCTTCTCCTGAGGCTCATAAACACAGAGAGACAGAGCCAGGTTTTTTTTTTGGGGGGGGGGGAGGGGAGCAGGGTGGAGAAAATGCTCTCGTTGAAATTCAACTCACAGCAAAAGCAATTTCCGAGTGTGCAAAGTGCTGTCAGCAAGCCTGATGTTTGTGTATGAAATATAGACAATATGACTGGCCCATCGGCAGCCACTGTCAGCCTGATGGATGGAGCTTGAAAAGAAGTAAAGCGGCTGCCATTAGGGCCCAGTCTATCAGTCTCTTGAAGGAGATTCAGGGGCTTAATAGGGGGGAAACTCTTTACTAATCGGACAAAATTTCCAGCTGTGATCACCAAGAAAATAAAAGGGATGGGGGTGGGGTGGGGTGAAAGACCTGAGCTGGAAACACAATACAGGAATGGAGAAAGCCAAACCCTTTCTATTCTCATCCCATCTCTCTTTCTAGTTTCCAGTTTCCTTAAGTGATTCTGTTGCATTCAAGGACATATTCCTGTACTTGACTTACCATGAGGATTCTCCCTACCAATATTTTTGTTCATTTGAGAAAAATAAAAGTGTTGTAAATCTATTGTGTAATGTGATAGAGCAACTTACTTAGCCCTGTGGCTGCTGAGCAAATGGGCCTGTTCACCAGTGCTGTATGATAATAATCATGCATTCATAACATTTTATTGTTGAACCCCTGTATTATTTGCATTTTTCTTGACCTAATCTTATGTCTGCCATCTCAGACACTACTCTAGAGATGAACAGATGAGCAGATTGGAGATTGCTGGAGACTGCATTTCTCTTTCCCTAGAAGTATACCAGGGCCAAAAGGATAAACAATTACTGACCAGAGAGCAAGAATTTGCATTTTCTTCTTCGGCATCACACAAGAATTCTGCTTCAAATGGCATCGTATTATTATGTTCAAATGCAGTTAAGGATACCAAGATCAATCAGTTAACAGCTAAAGGACTAAGAAGATCATAAGACCACTCAGTTGAGAGCAGTTTAGCTCCAAGTGGATATGCATCTTATCACTACTTATTATTTCAGTCATCATCAAGTAACTCCTCTCCTCCCCCCTCCCCTCCCCTTTCCTCTCCTTTTCTCTGCTTTTTCCTCCCCTCCTCTCCCCCTCTCCTCTTCTCTCTCCTCCTCCCCCCTTTCCTTTTCTTCCCTCTGGAGTGTGTGTGTAGAGAGAAGGTGGTCTGTTTTGTCATTCTAAGAGCAAAGTCTCATGTCTTCTTTTTATTCAGGCATGCTCCTGCAATTCCTGCCAAATATTGAATTTTATACTATTCGTTTATCTCCTGAAATGCAGTAGGCAAAAAGAAAGAGACCTCTGCAAACACATAAAAGCTTTGAAAAATCCTTCCACAAACATAAAGAAAACGTCTTCTTCACCAAGCTGTTCAAAGGAGAAGAACAATAGCATAATTGTGATACAGGTATAAAATGGTCTCAACTTTGAATAATTTAAGAAATACCATCCAGGACACTAAAGTAAGAGACTGGCCATCACTGCAATACAATGATTGATTGATCACTACTTCATATTGATGTGAATATATCGAAGAGTTGAGAGTTTCCAGACAACGATCTCGTGCCATTATTTACATCTTGCAAACATCAGTTAAATGGAAAATTATTAGTTTTGTGGTATTTTTATGTTCTTATTATTCTGACATTCATAACTCTTTTGTATTTTTCCAATCTATTTATTTGTTTAAAAGATTTATATGGCTGTCCAATTTGTAGAACTGGATGGCTCACAATAAAACCCCAAAGAGCAAAAACAATGTAAACAGGAAAGCCAAGAAAACCAGATGCCAATTGCATTGTATCTAATGCATCTATCTATACAATCCTCAGGCTCCAACCTTATACTATCCCAGAAAATGAGGGAAAAGCCACAAAAATCAAGCAATTTTTCTGACAGATGTTGAGAATATTCAAGATGTTTGCAATCTACTAAACTGAACAAGCAATAATATCTGCTAATTTACATATGGACACAGATGAGCCCTAAATATCATAAAATGCTCCTCTAGAGCAAGTGAAGATCTTGATAATGAATCATTTTATTTATTTATGTATGTATTTATGTATCTTGCTTTCTTCCCAATCACAACAATTTATTTAGCTACACAAGGCCTTGGGGAGCAGGTCAAGGAATCTAACGATCTCTAAAGGACAAGGACATGAGAGGTTGAGAGAATGAATTTTTTGGACATGTCATCACAGAGGGACAGCATCAAGGAAAGGAGAAAGATTTTGACATTTTTGAACACTTAATTTATGCCAGGAGTAGGCAACTTGTGAGGAGAATCCCAATTTTCAGAGGCAGGGCAAATTGTATGTTATAGAAAAATGATCATTCAAAAGGCCTGTGTCTCCTTTGTGGGTGATAAAGATTATTAAGCTTGATCCTTTGATATCTAGAGGTTGCTTGCTGAAATTCCCAAAATGCTGATGGATGCAAAATGTATAAAGTACAAAGTACAAAGTACAAAGACTTCTTGCGAAAAGTTTTTACCTTCTGTAATCCTAATCAAAATCATACACATTTCTACATGGGAAATCAAATATATAAACAAGAAAATAAATAAGCATCACATACTGGGCCATACCTGAGCTGCAAAAATCTGACCGAGTTCCAAATTTTAAGCTTTTTGCTGCCATTTGGTGATAATTTGGATTTTTGCACTCCAGATATGATAGCCCTAGGCAAAATTCAATTACAAACAGCATTCTCATTTGAAGACTTCAAACTACAGAAGATGTTCCAAATGAAGACAGAAAATGAATTATTTTTAAAGGTAGCAGGGGGAGACACAGAGATAATTTAAAACAGAATATGATTTTTTGATGAGACTGCCAAAATGAAAAGCTCCTGGGAAAAAAAAATGAAGCTTATTTGCATACAGACAGAGTTGTCAGCCAAGTGGCTGCCAGAAAGAATGCTAACAATTCATCTGGTAACAGCTCCCTTGTTAAGAAAATAACAGTATCCAGGGGCATTATTTGTTCACCACTAGAGATTCCCTGAAAAGATTTTTGATGGGAAAACACAACTTTTCCCTTCCTTTTTCAGTTGTCTCTAACAGTTATAATCCTTTCCTTTCAACCAAGAAAGATTTAAGGTTTCTTAATTCCATTTTGCAGTTTTGTTCAGGCAACTAAAGTGGGAAATCTGTGGGGAGAGAGACAGGCTCTATACAGTAGAACTTCTGGTCACGAACACTTCTGACCACAATCAAATCGGGTTCTGACCAAAAAAATTCACAATCCCCCTCCCCCACGGCTGATTTCCCCTTCCACACCATTTTTTTTTTGTAAGCACCAAATTTCCAAAATTAGGTTTAGGTCACAACCAAATTGAGTTGCGACCAAAGTTATGGAATGAATTATGGCCATGACCAGGGGTTCTACTGTATCTCTATTTCTCTATTTAATGTTCTTCTATAGAAAAAATATTTATTTTGGCAAACTCCAAAGCTGCAATGGTGGCCCTCCTGCAATTGCCTTTCACTTGTTCCTAGCTGCCTATTTGAAAGTCAGATTAGAAGGTTGGTCTGGTAGTAGCAGCAAAGATATCTCGGGGCTTATCTTATGATAGGCTTATCTTATATCCTATCTGTTTTATAGATATTATCAAAACTGACTTGAACTTTCACCTATATTCTGCTTTGCCAACAGCTTGACAAAGAATGAGGTGGTGGATTGGAATGCAACGGTGAGGGGAAGGGCCTCCAAGAATCATTGGTTCCCATGACACATTGCTCCCCCCCCAGGGCATCCACAGCAGATGCTAAAGTGTGGTCAGATGGTTCCCAAAACAAAATGAATAGAAGTGATTGGTGGAGGTAATGGACTGTGGGTGGCCCATGGGGAAAGGGGAAATGAACTATGGATGTATTTGCACGGGAAGCCCAGAGCTGGTTTTATTTCTTCTGTGCCAATGTGGATTTATTCAGTAAAGTTTTTACTCTTGGTAAAATAATGTCCCAGGAGTTTCTTTTTCTGGATTCACCAGTTGGATAGCTGACAAATATAGTAGTGTTTTTGTAGGTTTATAGATGTAGTAGGCTTATCTTATATCCTATCTATTTTATTTTAATAATTTTTTACAACATATAATGTCTCCAGTGACAGCATACAGAATTTTAAAAAAAACATTACAGAATAAAATAGCAAAAATACATAAGATGTCCCAGTACAATGCACCACATCAGATGACCATAACTACATGGAATCAAACACTATTGATTTCATTATCATGTGCATTATTAGCATACACTGAAAAATAATGCATGGAATACTTTATTTCCAAAATAAAGTACTTTTCGAAAAACAGGTGTCATAAATCAAAATCCTTCTTTCTCATGGATTTCAAAAGAACGCATAACAGAATGTTGGGAAACTGGAAGGACCTTTAAGGAGAACGACAGCAGTTAGGAGATGTGGGAGGGACTAGATTTTCTCTTGGGAATCCTAGTCTCAAATAATTTAAGACTTTAGTGATTAATATCAACACCTTAGAGCTGGTAAAATGAGAGCTAGATTGTTTTTTAAACAAAGCAGTTATGTGGCAGTGTCTGGATGAATCTCATAAAGAACACACTGTTAAGATTTTCTGCCTCAACAGCTTTTGGATCACATATAAGGACAACTCCCAGTGAGAACATTACAATAATCAGATTATGAAACTATCAGTGCATGGATGAGGGAGGCTAGGCTACTCCTGTCAAGGAACGGTTGCAGTTGACACATTAACATTTTTTTATGCTGTTTAACAGTACAGATGGTTCCTACAGAGGGAATGATGCTGACCACAGTGTAGGTTAAGACAAATAATATTTTTTTGGTGTAGGAGGGATCAGGAGATACTGTTAATTTGTCTCTCTCTCCACAGACACACATAGATATATTTATTAACTAAAAAGGATGTGCTAAAAATGATGGTACTAGTGGAATGGGACTAAAACTTTAAAAGTACAGGTACAGGGGTGAAATCCAGCAGGTTCTGCCAGGTTCTGGAGAACAGGTAGCAGAAATTTTGAGTAGTTCGGAGAACTGCTAAATACCACCTCTGGCTGGCCCCAGAGTGGAATGGGAATGGAAATTTTGCAATATCCTTCCCCCAGGAAAGGGGATTTTGCAGTATCCTTCCCCTGGAGTGGGTTGGAATGGAGATTTTGCAGTATCCTTCCCCTGCCACACCCACCAAATCACTCTCACCAAGCCATACCATGCCCACCAAGCCACGCCCACAGAACCGGTACAAAAAAAAATTGGATTTCACCACTGTACGGATAGTTTTTGTTTAATGACTGCCTTGTTTAGCAACTATTCACAGTTGTATCAGTGATGAAAAAGTAACCTTGCAACCAGTCCTTACATGTATAACCTTCGCAGATCTGAAAAGCAAAGGAAAGTTGAAGGAAGATTATAAAATTGTCATATCTCACTTAGTGATCGCTGCATTTAACAATCACATTTGCTGATCGTTTAGCAATTGCGATTGATAATGAGGGCTAGTTTTGGAGGAAGTTGGAGGTTTTTGGATGAAAAAAAAAGATGTGCCACTGCAAATCTGCCATTTTGCTACTGAATTATGACAACATGATTTTAAGTGTTTCCAATAAAGGTCAGGAGACAGCATGTAGCCCATGGCTCTGAGTTACTCATTCTTGTTATTGATCTGTGCTACCTGTATAAGATATAAACAATGTATAAACAATGCTGCTCCTTCATGGTTTTTCACATCCTGAATAATAATGTGATCTGACTGATCATGTCCAACACCAGTCCAATTTTATGTCTTTAAGTTGTCAATCTGTAGTCATTTCATCTTTCATTGTGTTCATGTTTATTTCACAGCGCATATTCCCACAATAATTCTGATTTGCAACTTTCTTTTCTTGTATGGGAACATCAGCAACTAGACGTCCTGAAGGCTTTAATCCAGTCATTGTCATAAACATCATTAGTATTCCAAGGACACTCAGCAATTCCTCAGTAGCATATTGAGTATCATCTCAGCATAGGGGCCCATTATCTGGTACTACGTTCCCACACATTTTATATTTTCCATCCATACGGTTTTCTTCGTAAAAATTCAGGAGTGGTTTACCAGTCAGTTTGAACTGATCTCTTTTGTCTCTAAAGTGATCATCCACCTCCAGCGTCTTCCTACTGTATTATATACTGGGTGACCCTTCTGGGAATACATAATTTTGGCATACTCTCCTCGCATTCATAATTTGATAATGTGACTGTTTAGAACAATTTTACATCAAGGATATAAGAACATTAATGTCAGGTGCAAAGCATCCAGACCATACGTTAAGTTGCAGCATAGAAATTTATTCACAAGAATATAGTCAACCAATAGTCAACACTAAATTGGCACTAGATAAGGGTCAAAAAATTCAAAGGGGGCTGGATTTGGATCATTTGTGGCAACATAAGGACTCTAAGCTGATGACATGTTTAACTTTACCTCCTACTCTGTCTGCTCTTCTCCTATAATATATGTGTAAATGCAGTGACTTAAACAGCTATGTATGATCATCTGAAGAGGGTTTTAGGGACTTTCTATAAATGAGGGAATAGAATAAACCTGTTCCCTAGGAAAATCTTGATTTGACCATTAATTTTAAAGTAAACAAGGCTGTTATGATAATAACAAAATATTGTGCTTCTTCCTATCTTTAATTTAAAAAAAAAACAAAATTTGTTGATTCTGAATACAAAAATAGGTAAAATAGGTAAATAGGTTGCTAGCAAACTGTATGCATTTATCAGATTTTTTTCAGCTACTAGTAAATGGAAAAGCATTAAAGATTTGCTAGTTTTCCCCTAGATAATCATAGCTATATTCAGAGTTGATAAAACTCTGTCAAAACAGTAGCCTGTGAAAGGCATATTTGTAGCTTCTGTGGCTTTAGTAATTCGTTTCACTCTATCAGTAACTTTTACAACTAAAAATGTATGAACAGTATTTAATAAAAAGTTGGTGTGACAGTAGAAAATATCTTTGCAAGATGTTATGTGTCAAAAAGCAATCATGTTATATGGTGTGATTGATTAATATGAAGAAACAGCTAGAAGGCAAGGTATTCATCTTCTTTTTATGACAACACTAATACATTTGTTTCACTCTTTAAATTAATTTTCTAATAGTAAGAAAGGTCAAAAACGAACTAGAGCAATATGAGCCTTTTTGTCATGTTTAATAAATTACGTAAAACAGGTCTGTCAGATCAGAAGGGATAACATTTTGAGTAATAAATGTTTATACTTATTAGCTGGTCAAAGTTAATTTTTTTCCAGGAAGTGATATATCTAGAAGGCATGTATCCAATGATTTGATTCCCCACTTTCTTCACTTATTTGCAGTTTGGCCTTTTTACAAACAGATTTCTGGGGTGTGCTTTAAGAGGTTGACATCAATTAGATGAAATGAGACCAAACGTGTCATATCGGTAATGTGGCTTTAATGGTTTGCAGATGAAAATCTAATTTGACAGAGAAAACTTTAGAAACAAAATAAGGGGGAGTTTAATGTTGCCCTTTAAAGACAATGTCCTTCTATGTTCTTCAGACGTTTAAATGAGGCTAAGAGTTTTGCTTCATCCCAATCCAGAATTTAGATAACTAGGAAAGTGATGTCTGTATCCAAACTCATTTACATTCAGTCCATATTTAGTATCCTTAGTTCCTAGGCATCTCAGGCTTTCAGATATAGTCTGGGTGGTTAAAAAAGTGTCCATAATCCACCCAAGTCATACAATATAGTAAATATACCGGGGTGAAAAATGTTCCTTTCTAGTTTTGGTTATTCATGGTTGAGCAGAGAGTGGCTCTTATTGGTGTTTTTTTTTTTTTTTATTTATTCCTGGCAATTGCCTGGACTAGTCCCTGTAGTTTCCTTGGCAAGATTTCCAAAGTGATTTATCATTGCCTGCTTCCTAGAGCTTAGAGAAAATGACTGGTCTAAGTTTACCCAGTTAGCTTCATGTTTAAGGCAAGACTAGAATTCTTGGAATCCCAGTTACTACCTGGTGCCTTAACCACTACTTCAAACTAGATTAAGATATTTGCCTCTCTCCCTGACGTTCTTCCTTTTCCCTTTGGAGGAAGCTTCCAATCAAGCTTCCACATTTTGAAGAGACATAACTTATCTTTTAGAGTTACACAGAAAAGAAGCATAACCCTATTGTCTTTCCCATTAATGCATCCCCAAACAATGTACCCTTTTCTAAGAATTTCCAAACCTAAGAAATTCTCTTTGGAAAAAGAAGATAAGAATACTTAGCATCTCATAAGTACCTTGAGGGATAAATTAATCATGGGAACATGATGAGCTTATAGTCTATAAAAATAGAGTTACTTTGTTGACTTTTAAGGAAACTGTCCTAGATAATTTTCTAATCTTGCTCTTTTACTAACCTTTTCCCTCTCTTTTTAAAAGGGGTTAAAATAAAGACAATAATGATGTAAGAATACAAGAAAAAAGAGGTCATCCCAACTTGGTGAAATTATTCCAAATCTATTGCTCAGTAATGAGATAACTAAAGGTCAGGCTCTGTGATGGGAATTCCTCACGACCTTTAATGCAACATCCATCATTGGCATTACACAGAATCTGCCATTTATCATACAGAACAAAGAGCAAACCCAATTCTCTCCCAAAGCTTTAGCATTAAATTCCAACTTAGGCCTTGACTCAAGTTTCTCATGGCCATTGCTGTAGTGCCTATTGTTGAACATTCTTGATGCTATTGCATAATGAAAGCATTTAGGATTAAAAGAGATAGGCAATAACATGGGATGAGTTACCCAAGAATGTGTCAAAATCACAAATGCTTTTTTTAAAAAGTCTCCTTTGAGTTGAAGAAATCTTCTATTCATTACATGGATGTTGTTGTTGTTAGTTGCGAAGTCATGTCTGACCCATCACGACCCCATGGACAACGTCCTCTACCATCCCCCAGAGTCCATTTAAGCTCACGGCTACTGCTTCAGTGACTCCATCCAGCCACCTCATTCTCTGTCGTCCCTTTCTTCTTTTGCCCTCAATCTTTCCCAGCATTAGGTTCTTCTCCAGTGAGTCCTTCCTTATCATTGGGTGGCCAAAGTATTTGAGTTTCATGTTCAGGATCTGGCCTTCTAAAGAGCAGTCAGGGTTGATCTCCTCTAGGACTGACCAGTTTGATTGCTTTGCAGTCCAAGAGACTTGCAGGAGTCTTTTCCAGCACCATAGTTCAAAGGCCTCAATTTTTGGCACTCAGCCTTTCTTATGGTTCAACTTTCACAGCCATAGATTGCAACTGGGAAAACCATAGCCTTGACTATACGCACTTTTGTTGGCAGGGTGATGTCTCTGCTTTTTAGTATGCTGGACTAAAATTACATGGATATGTCTATGCAATTTTTGCAAAAGGCTGGTCATTGCCTTCTTGCAGAATATGCTTCTGACTTCCCAGCCTAGTCTACATCTCTGGCATTTCCTTGTCACCTATCATTCAAACAATAAAGAGCTCTGATGCTTATTCACTTTTTGAGATCATCCAAGGCAACATAAATGATGTCCTCATGGTGATGTGAAAAAAAAATATTTTTAAAAACTGCCTTTCGTCTTGAACTGAAAAAATGCAACTACTGATAGGAATTGCAGTTTCCATTGTATCATTGTAACCAATTTAGATAAATGAATTTATAGCTTTCAGCACAAAGAAATTTTCTTTGTCTTTATAAAGGGATTAGGGTCAAGGGGAATAGAATGGGCACCTGTGTTTTTCCCTAGATTTGGGATATCGGATCACTTGAGGAAGGCTATCTTGCAACCATACATAACTGGAAAATTGGTGATACCTTCTGCCATTCCCACTCTTTCTCAGGATCCTATATTTTGGTTTTTGTAAATTTGTAATTAGTAACAGTGACTTCTGAATGATTTGTAAAGTGCTATTCCATTTATAATTGAAATACAAGTAGATTCTTTGAATCATAGAGAGGAAATTATTTGTTGAATGACTGGGCCACCAATTACAATTACAATTCCATATAGTATATTATTAATAAAACATATTTTGAGATCTATGGATTGATAGTGTGCATAATTAGTTACTAAATTTTCTTCTCTCAAAGTATATTTTACAGTTTGCTTTATGACGGAGTCAAAAAATCCACCAGTGTGAATTTGGGTTCATGGACAGTGGAAAAAAGAAATAAGAGGAGGGCAAGAAAATACATTTGTTAATTTTCCTTCAAAGTTACTCCTACTCATAGGAGATTTTCACTTTCCCTGAAAGGTTCATAAACTTTCTAGCACAGTCTTTCCTAATCAGATTTTGGGGCAATTTCCAGAATTATTTGCTGGGAACCAGTCCAGAGGGCCTTAGTGGCAGATGTCGTATCCTGTTTAAAGCTAAACATTCATCTAATTATTCTGGAGTAAAAAAAACCACACACACACACATACAGACAACTTATCAAGGATTTATGCATTCAAATTCTTGGGGCACTTACTCAATCCCTGTAACTGAAAATATGAGGGAGGAATTTTCAAAACTTACTGGGATGTTCAAGCTTGAACAATATATGCCAAAATTTCTTTTAAATATGATAATGGAACCATGCTATGCAACCTGACCTTTTAAATGGAATACTGTGTGGGAGGAGATGCAATGCAGCAATAAATATAATAAAATAGAATCTGCTTATTATTACATTAGGATGGAATAATATAGTAAGGTACAAGGCAGGAATGGAAGAGTTAAAAGAAAACAATTGCAGAAGTAGGTTTATAGCAGGAGCGGTTGGGTTTAACAGTAATCCAGGCTCAGCTACAGAGAGGAAGCAGAGGAAAGCTTGTAAAGCTGTTTTTATGAGGTTCCTAGCTTAGTTACTTAAATTCAGAAAATCTAAGACAAAAATGAGAAAATGGCCCTCCACATCTAAAGAATAGCATGCACAAATGTTTCCAGAAAGAAAGCAAACTATTGCCATGGTTTATTTTATTGCTGTCATAGCAGCAAAGTACTGTAGTTGGTTGGACAGTGTCAAAACTATATTTCACAAGAAATAAATTCTGCATCATAGATTCATAAAGCAGAGCTTATTCCAAAGATATGATAATGTTGGAAGAGGCTCTCTTTCAAGCTTTATTCCCAAGGGAAGTAAAGGTAAATACTAGCTCTTTAATCTGGCCTCAGAACCAAAACAGAAACCAATGAAGCATCTATAACAAAGACAAACTAGCCAATAAGAAAGCAGCTTCTGGGATTAAAGCACCTAATATCAGGGGTGGATTATACTTATCTTTACTACCGGTTCGCATCGTGCCTGCATGCATGTGCAGATCACTTCTGATGTTCGGGTCAGTGGGCGGAGCCTCCTGCCAGTTTTACTACCGGTTCTTGTGAACCGGTCCGAACCGGGGGCAACCCACCACTGCTTACTATCTATTGTACCTTTTCTTTAGTTTATAATTTTTGGATATCCTTGTGGGAACCAGAAATATTTTGCTTCACCATAAGAAAAGACTAACTAAGCTAGTACCCTTTAGATGCAAGAACCATAATCTATTTCCACTGATCATACTGACAGAGAGCAGTTGGGAGTCTAGAATCTAGGACTGCTTTCTCTATATTTGTTAGGGCTGCTATCTTAATACAACTGTTTCCTTTCTTGCATTCGCTATTACTGAAAAGTCTGAGAAGTTATGTGATGTATTTTCTCACTGCATGCATCAATGTATTTTGGAAAGCACCAGCCTATAAAGGGTTGGTCCAAGTAATGTTAGATAACACTGGACACAGATGACAATCATAACAAAATAACAGAGTTGGAAGGGAACTTGGAAGTCTTCTACGGTAGTTCAATCTGCTCAGGCAGGAAACTCTATACCCATTTCAGACAAATGGTTGTCCAATCTCTTCTTAAAAACTTCCAGGGTTGGAGCATTCACAACTTCTGGAGGCAAGTTCTTCCACTGATTAATTATTCTAACTGTCAAGACATTTCTCCTTAGTTCTAGGTTGCTTCTGTCCTTGATCAGTTTCCATCCATTGCTTCTCGTCCTGCCTTCAGGTGCAGATATTGGAATACTGCTTTAATGTCACCCCAAAACCTTCTTTTCATTAAAGTAGACACACTCAACTCCAGCAACCGTTCTTTATATGTTTTAACCTCCAGTCCCTAATCATCTTTCCTGCTTTTCTCTGTACTCTTTCTAAAGTCTCAACATCTTTTTTTTACATCGTGATGAACCAAACTAGATGCAGTATTCCAAGTGTGGTCTTATCAAGGTATTATAGAATGGTATTAACACTTCACGTGATCTTGATTCTATCCTTCTGTTAATGTAGCTTAGGATTGTGTTGGCTTTTTTGGCAGCTGCAGCACACTGCTGGCTCATATTTAATCATATAACTTTTAATGCTACAGTTGTTGGAAGTTCCCTGCGAGGGAGGGGCAAGTTATTGAAACAGAGTTCTTCTCTTCAATGAATGTCATTCCAAGAGCTTCATTAGGAAATACAACTGATAGCCTGCCATGTGATTACTTCCTAGCTCAAATGTGTACATAAATAAAGACACCCTCAGTGCTCTTTGTGGAATCTTAATTGGTTTTTTAAAACACAAAGTGGAGAATTACTTCTTCTTTTCTGACACACAACCAAGTTCTCAATTTAATCTTCCAAAATGTTTTTGCCACTGCTGTTGCTACTGCTGCTGCTGAATCCAGTTGAATGGTAGCCAGATTTATAAGGGGGCTTTTGAGGTTGATTAAAATAACCTCAGTACTGAAAGGATTATATCTTATTATGCTTAGCATGTTGCTCCGGATTTATATATAATAAATACTATTTTATTCTCAATATCCTTATCTGTCTTTTGCACACAATTCGAAGCTTCGTTTAAAAACTGAGATGCAAGAATTTTGGCAATTGTTCTGGAGACCCCAAATACTATTTGGCGCTATCTAGTCTCTGGAGGTAAGTAAGTAGTTTCTTTTAAAATGTCTAGAAAGACTTTGTCCAATCCTTCTTTTCCTACTGTTAAAAGTACTTCCATTACAGATATGAATACTCTTTAGTATATTATTAAGCTTCATATGAAAATGAAATAGGATAACCCAAGTAGTGGGTATATATGTTTTTCCACAATCCTTTAAAGTAGCTTTTTTCTAAATATGAAAGACTGATTATATATTAACTCAGAAAATAAGAAAAAATCTTTTTGTGTTATCTTCATGATATCTATACAAAATGTACATAATTAATTAAGGCTTTCTCTTATATAATTAGAGCCTTGGTGGCGTAGCAGACTAAAGTGCTGTTAAGTAACACCAGCTGCCTGCAATTACTGCAAGTTCAAATCTCACCAGCTCAAGGTTGACTCAGTCTTCCATCCTTCCGAGGTAGGTAAAATGAGGACCTAGATTGTGGGAGCAATAAGCTGACTTTGTATAAAAAAGAACACTGCTTTGGGGGGGGGGGCAAAAGCCCTACTAAGCAGGTATATACAAAAGTATGAAGGTTATTGCTTAATGCATTGTAAGCCGCCCTGAGTCTCTGGAGAAGGGCGGCATATAAATCAAACCAATAAATAAATAAATAATAAATAAATTGATTTGTAAAAAAATCTTTGGTTCTTTAAGAGATTCATATATTTTTTTTCCTGGCAGCACTGAAATCAAAGTAAAAGAATAATCACATGTAAAAGAGGAAAATATATCTTATATACATACTTTTACCATACAAAAAATATCACACAGTACAGATATGGAAGTATCAGAAAGAAATGACTATGACTCAGATTATTGTTTACTGCTTTTAAAAAAAAATCTAAAATCCAAATTTCAAGATATTAACTTGGTTCTTTTTTAATCATTATCTGATTTATCTTCTATTCTGTCTGTACGGATGTTCTAAAAAATAACAAGAAGTTAGGAGTGCTGTTATGGAATATTTCCCACCTCTTTTTACTCAAATTAATGTTTTCAGAAATCATGATCAAATGATCTCAACTAAATGGTATTTCTTTTCAACCAATTTGAGAAAGAAGATATAAGTGAAAGAAAAGCTTTCTTGACTTTTCTTTTTCAGAAAAAAAAAAATAGTCCCCCTAATGGCGCATTTGCAGCATAGATTTATAGTTTTTCATCTGTCTTTTGCTAGAGTTATGGAATGGTCTGTTTATTTCCTAGCATTATCTTATCCATTCTGAATGTCACTTCATTCTATTCTTTGAAGTATCACTAAAAAGTTTTTTTTTCTTTTTTCCAAGTTTCAGATTAACCATGTGACTGAATTAACTGAATGGAATGGACAAATAGTAGAATGCAGTGAGGTGCAATCAATTTTCCTTATGAATGCTCTTTAGGGGTTTGAAATCTATTAATATTTAAAGTGAATATTGATTACACAAAAGAGTCCTAAGTAGTGAATGTCCACATATACAGTTTTTTCAGACTCTGGTTTTTGTGAGCACTGCAGATTTATTTGACCACACAGCAGTGATCAAATGGCTAACCAGAGACAATGTGATGCATGAATAAAACAACAACAATTAAGCTAGCAAATGTATTTAGCTCCACATAAAAGCACATTTTATTCCCATCCCAATAGTTAGCAAGAGCAGGTGAGATACAACAATGTGAGGAAAAGAGTCAAAGAATTAGTTTATAGTCATCATCATCATCATCATCATCATCATCATCATACATCTTAAGAAGGTACTTGGTTGATACCTAGGACACTGGCAGCAACCCGTATCAACCATTAGCACCAGTCAATGGTATTTGTGATGCATTTTTTAATGTTCAGTTGACTAAGTTTCATGTTTAATGAATAAAGTAAATAATAATAATAATAATAATAATAATAATAATAATAATAATAATAATAATTCTTTTTTCTCTCTCTCTCTCTCTGACTTAATGCATAATAAAGTCAAGGAATTAACTTCAGCCAAGTACATTCGGCGAATTCGTAAGATATTAATGTCCAAATTGAGTGGAGGAAACATCATAAAAGCCATAAATACCTGGGCTATATCTGTGATTAGATACTCTGCAGGAATAATTGACTGGACCCAGATGGAGTTAGACAATTTGGACAGAAAAACAAGGAAGCTTATGACAATGAATCATGCCTTGCACCCTAAAAGTGATGTTGACCGATTATATTTACCAAGAGCAGAGGGTGGTCGAGGACTCCTACAAGTAAAGCAGACTGTGGAAGAAGAAAAAGGCAGCTTGAATGATTACATCCAGAAAAGTGAAGAACCAATGATTAAGGAAGTAAATAAAGGAGGCCTTTTAAAGACAACTAAAACAAAAGCAGAATATAAGAAAGAAGTAATTGAGCAGCGAGCTGAAAATTGGAAACACAAAGCTCTGCATGGCCAATACTTGAAAAATATTGAAGGCAAAGCTGACCAGAAACTAACTTGGAACTGGTTAAGATCAGGAGTACTGAAAAAAGAAACAGAAAGCTTTATTTTGGCAGCTCAAGAACAAGCCCTAGCCACAAACTGCATGAAGACAAAAATTCAACATGTTACCACCAACAGCAAATGCCGCCTATGCAATGAGAAAGATGAGACAGTCGACCACCTGATAAGTGGGTGCAGCAAAATTTCACAAACTGACTACCTACAACGCCATGACCGTGTTGCTAAGATCATTCACTGGAAATTGTGCCAGAAGTTTGGATTTGAGTACAGCAAAAACCACTGGGAACATCAGATTGAGAAAGTTTTAGAGAATGAGAAACTCAAGATCTTGTGGGACTTTAGGATTCAGACTGACAGGCACTTGGTCCACAACACACCTGACATAACAATAGTTGAAAAGAAAAAAGTATGGTTCATTGACATTGCAATACCTGGTGATGCACGAATTGAAGATAAGCAGCAAGAAAAAATCACCAAGTACCGGGACTTACAAATTGAAGTTGAGCGACTGTGGAAAAAGAAATCGTGTGTTGTCCCGATTGTAATTGGAGCCCTTGGAGCAATACCCAAAGGGCTACCCCGCTATTTAGAAATTCTAAATTTGCCGGACTTGAACATTTTGACTCTACAAAAAACCACCTTACTCGGAACAGCTTACATCCTCCGACGATACCTTAACAGTTCCTAGGTCCTTGGTTAGGACTCGAGCTGCTGAGCTATTAACCAGCCTCAAAGGCTGTGAATCTCACTAAAGATTAAAATAATAATAATAATAATAATAATAATAATAATAATAATAATAATAATAATGAAGATACTTGGTTGATACCTAGGATGCTGGCAGCACCCGTATCAGCCATCAGCGCCAATCAATGATATTTGTGATACATTTTTAAATGTTCAGTTGACTGAGTTTCATGTTTAATGAATAAAAGTTTATCATCATCATCATCATCATCATCATCATCATCTCCTTTTTCTTCTTCCCCCCTCCTCCTCCTCTCCTTCTCCTTCTCCTTCTGCATTGTTATAATAAATTCTTATGGTAAGCTATTTTTCTTTTTCAGATGTTATTACAGAAGCGAAGGAGAATTTTCAGCCCTAGGCAAGAGAGAGTTTTGTCTAGATTTGTCCTCTCTTCAGCTATAGGCAGCAGGGATACCGTCAGAGTAATCAATTCACAACTTTTCAAATAGGATTTACAGCCTTGTAGATCCAAATGCACTCACTTCCTTCCTCAGTAAGGCCCTCAATATATGCAGTGCGGTGAAAGAGTCTGAGAAAGCCCCGTCAGAGCTCTTTTCCTTTGAGAAATCATGGAAGATGGGTGTAGTGCTAAAGGACTGGAGAAGGACAAATGTTGCTCCAGTCCTTAAGAAAGATAAAAATAAGGTCCCTGATCTAAAGGCCTAAGTTAATACCAGCAAAGCATTGGAACAAATTATCAAGCGATCGATTTGTGAGCTTTTAAAAAATAATGCATTGCTTGGCAAGAGCCAGTATTGGTATATAAAGAATAAATAATGTTTCTCCCAACTTGATCTGTTTTTGATACAGTTACTTTAGTTCAACATAGGAATGGTCACTGTACCTCTTAAGTCTGAAAAGCATTTCAGAGTTCCTATGAGATTCTGGCAGAGCAGATGGCCAATGGTGGACTGGATACAGACTGGTTGAACTGCCATATTTAGCAAAAATATGTCAATGTTTCTGCATCAAACTGGAAGATACCACTGGATCCTGTTTTAGGCTCTAATCTAACCATCATATTTACAAATAAGGTGTTAGAAATATGATTATCAGGTTTCAGGATGACATATAGGGAAAATAATAAACACCTTAAGTGAAAACATCAAAATTCAAGAGAATTCTGTCAACATGGAACAATGAGGAGACAAAAGCAAGATGAACTTCAGTGAGGAGAAATGTGATGTCCTATCTCTGAGCAGGAAAAATCAAAGTATGATTATAAGATGGATGGGATAGACCGGGGTGTCAAACTCGATTTCATTGAGGATCGCATCAAGGTTGTGTTTGACCTCAAGGGGCTGGGGTGGGTATAGCCAGGGGGCATGGCCAGCATGACACCACTCATGTCAGGGCACCTGTGGTGGCCTGAGTGCTCTGCCAGCAAAAACAGGCTCCTAGGCCCCGTTTTTTCTCACAATGGCCTCCTGCAGCCCTCTGCCAGCAAAAAGGAAGCTGGGGGGTGGATGAGTATGCATGCCCCCCGAAATTCTGTTTTCCCTGGCAGAGGGCTGCAGAAGGCCGTTGTGGCAGAAAATGAAGCCTGGAACATCTGCACGCGGACCTCCTGAGCTCCGTTTTTGCTGGCAGAGGCACTGCAGGCCAGTCCTTTGCTGTTTCCAGGGTGGCACCACGGGCCAGATCTAAGCACCCCATGCGCCAGATTCAGCTTCAATATATATATATATATATATATATATAAAATCTGGGTTTATTTATTTATTCAACTTGTATGGCTGCCTATCTGGGTTTATTTATTTATTCAACTTGTATGGCTGCCTAGTGGTGTCATGCTGGCCATGCCCCCTGGCTATACCCACCCCAGCCCCTTGAGGTCAAACACAACCTTGATGCGATCCTCAATGAAATCGAGTTTGACACCCCGGTCTATCCCATCCATCTTATAATCATACTTTGATTTTTCCTGCTCAGAGATAGGTGACTTGGTAATTTACAATTAAATTACCAAAGTTAAGTTATTAAGTTAAAAGCAGCAATTCAATAAAAAAGTTAAACCCAATATAGAAACATCTAAAACATCAGGAACCACTTAAAAAACCAAAATATACATGATCTTGTGCCAAGGCTTGTGCCAAGCTCAACAAAACCAATGTAAAAGCAATCTAAGTTCCAAAGGTCAGATGCCAAGGCAGAAAAGGCTGTCTTCCTTGGTCCTGCCAGATGATACTTCTGCATGGTATACTAAACTGTAATGAAAGAAGTACAGTGTCAAGATAAATCATAGTTTATCTCAATTTTGCAACCAGTTCTGAGCAGCGAGTTTTAAGAAGGATATCGAAAAACTAAAATGGCCTCATAGGACAATCACCAAACTAATGAGTTTGAAAGGAAAACAAAATTCTAAGGCATTAGGTATGTATCACTTGGAGAAAATAGTCTGTAGCATGGTAACATTTTTCAAGTATCTGAAGGGTTATCATGTTTAAAATCATTTCAAAAGACAGGAGAAGGAACAATGGCTTTAAATACAGTGAAAAAAATGTTGATTGGGCATCGAGAAAAAATATCTTAGCAAGAAGAGCTGTTCAAGAATGGGTGACACTCAAGTAATAGATTCTGGAGACTCTTCAAACAGAAGCTTAGATGATGATCTGTCTGGAATGCTGCTGTAGAAGATTCCTGTGTGGGGCATGAGAGTAGATTTCAAGGTCCCTTCAAATCCTTCCTTTCCAAGATTCTGTGACTTTATAAAATATTGGTTTTTATAAAATATTGTAAGCCAGTGTTGCTAAGTAAAATCCATTACATCAACCAGGGGTGTCTGCAGGGTGTGGTTAAAAAAAGTATATGGCAATTAGGAGTATGATAATGTAATAATGTATGCAAAGAAAGAATATTCCCTTAACCATGCATTATTTAGCTAGTAATGATCCTCCTGCTCAACTGTAACCAGTTCAATCCAATAGCTCAATTAGTTATTGTATGTTTCATGCATCTGTTGACCTATCTTCCAAGATAAGGTTAAAATAACAGATACAAAATGGGATTGAAAAGTAAAAAGATTCAAAGGATTTTATTCTGAACTGGAGATAGCATTTAAAATGGTCAAATGCAGGATATGCTAATGAACAGATATTAGGAACTGGAAACTGGTGAAATCTTCATTGACATAGAAAAACAATACTAAGTACTTTCAGAACAATGCACCCTACTCCATTTTCCACTTCTCCATCTGTAAACATTGGCAGCTTGTTAGCTGAATTCATAATATTGCAATCTAATACTTGGGAGTAACCCATGCTGAATTCAGGGGGACTTCTGAGTAGACAGGAGTGCAATGCATTTGGGCCGTTGTAATCACCTGTAAACCATGTAAAATTTAAAACTGAAAGAAAAAGCTTCTTCCCTTGTCTTGGCAATTGATTCCCTTCTTGTACTGTCTGTATACATTTTTCTAGGCTCTCCCCAATCTTCTGTGCCAATGCCATCTCCCCTCTGTTTCCTCTAAATAGGATGCTCCCAAGCAGTTTTGGGTCTATTTTGTTACTACAGTAGAAGAATTGAAGATCCTTTCTCCCACACCGAGGTTACTATAAATCAGACTCAATACATATAATACGTATACCGTAAATCACCAGAAAAGAAGTGGAAACAAAACAAAGATATAATTTCAAGTGATGCAGTCAGTATCCCGTGTAGTTAGATTCTGATTGATGAGGCCTCCAAGCAAGCTACCTGCTGTTTTTTGTCATAGTCCAAATGGCGAATGAAGAACTTGTGGGATAAGCCAGATGACACAGTTGTCAGAACTTGCTATTCTGTGCGAAACATTAATTTTTCTACCATTTTACTTTTTTAAAAAATTTCCCCTGCCCCCGTGATAGCGAACTTATGGCACGAGTGCCCAAAGTGGCACACGAAGCCATGTTGCCTGGCATGCACAGCCTTGCCTGTTTGTTTTCTGAGTTTCTGGCACGCATGCACATGCGACAATCAGCTATCCTTCACATGTGCGGCAGTGCCAAAAACCGGCCTGCACATGCACACCAGCCATCTGATCATTGGGTGCGCATGTGCACTAGAACACGGAAGTTTGGCTTTTCCAGAGCGCGGCTGCAACGAGCACACGCACACGTGCGCGATGTTTCCGCACAACCTTTTCGGCACTCGGTGCCAAAAAGGTTCACCATCACTGCCCTACCCTTTTGATGAAGGCTTATTGAGATATTGATTTGTAAAAGGAGAAACGTTAGGTTGATTGTTGTCTTTTCTAATTCTGTACTTCATTTATATGCTGCAATTAAAAGCTGCAAGGCAACAGTTTCTAATCTGATGTCTTCCAGATAATTCGCAACTAAAGCTAATAGAGTCCTCAGCCACTATAACCAATTTGCCCCAATCTTTTTGTAAGGTACTGGGATGAAAAAGACCAGTCATTAGAAACTATGCTTTTCAATCTTGCTAGATTTTTCATTTCAGATATTTATCTAGCATACCCAGCTTACTTTCATGTGAAATTTCCTACCATGCAGAAACTGTGCTTTCAGAAAAAAAAAAGGTTCAACATATGTTTAATGTTTGGGTAATCCAGGAAAACTGACTGATTCCGTCATCAATATTCAAAATGGCTATATGTTCTTTGTGGCTGTGAAATAACCAAATATTTTGGAATGGAAAGGGAGGAGGAAGCTCTATTGGGCGGAAAACAATTGCTGTTAATCATTAAAAATGTTAGATGAAAGGGTACCAGTTGTAGACTCAGAGAACAGAGAGCTCAAGTGTGCAATTTAGACCAATGTTTTCCCCCAAGTCTATTATTATATTTTATTCGTCCATTGCACAGTTTCATGTGGATGGCTATGTTAATAGCATCATTTCAAGAGTGAAAGCAGAGCCTGAAAATCAACACAATTTTCTACCCTGACAAAAAGGAAATTTATGTTAGACCCCAGTAGGATCTCTGTAATCATGAAACCGGTGTTTTAGTTTTCCATTTGAATTGTCTCGTGGTAAACAGATATTGAGCAAAAGTGTGAGATAATTTGGGAAACATGATTATTTGATGTGGGCTAAGGTTGCAAACTTTGGGAAACTAGTCCAATGGAAGTCATTGGACTAATTTTCACATAGAATCTAATACTTCTCCTGAAACAAACACCTTCAATCATATAAATGGGAGAGCCTCTCTTCAAGTAAATACATATAAATATGTAAAAATATGTGTTATGAGTATTTTCTGTGTGGTAACAACTGTGTTCATAGTAAACTCAATGTTTTTGTGATTATAATATCTGGATTTAATTTGAAAGACTGCTCACATCTCTGCTTTCATGATTTTGTCACAAGAAAAGTGTGGCTTTATGTTTTTTCCTATGTGACACAAGAAAATTAAGTCCTAAACTTTGCAAACATTTTTTCCTTTACTTAAATTATTCTTTTTGTTCATTTTTAAAACTTATCTAGCTCATAGAAAGGGTCAGAAAGTTGAGACTATCTACGATAGCACATAGTTGATGCTATCGTCAGCCATATTTCATAAGGGCCTCGGTCCAGTTGCCACAAAAATTGTGCTTCTATCATTATGGGGGACTTCTGGAGAAGAAGGCATGAACTGAAGACACCTCTGCAGATAGTGGAGCTGATGACCACAGTAGAATAAAGAACTGGTGAGCAGACTGGCTCTATTCCTCTCCAGACAAAGAGAGGATTTAAGATAATCCACAAGTGCTCCACAAGTGCTCCTCGTGAAGAGACCATAAGATAGTAGTCTCTAGTTGGTTTAGAGCTCTCGGAATAACCATCTTGTTCAAAACATGTTTGGTGCCTTCAAAGGGACACTAGGTTTGCAAACTCCCTTTTCTAATCACTTCCAAAAAATTGCTTGTTAACTGCTTTTCAGCTCTTAGAACCTTTGGATTTAGGAGTTTATTTCAATCCTTAGCAAAAGAACTTTTAACTAGACATTTAAGAATCAATTTGTGACTCAGTTGTGCTACACCCACACCCACATCCACACCCACACCCACAGAGAGAGAGAGAGAGAGAGACAGACAGACAGACAGACAGAGACAGAGACACAGACACAGACACAGACACAGACAGAGAAAGGCAGAGAAAGAGACAGACAGACAGACAGACAATCCCCCTGCAAAGCATAGGAGTAATTCTTCTAATGTTCTCAAACAAAATCACCAGATTTAATATTGAGGAAGGGAGAAATTATTGAACAAACTAGGGGGCAAGTTTAAATCACATTTGCCATCTGATGTTGTAGCTTGTAGCACTTTTTCCAAGCAAATCAACATGGAATGGCAATTCAACATGTCCAAAGTTTAGTGTAATTGCATGGATTCCATTCAGGTTATATGAAGCTGCATACCATCCATGTGCAAAAAGAACAAACATGTCCCCTTAAAGGCTACAACTGTCTTCTAACGGGGAATATCTACTGTGAATTTATCTTCTTGATAGTCAGATGACTATGAATGAATCTTTTAAGCATTACCAGATACCTTATCCCATGACACAGATGATGGAAAAAGTAAGACAGTGAAAAGACATATTGGATACAAGTCCGGACGTTAGGAAATGTTGGGTGGAGTTAAAGAGCATACAAATATAATAGAAAGCATTCTACTTTGCACCTATGAAGTTTGCGAATCACCCGCAAGATATCATACCAGCACTGAAAACACTCAAACGCTGGAAGGTATGTTTCCATAGTAAACAAGGAAGATACTGGATTACTAAAATAAATGAATTATGAATTGTCCAGGTGACATACATAAGGAGGCCTACAGAACATGATGTGCTAGCAATCTGTCTTGTCATCTTTCTCTAGCATCCTCCACTTTATAAATACTACACTTCCCCTGCTTTCTGTTTGCATTTCACTTTATGCCTCTTGTAACGCCCAGTACAAAAAAATACTGCAGAGCCATCTTGTGCAGATAGAAGTAACTAACCTGAAACAAAGAACATGAACACTTGCTCCAGACTAGAAGTTTTGCAAAGTCACAAGAATTCAAAAATAATGAAACAGAAGCTTTTTAATGGCTAGGCAAGAGTCTAGTGGATTAAAACTCTTTTCCTCATGATTTATTATCATGACGCTGAATCTTGGCATGAAAACAGGAAGACACAAGCAGAGAGTGCCAGGAAATTGGCTGTGTGTGTGTGCGTGTGTGTGTGTGTGTGTGTGTGTGTGTGTGTGACTGGACCTGTGGCCAAAAGCATTTCTCAGAATGAAAGGAGATGCCAGGGGAATGGAGAATGCAGAGGGAAGAACCAAATAGGATCAATTTCTCTCCCAGTGATGGCAGACCTTTTATATTAGGAAATTCCCTATGTGGGAAAACCTAGACCCAGGGTAGGCCATATATTGTTTAGTGGAAAATATGCTAAGTAGAGAAAAAGCTGCATTTCAACTACCTTAGCTAAAATAAATCTACAGCATCGGCATAATTTTGTTGAGATTTACTTGTTCCCTAGGGTTTCACCATTAATTTTATTCTGAAAATAAAAGATTACACTACATAACAGAGGCAAATCACTTACTGTTTGGAAAGTAATCCAGCAATGTTTACACAGGATGTTTATCCCACTGCCTGAACATGTATTCACGCAAGTTGTGCTAATTAGAATACATTCAATGAATTACATTTTTAATCCTTGGTATAACTAATGGGACATTGAAGTAGCAATCCAGCTCCTGGCTATCTGGGAGCAAGTTCCACCGAATTCAGTGGGTTTTCCTTAGAAGACGATATATACATAAGATTGAAGTGTGAAATATTTCTTCTTAGACCTATTTTCAATAACATTGATCTCACTTAACTCTTTAACAATAGTAGTGAAATATTTTATCCTTGGTTACAATCTTGATGGGGATCTACCAAAAAACTCAGAAGAACCTGATCAGAAGAATACATAACCTGAGTTTTTATCTCTTAGAACATAGAATAATAAAATTGGAAGGGACCTCGGAGGACTTCTAGTCCAATTCCCTACTCAGGCAGGAGATCCTTTATCATTTCAGACAAATGGTTGTCCAGTCTCTTTTTGAAAGCCTGTGGTGATGGAGCACCCACAACTGCTGAAGGCAAGTTATTCCATTGGTTAATTGCTCTCACGGTTAGGAAATTTCTCCTTAGTTCTAGATTGCTTCTCTCCTTGGTTAGTTCCCAACCATTGTTTCTTGTCTTGCCTATTAGTGTTTTGGAAAATAGTTTGACCCCCTTGTCTTTGTAGGAGTCCCTCAAATATCGGAACACTGCTATCATGTCTCCTCCAGTCCTTCTTTTCATTAGACTAGACATACCCAATTCATGTAATTGTTCTTCATACGTTTTAGCCTCCAGCCCCCTAATCATTTCTGTTGCTCTTCTCTGCACTCTTTCCAGAGTCTCAACATTTTTTTTGTATTGTGGTGACCACAACTGGATGCAGTATTCCAAGTGTGGTCTTACTAAGGCTTCAACACGCACATGTATACCCACACCCCCCCACACACACACACAGAGAGAGAGAGAGAGAGACAGACAGACAGACAGACAGACAGACAGACAGACAGACAGACAATCCCCCTGCAAAGCATAGGAATAACTCCAGTACCTCTTCTAATGTTCTCAAACAAAATCACCAGATTTAACATTGAAGAAGGGAGAAATTATTGAACAAACCAGGGGGCAAGTTTAAATCACATTTACTATATTTAGTTTGTTTAATTACAATTACATTTAAACATAAACAGCGCTCCACAATTTAGGGGAATGTGATCTTTGGAACACCATGCAATTGTGTTCCTTGAGCTGACAAAAACGATGCACTTCTGCTGTCCGTACTCTGCTTCATTTCATTTATTGTTCTCTAGTCTCTTAATCAAGAGCCTCCATGGAGAGGTTCAATAAAGTCAGGTTGGTGCTTGCAACCACAGATTGAAGTTCTGCTTCTTTTTAATATGTAGTTGCGGCTGCCACCTTGACTTTTTATATATATATTTCCCTAGATGCCTTAGTGCTAGCCCCATATTTGCTTCAGCCACTATTCTTTAATCCCTGCTTATCTCTTTCTTCCTGTCTCTCTTATTCCCAACGAAAACAGAGCCATTTGCATGATACTTCAGTTTATTACCTGCCCAGGAATAAATACAATTCCAGCAGGTTGGGAGAAAGTTGAATTGCAGCTCTGCCGGTTTAACAATAAACAGCAATCTCTATTTCTGGAACAGCCACAAAATTAACCATATGTGTTTGTTTACTTACATTGTGTGTATGTATAATCAGATGCAGTAATATCTAGCACAGACACATACACATGAAAAAATGGAATAGCAACATGTGCTTCAATATGCTATCATTCCCTGAAAGGAAAAGCTGTCACTGAGAAATGGAGTATCGAGAATTTTATTCAACAAGAGCCTTCTATAAAATCCAAATACCCTCCTTAGTAAATGCTGTTATTTATTTTATATTTTCAGATCGACTTCTTTTTGTGTTAAGAGGTTTTTCTTAGGTCATATACTCAATAAATCTTTTGGACTTTGATGCCATATATTCAATAAATGTCTGTCTTCTACTCTTCCTCTTTCCTTAATCCATCTTCCTAGATTAGCAGCAACTGCATCTAGGGGTTATATGTGTGAATGAGTGATATCTATAGCTGTTTAAATAACATTTGCAAATGCCATTTCTCTTCAGCTTTAAATTTCATGTAGCAATGCTCCCTAAACATACACTAAATAACATTCTTTGTTATTGTACAGTAAGTCCTCAACAGTCTAGAGAAAAGAAGGGCTAGGGTGACATAATAGCAGTATTCCAGTATTTGAGAGGCTGTCACAAAGAGGAGGGGGTCAATTTATTTTCCAAAGCACCAGAAGGCAATACAAAAAACAATAGATGGAAACAACTCAAGGAGTGAAGCAACCAGGAATTAAGGAGAAACTTCCTAACAGTGAGGACAATTAACCAGTGGAACAGCTTGCCTTTAGAAGTTGGAGGTGCTTCATCATTGGAAGATTTTAAGAAAAGGCTGGACAGCCACATCTGAAATGGTATAGAATCTCCTGCTTGAGAAGGGGGTTGGACCAAAAGACCTCCAAAGTCTCTTCCAGCTCTATTCTGATTGACATATGACCACGACTGAGCCCAAAATTTACATTGCTAAGTGAAACATTTGTTAAGTGAGTTTCGCTCCATTTTACAATGTTTCTTTCCATTGTTGTTAAGTGAATCATTGCAATTGTTAAATTAGTAATACGGTTGTTAAGTGAATCTGGCTTCCCATTGACTTTTGTTACTAGAAAGTTGCAAAGATTGAGCACATGACCCCAGGACATAAATATGAACCAGTTGCCAAGCATCTGAATTCTGATCATGTGACTATGGAGATGCTGCGGCGGTCATAAGTGTGAAAAATGGTCATAAATCACCTGTATTACTAAGGCTATTTCTCTTACAGTAATCCCATGCCCATTACAGCTAGAATATCATTAAATCAACTAAGTTGAATTCAGGTCATGTATTAATTGCTATCCTTATATATCTATTCTCAGGCTGACCGAGTTAGTTTCCAACAGTTGCTGAAACAGGATGGAGACAGAGTTGATTCTTTGACTTGATAATTATTGAAGGTGGTGCCCTAAAAATGGTGAGGATTAGTATTAGTCATGGGGTATGATATATAATAAATATTGTTGCAGAATCTTCCATATTAGTGAATTATTGCAAAGATTTCATCTGATGTATGTGACCTGAAGCTGGCCATAGTTCAGAAATTTGTCAGCTATAGCTTTGGGATCACAGGCAGCTCTCAACAATTGAATGTACATTTTGTGTGATGAAGAGGGAAAGCCTGAAATACATGGGAAGTTATTATCTATACATTTAATTAATTTAAATAAATTAGTACGACATTCTTTTTAAAATTGTGGCTCCACTAGTTTCTTTATTCTGACATGTCTTCTTTGTGGAGTCAGTCTCAGCAAGTTTTAGTCAAGGGAAATATAGCTCTCCTCCTGAAAAGCTTGGGCATCCAAGAGGACTGTTGCTCTCTCCTGCTGCCTTGTTTTTAACATCAATAGAAGGCTAGCTTGTCCTCTTGGGTATTTGTAAGATAATAATTGTCCCAACACTAGGCTGCCTTTGGTCTGCCTTTTAACTAAGCTTCATTGTCAACTGTTGCACTCCCTAGTTTTTATATTGTTTTGGCCTGGAACAGGAACATCAGGGGTGAAATCCAGCAGGTTCTGACAGGTTCTGGAGAACCGGTAGTGGAAAGTTTGAGCAGTTAGGAGAGCTGGTAGTGGAAATTTTGAGTAGTTCAGAGAACCGGCAAATACCATCTCTGGCTGGCCCCAGAGTGGGGTGGGAATGGAGATTTTGTAATATCCTTCCTCTGGAGTGGGGTGGGAATGGAGATTTTGCAGTATCCTTTCCCTGCCCGGCCCACCAAGCCACACCATGCCCACCAAGCCACACCCACAGAACCAGTAGTAAAAAAAATTGTATTTCATAAATATTTTAAGATTAAGGTATGAATTACTTATAAATTATTACTATGTAAATTATGAAGTAGATTATTGCTTAAAATACATAAATTACATAAATGGTTTGATACTATCCCCCTTAGTTCAAATTAACATTTACGTTTATTTTCCAACCACCTATACCACATTTCCCATACCATGTAGAATTCTATTAGATACTACTTATATAAGTATATAGCATGGTTGAACGTAGCCAAACCGAAAATGTTGAATTGTACTATTATGTTATTCAATAAAAATCCAAAAAAAAAATTGTATTTCATCTAGACTATCTTGAATAATCTTGAACTAGATTAGTACCAAATGGGAGGCTATAAGCAAATCTCACAGAAGTAGGCTGATTTTTTAAAAAAAATATGGAAAAGAATAATGGCAAATCACTTGCATATTATTACCAAGAAAATAAATGGATGGGTTCATGAAATCACAAAAAGGCAAGCTTGACTCAAAGGAGCCTGGGTTTCCTTGTGGGAAAAAGTGGGATGAAAATGATAATGGAAAGACTCAGGAAAGACAAAAGAGCAGCTTTTACAAAAGCAGGCTTCTGTAGAAACATGTTCAATGAAAAATCCAGAACACTTGTCACAAATTCTGAGAGCAACCTTAAATCAACATTTGTCAATTGGTGCATAAAAAGGAAGCTATTTTATATTTCCACTGTCAACTCACCGGATTGTTATGCATCTGAATAATTAGTTGCTTTATACCATTAAGTGTAGGATGAGCCCAAGGAGAGGGATCTACCCAGTGCCGATTTAAATCATAGCCCATCAAGGAACACCTATGAAAACAAAGACCAGACAATCAGGTCCCAATATATTGTACATGATATAGTGGAAAGCTGACTGTGTCACACCCTATGCTCAGTACTCTTGGTTAATTCAGCCATAATGACTGGAATCATTAAGCTATAAATTATGGTTTACAAATTACACATTGCAAAAATCCATTAACATTGTTTGTTTAATCTTGACTTAGCATGATGTGTAGATCTCTCTGATTGCCATCCTATCCTATCCTATCCTATCCTATCCTATCCTATCCTATCCTATCCTATTATATTATAAAATATAAATGAAAAAAAGTGGAATGAATCCCATAAACTGATGCAGGAATAAGAGATAATAAACCAACATATTGCCCAGCTAGAAGCAGAAAATGGTGAATACAGAGAGCAATATTAAAAGAAAAATTAAACAGTTTATAATCCACAGAACAATTAAGATAGACTTCCTGAATGGGAGATAGTTTGTAAAACAAGTTATACCTCATTAAATTGCTTAACCTTAAGCTGCAGTATGAAAGCTACCTACCAAACAGGAAGCTACAATGAAATAATATATATTTACTTTTGATTGCTGGTCTATGACCGTAATAAAGTTTGATGATGATGATAATGATGATGATTGTGAATACATGTAGAAAACTTTACTGTTTAAAGATCAGTAGCCAACCAGCGGTGAAATCCAGCTGGATCTATCCAGTTCACGCAAATCCTATCCGGCCGGATCTATCCGGCTCACACCGGTAGGGCCGGCGGCGGGAGGCTCCATCCATCCACTGGGACATCATTACATCCCGTTTTTGACTCTCTGTCCATGCGCAGAAGAGGCACACGTGCTCACATTTCTGAACTGGTAGCGAAGGTAAGTGCATTTCACCACTGTGGCCAACCTATAACACTGGGGTAATAATCCATAATTCTGAGTAGAAACTGAAAGCGAAATCCCAGCTATATCAACATGAAAGCTTTGTCCCTCCAACATTGCACTAGTGTTTATTCCCAAATCAGAAACATACACATAAGGCCACTCCAAAGTAAAAATAAATTGCAAAAATTCAGTTGACCACTTGATGGCAATAGGTATAGAATCTTTGTCTCTTTACTGCTATCTAATGGTCATACAAATTTTTGCAGCTCAAATACAGCATTGGGAAAGAGTATTATGGATTCTTATTAGTAAGACGGGCTTCTACTCATCTAAAACTGATTGGTGACTAAAATTTTAGGAGGGAATCTATTAATGCTCAAGACTAAGAGAAGATATGATCAGCCCACGTAAAACTATAGATTTGTATCCATGCAGCCCTCAAGCTTCTTAAGTCTATTTCTACTTTGCATAGGCACAAATTGATTGTACAAGTGTGACAGTATAAAAGTTATATTGCTGTTTCAGATGTAAAATTCCTTTAAGATTGTTATAAATGAACATTGAAGAAGAGTTGAACCTATCACTGCAAAAGTTACATCTGAAGCAATCTTGTACAGTGACAAGGTGCATGTATACTCTGCACTTATGTATAAAATGCCCTGTAAGAAGCAATTCTTATACTCCGCTCTCTAGGTATCATTTTCTCTTGAAAGGGCCCTCAGCTGCTTGCTATTGTTGATCTAATAACATGCCTGAAGATGTGATTTATTTTTAGTTTGCTTATTTTTCTTACTATCCTGCCTTGCTTTCAAGAGTATTCAATCAACAGAAAATCACCGGAACCTCTGACTTTTCTTCTTTTGATTCCCCTGCCTTTTATTTCTTCGACCTACTATATGCCTTAGGAGTTTCTTATAGACCTATTCCCTGAAGGTGAGTGAGATGGAGAAGAATAGACTAAAGGACTTAAAGAAATCCTTTTTCACGGCCATGATTTATTACAAAAAGAACTGTACAGACTCTTCATCTGCTTTGTGAGGAAATGCCAGTTCATTGGATCAGTACTTGGTGAATGCGTAGATAATATCCCACACAATCCCCACAAGTACAAATCCACAACGGCACTAGTGTTAAGGCTTGGAATTTCAAACTAAATAAGGAGAGGGAGGAGGGAAGAGACACCCCATATTCTCTGAAGGGGACAAAACTGTATATTGCTCTGTTTCGAGGCATGAGTTCTGCTGGACGGGTCATAAATGTATACCTTATAGTAGCAAAAGACATTGGATGGAATAAAATAAAATAAAAATAAAATAATACCTAAAACACTACGTACAGTATTTTCTTCATTAAAACATCAATCTATTATTTGTAATAAGCTTTTTCTGAAGCAATTGATTGCAGGGACATTGGGCACTTTAGAGCAAGGATTATTTTGACATTCACTCTCAGAAATAATATGCAATTTTGCACAACCTCTTTGAATTTCTACCAGCCTTTAGTAAATGATATGTTATTCAAGGATAGGAAGGTCACAAGATGCCTGCCTGTTGGTCCGTATCAAAATAGTAATACCTTCCAGACAAGTGAACCCAGGGCTGAAATTCAGTTCCATTAATTTGTATCATATAATCATGTCCCCCAATCACTATGTCTAGAGCTCACACTTGCAAGGCCTATACATTTCTGAATAATCTATGAATAATGTTGCGTTGGCACAAAGGCCACTAGAGAAATAGAATATTTCTTAATTCACTTGTCCTATTCTTGGTTCAAAGTCCTCTGCTTTACAAGCTCTGTTCTGATGTTCAGAGCAGTTCAGAAACTTAGTTGTGTTATAGGGAAAAGAAGGCACTGCCCATCAAAAAGAGTGATTTTAAAATTTGAGCCTTTTCTTTGTTTCATTGTTTTCCACTGCGTTCACTTAGAAGTCGTAAGAAGTTTTGTGGAAGTCTTACCATCTGGCTGTTTTAAGAACAATGCTTGCTTTTACACAAAGAATTATGTGAAGAAATTAGGAGATTTGTATAGCGAATTAATCTCCCCAGAGTCTACCCCAAGTAGTTAATTCCAATCTACTCAGAGAGACAGTAATTTTTGTCAGTTTTTTTTAAAAATGCACTTCCCTGCAGATTTCATTCTGTTCTGTTGAAACAAAAATGTTATATGGATTTATTTTTTTTTAATGTAAAGGGACGTAGCTCAAATGTCCTGCAATGACTTTTATTCAATTTGGCACGATGTCTCCATTTAAAATGTTCTGAATTTCCTGCAGATCCTATTATACTCTGTTTTGGAAAAGTAATGAAACCAAAACAGTCATTTTTTTCAGGCTAGATAATGAGAATTCAAGGCTCCAAACTTCCGAAATAACATGCTAGAATTCAGATGAGTTGGGATGAGTTACCAAAGTGAATTTTCAAGGTGGAGAATCTGGCCTTGGGCAACTTTACTTGACAGATGTTCATGTTGTTACTTGTTCAGGTTAAATTCACACCTAATTTCTTGTTATTGTGTGGTCTCTTTATTTACTATTTTAGCCACAGTGTAGTGGGATTTAAATTATTTGCAATGAACCTCTATGTGGAATGGATCTCAGTGCTATGGTGTGCTTTTCACAGCAGTGCTGAGATCTGTTTGTAAAGAGGCAGCCGGTAATGCTGCTACAGCTTGCCTTATGCATTTTATATAAAAGCTTTAATTGCAACCAGCAGAAGTGGGACCCCATGGTAAGACATTTTAAAACCATCCAAAGTCCAAGGAGTCACCACTGTGAATATATCCTGTTACCTCTTTCCTGAACGGCCAAGAGATTTTCAGAAGCAAGTGATGAAGAAGCTAGTTAGCTTTGCTCCACGTTCCAAAAATAAGATTCAGTTTCTACAGAGTAAACAATGATCTTTACCAAAGCAGTTAAGTGGCATTGCAGGAACAAGTATCTGGGTTAGATTTCTCATTGTGCCTTTTATGCAATCCAAATCCCAAAGAGCAATTTTGTCACAAGGCATGGCATTTGGTTGATTTTTAGCCAACCATTTTCCTTATGTAAAATTATATCTCTAAAAGAGCTCACAAAAGACAATTTCATAAAACAAAGGCAGAGTGGACAGAACAGCATTAGCTGCTGAAGGCCACATGGTGGAGTAGATGTTTGTAGAATGAGCTTTAAACAGTATATGATAGTTAACAAAAATTCTTCCATTTTCTCCTGTTAAATGTAAACAAAGCTATAGCAATGTCTATCTTCCTCTCATGTGCTTGCTTATTCCTTAACTTATGGGAGAACTCATGTTTACATAAAGGTGAAATTGTGTCATTTTGCAGCATATACAACATTAGTCTGCGATCAGCAAGAAGTACCTTGATTCCATAGTTGAAACTAACAGGAAACAAAGGCATTTGTTTCTTTTTGATGCAATCAATCCTCTGGTATTAAAAAAAAAAAAAAGAGGCATTTAGCATAATCACAGAATAAGTACTACCAGTTAAAATTACTCTATTCTTTGTATCAATATCTAACTCAGGAAAATCAATCTCAATTTTCAGCATCACTACTATGTACTATGGTAAATGTGCCAAAAAGAGAAAAAATAAATGGATCAATGGAAAGCTGAGTAGCACCCCAGAATGGGTCCCATATATAACTTAAAAGGATGGAGTAGAAACAGGAACCACTGAAATTCAGCATCTATACACAGGGATCTGAATAAAAGCTTTAATGCATATACCACTGCAAGCATGTATGCAGAGATGCAATGAAACTGAAAACACTGCTCAATGAAGGTGTATCTGCAGGGAGAAGTCAAAAAGACAAAATGGCAGCTGTGAACTTGTGATCAAAGCCTCTCCCTTTTTTTATGTGCGTTGCAGATGAAAAGGGTTTGATCACATAGTTGCCACCATCATCTTGATTTTCTTGACTTCCATCTGTGGGTGCTCCTGCATATGGTCCCAGAACCACTGGTCTCAAGACAATAACATCACATCTGAACTAAACAAGGTGGCCTACTTTATTTCCATAATGTTAGCCTATACCTAACGAGAACACCTATACTAAATTAAATGAACAAACAAACAAACCCAGGCATTATTATATGCAAACACTGAAATGTGTAAAAATCCATAAAAGACATAAAAATCTGTACGGCCATAGTATAGTTAGCAAACTTCACCAATTATCTATTCATTTCTAGACTCTTTAAAGGACTACTTTAACTTGAGATCTCTACAACATATGCGCACAATTCCCTTGAAACAGGCCAATGTAGTCTTCTAAGAACTTTTGCATGGTCTATATCAGTGGCCCCAATCTTTTTGGCACCAGGGATTAGTTCCATGGAGAAAGGCTTTTCCACGGACTGAAGGGGTGTGTGGTTTTGCATGCTGCCTGCATCCTGCGGATGGGGCTTTGCTTGTTGCATGGCCTGGTTGCTGGCATGGTGTGGACTGATGCCCGTCCACGGATCAGGGGTTGGGGACCCTGATCTATGAGATCCTCTCAGCTTCTACTGCTGAATTTTGGCTGTACTCAAGACCTCAATTAATCATGCTATTGTCCTGTCTCAGTTCTACTCCTATCTTTCCAACTACACAAAATACTTCTTGTTCCTTCCCATATTCTTTCTCACTGCTTCCCCATAAATTGTTGTCCCTTAAATTTCCCCCTAAATCTGTTTGTGCCTTCCCCTTTTCATTCTCCTCTTCCACTTCCTGACTACTGCTTATCTTACAATGACTGCCATGTTTCCTGTTCCAGACTAATTTCTTGTTCAGGACCTCAGAATAAATATGACTTCCAGAATGTACACTGGATTCCAGAATCATTGTAGAATGAGTAGAAATTAATAACTTTCTGGGGGACGGGTGGAGATTCAAACTCTTTTCATCCCTTCCTACTTCAGCTGCCTCCATCCTTTCAATTTATTATTCCCTTTTCTTGAAGTGGGCGAAAGATTTTGTGTGCATTGGTGTGTGTTTGTAACAGTTTTCTTCTTTCCTCTTTTTGTGATCAGCTGCATCATCTTACAAGTTACTAGCCTAAGCATGGTGTTCCCCAAATTGTAAGCAATTATAATGGAAGTTCATGTAATTAAGTACGATGCTATGATGACCTATCAGACTTCTGAGCCTCCTTAATACAGCAAGAGGCTTGCTGAGGATATATTCTAATTTTCAGTGGATGGTTGAATTATTATCAAGGAAATGAAACTTCCTAATCTGGGCCACGTAGACTAACACATTTTGTGAAACCTTTACTGAAAGCAAAAGATGTGTGCTTAGAGCGCTAATGAAAATTTTGAATGACAGAAAATGCCTAGATCAAATTAATAGATGGATCAATTAAGCCTCTTTGTAGGGCAGAGATGCAAACACTGTTGCCACTCACAGAATCCTTGAGCATAGGCCCTAGAGACTCCTCAAAGTCACTAATATATGTAATTTTTAATGAGACAAAGGGGGAAAGGTATAAACCAGATATGAAATGTAATATTAAATCCACCTGCCATGGTAGAGATACTCCATTTGCACCCAACCCAATTTAGGGCCTAGAATATTTTGTCAAATGTCTGCAATGTGTTCAGCAATGTAATTTGGAACCAAAATATTATCAGTAGTCAGGATTAAGTGAAGAAAGCCTTCCAGCCATTCAGTTTGATTTCTTTTATTTGTTTAACTTCCCTATGAACTGTCAAGTTGATCCCAATAAGGTGCTTCGATCCACTTTAATTGGCTAGCAATGTCTGTCAGGAGGAGGGCTTTTGCTAAATGTCAAGCTTAGGGTGTCCTATAGTCTAGGCAGCATTTCTATTTTAATTTTTGTATCATTGAAGAAACTATGCCATGCCTGATGCTGGATCGGCTGACATAGGATGCTTAAAGAAAATTTATCTGAGTAGCAGCAGTCCTCTAAGTGTTTGTGGGTTCTGTGTAGTATCTTAGCTTTCCTAGCTCTGCACCAGAGGTGGGTTTCAGCAGGTTCTGACCAGTTCTGGAGAACCGGTAGCAGAAATATTGATTAGTTCGGAGAACCGGTAGTAAAAATTCTGACTGGCCCCTCCCCCATCAATTCTCTGCCTCCCAAGTCCCAGCTAATTGGGAGGAAATGGGGATTTTACAGTATCCTTCCCCTGGAGTGAGGTGGGAATAGAGATTTTACAGTATCCTTCCCCTGTCACGCCCAACAAGCCACGCCCAACAAGCCATGCCATGCCCAACAAGCCACACCAGTAGTAAAATTTTTTGAAACCCACCACTGCTCTGCACTCTTCTGGGCAGAGAACCCTACTATTGTTCCTAGGATCACTTGGAGTCACTGCCCCAGTTTAGGAGCCCCACCCTGAGTGCTCTTGTCCCCACTGGAACCACTTTGGCTTTTTCTTTCCACATCTGGAGCAACCTTGATTATATATAAACAGGGAATCTCCCAGCTCAATCCAAACAGTAATTATAAAATAGACATGGACAGAGGCATCCCACATTTGTTAAGAATAATAAGAAGGGTGCCCTCTTTCGGAGTTTTGAATAACTGTGGAACAACTACAACATTGACTCCCTGCTCCCACTATTTTGATAGACTTCACAAGGCAGCCATGACATGATAGCAACATGTTATCTGACAGTGTACATTGTAAAAGGACAGTGAACTCTGAGCATCACTGAGCAGACAGATTGGAAGCATTTAAAATGGATGGCTATGTTTTACTGAATTGACAGTTTGTGGACTAGAAGATTAAAGAATTTAGTCGAATACACAACATCCCAGAAACCAATGTCCAGAGGCTCATGAAGGATGTAGTTCTACCAAATACTGCCAGAAAAGTTTGTAGGAAAAGCTAATATAAGTGTACCTCAGTACTCAACTGCTTCAAAACTAATTGAATTTGGTACTCAGTGCATTTTGATGTGAAAATGTTGTTCCTGTACTTGTTATTTGTTTGATAGTCAATGCACCATGATAAGAAAAGAGTGACAGCCATAGGGAATGGATAGGAAGTTGGCCATGCCAGGAAGATTGCTGCAAAAGGAAGAAGGGGACAGTTGCAGAGGGTGGACAGAAAGTCGGCCATGATGGGAAGGGCGCTGACATAGAAAAAGGGATAGGCAGGAAGTCCTTCCCAGCTGAAACAAAGGGTCAGGTGGTCAGTCATGTGGTTTATTGGTGCTCATCATTTTTAGTACTCATCGTGCCTCCCAGAACCAATTAAAGATGAACACCACTGTATCACTGTACTCTATTACAAAAGGTTAGAAAATTGCAACATGACTCTGTGTTGGGAGTCTGACAAGGAGGCCCAATCTCATCTCTTCAAATTAGTTAGTAGGAGAGAACCAAAGGGGGAAAAAAATTAAGTAATTAATGAATCAGCAAAGATGAATTGTAACTTCATCCCATCAGTAGTAGCAGTTTATTCAAGGACAAACCCAGATGCTATTTTTATAGTCCACTTCAGATGGCATCTATGTCAAAGGAGAATGAGGATTTAAATAATTCATATGGAGGCACTCCTGCATTCAAATAACTATTAATTTAATGTTACAAAGAAACCTTCTCTGCATTAATAAATGCCTTTTAGTTCTATATCTGAGTATACAATGATGCCTTTTTCATCATAGAATTTGTATACGTCCATGAGGAATGTAAATGTTTTAACAAAGAATTTACAGATCGCAGCAGCAGCATTCATTTCTGGGATATTCTCTTGCATACTTGTTTGACATTAGCATCCACAATATTTTCTGAAATTCAAATATCTTTCCTGTTAATCCAGTTCCTATGATTGTTCTTCTGAAGAAAAAAAGAAAAAGGCTGAGCTAATATAAGCACAACAGAGATGTGAACCAGAAAATACCCAATTCTAATTTGCAACTTCATCTAAAGTGTCAATTCCATTCAAATCTGAAATGTAATTTGAAGAGTTCCATCCAATTGGAAAGGGCAAGTGGACAGAAAAATCCAATTCAACAAAAGACTGTGAGCACATTTGCAAACTCCATCTATATGCTACTAAAACTTGCATGTCTGTTTGTCTGCTAATAAGCCTTAATTGGGTGAAACAGTGCATCATACGGCAACAATGTTTGAACTAAGATTCCTCAATAGGCTAACTTACAAAACGAGTCCAAAATCTGGAGCTCATTACTCTTGTGGGATTGAAATTTGAAAAAGTTCAAATTTCAGTCAGCCATATTTTTACATGATTGTTTTTTCTAACACTGCCTGACAGCTTCCTATAAGTTAATAAGGAAATTGGCAGGAACATGATGATCAAGTTTAGATCATCATTGCAGATGCTCCCTGCCAGCAAGTAAAGTCAATGGGGAAGCCAGCAGGAAGTTGCAAGTCCATGGCCAGGAGGCAGTTACATGGCTTCTGCCAAGTGGGGGGCAGAGTGAGTGAGAAGGATGATGAAGGTTAGGGAAGATACGAAAGGAAACACCACAGGGTGGGGAAGGTGCAGGACAATGTTACAAGGGGAGGGTGCACAGGGATGCATGAGTGGTCATGTGGCACGAGCACAGAGGGACAGGAGACACTTACTTGAGCAACCTGCAACCTTCCCTGCCAGCTTGCCCATTAACTTTCTCACTCCAAGCAGAGTCACTAGGGAAGGGAAACAGGAAGTCAGAAATTCACTTCCACTGCTTATTTGCTCACTCAGGGATTCCCCAGACTATGAAACGAGTGGCATATAAATGTAAACAACAACAACAAGCATACTGAAGTCAAGAAAAAGGTTAGAAGTGAATACCTCAAGAGAGTGTAAAAAATCTTAAAGTCCAACCAGACTTTAAGTCAAGCAGAACTAAAAGCCCTGGATAAGAAGGCCAAAAAATAACGACAATAAATCTTCCTCACAGTGATGTTGACAGACTCTACTTGTCAATGAAAATTGGTGGGGAAAGAATGTTGCAAGTGCATCAGATAGTTATGGAATTAAAACAGGCTTTGGAAGAATATCTGATGGACACTTTAGAAGATGCACTGAAGCTAGTATACCAGGAAGGTTGACTGGATACTGAAAACTGGACTGCCCTACAAGACTGCCCTATAAGAAAGACCAAATGAAGACCAGAAAGGAGACATGGGAAGACCTTGGCCAGTACATTAAAAAATAAAATAGCAGACAAAGCAGATAATAACAAAACCTGGCAATGTCTAAAAGCAGGAAAGTTGAAAAGAAAGGGGAGCTAATTCAGGCTGCCAAAGATGAAGCCTTAACAAATGGCTTTAAAACCAGAACTATGGAAGACAGCAACAGACAAGTGCTGTCTCTATAAAGAAGCTGAAGTACTGTAACAGTGAACCATCTAGTTAGCTACTACAAAAAGATCACTATAAGGCTGACTACAAGCAATGGTATGACAAAGTAGCAACAATGTGGATTGGAAGACTTGCAAGAAATACCACTTGCCTGCAAGCAAGAACTGGTAGAACCATAAAATAGAGAATGTAACAAAATGAAAAAACTAAAGTGCTCTAGGACTTAAGAATTCAAACAGACAGGCATCTGCCATGTAACACCCCAGTCTTAACAACTATTGATAAGAAAGACAAAAAATGTCTGGATAGTGGACCAGGCAGTACCTGAAGATAGCAGAATAGAGGAGAAAGAAATGGAGAAGATAACAAAATACAAATACCTGCAACTATAAATAGAATAATTGTGGCAAAAGAAAACAAAGGTAGTACCAATTGTAATAGGTACCATGGGTGCAATTCCAAAACAACTGGAGCACCACTTGAACACCATAAACATTGACTAAATCACTACTAGTCAATTGCAAAAGGCAGCTTTACTTGGAACAGCTTACATCTGGCAATGCAATGGTATCTTTAACATCAACAAATATCAGCATCTGCCCATCCTAGGTCCTTGGGAAGGACTCAATAAATGGATAAAAATGCCAGATTCGGTCTGAATATCTGAATGCCTGTGCAATAAACCACAACAGCAACAATAATAATGATTCTATTGATCTGTTTACATAAGTAAACACTTCTGAAATGACAACACAACTGAAATGATGACCCAACAGGTCATGAGATGTCTTGATGAATCTTAAAATTCGCATGCTGATTCCATTAAAATTTGATTGCGTTATTTCATTACATTGCCTTTACATCAAGTCTTCATACACTCCTACTTACCAAAACTCTGCACATAAAGCAATGTTTTGCTTTAATAAAGATCTGAGTGATACAGTCCCTTGAAAATATTTTGCAAAGCAGTGAAGCTTTCTTTTTCCTAAAACCAAACTGAAATAAACTGAACTAAAGCTTCACATTATTATGCTCACTTGTGTATGTGTGATCTGCATAGGAGTTTTCAGTGTTAGCAAGTACTGCTGGAGAATACCAAGAAAATTATTTTGAGCTTCCTGGCGTAATGCAAGTATATGCCTTACAGATGCTGGTTGGTTAGAATACACCAGTGGTGAGAAAGTTCTCTGCTTCCCAGATGCAGTGCTTTCTCTGCCAGCACAGAGGCTTCCACAACCAGCTACATCACAAAGTCCATGCACCTCAGCAATGTAAACAGCTAATGTTGACTGGTTCAGGCAAGCTGATACCTCATCATTGGCACCAGATGCACAAAAAGAGCTACTTCTGCATGCTCAACCAGGCATGTTAGGGCTTACTCCTTGACTGTCTGCATCAGGTACCAGGAGGCGGCCTCAACACGCAAACTCAATTCTGTCAACTGCAGGCTATCTCAAAACAGTTTGGTCCCTTTCCCCTTAAACTGAAAGTGGGCTACTATATCAACATGGCTGCCCTATCTATGACAACAATCCTGTGGCAAATTAGCTTGGCCTGCAAAAAATTTTCCCCTGCTCACTTGGAACTTTTGTGGACACATATCAATACTAAGGTGCACTGCTTTGTCATTTCCTGCCTTGTTTCTTACCAAGCCAGGCAAATCTCCCATTTCTTTTAATGTTACCAGTACTCTTGAGTGCTTGAAGAACTCTCTCCCCACATTTTATAATGGATGTTCTGCACTCTCAAGGGTTCCAATTGGATCTGGGTTCCAATTTAATGCTGGGTTCTGGAAGACTCTGTTCTACCTGGAAGTAGATCTCTACCACTCTACCTCATACAATTTGAGCCAGATGAATAGATAGCATGAATATCTGTAACTGGCTCATGAAGCAGCAGGGTCCTGCACACACAACAAGGTGTCCCATCTGAACCTAGCCTGCTAAGTCACAGGTGTCAAACTCGCAGCATCACGTTGCCATCACATGACGTATCGCAACATCTTTTCCCTTCGCAGAGCTGGGGTGGGCGTGGCCTGTGCGTGACACATCCGGCGAACAGGCTGCCAGTTTGATACCCCTGTGCTAAGTGCTCCAGCATTCATCTTTGCTTCTAAAGCTAGGCCATGAAAGAGGAACATGCAATATGCATCAGCAGAAGAGCATTAGGTGAAGAAAATATTTTGTTTTTTTAAAAAAACCTGTTGTCAAAAGTAGGAGATAAATGTGATCTTTGAGGAAATGCAAACTACTTTGTTAAGGAAAATATGTAAGAAAATTACATATTGAACTGAGCTCTTTGCCAAGGCGAATCTAAGTCACCTCCCTCAGGTCTAAGCAGCACACCCCTGAGAACCCTTTTAAGATTGCCTGGGGTGAGTGATTAATGATTTGAAAATATTCACAATTTCAACAAGTGAGATCTGATCAATACAAGTTATTACCTATTTTGTATCTCATTTGGGAGGGGGAATCCAAAATAGGATAAACTTCTCATTTCTTAATTTCATAACAATTTGCAGAGCTGTATCGTAACAGGTTTCTTTTAAACTATGGGATTCCATCAACCTTTCACCATATATCTGGTGGAAAAGTGGAAACATATTTTTGGCTAATATCAATTTCAGATTTCAATTTCAGATTCCCAAAGGCTGAACGTAATTCTTTAACAAATGAAAGAGTACGGGAATAAGAAGAGAAAACTGACAAGAGTCCTTTAAAAACAAAGGAAGGAAGGAGGAAAGGGCAGAATTTGTGACGTCACAAGACTGAATCATTCATGTAAGTAACAAAAAATCCTTTTCATCTCAGAGTTTGTTTATTTAAACAAGCAAATATTAAGCCTGATGTTATGACATTAAACATAGTATTTAAATGAGTAGAAAGGAGAGATCAATGAATTGTTAAGAGGAAATACTGACTTTTCCATAGTAAGGCTCATGACTTTACAATATTTCTTACTTTATTTTATTTTACAAGGAGGAATTTTTGATAGAAATGCTATCACTGTTTTTCATATTTCCAGTCAAACATAGAATGGAATCCCATAGGAGGTAGTATATGTTTTAAAATGTGGGACACATTGCAGAAAGGATCTGGCATCAAAAATATGGAGAATAATTCTAAAATGTTTTACCAAACAAATAAAATAATACTACTTCTATAGGATTCAGTATCAGTTTATAATTATTAAATCAATCATTTAAGGATATTATATTATATCAGCATACAACATACTTTAAATCGCTGAAAGGCTATTTGATATCTAAAATGCCTTTAATGGGAAAATCAATAGATCCAACCCAGCTATCATATTCTGGATAGCAGAATAATTAATGTGAAAGTATATTCAGGTGGAACCAGGATTAGTCAACCTTAGGTTCTGTATTTGTTCTACTGTAAAAATCAGGCTAACATTAACATTGTTAGGCAAAAGGGGTAATGCTAATAATTAGAGTATAGGGTTGTAAAAACTTTGAAACTTGAAGTGACCTCCAATCCACAGAAATTTCTTCATGAACTAATATGCTTCTCCATGTCTTCTAAAAGCAAAGAGAAGTGGTTTTATTGTTTCACACCATTTTTTTTTCTAAATAGTTCTCCAGTAGTTCTAATATCTTCCAATCCACTCTCCAGAAGAGACTTTTCTGGAGCTTTGAGGCTACATCAAAGAAAATCCTCTCACATCTTTGTCTCAGTGAAAAGAACTTTATCAAGTCTATGACCTGATACCCATTTCGAACAAATCCAAGCTGCCCTATCTACTTTATCAGATTATAATGAATTGAAAGGCATCTGTTATTCACACTGTCACTTTTGGAGACAATACTCCAGATATCAGAGGTCACCAACTGGTGGTCCATGGGCCACCGGTGGTCCGTGAGAAAAGTTTGGTGGCCACAGGAAAATTATTTGTATTTTTTATATTGCACTAAATCAGGGTCCTCAAACTACGGGCGGGATATGTGCAATGAATGTTTGTGTTGTTGCAGAGAGTCTCCCCCTTCAGGGTCTTTTTTTGTGAGGGTTGGAGGGGGGCAGAAATTCCAACTTGGGGTCTGCTTCAGCCTCCTGGTGCGGGGCTTTGGGTGAAGGCTGGAGGGAAGTGCCGCTGGTGGCAAAGAGCTAGAGGGCCTTGTTCCAGTGGGACTGCATCATGGCCTGGCTGACCATCTCAGCCCGCTGAGCCTCGGGGTGCCTGTACCTGGCCTTGCATTCCTGCAGGTCTTCCCTCTGCTTGGAAAGCCTATGCTCGTAGTCTACAGTGAGGTGCTTCTGCTGAGCCTCCTTCTCAGTCAGATCTAATTTGAACTGATCCAGCTGTTTTGCCAACTCTTTCTTGTGGTGGCTGCTTAGCTCCAATAACTGCTGCCTGTTGGGGCCCTAAAAAGCCCTGGTGGCCAGGCGAGGAGTGGCTGGGAGGGGAGGGGTGAGTAGAGGCTGGTGAGGAGCCCCTTGATGTGAGTGACATTGAGTTGGTCACGCTCATTCAGTCACATGACCACCTACCCATCCCCACCTAGCCGGTCATTAAGCAGATCATTTTTTTTTTAATTTGATTTATATACCGCCCTTCTCCGGAGACTCAGGGCGGCTTACAGTGCGTTAAGCAATAGCCTTCATACTTTTGTATATTTTATACAAAGTCAGCTTATTGCCCCCACAAACTGGGTCCTCAATTTACCTACCTTAGAAAGGATGGAAGGCTGAGTCAACCTTGAGCCTGGCAAGTTTCGAATTTACTTTAATTGCAGACAGCTGGTGTTAAATTACAGTGCTTAGTCTGCAGAGCTATCCAGGCTCTGGATAGTGGTCCACGGGATTTTAAATTATGAATTTAGTGATCCCTGAGGCCTGAAAGGTTGGAGACCCCTGCTCCAGATTACAGACAGGAAAATTCAAGCTTAATTAGAAAAAATACTCTGCTCTCTTGAGTTAAGACCCACATTTTCCAAATAATATGTAAGAGCGGCTTACAAAAATGGCTGGTAAGCAGTCATATTCCAAAGGACTGAACAGTCCAACTGAATACCAGGTGATGAAACATTATTGAACAAGAAGACAGCCTCTCGGAAAGCTGCATGTGTAATCACAGTTTGCTTAAGGGTGAACCTCATTAACAGCATCTCTGATTAGGCTGCCAGGACTCTCCCAGTAGGAGTCTTTCAAAACTACAGCTGCACGGACAGATTTTAGTCCTTCCATTTTGGAATTAGCAAATAAAAAGAGAGATAAAATTAGAATGGAGTTTGTTTGCTTCAAAGAATAGTTAACTTGTATGATGCAGGCTAAAGCCCAAATAAACCACAAGGAATCTAAAATGCATCCAAATATGCCTCCATTTGAGAAGACATGCTGTTCTGGTGTGACACAATCCATATCCTTTCTATGTCAACATTTTCATCTCCAGAGTAGAAGCTAATTTGGTAAATTTATAACAGAAGTTGGCCCGGTAATATGCCAGTTTATTGCATTGTTGCAAAGCTATTTCCCCAACCATCACTCCAGGCTGTTTTGCAATATGAATTTCCCACAATGATTATTATGGGGTAAGTATTTAATTAGCACTGAAACATGAGAGAAGGAAAAAGAGTGGACAGCTCACATGAAACAGAAAGGGAGGGCCAAGACAAATAATCTTCCTTGTTTTCAAATCGGTGGTCCATATGAAATAAGGGAAAAGTTTAATTCATTATACAACAGATAAAAAAGTGGAAATCCTGCCTGAAAGTCGGGTTCAACGCACCTTGGATAAAATAGGTTATTTATCTGTATCATGGAAATGTGAAGCAAAACAAGGATATAATTAAGGGAGATGGATAACCAATTGTGTAACAGTCACCATGATTATCATTATTCAGCAATTGATCATCACTCCTCAAAGTTATGGGTGGAACTAAATTCTGAAATATCGTTATAAAGACAGACCTTTCACAGACTCTCCATTATGGTAATTCATATGTGGTTGGGGAACTGGGACTATTCATAAATTCCTATCTAATCTGTGAGTGTCTCACACTTTTATCAAAGTCTGGCAACGTATTTGCTTTGTTGTGGTACTTTCTTTGTTGTCTGTTCAACAATAACTCAAACCATAGAGATTTTCATAGGAAATTGGATTAAAATGCTGTTTATGCAAGCAAAGCAGGGCTGTGATCCTACCGGTTAAACAACTGGTTCGCTAAGCGTGTGTGTGCACAATTTAGATAAAACTCACCTTCCGCATTGCTGCCGGCAAGGAAAACAGCTGGACTTTGGAAATGGGAATATAGGTGAGTATAATGCAAGGGCAGGCGGGCCCATTTCAAAATCAGAGCAAACCGGTTCGCTCATGGCTGAATGTTGGAGCTAACAGTTCGCCCGAACCGGTCTGAACCAGTAGAATCCCACCACTGAAGCAAAGCCTTGGGCTGTGAAGGAGATTTTCTCAATGATGCTGCTATTTATAAAATTAAAAAAACACCTTCTCAGACAGGTTACTATGAGCTCTTCCCTGTATATAATATTATGTGACAGGTGACATGCCCATTTAATCACCAGATGTCAAGCTTGACTTGAGTGATATTAACTTTCTAGCCCAACTTTCAATATCTAGTTTCCCACCTAGAGAACATGTTATTCTATACTCTTATTTTTATCTTGGGACATAATAAGTGTTTCATATTATTTTCTAAATAATTGTAAAGAGTGAAGCTGGGAAGGTAAGAACCAGTGATATGTACACCAGGCAGAAATTTTATGTAAATCTAGCTTTTAAGGACTGGAAAAGAACAGGCACAAGGTCCATTGATTCAAAAGGAGGAGAAGTGGTCTGATCGTGATATATAAGGCATGGTTGATTTATGGTTCTGCAGGAGATAGAAGTTCTGCCTTCTCTATGTGACTAGCCTAGGTGAGTGTGTGAAGCTTCTGTCATGCTTCATGGGAAATAAGAAAGTACAGGTAGTCCTCAATTTACAACAGTTCATTTAGTGAACGTTCAAAATTACAACGGCACTGAAACAAAGTGACATATGACCATTTTTCACTCTTATGATCATTGCATCATGCCCATGGTCATGTGATCAAAATTCAGATGCTTGGTAATTGACTCATATTTATGACAGCTGCTATGAACCTGGGTCGTGTGAACCCCTTTTGTGACCTTCTGACAAGCAAAGTCAATGGAAAAAGCCAGATTCGCTTAACAACTGTGTTACTAACTGCAGGGATTTGCTTAACAATTAGGACAAGAAAAGTTGTAAAATCAGGCAAAATTCACATAGCAAATATTTCATTTACCAATAGAAATTTTGGGCTCAGTTGTGGTCGTACCTCAAGGACTACCTGTAATAGAGAACTGATAAAAGGTTTATTTGCTTTTGGCTGTAATGCTGAGCAGGTTATAAAACAAAGGTTTAGATACAGGTCTAATGTTAAAATGGGCCAAGCATAAAGAGTTTGACATAATTAATCAATCAAAGTGGCTTTCAGAATGTTTGGATCTTTTTCTTATGGTGGGGGAAAGGTTGTCTCCTTTCCTCCTTTCTTATTTACCATAGAGATGACTGTTTCTATGGTAAATGATGAATTATACATAGCATAATTCTCATTAACTTTCCAAAGAATTGCAACTGTGGCTTGTAATGCTATGAACAGATGCATTGTTTTGTTTCTATGAGGTTAAAGAAACAAGAGATGGGGGAATCTTCGGCCTCTTGGTACAGTTAAGCAAGGTACCCTTTTCACAAAAATTGAGAAATCAATCTCATTTCCCCCCCCCCCAAAAAAAAACCCTGTAGAATATTATCTTCTCTTTCAGGAAGGATGAGGAAGACACACATAAAAACACAGGTGCGTATTTTGTTCCACATTTAGACTACCAATTTTACTTTGATCTTGGAAATGTTTCATCTTTTCTGAATAACTTTTCCTGAGTTTGTAGAAACAGTTACCTAATGGCAGGGAAGAACTTTGTGAAGCTGGAACCATTATTTTTGTTTATGGCAAAGAAACAGGAAGATATGCCAATATGCAGAGACCTGATTAAGTAGATTAATCTGTTTCTGGGATGTTCTTCAGAGGCAGATAGAGTTGAATGAAACTGAAAAGCATAAATTAACTGCACCTCTAGTTCCTTGTTCTAATCAATGAACCCCAAGAGCTTAAGGGCTCTTGAAACTCTCTTTTTTTCTGATGTACTTAAATGAGCCCTGTTTCCCAGTGTGACTTCTCTAATACTATCAGTGGCTTCCCAGTGATTCCAAGCAATGTCTCTATGTCCTGGCTTCACTACAAAGTCCTTCAAAAATTAATTGGATGGTATGAAAGTTTCAGAAGAAAGAATAGGGGATGGTGAAGATTTTGTTATGAAAAGACTTCTGACAAAAGACTTTAATGATATCTCTAATCCCCAAAAAATGATAATAAAGATGTTCTGAAGCATATTTGAAAAAATTATGATCGTATTTGTTCTTCAAACCATGTCAATCCTTCTTTTTATTTTGCCTCCACTTTAAGTTAAGTCGTTTTTCACTTTCTACTTTATAAGCTATTCTAGAAATCACAAGGGAACATTTAATAGGTTTTATTTTAAAAATGATTTATAAATGGTTCTGTTATTTCATTACTTCAAGTAAGCATCTGTAAATTTTGTTTTCTTTTAAAAAGGCTTAGGCAATAAGCACAAGCAAACAGGTTTTTCAGTGTTTGGTATGCATTTAATTTGTTCTTGATTTAAGATCATTTTAGATGTGCAATACAATTGTCATGACATGGAATTCATAACCGTCAAACTGCTCTAGTCAAATCTGTTTATTTATGATTGCACTGGCCTATCTTTTTATTAACGAGAAAAGAAAGAACTGCCAGCTCCAAGAAACTGAAATAAAACCCCTTCCAATGAAATTTTCATACCAACCATGCATCCTGAAACTATTAATGCCAGCAGGCTGGTAGACAGAAAAGTGGGTACAAAGTGGCTTAACAATAATTGAGTTCTTGGTTATAGAAACAAGATTCAGGTCAAGTCAATTTCAGTTACATCTCATCTGAGAAGACAAGTGGAAATCGATACTGGAGAAGGCTCAAGGAGACCCACTGATAAACCATATTTTTTTCCTGAATTTATTTAGTTTACATGATTTTTTTTAATAATTTGGACTTATTCAAAAATTTATGTTTTGTATAAAGTAAGTACCCAAATCTTCTTTTTATACCTTCTGCTATTATTGTATAATCTGTGCAGATTGAATTGTAGGCACTTAGGAGTAAAAGAGGAGCCTCTTATTAACATTATCTGTCTGTTTGTCTGTCTGTCCATGCATACGTACGTATATACGTATGTACATACGTCTGCCCCTTTTTATGGCAAGGTTGGAGTTAACGTTTAGAAAGGACTTGGAACAATAATAAGGAAAACAATGCCTGCTAAAAGTGATAATCCAACTGGAGGTTATATCTAAGGTCTAAGAAATAAGTAAAAGTCAAACTATTTTTCAAGAATTCACCTGCATGATTAAAGAAATAGACATGAAGATCATTGACCTTCTGGCAGGGTTGCTGGCAATTTATTTTGTTTATTTATTGTGTTGATTATTTGTTTTCTGTTCACTGACCAATTACTATTAAATGGTGTGTCCCCCCCAATCATATACTTCTTGCATAATTGTACTATTTGAGGGGAAAACTACTACTAAGTTTTCCCCTCAAGTAGTACTAAGTACTACTAAGGGGGAAAATGAGGAAAAAAATAGCAACAGAGAGAAAAATAAAGTAAGGATTATCTGAAATTAACTATGAATTTTCCTCTTATACATAAAATACTTTATGCTTTAATCATCATATTCATGCTAACCTATATTTAGACACCATTTCAAAGAAATAATTAGGAGTGGCCTAGTGGTAAAGACGCTTGCCTCCCACTCAGAAAGTTGGAAATTCAATACCAGATAGCAGCAGATGCTGCCTAGGGTGCAAAGAAAAATATTGGCTCTGAACTCCTGTAGGCATCAGGTATGGCATCCGGCCAGTAAATGTTCAACTCCATCCAGTTGACCCAACTCTACCCCAAATAGGGACTAGAGTGTCATAAAAAGAAAGGGGTTTTTTTTCCCCCAGAAGAAATAATTAAAAAGCTAAGAGAAAAACAAAAAGGCCAGAACACATCCTCTCCAGTAGCCAATACCCAGATAAGCAGGAAAGCAACACCAGACAAAAAAATCAAGCAGAAAACAATACCCTAGTCAAGAACTATCAAGGAGAAATTCAAACTCCCATCAACACTGGTTTAGCTCAACAGACAGAAGCACTGTAATTTAACACCAGCTGTCTGCAATTAAAGTAAGATCGAATCTTGCCAGGCTCAAGGTTGACTCAGCCTTTCATCCTTTCTAAGGTAGGTAAATTGAGGACCCAGTTTGTGGGGGCAATAAGCTGACTTTGTATAAATATACAAAAGTATGAAGGCTATTGCTTAACGCACTGTAAGCCGCCCTGAGTGTCCGGAGAAGGGCGGCATATAAATCAAATTAAAAAAAAAAACCACTTTAACTGCTGTATATAAACAAGGAGCACACAGCATACTCACTAGCACTCATGTTATCTAGTTGGGTAATCAAATAACTAACTGAGAGAGCACCAAGAACTCCACAATTCAGCTCTGAGCTACATATATTGTCTTCTATTTGAATTGTTATCTGTCTCTAAGGTTGGATGTTCCTCAGCTTAGGATGGCACAGACTTTCCAGATGGTGGTCTAGGTGGGAGGAAAAAAATCAATGTGCATAGAAATGAGGGCCATAATTATTCAATCTTATGAGTAGCCTCCATAACTAGTGGCCACCCTCTACCAATGCAAAACAGTACAAGGGGAACTAGGGTAGTACATTCATTCCTGCTTCTCCTGAATGCGAATGAACTATTCCTACTTCCTGTATGGCATAAAGAAGGCTTTAGTAAATTAAGTTTCTTTTTCCGCTTCCAATCAGTTAGAGAGTGCTCATGATTTTATGTGTAAGTGGTGTTTCTCATTTCTATTGGAGTAAGACTACAACTGTTTTGAGGGAACTGAACAGCAGTGGAATTAAAAATGTGAAAATACAGTCAAGCAGAAATCAAAAGCATTGAAAATTTGGATAAATGAACTCCAAAATGCAAACAAGGCTGTTTGAAATTTCAGATTTTTGTGTGATAGCTTTTAATGCTTCAAGTAAAAATATTGTTGTTATTGCATTTGGCAGCAAATCTAGCAAAATGGCAAACTCCCTATTTAAAGAGACTGCATTATGAAAAGATATTATTAAATCACACCAATACCTTAATCAGAATGCAAAAACATTCTGAAAGGCATTTCAAAAGTCGAAAGCAACTGTTGGAAAGATCAATGAAAGCCAGGAAGGGAATCTAAAAACATGTGCAGTATTCAAATAGAATAAATGTTTCATAAAAAGCAATCATTATGTTGTGGGTATGACATTTTCAGTTTTCCAACAATTTGAATACGGTGGCAATAGAAACCTGGAGTGGTGGTATGCAAACTTCTTGTTTGTAGCTCCAGAACTCACCCAGAATGGTGGTAAAAAGGACAACAATTTGATACTTTTGCATGCGGGGGAGTTTAAGGGGGTTTAAAGGGTGAAATGAATTTTTAAGCCTTGCAAGTGTTAATTTCACATTTCATGCTTTGGAAACTCCTAACCCCTGCTCCCAAAACTGGTCCTAGTCTTGCCTTTTGAAGATGTAGGCTTCAAAACTCCCCCCTAAATGAAGTACAACATTCAAGTTGTCAGATTATTTTTTTGTACCCCCTTAGAAGACTGAATGCATTTATATCTTCTTATAAATAGTAAAGATATAATTGGTGCCAGGCTTGAACTAGTGTTCAGCAACAAGAAAATGTAACTCCCTTGCCCTCCCCATGAGCTTTGAAAACGCAAAGGCTATTATTCATCAAACCATTTCTTGATTAGAATTTGACCAAAGGTCTTCCCAAGCAGTAATCGGGAACAAAACTACTTAAATGGAAAATAGGTAGATTTATCTTTTTAAGTGTACCATGTTTCATTCCTAGGGAAATAATGGCAGATATTAACCAAGAAGTATGAATTCAATTATTTCACATTATGATTCCTTTCACAGTCTGCTCTGGAGACGAATAACAGGCTACTTAGTGTTTTCAGATCAATGTTATTACATGGTGAAGGACGAAGCAATCACATTAAAACTAGCTACCACATGATTCCTACACAGCTTACCACTACCCGAAGATTGCCCAACCTTTATCACAAACTAGATTGAATTAGTTATTTTTCTATCTAAAGCAAAGCATTATTTAATACTCAAAGCATTATTTAACACTGCTAAAGAGGTTCAGATTCAGTTGACATCCCAAAACATAAGGTTTTGTGGCTACAGTGTGGACACGCACATACACATACACATACACACCCACAGAAACACAATTGATTGGTAGAGTGCTCTGCGTAAGAGAATTTGTCACATCAATAGCAACTGAAAAATACTCAGGAGCTGTAATGTGGTTTAAATGAGCAGTTACCGCATCAATGTATTTTCTGTGTTAGGCGGCTGGAATCCTTTTGCAAGCTGTATTTGTTTTAAGAAAAAGAATGATAAATATTTTACAATGATTTTTTTTAAAGCAATGGCTTAAAATGGTTTGAAAGTATCTTAAACATAGTAAAATCCTTGGTGAAAGCAGACATAACATATAAGTAAAAATCATTCCTGTACTCATAGATTATTTGGATTTATAATAATTTTCAACCAAATCTAGTTAACCTGGGAGTAGAGCTGAATAAAAGGCCCTGGTTAATATCCCTCAGTTTAGTCATAATTTCTGAAAAGAAAAGATGCTGATTCCACATGATGACATAGACCAAAATTGAGTAAATATGGGTGCCTTAGTCTTTCTATGTCCAAGGTGTCAGATAATTTCTTACAGTTATAAAGAAAGTACCTAAGGCTCTTGTTAAGTCTACCATCTCATGAAAAAGGCACATACTCTGCCATAGCTTCCAAAAAGCATTGTATTGTTTTGTTAGTTTTTGTAACAGAATAATAGAGTTGGAAGGGACTTTGAAGGTCTTCCAGTCCAACCCATTGCTCAAGCAGAAAACCCTATACCATTTCAGACAAATCATTGCCCAATCTCTTCTTAAAAACCTGCTGTGTTGAAATATCTACAACTTCTGAAGGCAAGTCAGTCACTGATTAATTGTTGTAATTGTCAGGAAATTTCTCCCTAGTTCTAGATTGCTTCTCTCCTTGATTAGCTTCTTGTCCTGCTTTGGAGGTGCTTTGGAGAATAGTTTGAGCCCTTCTTCCTTGTGGCAGCCCCTTAAATATTGGAACTCTCCTATCATGCCATCTCTAGCCCTTATTTTAATTAAACTAGACATACCCAATTTCTACAACCGTTCTTCATATATTTTAGCCTCCAGTCTCCTAATCATCTTTGTTGCTCTTCTCTGTCCTCTTTCAAGAGTCTCAACATCTTTTTATATCGTGACAACCAAAACTGGATGTAGTGTAAGTGTAAATCATGTAACCATGGAGATGCTGCAATGGTCATAATTGTGAAAAATGGTCCTAAGTCATTTTTTTTCAGTGCCTTTATAACTTTGAACGGTCACTAAATGAACTTTGTAAATCAAGGATTACCTGTATTTTCAGTCCAGATTACAGGTAGTCCTTCACTTACAACCACAACTGAGACCAACATTTCTGTTGTTAAGTGAGACATTTGTTAAGCGATTTTGCCCCATTTTACGATCTTTCCTGCTACCATTGTTAAGTGAATCACTGCAATTGATAAGTTAGTAACCCAGTTGTTAAGTGAATCTGGCTTCCCCATTGAATTTGCTTGTCAGAAGGTTGCAAAAGGTGATCACATGACCTTGGGATGGAGCAATGGTCATATATATGAACCACTTGCTAAGCATCTGAATTTTGATCACATGATCGTAGGGATGCTGTAAAGCAGTGTTTCTCAACCTTGGAAGCTTGAAGATGGGTGGACTTCAACTCCCAGAATCCCCCAGCCAGCGCTGCTGGCTGGGGGATTCTGGGAGTTGAAGTCCACCCATCTTCAAGCTTCCAAGGTTGAGAAACACTACTGTAAAGGTTGTAACTGTGAAAAATAGTCTTAAGTCACATTTTTCTGTGCTGTTGTAACTTTAAACAGTCACTAAACGAACAGCTGTCAGAGACTAGAAGGGAAATTTAATGTTTAGTTTGCTTTTTTCCACATCACAAAATACTCAACAGCTGCAAAACATAAGTGGGGATGAAGTGATTCAGAACAATCCCACTGAACATCGCAGATCTTTCTATTGCCATAGAAAGGACTGGAAAGAAAAGCTTATCAATATTATGGCTGAGAGGCAGGCAGCTTAATCGGACTTCCCACAGCTCAACTGGGTGCTTATCTGATGCTTCCCATGTCAAAATATAATGCTGTACCCTATTGTATGATTCCCTTTCCCCATGTTGCCTTTTCTTCAAATAACTGGTTTTCATTCACCTTCTGGAAAAGCAGATGGGCCCATGTATGCCCTGGTCAATTTTGGGGGAAAAAACCTGGAGTGAAATTTCAGAGTATCAAGATACCTTCAGGATAAATGATTATTTTCTGATGACTAATAGGCAATTACTATGGTAATTTGGCAATACACGAGCAAGGTATCGGAATGAGAAATTATAGGTAGCTATTCCAGACTCATTTCTATGGTAACAAAAAGAAATGGACATTAAATAGCAGTTATACTGTGGCTGTACTTGGTAATTATAGATTTTTATGCTCAGCAAATATAAATGCATTTATTCATAGTCTTGTGATTATTTAGTTTTATACACTCTAAGGTGCTACATAAATAATAATGATAGTATATGTACTGACAGATGCCTAATAGGGGGAAAAAAGGCCCATCAAAAGCTTTGTTCTATCACTTGGATATTCTCTTTTTCTGACTTTATATAAATGATTGCTGGTATATGAAATGAAATGAAGGTAAAATATGGATTAAAAAGAGAAAAAGGCTTGCAACAGAGCTGAGTGTCCAATCTCAGCAACAGACGTCTATCCTCAGCAATGAAAGCTCATTAGATGATTTTGGCCCAGTCATTCTCTTACAGTCTAATCAAATTTGTAGGTGAATCTTGTGAGAATAAAATGAGATCCACATGTGAGCAACCCTGAGATTCTAAAAACAAGGAAGAAACTAAATTCAATACAATAAAATAAAATACTAAGTCTGATATTATTTGGTATCACATACATAGTGCATACAGATGGAATCTGCATGTGTCTGTAATTGGATTATGGCTAGTCCTCACTTAACATCCATTCATTCAGTGATGGTTTAAAGTATGATGATGAGCCTTCAGTGATGGAGCACCCATAACTTCTGAAGGCAAGCCATTCCACTGGTTAATTGTTCTCACTGTTCTCATTGTTAGGAAATTTCTTCTTTAGTTCTAGGTTGTTGATTAGTTTCCATCCATTGATTCTTGTCTTGCCTTCTGCTGCTTTGGAAAATAGGTTGACCCCTCTTCTTTGTGGCAGGCCCTCAAATATTGGAACACTGCTATCGTATCACCCCTTGTCCTTCTCTTCACTAGACTAGACATACTGAATTCCTGCAACCATTATTCATGTTTAAGCCTCCAGCCCCTCTGTTGCTCTTTTCTGTACTCTGTACTCTTTCCAGAGTCTCAACATCTTTTTTATAATAAGGTGACCAAAACTATAAAGTGTTACTAAAATTTAATGTGATTTTGATTCTGTCTTCTGTTAATGCAACCTAGGATTGCATTAACAATGCTGCTGCCTTTTTTGGCTGCTGCTGCACACTGCTAGCTCATATTTAAGTGACTGTCCACTAGGACTCCAAGTTCCCTCTCAGTTACTGCTATTGAACCCGTTTTCACCTAATCTGTACTTTTATCAACATTGATTTTCATTTTGTTAAATAAGGACCAGTGTTCAAGTCTGTTGAGATCCATCTGGATCTTAAGTCTATCTTCTGGAATGTTGGCTATTCCTTCCAGTCTAGTGTTGGCAAATTTGATGAGTTCACCTTCTATTCCCTCATCTACCTGCCTGACAGTCTGTTTATGAGCCACCTGGGAGTTTCAACTTCGGGTCAGCTTACTCACAGACTTTGGTTGTTGGAAGCGGGCAGGAAGTTGCAAGGAGTCCTCACTTAACAACCTTGTTTAATCACTGCAGGGATTACTGTTATTAAGAAAGGTGGTCATGTGACAGATCACATTGTGTGACAGCAGTGCTTAGCAATAGAAATGCAACTGATTTCTGAGTACATTTACACAGGATTTCACTTTCTTAAATCAATGTTCAGGATATGGTTGTGGCTTCTTTAAGGTAAGGAAAAAGGGAAAGACAAAGATAAAGTTTGCATGCTGATGATGAATAGCTCCAGATACCATGTTTTTTCCCCCCTTCTCTCCAGCTCTTCTGATTCCATTTGAAAATTCAGTATGGACTGATTTGTTTTGATTGTTTGCAGATACTAAGATGTTGTAAGAACTGAGGTGCTTATGTTTGTAAGTCTATAGAACTCTCTGAAGATTGGCAACCTTTCAATGCATGTTGTCCCTGGCTTTTTGAACATAGACTATGATTAGAAAATTCATGATTCTTTGTTGCCCAGATAGTGAATGTCCTGCTCCTCGTGTTTTCATTTAAGATGCATCCAAGTGCCAACTAAGTATTGACTAAAAGGGAAATGATGGAGTTTTGATGTACAGAAAAAGAGAAGGAGAAAAATAGGGACTTGGTTCATAGCTATCATTGATTAGTTTTAAAGTCAATGCAGCAACTGAAATGTGAATTATAAAGTCAAGGGTCTAGTAGCAGGAAAGAGAAGATGTAATATCTATGCCTAAAATGTGCTTTCAAACTTCTAGCTACAATCTTTTTAGTTTCGCTATTGGCACCTGTCAAATTTCCTATGCAATTCCATTTGAACATAAAAATAAAACCAAATAAACTTTCCAAAATCACAACCCCTAGATTTCAGTAAAAGCAAAAATTAAAATTGGATGCAATTCCATATAACAGAGTTAAACACAGGGGCACTTCTCATCTACAGTATGAAGTTGAATTTATTAACATTGGTTCTCCATCATTTCTCCCCAACTAATTGGGCACATTGAGTACTTCCTAAGAATAAGTCTAGCAAATGACTGCCTGGAGCAACCTCCTAGCAGGGCATTTGCTCATCAGTATTCACTGTCTCTACCAGAATGTAAAGAAGGAGAAAGCACATTCTCCCAAGAGCATGTAAAGAACAGATAAAAGGGGAATAGTGACTCAGAAAGAAAAGAAAGGCTCACGGCTCCACGAAAGGTTTTACCTCTTGCAGATTCCTCACCTAAGGATTGTATTATTTCCACATACAAACAAGAGGATTCTGAATTATTATTTATTATTTCAGTTATCTCTGTCTAGGCTTACTACCCACTAGCAAATTCACTTCTATCTAGGAAGAGATTGGGCTGTTTCTATTTTCTTCTTTTTCCTTTTTGCTGAAGGTTTCAGGTTGGATACAGAGGGCATTATTATTCTCCTTTTGTGAAGCAGCCTTTAGGGGAACAAAATCTCTGAGCAACATACCCTACTGACTTGTGCACCAAGGTTTTACATATTTATTTGTGGCTTATTTCCCAGACTAGGCTGATACTGTTTCCATGCTTACTGCCCTGGGAAAAATGGATTATTTTTTTTTACCTAAGTCAGTTTATATCCCCTTACTAGAGAGATTGCAAGGGAGGACAGACGACTTTTATGTAGGCTTTCTCCTCCAGGACTCAAACCCAGCTACCACACATGCAGTGGCAAAATTCTGTGTTACTGCAATGTCCACATTGCAGCAACAGGAGCCTGGTTTAGCTCAACAGACAGAAGCACTGTAATTTAACACCAGCTGTCTGCAATTAAAGTAAGATCAAATCTCGCCAGGCTCAAGGTTGACTCAGCCTTCCATCCTTTCTAAGGTAGGTAAAATGAGGACCCAGTTTGTGGGGGCAATAAGCTGACTTTGTATAAATATACAAAAGTATGAAGGCTATTGCTTAACGCACTGTAAGCCGCCCTGAGTCTCCGGAGAAGGGCGGCATATAAATCAATTTTTTTTAAAAAAAGAAGAAAAAAATGGTTACAGAATTATAGCTGTCAACTTGTGCTAATTTTTTGGAGATATCTAAACAATTTTTGGAAAAATACATTTACTCACATACTTATTGGCTCTCCACTCACATAAATTAGGGAGTGACCCTAACGGTTTAAGATCATGTATTTTCATAACAGGGATGTTATTATTCACGATTAATGTCAGTATTATTTTTAATATATTGTATGTCTATTGCTGGTTGATGACCGTAATAAAGTTGTATTCTATTCTTACCTAGGAAAAAATAATAATAATAAAATAGACCAAGCTTAAAACAAATGTGATTTCAAATTGAATGACTGGAATGTTGTACTCAAAATTAGGAGGGATGGCTAACACTGTAAAAGACAAAACTAAGATACAAAATGATCAGATAACTGGGTTAAATATTCTTTCTTTTCTCTTGTTTGCAACTACATCCGCACATACGGTAGCGAATGAATGAAATCAACCAGATTAAGTTAGGAACAGAGAAGTTAAAATACGTTTTCATTTTTCTAATGGAGAGAGTTCCTAAGCAATTGTGGTTAAGTCCCCAGACTAGAAAGCAAGAAATCTTGAATTCAAGTCCTGCCTTAGCCATGAAAGCCAGCTGGTGACCTTGGGCCAGTCACTTTCTCTCTCAGCCCAACTCACCTCACAGGATTGTTGTGGGGAAATTAAGAGGAGAAAGGTGTGTTTGATATGTTCGCCACCTTGAGTTATTTGTAGAACTAATAACGCCAAGAAATAAACAAACAAACAAATGTCCCCTTTTTATTTTAGCAAGAGAAATGAGGTATGCAAAGGAATAGACCACTTCCCCTCCCCCAGGTAGTTTGTATTCCCCCTTTCCCAGACTGGTCACTTTCCTTGAAAAGGAAGTTCCTCGTCCCCATGTACAATGAGGACATATAAACGTATGACTCCTTTATAAGTGTCTCCCCATGACATTATTTCAGCATGCAGGGAGTTCACCTCACACCAATTCCAGGACAAAAGGTTTGTCTGATAACTCCTGAGAAAAAATATCATAGCTTTCTTCAAAGCCCTAAAGATTTGCCCAAGAGAAGAAAGCTGTGATCAATGCATTACCTCTCTCTGAATGCTGGATATAGAATAACAGACTTAAATAATAGAAAAGCAAATTCTGGTTGATGTTAGAAAAATAGTTTAGAAGAGCGTTTTGACAGAGGCACACATTACCTGGAGAGATAGCAGGCTTCCCTTTTTTACCTTCAAGAGAAACCCTTGTCAGTGATGCTTTGATTTGAATTCCTGTGTCGAGCAGCTAGTGTAACTTAATTGTCTAAATGACCTCTTCCAACTCTGTGATTCCTGGGAAATCCATACAAAATCAAATGCCTTTTGCTCCATTTTCTTGCCTTCATCCTCTCTACCATTTTTCAGCATCTAATTGCCTCCCACCTCAGAGACTTCCTTCCCATTTATTCCGTTCTAATATGGTTATTGGGCAACTGCTGTCTATAATTAAGTGGATGAAAAAGACTCTTAGAAAGTTAGGCTCTTCTGTTTCGGCGGTTAGAAATCAACTTCTGAGCACTTTTCCCCCTCAGCCTCACTTAATTCTGAACACCATGTTAAGATATTGAGATATGCAGAAACAGAACTTTCCCTACCAGCAAACACTCTTTAAGAAGTTTCGAGCTTGAGATGTGACAAGCCTATGTGCTATAATTAACATATATATTTTACTTCCCCAGTGTATCTCACTGTCACAGCAAATAAGTGAAAGCAATAATGAAAGAGTGTGGAACAGAGCAGGATCTGCTAACTGTTGATTCTGACTGTAAAAGCTTTCAGAAGGAATAGAGGCTTTTTTTTTTTTTTTTTTTGGCTACTGCCTTGTCACAGAATTTCAAGGGCGCTTCAGGAGAGATCTGCCACTATTAAGAAGCATATTACCTTCCATGCCATCTGGGGGTCTCTCATCTCTGCAAGGTGAAAATGACAAATTGGAACTAATCTAAGCTGAAGATGGCACCATTACAGGCATCTTGCCTGCAGGAACAGATGTCACTCTTTCAGCTACATGGTGACAAGTTTAGAGCAAGCGTGGGATAAAGGAGAGTTCAACCCTGGCCTCAGGATGTGCCAGCTTTTAAATCAAGAGTATGTTGTTGTGTTTCTCTGCCTTATCTATTGTTGCTGGAGGTATCACAAAATATCCAGAAGGTATTAATGCTAAACTGCCAGGAAATATTGAAAGTCTGAAGAAAACAACTTTCTTCCTTGAAGTGTAGCAGTCATGAAGGATTAAGGAAAGATGTTATTTTGGTATTTCGCTGATAGAAGCCTCTTTTATCAGTTGGATCAGTTTAAGCCTATTTTCATAATCATATGTGGTCCATTGCAAATCAAAGATTGCAATTTCCTTTCAAGGGTTCAGGCCCGAACCAACACAGCTTCCAATGGTCTCAAATTAAATTCCTTTTTTGTCTTTTTGAGCCCTGATCACAATGCATTACAAATTACTATCATGTATTGTAGTGTAATTGGTTGTTTCTTAAATGGTCAGCTTTCATTCTTTGGGTGTCCAACAGAGTCAGCCTTTTATCACCAATGCGGGCATGTCATTTATCATTATCCAGTTTCAGCAAATGCCACAAAAAATATCAGAACTATTCCTCAACAGTCAATTTTCCTTTTAGAAAAAAACAAAAATTATATTTCATTGCCATAAACAACCATCCTAACATTTTAATAATAACAGATTATCTTGCAAGATTTCTATCAAAGAGAAATCCTTATAAAATAATATGCCTTTTGCTCCATTTCTTTGAGTATTTTGCATGAAGAAATTTTGAGTAATACTCCAAATATTCATGTTCATTATTGTTATTATGTTCAAATGCATATTGTGCATTTGCTCTGAACCAGTTTATTTTTTCTTATGTATTATAAAACTCTCCCTATGTAATACACTCACAAACAGTCAGAGAAATGGACATAGAATTGATAGAATTCTGCTTTTAAGCAAGAATTAGCACTCCCAGGAACCTCCCCAAAGTAATAATTTCATAGCACAGTGATGTCCATTAAGTGTAAGAATAGAATTCAAATTTGCAATGAATGACAAAGTAAATGATGTTCCTATAAATTCTATAACTGCTGGAAACGGTATAACTGGCTTAGTTATGATGTTGCCATGTAATTTAGTGAGGACATTTCTCACACACAAAAATGACAAATCTAGAAAAAATGGAGCTATGAATTGAAATCACGCTGAAACACCATCCTATCTAAGTTCTAAAATTCAGCTCACCAACTTTGACTTTCAAGCAGAGTAAAAGTCAAGTCTGTTTCAAGTTACACCTGATGCTTGAGATTGCAGTTTCCCTAGCAAGGTGTATGGAGCTGTTTTATCATTTTCTTTTTCTGGGATATTTTCAGTTTCCCAACCTGGTCTACAGCCCTGGAATTCTCAGGTCATCTCCCATCCAGTATGAATTTGAATCAGGGTTGTGGGGCTTCTAAGCCAAGACAAAGTCAGCAGATGCTGTTACCTGCTGAAAACTGATTTTAAAATCTTCATCATCATCATCATCATCATCATCATCATCATCACATTCAACAATGAAACCTTGCTGTGAATTATTTAATAGTCATGGCATACTCACATTATCAAGATTGTAATATCCCTCTTGCAATAATAGGCAGTGTGTTGTATTATATTCATTTTAAGTTATTAATTACATTTTTGTACATGATAAGGTAGAAATCAAACTAATACTTTCCCATTAGCAGTCCATTTAGTTCAGAATGGCAGAACTTCCAGCATCTAATAAAAAAGCCAAAATTATGGGGTGCTATTGGTCCAATAATTAAGTAAGTGATTCTTTCTGCAATACCTAACCTCCCCAAAGTCATTGATGACATTAGGCCAGATATGTTTGATACATTTTGGGCTTCCCTAAATTTTTTGCAGGTCCCTAAAAATTAATATAATCCTGAATGAAAAGCAAGAGACAGAGAGATAGCAAGAGGTCTAAAGAAAATTGCTTCTCTACCTTTACAAATATTGATACATTATTTTTCATTATTTCTGTTCTGTTCTGTTCTGTTCAAATAATAGACCCATCTCAGAGACTATATATTTGACTATATAAAGATCAGAAATAAGATACTGACCAATTAGCTGAAAGTCAATCTTACCTCTTCTTCAAAACCTTATATCGGCCTTATATAAACCTCATGCTATTTCAAAATGAGAGTCTGTGACTGAAACAAATAATGTTCCTTTCACATTTAACGATAATTTGTACAGACGTTTCTAGCCTAGCTGTTAGATATGATGTATAAGTGTGATCTGGATGGCTTCAAAACAGACTTCCCAAAGTATTCTCAAACAAGCTTCCTCAGTGATGTGCCACTAAACTGGAGAAAAGTATCAAAATTCAGCTTATTTATTTATTCATGGCTAGGATTAAGAAAAATGAAGGAATGGTTATCCAATTTGTAAATAACATCAAGGTGAATGGGATAGCTCATGTGCTACAATAAATGGGCTTGGTCCACATCAGAATGATGGAAAAAAAATACTCATGCTTTCTGAGAGATACTATGGGGGTTTTTTTCCCCCTGAATATCTGAAGCTATTCCTTGTACTCTTAGACCATTGAATCAGGGGTGAAATGCTCCCAGTTCGGACCGGATCGCCCAATCCAGTAGCGATGGCGGCAGGTGGTTCGGAGAACCGGTAGCAAAAATCCCTGCTGCCCCCACCACCACCACCATGCCCAGCTAAGCCACATGATCATCAGAGGCTTTTTTTTTTTTACTTTTAAAAGCATTTTTTCTACAACCTCTTCCGATGAAAAAATGCTTTTAAAAGTAAAAAAAAAGCCTCTGAGGATCGTGCGACTCAGCTGGGATCGTCAGAGGTTTTTCAAAGCATTTTTTTCTGCAACCTCTTGGCCGAAGCGGTGGCAAAAAAAATGCTTTGAAAAGTCTCTGATCATCCCAGCTGAGTTGCCTGATCGTCAGAGACTTTTCAAAGCATTAGAAAAAATGTTTTGAAAAGTTAAAAAAAAAAGTTGGCCATACCCACCCAGTCACATTACACTATCCCCACCAAGCCACGCCCACAGAACTGGTAGTAACAGATTTTACATTTCACCCCTGCATTGAATACTGGAGTAACAAACTTTATTTTTGTATTTATTTATTAAGAAAACTTATATAGTCATCCAAGTCACTCATGGTGAGCCCAGATGGCTTACAAAATAAAACTCCAAATACAAAACACAATAAATCTTCATAAACACACACACACACACACATGCCCACCAATAACAATCATAAAAACCCTTTGATGTGCTGTATATCACTCCAAGGTTCTCAGGCTCTCTGGCAAAACCATATCTGCAGGGCATTTTGAAAGAATATCAAGGTAGATAAACCAGTCTTATTTTGGTTGGGTTCGTCAGCCAGAAAGTTGACACAGTGTGTCAACTGTGGCAAGAAAGGTCTGAAAATGAGGCTAAACTACTTAACAAATGTCTCACTTAACAACAGAAATTTTGGGCTTAATTGTGGTTGTAAGTCGAGGACTAGCTGTACTGTGTAGCTGAAATTCTCTTTACTCAGCTGCTGCCTTGTTTAGATTTAACACTGTTTGGCTGAAGATGTTCTCTGCAATATCTAGACTCTCATAGCTGAAGTTGTTTAAGATCTGCAGATGATGAAGACAATGTGAAGAAATCATGACTAAGTTTTAAAGGTTTTATATTCAAAATATGCAAACATAACTTAATTGGTTAGCTTTATAGACTTGATCTGGTATTTTCTTATCTCAGTCTTTTAAAATTCTCTTTTCCTGTTTTCTGGCCCTGCAAATAATTGTTCTAGAAGTTAACTAACTCAAGTATATCACTCATCCTATACTGCATAATCATACCTGTAATTGCCAAGATAAACTCCATCTGGATTAAGCATAGGAGCGATCTTGAAGACCAAATGATCCCGTAGTACTTTGGCAATTGGATGTGGGCTCACAAGAAAATCAATGATACCTAGGGGGAAAAGTATATTATTATTTTTTTATAAACGCAAAAATAATGTATGTTTTTCAAATTATATTGAATTCCATTGTAATAGTTCACTAGATATCATAAAACCAAAAGGGCAATTTCCAATTATTTTTAATAAAGATGTGCAAATTGGGACTAATTCAATTCAAACATCCACATGGATTCAGAAAAATCATTTGGAAAATCAGTCTCTTTTATTTATTTATTTATTTATTTATTTATTTATTTATTTATTTATTTATTTATTTATTATTCGAATTTCTATACCGCCCTTCTCCTTTCGGACTCAGGGCGGTGAACAGCCAAGATAAAAACATTTATACATAAATACGATTAAAAATAGATTTAAAATAATTAAATCTGGCCCATAGTTTAAAATTTATCAATTTAAAATCCATATCAAAATTTAAAACCAACCATAAAATCATAAAATCAAGAGAGACCGGCTAACTGAAAGAGATGAGTTTTTAGGGCCTGACGAAAGGTCCGGAGGTCGGAGATCACTCGTATCTCTGGGGGTAGATTGTTCCAAAGGGTAGGTGCCACCACAGAAAAGGCTCTCCTCCTGGGGGTCGCCAGCCGGCATTGTCTAGCCGACGGCACCCTGAGGAGGCCCTCTCTGTGGGAACGAACTGGCCGGTGGGAGGCTATTTTAATTCAGATGTCTGAATCAATTTAGGCTAAATTTCCGAATTGAACCTGATTGGATTTAGATTGATCCAGACCATTAAAACTCAGGTGCACATATACATGGTGTCTGAATCCACTTGGAAACATTCAGTTCAATGAACTAATCTGTCAAACTGATTCAGTACCACAGATAGATAAAAAGGTTATGCCTGCACAATGTTTATACCAATTAAATATAAAATATATTTTCCATACACTTTAACAGTTCATCTCTTACCACTGATGCAAAGTAAGTAGTACTTGGTGACGTTAAGTTTTTCACCACTAAAGTTCTTCTCCATGTCAAAGAGGTGACAAGATGTATTATTATGGGTGAATTTATCTATCAACCTATCAGGTTATATCATATCACAGCAACCAGCAAAGTTGCCTCGGCTCCTTTCAACTTCAATTTGATTATTGAAACAGTGGTGCCTTCTACTAGACAACCTCAAGATATTGATGTGGTAGCACTTAATGCTAAATAATTTTTTTTCTTATCTGCTGCTAATTTTATGATTCTTCTTGATAATTATGCAATGTCATTACCAATTTGTATTGGAGCAATACAGTTTTGCTATTATCTGGAAAAAGTCTAATGTGCTGCCTTTAGATCTTCTGTATCGGTAAATTTCTGTAAGCAATTTGTACAGACTTTATAAAATATATTTTATAAAACATATTTAAGAAGTATATCATAAAACCCAAATCTAAATATACAGACCAATTTAGTAAATATAATTTCCATTAAAATTTGTGGCAAGATTAATGTTATCAAAATGCATAGTGCAAGATTAATATATATTTTAAGAGGGATTCATATATTTATTTTATTCAAATTTATAAATTAATAAGAATTATTTTTTATAGTAAAGTAAACCTCCTTAAATATTGTTGGCCTAACTGGCTACCTAATATTGAACTTTAGTACATTTTCAACCATAAGATTTGGCTTTTATTTTGACATCTAGAGTATATTATTTTGGAATGAGAGCTTCTATGAATATTCTCTTCCTGGGGCCAATTTTTAGATGAAGTGTGTGTAACACCTTTGAAATCTTGGCAAGTTTTCTGCATTTCCTGTCTTGGAAGCTGCCAGGCACATTTGATTATTAATAGATAAGCAGTTATGTTTTGATGTTTTGATCCTGAATCACATGAGAAATTTATGTAATGAATTTGAAAATAGCAGGAAGGTTATTTTCCTGGAATACTTAAGCTAAGCAAGGGATCAACACTTTTAATCAGTTTTTTTTTTTAAAAAAAAACTTGCTTTAAAGACTTGGAGAAGTTGTATGTGATTAACCTGCATTATTCCCTTGGCAGTATATACAAATAAAACATACTAATTAAACATTATGGCTGGCAACTCTAGCAGCATCCAAAGTACCTGTAATTTTAAGATCCATAAAAGGTGTGTATTCACTTGAATAGAACCCACCAATTCAAAACTATAAGATTTGTTTGTTTGTTTGTTTATCCCATTTATATGGTTATCAGTAGAGAATAAGGAAGATGATCTTGACAGACCAAAGCCAGATCTAGGATCTTCTGAAAGAGCTGTTGGAAGAAATGTCCATCTGGGTTCAGTTCCAAGTGTGAAGAAAGACATTGGAAACATGGAGACTGCTTGGAAAGATGGTTTAATGGTGGACAGGATCATGTGGTTTGAGGTCCTGGGCAAAAAGAGCACATGGGTAAGAGAGGGAGAGAGATTTATACCCTCTCTTGGGCTTTGAACTTGCTTCCTGTTCCTGTGGCAAGAAATGATTGGTTGTCAGACTCCCATGCTTGGTTGAATCTTGCTGGGTGATGTAATCTTCCCAGCTGCCATGTGGTGAGATGGGTAGAGGGCTAATCCTATTATATCCTGAGGGTGAAGGTCTTTTGTGTTGTAGATAAGCAGGCCCAGCCTTTTGTCTTGTAGGCAACCAAAGTATCTGCTGGGGGCAGGGAGCTGGGGCTGAGTTTCTGTCTTAAGATTTCTATTTCTGTTTTAGGGGAATTATTCTGCCTTTTAAATATTTCCTAGAATATTTCAATTTTCTAGGAGAGGGGTGGGTGCTAACTTCCTACAGAGCAGTAGAGTTAGAGTCATCCAAATCCTAGGAGGGAAGCTGTTCCACTAAGAGAGGACTGAGAGGACCATAACATGCACCCTCTGCCAGATCTGGAAAGATGAACTGAAATCACAGTGACAGGCTTAAATACACCAACCAGCACTTTGAATTGAACCTAGAAGTCTACAAGGAGCCAGGGCAGCTATGTAGGAACGATTAAAAAGTACCATGAAAGGTACTACCATATATATCTAAATAGCTGAATTTTGGAATGAATAATTAGAATATCCAATTTTGGAAAATCAATGAGTCTAGTTGCTAAGAAACATAAAAACACTTATTGTAATTTAAAAATGAACATAATTCATCAAAAATAGTTTGTGCTTATTGGACCTTTTAACAAATTTTGAAAAAGGGAAAAAGGTTTCGATTTTTTTATATATATAATCCTGCCTTGAATCAAGGAGACTATCTCTTCTCTCTGCCATGTAGCTCATAAATGTGCACTGTGTCTGCAGCTTTCTTTTTCCCAAATTTATATCAGAAGTTTCATGAGTCAATACAACGATGTAATCTCATAGATGCTACCTGGACTATTTTGAAGACCAGTAGAAGGCAACATTTATGCAGAAGTTGAACTTGTCTATTAAATTTACATCCCTCAATAAACATATTGATAGATTTTGGAATTATATTGAATATAAGTTTGAATATGATTTACCTGATATACACTTCTGGAAGAAAAAATAAAGGAAGATTACATTACTAATTTAAAATCAGAGTGAAAAAGATTAGGGTTCAAAAATGGGTATATCTAAATGGATTCCTTGGAAAGTGTCCCAACCTTCTTTTTTATATATATAACAGACAACAGTTGGAGCTAAATTAATCTGGATTGTATGACAGCATATTCAAAGACCCTTTGGCAGAACTGTAGCACATGGTGGTGAAAAAGATTGAAAGCCTCATTCTTGCAAAGCTGACAAATGTGGACATAATGAGCACAAAATGAGCTATTGCTGTGGCAGAAATAGACAAAACTCCATAACAACTTTTGTGGGCTTGCTGCCTCAGTCATAAACCAGGATGTGGTTTCTTTAATTTTAGCTCAGCATCATATGACATCAGGCATTATGGTTTGTAAATAATAACTTATATCATACTATGCTTATTCAACAAACCATGACTAAATTTGACCTATTACTATTACCTAAAATAAAAACCATCTTGTTGTGTTTCACATGGCTTAACACAAGCCATGTGAGACACAACAAGATGGTTTTTATTTTATTTTACTTTTTTAATTTTTTTGGACAACACACATGGAAAGAACGCATCCATGAACACCAACTGGCAGTCAGAAGACATGGCGAAATTTCACAACATATAGACAGATTTAACCATAGTTTCAACTGGGAAAATGTGACAATCCTTGACCAGGCCAAGTCTAAAAATGCCAGGGAATTTCTAAACACTTTGCATTCTGAAAAATCAGCCATCAATAGCAGTGGTGGGTTGCCCCCGGTTCGGACCGGTTAGCAAGAACCGGTAGTAAAACTGGTGGGACGCTCCACCCACCGACCCGGACATCAGGAAGTTTCTGCACATGCGCAGAAGCACGCATGTGAGCAAAGCAAGCGTGAGCACGCGGTCCCATTGCGAACCGGTAGTAAAAGTAAGTAGAACCCACCCCTGATCAATAGACATTAACAACATCTATAGACTATAGAGACAATCAACCAGCCCAAAAGAGAACAAAGAGCACCTCTCCATCAGCACCCAGATCAACGTAGATTAACTCCAAGGTTCACTTCAGACCAACAATCAAGTAAACAATACCCCAATCTAGAAATTGCCAAAGAATCATCAGTAAACAGTCCAACCAAAGAATCTCTAAAAACCACCCTCACCCACATAGACAGGCAAGTCACCAGAATATAAACTGACAGTAAACAACACTCCTTACGAGCACTGATGATGTTACCTAGTTAGGATAATGAAATATCTACAAGAAAACAAGCAAGCTCAAAGAGCACCAAGGACCCCTCATTTCAACCCTGAGCTACAAATATTCTCCTTTATTAAAATTCTTGCATATATTTACTTTCAATCTGTGTTAAGAATTTTTTTCTTCTTCTGTGCCTGATTCTCAAAGTCTGCCTAGACAAGTCCTTGCAGTTTTCTTGGCAAGGTTTTTCAGAAAAGATTTGTCATTGCCTCCTTCTAGGAGTAAGAGAAAGTAAGTGGCCCAAGATCACTGCTGATGGGTCAGCCTAGAAGGCAGAACTAGAACTCATAGTGTCCTAGTTTCTAGTCTGGTGTCTTAACCATTATGCCAAACTGGTTCATTATAAGGTACACTCTCCTAATGAGACGTGGTGGCACAGTGGTTAGAGTGCAGTACTGCAGGCTACTTCTGCTGACTGCCAGCTGCCTGCAATTTGGCAGTTCAAATCTCAGCAGGCTCAAGGTTGACTCAGCCTTCCATCCTTCCGAGGTGAGTAAAATGAGGACCCCGATTGTTGGGGGCCATATGCTGACTCTGTAACCCGCTTAGAGAGAGCTGTAAAAGTACTGTGAAGCGATATATAAGTCTAAGTGGTATTGCTATATTATTTTTACTGCAGATTTTTTTTCCTAACTTTCCTGTTTTGGTAATAACAATGTTTATGACTGTTTCTCAAAACAAAAAATAGAATTCTCAAAAAGTCTTTATTTTACAATAGCCTCATAATTAGTATAGGCAGACGTCAAACTCACCAGGTCTATTGTTTTGTTTTTCACTAGGACCCTATCATTCAAACAGAGAATAAGAAAAACCACTCCACTGAAAAAACTGATGCACCAAAATAGGCAGTAAATTGGAAATGATGGATTTTGAATGACCTGCACATGCTTAGAGTTCATATCCTATATGAACAAGAACAGTTTTTCCCTGAACGCCATCACTCTGCTAAACAAATAATTCCCTCAACACTGTCAAACTAGTTACTAAGTCTGCATTACTATTAATCTCTCATTATCACCCATCTCCTCCCACTTATGACTATAACTTTGTTGCTGGTATCCTTAAGATTTATATTGGCTGTTTCCCTATGACTATCATTAAGTGTTGTACCTTATGATTCTTGACAAATGTATCTTTTCTTTTATGTACACTGAGAGCGAATGCACCAAGACAAATTCCTTGTGTGTCCCATCACATTTGGCCAATAAAGAATTCTATTCTATTCTATTCTATTCTATTCTATTCTATTCTATTCTATTCTATTCTATTATAATTTGGGAAGGGGGAGAACACTCTTTTTTTCTTGCTATGCTGAGTAATTAAAAATAAAGGATTAGCTTGAGAATCTATTATGTATCATCCAAAATGATCTTAGTCCAGCCTGATTTTAACCTATTTTGAAATACATTATTTTTTAAAAAAATTATAAAATATTGGCCTCAATTAGAACCATCTTGATATATTAACATATCCACTGAAATCAGTGGGGTTAAATTAATACAGCATCTAATGCATACAAACTGTGCAACCAAGGGCCAAAAGCTATAGGATAAAATATTTCAAAATAAAAAGGAAATCAATTGTAAGAACTGGGAGAAATAGAAATGTTGATTATAATGACTTTTTAAAAAGAAAAAGAGGTAATGCAACAGCTTTTCCTGAAGATATCATCTTAAAATAAACAATTATCAATTCTAAACCAAGAAAGAAGACTATCATTCAATCTATATTGTATGTGCATACTTCGCATAAAATCAGCCAATCAGTAGAATTATTTTAATTTTTTTTTTGTCGAGCAAAGATACTGACCTACCAACCAATAAGACATACAATATGGATATTTTTGCATGGGTAAAAGCTAGAGAAAGTTGTTGTTTATGTTCCTAAATCAGTGCAAACTAAAATTTACATCTTCCGCAATCAGCAAGAAGCATATCTTGAATTTCATTAGACCTAGGTTAAATATTTGGTGGAAGCCAAGTCCAATTAATATAATTTGCCTGAAGGCAGATAGAGTGATAAAACAGTTGCCTTAATTTTTTAGTTGGTCCTTGTATTAAAATAACAGTTGCTAGTAAACAGGAAGACTAATGATGCCAGTTGATGTTATTAGTGGCTAATAATTGCTTAATTTGCCCACTAATTGACCTATGCCACTATAGAGGCATTGGACCATGTCTCTGAGTTGGAAGAAAACAAGACCAGTATAATGTTACTTCTGAGAGTGACTTCTGGAAATAGAACTACTTGTTGCAATATATTTCCCTTTCACAGATGAGCAGATTAATTGGCCTGCCAATTAGTATGCTATTAAAGAAAATAACTATGTTCCCATTATTCCTCTGCCCTGGGTTAAACAGAATGAACCAGTTGACTCAATGTGAATAATCTATTTGGGGGAGGGAAGGAAGGAAGGAAGGAAGGAAGGAAGGAAGGAAGGAAGGAAGGAAGGAAGGAAGGAAGGAAGGACATGGGCTCCTGATTACATACCAGTGCCTCAGAATAGCATATACTTCTGGATACAGATTTTCTGATGGGCCAACCTTCGGGAGAAGGGCAGTATACAAATTTAATAAACCTAAACCTAAACCTTGGCACAGAACAAGGATTAAGACAGCTGCTTCAATCACAAATGTTAGCATCCAAATGCATGGAAGAAACCCTAACATTCTACTTCCGCCAAGTAAAGATCTTTGGCCAGGGTCACACCGGCATTTAAAAACTGTCTATACACAACTGTTTCAGTGGTGGGTTGCCCCCGGTTCGGACTGGTTCACAGGAACCAGTAGTAAAACCAGCGAGAGGCTCCACCCACTGCCCCGCATGCCGTCATAGATGATCTGCGCATCTGCAGAAGCTTCTGCGCATCTGCAGAAGCTTGGCGCGTGAACAAGCGAAGTGTGGGCGTGAGCGCGATCACGTTGCGAACCGGTAGTAAAGGTAAGTAGAACCCACCCCTGAACTGTTTCCTATTCTCATCTCTGTATACAAATATATTTTTGTGTATAGAAGGGTCCTCCTTTGGACTGAATTAAAAAATGCACACATCAAAGGTGTCAGTGTAACATAAAGAATTTAAACTTTGATCAAAATTAGAATAAGCTAATGAGAGTTGAAAAAAGAAAATAAGAGCTAATTGGCCTATAATGGTTAAGGCACTGGGCTAGAAACCAAAAGACTGTAAATTCTAGTTCTGCCTTAAGCATGAAAACTGGCTGGGTAACTTTCCGGCCAATCACTCTCTCTCTCAGCCCACCCCACCTCACACGGTTGTTGTTATGGGGACAATAGGAGGAAGGAGTATGAGTTATCTTTGCTACTTAGAATTTTATATATATAAATAATGAACTTGGAAAAGAAGAAAAGAAAGGAGAAGAGAAGAGAGAAGAAAGAAAGAAAGAAAGAAAGAAAGAAAGAAAGAAAGAAAGAAAGAGAGGAAAGTTATCTCTATGTGCCTAGGTTCAGGCAGGATCTATTATAGAAAAGTATAAACTTAAATATAACTTATTATTTTGTGCCTATAAATAATTCTTTCTCTAGAGGACAGATATTGAAAATGGTTCTTATCTTTGTAGTAGAAAACAACAATATCAATGATGGAGAAGACAAATAGCTGACCATTTTAACAAGTTTATGTTTAATAAACTGTTTTGTTAGCTACCAGAGGTAATGAAGATTTTAAAACTAGTGTTATGTTTAGCCCAGAGATGGGTTTCACATAATTTTATCACTGGTTCACCGCACACTGAAAATGTGAGCATGCACGCCTGATATGACAAAGAAGAAATGGATATTGTTAGATGACGGCAAAATGAATACTCTTCAATTATTCAGATTGAATTTGTATCACATATATTGCCATAGTTGCTATTGTTTATTCAGACAATAGTTCGGTATGAATTGTTGCTATTTTCTTTCCTTACACGCATTTCAAGTTTGTCCTTGCTGTTTATTTATACCACTAAAACAATGGAGGGGCTGGCTAAGTGGCTTTCTTCTAGTTATCCTTTGTTTGTTCTTCCTTGATCTCTGCACAAGTCTCTCTCAATCTGCTCATGTCAAACTTCTCTGATTTTTCTATTCTCTTCCCAGTGTGAATGTCTCTTTGTAATGCCTACACAGCCTCTCTTTCTAGTTTCCCTCCAAGCCTTCCGCATAACCTTCCATAAATGTTTCCCCGTTGCATTTAAACTGTGAGTTGTGTGGAATTGCTTTTGTTCTCCTATTTACGCTTTAACTATCATTTCTTTAGTCTTTTGTCTTCCTCCCATGTACATTTCCCAGAGCAGAGTCCACAAGCTTATTTCCTATAAAGCACCATAGAAACTGGCAAGCCTACTACTAATTAAATATTCAATGTGTGCAGATTTATTCCTGAGAGTTGTATGAATTTTCAGCTATGAAATGGTTTACTTTCACCTTAATTATTTGAAAAGCACACTTTTGTACTGAAGACAAATATATATGCATAATGCCAGGATTAAACACATTTCACCCAAACAATCTTTTTTTTTTCAAATGCAAATAAGCAAAGGGCTGTCCACTCAAATTACTCAATAAAGCTCTTTGCTGAAGTATTGCTGGTACTCATTCAAAACGAATGTTGATAAATGAGCCGTGTTGCCTTGTATAATGGATATTGACAAGTTCAAGCGTTAGGCTATCATGGGAATTTTCTCTTGAAAGGATGATTATCTAAAAGAATCCATAATGAACAGACAATATGGATGCTGACACTGCTTATTTCTGGGTTGGGGGGGAGGGGGGAAGCTGCCATCAAAATTGTATTTGAAATTATAGTTGAAACAATAGAGGAGAATAAAAAAATTCAGGAGGAGAATTTATAAAAGCAGGTGGAACAGAAGCTGAAATTCAATGTCAGTGATTAATGTATAATTCTATAATGTCTATTCAGAAATATGTCTTACTGAGTTCACTCCAACCTTAAGTATATTATGCATGGCAATCAAATAATCTTTCAGAAAGTTTCTTTACTTATCAAAGAAAGCACTATTCTTTAACACTGCGAGTAATGTATTGTATTACACTCCTTCGGCTAGCAGGTTGTAACTAGTATGCAGGAACAGGTATTTACTTTTGGACTGCCATTTCCTAGAGAAGGCGCTATTGCTTCAGTCTTTTTTAATTCCCATGTATATAAGTTGAATTCTGCAAGAGTATGAATATTCATGGACTGGAATAGATCAGCCAATGGGAGACATGGTAACAAGGTCAGCCAAAGGGGCTTGTTTTGAAGACAGAAACTTAAGCTAGAAGTCTGAGTGTGGCTAAGCTCTCTGTGCTCAGATCTAAAATGAAACTAGCCTGAACTTGTCTGCTCTGCTGAAATGAAACTAACTGTTCTCTCCTGCCTTGTGTTCTGCCTGTAACTTCTACCACATTGGAAGAATCAACTATTGGTATTGTAAATGCTTCATCTGTTATTATGTATATAAAGAAGTTAATGAATCCAGCTGAATCAGTTATCTGTGTGTGCTTCTGGATTTGATTTTTGCAAGAAACTCTGATAAATTCCATGGGTGAAATGAATGGGGCATTCCTTAACCTTCCCCCTTCTGAATATGTTCAACCAACTTGGTGTCCTTTAGAATTCCCCACCAGCATGGGCATTGATGTGCAAGATATCCAGTCAGGGATAGATTATGCTAATTATGAAGAAAAAAGCTTTAAGCATGAATAAAAATACTTCAGGAGAAATGAAGATCTACTAGAAAAAGAGGAAAAGTGTGAATTCAAGCCCTTCAGAAACTCCAAGACACATCGAAGAGTTTCTTCACTGCGTTCTGATTTTCTGATGCCATGGAACGTGTTTGTGTGTGAAAGCAGAAAAACAAAGTCCTACATAGTTTGCCTGATTGTAACACAAATGCCTTGTGCTTTAAGTGTACAAACACAGATGGATCCAAATACTTTGAAATCATAGGAAAGGCCAACAATTCATGTAATTAGTTCATAAAATAAATTGGAATCAATTAGGAATACATGCACATTCATTTTAAAAAGTTATTGTCTTTAGTACAAGTATTTCAAGTACATAATTGAGACTCTGTTTAATAAACATTCTCCCTTCTCTATTAAGGAGGACTGAATCTCTCTTTTAACAATGGTATGTTTGTACACATATGAGAACTAATTATTTTGGTTTAATGGAAAGTTGGGATTATTTCAATTTCTTTATTTACTAAGGCTTATGTGACAATAAGTTCCCACAGGCTATAAGCAGCTTACAAAATTCCACAACGTAGGGTTAAAAATATTTTGTTATAGAAAACATTTAACCAAAGAACTATGACAGTGGTGCCTTTGAAGGTAAACAAAACTTTACTTCCCCAGATCCAGATTTTTACAGCTTTTCAGAAGCCAAACAAGGTAGTAGAGGGCCATATACATGTATATGTATAGGGTATATTTGTATTTTTTTTTTATTGAAAAAGTTTTTCAAATACAAATTTTTGCCCCTTTTCCTCCCTTCTTCCCCAACCCGCCCTCACCACCCATCCCCCCCTGTGACTTCTTCTTCACAACAATAAGCTAATTCATAATTAATTACATAATATTTTACCATGCCCTTACTCACTCCTCAAAGTACTGACCCTTAGCATAGTATTCTTATAACTCCGCTTTTCTCCGCTTTTCACAATCTACCCTTTTTCTCCTCCCCCAAACTTATAAAATATTATTATTATTACAACAACATAACTTTTACTTTTATATATATTAATTTAACATTTCAAAGCAGCCTTCTCCAAATTTATTCAGTTCTATCCAATTCTTCCACTCCCCAAAATATATGACTTAAAAATCCTTTTTCTTAAACTAATCAATCACTAAACTAGCCTATTTCAACCCAGTTTCCTGCAAGATTACCATGCACTACAATTCTAAATATAATCCACTGCCCACTCTGCTGAAATATACATATGTCTATATATACATTCCATTTTATAAAAAGAGAAAAGACAATAACTTTAAATTTATAATTCATTTAGTATCTTCTTTGATGTCTTTCCACTAGATTGTTAAATCCGTCATCCATAATAGGGTAACATAGCATCCTGGTGCAACAGTTTATTCAAAATCTTCAGTCATCTTCTGCCCCCATCAATAATGAATATCCTCATGTATATATAAAAGTAAAAACAACCACCCGAGTGACATTATAATTATATTCCATATAGTTGTAATTGTGGTTTTCATCAGGATTATAAATCCCCATCATCTTAGTGGGTAACAGCCAGATCTTCTGCATGCCCCAGCATGACTCTCTTGCCTTGTAACTCAAAATAGATATAATATATTTATCGGTAAAAGAAATCCAAAATAGATAGTTCAAATCCAACAATGTAAGGTTCTTTCCACATCCCAAAATCACGGCATTGCAGAGATCTGCCACTTTCCTCAAGATAGTATTAAACGATAATTCGCCTCCAATATCTTTTCACATATTCATTTATTTTTTTTAAAAATCCCTGGCTTCACTGTTGCTTGGTTTAGAAACTACTATTTCTACGAGATCTGTTTCTTTTCTTTTTCTTTTGCGGGTTGCATTTCCATCCAGATTTCCTTCCTACAAGTTGTGTATCAGCTGATCGGTTGTCATTCTGCTTTGTAAATTGATCTTGTTGGTTTTGTTTTATTATCTCATATGTCTTTTCCATCACTTGTATATCAACTGGGTGATTTACGCACTTGTCTGGAAGTTGATAGTTCATCACATTAGAATCAGATGACACTGCTCTCAAATTTATAGACAGTCCAGCTGGGGTATCCAAGGAGTCCAAAGACAGTTTATCTACCACAGCCTCTGTAATTTGATGTTTTCCCTTTATTTCCAACTCCTTTTGCTTGTCCTGTGTTATGCCTAAAGATGTTAGATTTATTTTTAAATTTTTTTGATAAAATTCTTCCGCTTTTTCGACAGTATTCAGTTGGTATCTTACTCCTTGGTGTCTCAATATTAAACCAACTGGGACGTCCCACCTAAATAGAATATTCCTTTTTTTTAACTCATTCACTAGAAAACCAAATTTCTTCTGGTTTGCTGCTTGTTCCCGCTGGACGCTCCTCCGGGATCGTCGAACCCACTGCCTGTAAGAGCCGCCTTTTTCAGCGGAATGGCGGCTCGAAAAAACTCCGTTTCCATTAGGAAACGGAGATAGAGCCGGCTGGGGTGGGTAGAGTCCTCTGCCTAATCCCAAAAGTTTTTTATTTACTTTTGGGAGGGAGCGGAAGAGACTCCCCGTATCCCCAGCCGATGCTCCGGGCTCTGGGAAATCTCTGCTACACGCAGAGCTAGGGGGCAAAAGCAAGCCTGTAAATCTGTCAAATAAATTAATTAAAGAAGATATGAGCTGGACCTCTGATCCTGAAGCGCAAGTATTCTTTTTATTCTATTTTGCCTAAGAAGTGAAGTGAAGGGAAAAAAAGTTTTTTTTTAAAATGGCGATTGCTGCTGCGGCTTGAAGAGAGGCTGAAAGGGAAACTCCTTCCGTTTTCAATTACAAAGTAGCGGAATGAATACTTTTGGCTGTAACTGAAGGCAAAATCTCACTCTCACTTCTGTTTTTTTTTTCTTTTTTTTTCTTCTCTCTTTGAGGATCTGATATTGATCTTGGTTGGAAAAAAAGTTTTTTTTTCTCTCTTTTCCAGTAAATTTTGTCTGCGTGGAAAAATGGCACTGAGACTTATAAAACTAGACAAACAGGCAGTGGGGGGGGGATTTCCCCATTAATAAATTACATCAACAAGTTTTAACTCTCCAGTCTCAGAAACCTGACTTTAATATAATAGAATTTCTTCTTGAGGAGATTGTAAGAAGGGATGAGATTGTGAATCAGCAACTTGAAAAATTTAAGTTGGAAATCAAAGAAATTGGTGAATTGGTGAAATCTAAGTTTGGCTTTTTGGATCGAAAGATTTTAAAAGTAGCTAATGGCTTAGCAGACTTTATGACTCAGTTGGAAGCAAATACTAACTCTAAAATGAAAGAAACTGAGGAGAATTTGGATGACAAGATCCAAAAAATTAAAAAGGATTTGGCAAACATTCAGGATAATAGTTCAGAAGACAAACTTAAATGGAGGCTGATCAAAAGACTGTTAATGAAGAAAATGTACAACAGAGGATTGAAAGAGAAGTTTTAATGATCCAATACAATTTTACAGAATATGCAATTAGACTGAGAGGTTTGCAGGAAGATGACAGAGATTTAAGGAAGATATCTTCTGAAATTCTGGCTGGGATTTTAAAGGTTCAACCTGATGAAGTGTTTTGCAGGATTGACAGAATTTATAGAATAAACTCCTGGTTGGCAAAACAAAGGCAATTGCCTAGAGATGTGGTGATTTATTTTACAGACAAAGAAATTAGAAATAATATTGTCCAGAATTCTTATGATTCTGCTTTGCAATTTCGTGGAAGGAAGATCTGGATTTTTAAGGAACTCCCGCCCAAGATGTTAATGGAGAGGGTATATTTGTAAATACATGAACAGTTCCATAAAAGGAGTCCATAACTGAAAAGCTTACTCCCAGAGTTCCTGTACGTGACATCATCCCAAAGATGAGACCCTCAGCAAATCCCCTCTTTTTGATCTCACTGAACAAACTTGAATAATGAATAATTAATCAATTAAAATCCATGCAATTAACTGGCTACAATATATACACATACAAACCCATTATACACTTCCTTTCAAGTTAAGTTAAACAACATTATGTAGAGAGCAGAAAAGAAGCAAGAAAATGAAGGAAATTACAGAAATTGCATATCTGCATGAGATATGAAAGAGAAAAGGATTTTGTATTTAAAACCAGATACCTCAATCACATTCACTATACCTGTCTATGTTTTACTGTCATTAAATACTCCCTTGATTCCACATTCCATATTTTGTTCTTTAAAGTTCTCGTTTCTTTTCTTTTTTTCAGCATATCATCAACTCTGTCCAACTACAGCTTCCTTGTTCTCCCCTCTCTTATCAATACATTCACCCTTCCCTTCAAATCTTGGTTTTTCCATCTAATCTTCATCCCAGACCACTTCGATGTAATTCTGGACATTCACTTTTGTATTTAGTCCACTTTCATTTGGTCCCTTTTGATGAAGATGCCTGACTAGCAGCCACATTTATAACTTGATATTTCTTACAGCAGGTAACTTTTACATCATCAGGGGCAGGTGGAAGTCAATCTACCAGAGACCAACATAAGAGAGAAAACTTCTTTTAAGCTGACAGGTAAGAATAAGAAAAGACTTATCTTCCTACAAAAGTAAAGGAGACAGACAAGATAATTACAAATGACAGGATGGATGATAGTCAGTCAAGGGCATATCAAAAAGCAAAGACAGATCATGTGCTTCATGATCTATATTTTACTGATGACTTTTCTTGAACCTAATAAACTTTTCCCAAATATAAATACATAGTGACTAAAGACTTATTATAAAGTATGATGCAAACTAAAAGTTTCCATGAGTAAGTCAGTATTTTTATGTTATTGTTTAAAACAATGTTAAGATGCTTCCACACCCCTCCGTTATCTTCCCCAAAAATATTGCTATGTTATTTCATTAGGAACAGTAATGAATGTATCAAGTATAAAATGTCAGTTGTGAGAAGGACACATATATATAGTTGTAGGGCCTATCAGATGCTTCTGGGCAATGAGCAAGGAAGGATTAGGATTACAGTTCTGCATAAATCAATATTAAAGGGTTGGATCACAATAGCAATTCTTACACATGCATCTAATGTCATATTCTTTAAATTATTTACACATAACTGTCCTGTGAAGCTTTCATTGAGGAAAGACAGTGGACTTTGAAATGCACAAAAATTATGACAAACAGAGGATAAAAATCACTACAGAAGTGGTCCCCAACAGGGGTGGGTTCTAAATTTTTTTACTACCGGTTCTGTGGGCGTGGCTTATTTTGTGGGTGTGGCTTGGAGGTCATGTGACTAGGTGGGCGTAGCTAGCTGGTCAGAGTCATTTCTGGAAGGTCCTCGCACTTATGACCAGTTCTCGCACTTACGACCCGACTCATTTGTTTGCTTTTAACACTGATCAGCTGTAGGACGGCCCTTTGAAGCCCTGTGGCAAGAGTTTAAACAGTGTTTTTCCCTCTAGTCATCAGCTGGGACTCAGGAGGCAGCAATAGATTGGGGGTGGGACCAAATAAAAGGTAAGAATAACGTGGGTGGGGGGGTGGGGGGTGGGAGGGCGGGGGGGAAAACCGGTTCAGTGATGTCATATCATCACCGCTACCGGCTCGGCTGAACCAGACCGGGAGGAACCCACCACTGGTCCCCAACCTTTTTGGCACCAGGGATCAGTTTCATGGAAGACAATTTTCCCACAGACTGGGGGGGAGGAACGCACAAGGTAGATCCTGTGCATGAGCTGTTCCTCTCACCTGCGACTCACCTCCAGCTGTGCGGCCCAGTTCCTGACAGGCCACGGACCGGTACTGGTCCATGGTCCAGGGGTTGGGGATTCCTGAATTACAATATCATAATGGATTTGTTACTTTACAATTTATAATATGTTTATAATATGTTAAAAATAATGGTATGGGTTTGCTTCCCATTTATTCCAGTATCCATGTAAGCAAATTTAAAATGCTCATTTTAAGAAAATTAGCTAGTGTAAAAGATAGTGTTATTCTAAGGGTCTTTAGAAACATGGTAATTTAAAATTTTATCCTTCATCTTGTTTCAAATAATCACATTCTAAGCTCAGGTCTTATTCTGATCAATGTTTGTGAGCTTGTAGAAGGGAAGAACTCAGTAGTTATAAGAAAGTCTCCTAATTTGAGAAATAATAAGACAATTAGCAGGAAACCCAGTGATTGAGAACCTATACAAAAGGAATATGCAGGAGACAAAAGTAAAATTATTGCGTTGTGTTAAGCAGTTTCTGCCTCACCTCCCCAACAATTCCAGTTCTCTGTGGACTAGATGGCTCTCATTCTTTTCTTCACAGTTTGAGATTATGGATTATATAAATGGCTGTAAAGAAATACGCTGCTTGTAACTTTTAAATAAGAGGAGGTTGACTGGGTTTCTGAATAGTATGTTGAAGGATTCTCCAAAAAGGAGAGTGAGCAAACCATTGATTTCATTTGATTTATATTTATATGTTGTTTCAATTGAGTTAATTAAATGCATTTGATTGAGTTAATTAAATAACCTATTACTCTCACCTGTGATATACTGTAAACTATAGGAGAAAGTAGGCAATCCTGTTGCTTCTAGATTTCACCAGTTCTTTTGCTTATCCTCTTAAGAAGTAATTTCGTTGTTTTGGTTGTTTTGTCTTCTTAAATTTTTCTAATGCATAGTAATATACTTAGATAATTTCCACCGTCCAAGTAAAATCTGTTGCTGCCTCTTTTTTTTTTTTGGCAGCTACTTAATATTTTTTCATCCTGGAGCAAATAAAAAAGAAATCCTTGGAGGATGGCATGGACTATAGAATATAGGTTTTAATGAATTAGGCAGGATTTATCTGAATTACTCTAAGGATGCTGTGCACAGAATGACAAGTTTGTTCATTATTATTCAAAGTTAGTCCCTCTAGTGATTTTGTGTGCTTCAGACATCAATACATTTTTGCTGGATTATGATGCTCATTTTAGCAGAATTAGCGAGTGTTAAAGACAACCAAAATATTAACTTGGTACAAATAAATAAGAATGTGGATTACAGTCTACCTTTATGTGCTATATAATAGGGAAGGGTCACAATCTTGACAAAAGTAATGGCTGCTTGATAGGAGGTAGTTCATGAATTTTGAGCAAAAGGACCAACATGACATTGACACAGCTATAGGAAGAATGTAAATATTGTTCCTATATATAAATATTACATCTCACCTCACCATGAGAATCAACAATGTTCATACAGTGCAAAGACCAATATCAGCACACAATGGTCTTTAAATGTGTTATGACTGCTTCCTATACAATACATCATGGCACACGTGGTTTTGGATACATTTTCATATTACATCTGATGCTTTATCATTAAGTTATGGGTCATTTAGAATCACTAAAGATAGGGCTACAGTATAACCTTGTTAAATAGATGCTGGTGTTCAGTGAAATATCTTTATTTCATTTTCTTTTATGCATTTCTTTCTCTCACATTTGTTTCTTTAATTTCTTCACAAGGAAAAATGAACTTGGCAACCGTTATGTGTCACTTTGATTCCCTAGTTTACTTTTTTTCAATGTTCTTTGGATTACTTATTTATTTATTTATTATTTATTTATTTATTACATGTATTTATATGCCGCCATTCTCCCGAAGGACTCAGGGCAGCGAGCACAAGTTAAGAAACAAGTACAATAAAATCATAATTTAATCCAAATAATTAATTAGTAGTAAATAATAAAGCCCAGAATCAGTCTCAGCCTATTTGTTTGAAAAGCCAAGTCTTCAAGTCCCGACGGAAGGAGCGGAGATCAGGAGCCGTCCGGAGCTCAGTAGGTAATTCATTCCAGAGGGTGGGAGCACCCACAGAGAATGCCCTATCCCTGGGCATAGCAAGGTGACATTGGCTCGCCGTTGGAACCCTGAGGAGAGCGGCCCTATGTGAGCGAACAGGATGGTGAGAGGCAGGCAGGAGAAGGTCATGCAAATATCCCGGACCTAAGTCATGAAGGGCCTTATAGGTGAGGGCTAGCACCTTGAAGCGGGCCCGGAGAACCACTGGTAACCAGTGCAGCTCACGCAGGAGGGGTGTTATATGGGAGTAACGAGGGGCTCCCATAACAATCTGTGCAGCTGCATTCTGGATCAGCTGGAGTCACCGGGTGCATCTCAGGGGCAGGCCCATGTAGAGGGAATTGCAGTAATCTAAGCGGGAAGTAACCAGGGCATGAGTGACTGTGCGAAGGTCATCTCGGTCCAGGAAAGGGAGCAACTGGCGCACCAGGCGAACCTGTGCGAAGACCCCCTGGTCACGGCCGTTAGATGGTCTTCTAGGGATAGCCGAGCATCCAGGAGGACACCCAAGTTGTGAGCCCTATCAACGGGTGCAAGTTTTTCCCCATCTATCAAAAGTGATGGAGCCTCTGAAACCCGAGATGCTGGCATCCACAGCCACTCAGTCTTAGAGGGAGTTTGAGTCTGTTTCTGCCCATCCAGGCTCGTACCTCCTCCAGGCAACGGGACATCACGGAAAGGGCATCTCTGGGGTGGTCTGGGGTGGAGATGTATAATTGGGTATCATCAGCATATTGATGATATTTCCATTTTGTCAGATGTAAATGCCTTATTCCCTAATGTGTAAATAATGTATATATGGGATATCAGGGGTTAACTTATTCTTTGTTTCTTAATGTATTCATAATTCACCACTCCTACTCTTGGCTCCACCCTTTGTATATATAAGGAGCCACCTTCGCCATTTTCCTTGCTTCTATCTGTGAATATTCAGTGAATATAGAATGCCTACTATAATTAAAGAGAAATATATTTGAATCTCTAACTCTAAATATTATTATTGAGTCTGATCCTAAAAATATTGCAACAAACTGGTAGCAGAGGATGGTTAATTGACTCAATAAATACCTAAAAATGTCTAAGAAAGATAGGCCCAACACCAGGGCCTACAGCAAAGAAATAGAAACTGAACAAGAAATAATCAACGAATCCACAAACGCGATTTCGAGAGAATCCGAAGAATATACCACTGAAGAAGAAGAACTAATAAATGAAAATGATGGCCAGGAAGAAATCGAAATAGAAAACAACGAACTCAGGTCAGAGATACTAAAGATTCTAAAAAGCCAGAAGAATGATGAAAGCCTCATCGCGAACCTCCAAGAAATGCTGAAGAACAGCGGAGCAGCGAGAGAGAAAAACATCGCTAAAGAGAAACCCAAAGACCAAAAAACTGTGAGTGATGTGACTACAGAGAGAGTCGTTATGAAAAAGAAAAGATGTGATCCCGCGCGAAATTTTGAATGGCAGCCATCTTGGTTTCAACAAGCCTCCAAAGTGAACGAAGCAGAGCCAATCAAAATGCTCAGTTCAAAATTTCTGGCGCCAAAAACGTTATCAGACAACGAAAGTGAAAAGGAGGATTCAAATTCCTCGGAAGAGCCAGAATCAGAAAATGAGAACGACTTAACGAAATCCCAAGTAAAGTCAGCAATGAAGACGCTTTTTGCCGCATTCGGGCCAAAATTAAAAATTTCCAAAGCGCCAACAAAGAAGCAAGCGAACAAGCCGATGCTTCAAGACCTGCACGCTCCCATCCTGACTTCAAGAACGACGACGCCCGAGCCCAGAGAGCCATGTCGATTCCGCCCTACACCGCAGACCGAAGCAAGTGCCAACACACCCAAAAGAAAGAAAAGAACAGCCGCCGCCATCAGAACTCCTAAGACCGAGCCAGAGACCGACTCGTCTGAAGAGGAACGAAGCGAGCGAGCTGCAATGGAGAGAACCTTCCACTACGACGTCAAAGAAGAAATGAACAACGCGCATGTGCGAAACTACGTAGACGGTCCGGAAAGACTTGAACTGGCCAGAGAACCGCGCAGACTCGTTGCGAGCATTCCCATGCCGTTTTGCAATTTTCTACACTTACGAGACCACGGACTGCCTCAGGTTGTAAGTAATGGACAAAATAATGTGGGTAACTTACCCAATGACTTCCCAAAACTTAGAGTTGATGGCATTAATTTACAAGAATGGTATCAACAGCTTCAGGTTGTCTTTATGAAAGAAAATTTACTATTCTTTATCACTAGTCCCCCAAGAAGACCTTGGACTTTAAAAATAGATTGTTTACACCATAAGGCATTTTTCTTAATAATATCTAGCGTGTCTCCTGCAATGTATCATAGCATCAAACCAAATCTAACTGTCTCAGAAATAATTCAATGCATGTTTAATTTGTTTCACAGCGATAGTGTAGCAACCACCACAAGAATGTCTAAGGACTTCTTTTCTTCCAGAGTAAAACCAGGGGTTTCCATAAGTGAGCATTTAATATCTTTAAACAAAATAAGAGCTGAGCTGCATTTGAGGGGGGAAGTGATTTCAGATCAAACAATGAAAAGTGTTATTATCAACTCACTTGATTCATCATGGGATAGTTTTATGTCACACTTAGACACCATCAATCTAGGATATTTGTCAATAGAAAGTCTATCTAACAAATTGATAGCAGAAGACAATTCAAGGAAAAATCGTTATAGCAATCACACAGAACACAAACCTTTTAGGAAGGTAGCTTTTCAAGAAAAATATAATGAAAACTTTAAATGCCACAATTGTGGATCCAGAGAACACAATAGAAGAGATTGCCCCAAAATCTCAAAAGAAAGACATAGGTCAGAATATAGGAATAAATACAATTATAGACAGTCTTCCACAGACAGACATAAATATAGAAGCCCACCAAATTACAGAGAAAATAGAGGGGGCAGAGAAAATTCAAACGAGAGAAAATCTGGTTCACTGAATGGACTAAATAAACAAGATAGCACCAAAACGCAACCAAATGAGAACAATAATTGGCTTATTGATTCTGGAGCAACTAATCACACCACTAATAACAAAAATATATTGTCTTCATTTACAGAAGATAAGTTTGTAATAAAAGTAGCTAACCAAGAAAAAGTTCAAGTACTAGGCAGAGGGAATGTGACCTTGCCTGGTCTAGGAAAAATAGAGGGGGTATTGTTAATACCAGAAATACCTCATAACATACTAAGTGTCATAAAATTAAGCAGAGATTCTGACATCAATATAGTTTTCTCAAAGGGAAAAGCAACTTTAGAGAAGAATAAAACTAATGTAGGCACTGTGATGATTAAAGGAGGCCTACCCTATCTGATAACAAAAGAAAGATGGTTACATAATATTGATTCAAATATGGAAGATTGCATTGAGGCAGATGATGAAAATATTAGTAACAGTGACAATGATGAATGCAAAATATCTCATGATCACACAGACACACACAATGAGAAAAAACCAAAAATAGGTAAACCAATACATGACGAGTGTGCTCATATCTTACATAGGAAGTTAGGACATGCAAGTTTTCCTGTAGTACAAAAAATGATTGAACACGCAGAAGGTGTCAAAATAAAAAATTGTGAAAATTATTTGGAATGCTCAGTATGTAAATCTACTAAATTAAAAACTAGTCCCAGGCCAAAAAAATCCACCAGATCTACTAACAAAATTTTTGACTTAGTACACATGGACTTAGTTGGTCCATTAACTCCATCAGTCACTTATAGAAAACGTTACTTCCTAACAATAGTAGACGATTATAGTCGCTATGGTTTTGTTTACACATTAAAACACAAGGATGAAACCTTTCAAAAATTTAAGGAATTTTATAAACGCATAGAAACACAACATAATATCAGAATAAAACAAATCATGACAGATAGGGGATGTGAATTCATGTCTAAGGAATTCTCCCAATGGCTAAAGGATAGAGGGATGTTACATTACACATCTAGTCCATTTTCTGCGTTCCAAAACGGGATTGCAGAGAGAAAAAATTCCACACTACAAACCATGATTAGATGCACATTAGAGGATACTGGTTTAGGCAAACAATTTTGGTCAGAAGCCCTACATTATTCAAATTACACTCAAAATAGAACCTGGTCCAGTATTGTGAATAAGACACCATATGAGGTGATGTATAATAGGAAACCAAAATTAGCACACATGCACATATTTGGGGTCACTGCAGACGTACACATACCCAAACAATTGAGGAGAAAGGGAGAAAACGTATCCAGAAGATTAAGATTTATGGGATATGAAACTGGCACCAAAGGGTACAGATTCATTGATAATAATAATAAATTTATAGTTTCCAGAACAGCTGTGTTCCATGAACAGGCCAACTGGTCTAAATTACATCTTAATGAAATATTTCCGAACAAATGCAAGGATATCAAATCTAGTGAGGAAGGGACGATAAAAAATCAAAATATTAACAGGAGCAAAAACAAAACCAAAACATGGACAAATAGTAAACACAAAATAAAGACAGACACATTAACAAAAAAGGAAGCAAGATATTTGCATAAATACCATAGCAAACCAGAAAGAACTATTAGGAACAACAGAAATCAAATACCAAATAAATACAAAGATTACATAATGCATATGGATGGTGAACAAATAACACCTAATACATATGAGGAAGTATTAAAACTACCTCGTGAGGAAAAAGAAAAATGGGAACTAGCTATGAAAAAGGAGATGGAGAGCTTACAAGGATTAAATGTATTCACACCTGCGATTGCACCCAAAGATAAAACAATTATTGGTACCAGGTGGATTTATAAAATTAAGAATCTAGAAGGAGGCAATACCTTATACAAAGCTAGATTGGTTGCACAAGGATATGCACAAAAATATCCGGAGGACTATACTGACACATACTCCCCCACAGTAAGAACAGAGAGTGTTAAAACAGCTCTAGTAGTAGCATCCACACTCAATCTTGATGTATTCCAATATGACATACAGACTGCGTACCTACACGCAAAACTAGATAAGGAGATATACGTAAGAGCACCTCACAGTCAATACACTAATAAAAATGAAATTTGGCTATTGAACAAGAGCTTATACGGATTAAAGCAATCTGGCAAAAGATGGTACGATTGCTTGGTAAAAGTACTTAAAACCATGGATTTCAAAGCTACCACTGCTGATAACTGTTTCTTTGTCAAAAAGAGTGATGATCACGTTGAGTTTGTATTGATTTACGTAGATGATATTTTATATATAGGAAAACACAGAGAGAGAAGAGAAATCTTTGTAAACAAGTTAAATGAACATTTCTCGTTGAAATCTCTAGGTAAAATAAACAAATACCTTGGTGTACAAATTAACAAAACTAGAAAGGGTTTCAAACTTACTCAGAAAGATAAGATTATTGAACTTCTAAACAAATGTAATTTAAACAATGCCAAACCCTGCGACACTCCTATGCAAACTGATTTCCTTAGAAATACTATTGAATCTTCCCCTGAATTCAAGGATAATACATTCTATAGATCAGTAATAGGTTCACTTCTTTATATATCTAATTGGACCAGACCAGATATTGCATTACCACTCAATTTATTATCAAGGCACGTTAGTAAACCAACAATGTATCACTGGGAAGCTGTCAAAAGAATTTTAAGATATCTGAAAAGTACATTGGACTTTTGTCTAGTATTAGAACCTAGTGATAACAAAGAACCAAGACTTACATGTTACGCAGATGCGGATTGGGCTGGAGATACATCATGCAGAAAAAGTACCTCTGGTTATATTTTTCTGTTAAATGACTGTCCAGTTTACTGGTACACTGGTAAACAAGAATTGGTAGCCACTTCAACCACAGAAGCGGAGTATGTCTGTTTATCTAAAGCTGCAAATAACCTTGTATGGTTTAATGATTTAATTTCAGATGTTTGGAAAAAACCTGCTTTGCCTTTTGTTATGCATGAAGATAATAAAGCGGCCATTGAAATATCTAGATCCGATGCCATTGGACAAAGGTCCAGGCATATAGATATAAAATTTAAGCATGTGAGACAACTGTCCCAAGATGGATTTATCAAAGCAGTACATTGCGATACCTCTGAACAATTGGCTGACATATTGACGAAGCCTTTACCTTCTAAACAGCACAAATACTTAACTTCCAGATTGTATGTATTATATTGTCCTGAATCTGAATGTAATTGGTGTTGTATAGCGAACCGGCATTTAGAGGGGGATTTGTCAGATGTAAATGCCTTATTCCCTAATGTGTAAATAATGTATATATGGGATATCAGGGGTTAACTTATTCTTTGTTTCTTAATGTATTCATAATTCACCACTCCTACTCTTGGCTCCACCCTTTGTATATATAAGGAGCCACCTTCGCCATTTTCCTTGCTTCTATCTGTGAATATTCAGTGAATATAGAATGCCTACTATAATTAAAGAGAAATATATTTGAATCTCTAACTCTAAATATTATTATTGAGTCTGATCCTAAAAATATTGCAACACATTTGGTATCCTGTTTTCTATTCACTTGAAATGCAGGCAAGTACACAAGGTACACCTAGACCAAAAAAAAAAAAAAGCTTTGGATGGTTGAATTCCTGGAGGGTAAGAGTTTTGCTCAACCAAAAGCAGAAGAAAATTTTCCAGCCCCTTCCCCTTCCTTCCTTCCTTCCTTCCTTCCTTCCTTCCTTCCTTCCTTCCTTCCTTCCTTCCTCCCTCCCTCCCTCCCTCCCTCCCTCCCTCCTTCCCTTCCCTTCCCTTCTTCTTCTTCTTCTTCTTCTTCTTCTTCTTCTTCTTCTTCTTCTTCTTCTTCTTCTTCTTCTTCTTCTTCTTCTTCTTCTTCCTTTCTTTCCTTCTTTCCTTCTCTCCTTCTTTAAAAAAAAAACCCTTGCCTTGAAACAAATGGGAGGAGATATTTTAAAAATGTGAAAGGAAGCAGGTTCCCTGGCAGGGGATGAAGAAGAGAGAACACCTGAAAGAAAGAAATGTTGCAAGTTGTACTGAGACAAGAAACGATCACACAGACTTTGTGAGCTAATTTCCAGGAAAATGCTTGGCTGAGAGGAACTGTGGAAGGAGTGGAGATGAACTCCTCTGAGGCTAGAGGCAGGGAAAGTTTAATTTGGAACCAAGAAAATCTTCCAAAAATAGAAAGGCTAGTTTGGGCAAAGAGGAGAATTATAGGCAGAATAGGCAGTCTGCTTCCCACTGTAAACTAAGGATTACGGTCTAAAGGTTAAAAGATACGATATCATAAATCCCAGGAAGTGAAGAAAAGCTAAGAGGAAGTGCTGCTAAAATTTAGTTTGCAGATGTTAGCCAAGTATTGGACATTAGAAGCCAACTAAAGAAGTGAGATGAGGAACTTTTATGCTAATCTTCATGGCATCTTAAATTTCAAAATTGTTTGCTAATTGTTTCAATGCCTTTGCCTCAGATTTTGGTATCAGAAGTGTATTGTTTTTGTGCAAACTACATTCTGACATGTTGCACTCTAGTAACAAATTTGAATTTCATAACACATTCATCTCATTTTTTGTCCAGGCTCCCCATATGGATATATATACATCATGTGGAAGTAATCAGGAACAAGAGTTTAATTCAAAGATAAAGAGTTGAAGGAATTCAAGGTGAGCTGGACTTAGATCTCTTCTGGGAGTGGAGTGACTCCAAAGTGATTATGTGTTTGACTCTACCCTGGGGCTCAGCCTGGTCATCTCCTACAATATAAGTCAGGGCTGTCAAACTCCTGGCCCATGGGCCAGATGCATCATGCATTGACCACGCCCACATCCGGTTCAGCAAAGGGGGGAAAGGCCCAATATGTCACGTGACCTGCCATGATGACATGAATTTGACGCTAGAGGTGAAATCCTACCAGTTCGCCCCGGTTTGGGCAAACGGGTAGTGATAAAAGCTACAGGTTCGACAAACTGGTAGTAAAACAAAGCTACTGGTTGGTCCGAACCAGTATTTCTGACGATCAGCTGTGCCGCACAATTTATATTCGCTAGAAAGCAAGAAATCTTACTTTCTAGCAAATCTAAATAGCGCAGCACAGCTGTTCCCCATCCCTCACTGTTCTACTTACCTTAGAAAGTGTGCTTTTTCTGCACAAAGTGCGTATTTGGCATGCACTGTGTATACGTACATGCACACACAGTGTGCATTTGGCTTGCACCGTGCATGCACAGGCAGCAAACCAGTAGCATACCATGGAGGATTTCACCACTGTTTGACACTCCTGATATAAGTCAATATAAGTTTATGAGAGATTGAGCTTTGAAATGCTATTTGTGATCTTATCAGCATTATTTCACCCAATTCTAATTGCTTGTACTATTTCAAGCTATTTACTTTTAGTAAAACTCACTTTAAATAATAAAAATATGTTCATTTTCATCCTTCCAGAAGGAGACAAAGGTGCTCTTCTCAAAACTACAAGAGGCAGGAAACAACACTACTTGTTTTAATCTTCCTTGCTCACAATTATTATTATCACCATTACTATTCCATCATCATTACCTTCCTTATTGTCATTATCATCATCATTCCTAGTTCACAGAGGAATAACTTGGTGTGAAACAAGAGGAGCATGGTCAAGGTATCAGAAGAGGAATGGTGGCAGCAGGAAACTACAGAAATAATAATCAGAAATTATGCATGAATCTAAACAGGAAGGTATTGGGGCTCAATGACTAGAAGCTGGAGATCTCTCCTTCCACCATGACCCTTAACTGGCTATCCTCTACAAGTGGTTGATGAAATAAGACTAATTGGGAAATTGAGTATCTTTGACCAAACTAAATGCAAAACCAGTGGGGAATTCCTGGAATCTTGACACTCAGACAAAGCAGCCATCAACAGGTATTTGGAGATAAACAACATTTATACATCATTCAAAAGAGACATTAAAAAAAGGAAAACAAAAATACAGAACATCTCATCAGCAGCAATCAACACCCAGATAAGAAGAATTAACACCAAACAAACATTCAAGCAGTATACAATATCCTAATCAAGAGCTACCAACTCAGGCAAACAATCATGCAGGAAACAACACCTAATCAAGAAACTATCAAGGGAAAATGACAACACTAACACTGACAGGGCAAGGTACTATATATAAACAGAGAGCAAATCCCATTCTCCTCTAGCACTGAAGATGTTACCTAGTGTGGTAACAAAACATCTGCACAAAAGCAACCAAGCTCTGAGAGCGTCAAGGATTCCACAGTTAAACCATCTATATTCTTTTCATTTGAAGTAAGGTTTCCTGGTTATTTAAAGTGAATGTTGGAGTGAGCATTTTCTTGCAAGAAATTTACAAAGCGCTTTTGACTTTGAAACTGAGTTCCAAACACTTCCACAATATTCAAAACAATCTATTTAACACAGAGAGCTATGTATTTCACGCTCACAAAGAGTGTTTTGAATTTGAGACTGTTGGATTTAGAAATTTTCGTAAACTATTAATATTTTGCTATATTCTCATTTTTGGGGGGAAGAAGAAAAGAATGAAAGCTGAAAATTTCCCCTTATTTGCTGGAAGCGTATTACATCTCTGAAAAGAATAATTCTGACCTTTGCAAATATATTTTAAAAACCACTGAGCATCTATAGTGTGCACATGAGCATGCATACATTAGTGTGTTCTTGACGATAGCATTTTAACTTGCATCAGGTGGAGTCAGGGCAAATGGAGCTGAGTGTTTACTGGCCGGATGCCCTTCCTGTTGCCAATGCAGAATTCGCAGCTGATATTTACTCATTGTGCCCAGAGAGAGAAATATCTGCTGCTGTCTAGGATCGAACTTACAGCCTCCTGATTGTGAGGCGAGAGCTCCACCTCTAGGCCACTGTACCACTCACCCAGCTGCCTGACTATAATAGTGATATTATAGTGGATGGACCATAACCCGCTAATGGTAACTTGGAAGATCCCACATTGTAGGAAGGGTAGATGGAGAATGAATATAGGTATTCTGAAAGATGAAGAATTCATGAGTAAATTTAACTAAATGCATTCTAACCAGCCATACATTGCTGAATATTGGATATGTGCATACTAAACTAGGCTTGCCTGCAAGGAATAAAAGCTTTCTAATGCTACTTTTTGTGGTCTTGGCACCTTGGCAGCAAATCAAGAAATAAATCAATACATTGCCGAAATAAGATTGTAAGATTTTTTTTATGCAGGGAAATCTTGCGAGATTTTATTCCGAGAGGTTTGGTGTGGAGGGGTTGGATCAGGGGTGGGTTCTATTTACCTTTATTACCAGTTCGCAATGGGAGCGCTCACGGTTCTGTACATGTGCAGAAGCTTCTGCGCATGTGCAGATCGTACTTTATGACGTCCAGCTCCGCCCACCCGCCATTTTTACTACTGGTTCTCAAGAACCGGACAGAACCAAGAGCAACCCACCACTGGGTTGGATAATCTTGGGGAGCCAGCAGGTTCCTGATACAGGTCAGGTACAGTGAACTAGATTTAATATGAGAAAGTTTTCATTTTGCTAAACCTTTAAATACATAATTCGTTACCATATTTATATTTCTTAACATTGCACTAAGTTTTATTTTATTTGTAAACCACTTTGAGAACTTTAATTGAAAGGCAGAAAAATTGTAGGTTGATATTGGTGGTTAAAGAATTGGGAGAATTTCCAGGCAGAAAAGTATAATTTCTACCATTAATGCCAATTCTTAGGGTGAAATTGTACCTCTAATCTGGACTTCCAGGGTAAAATTATTGTGTTTCACTTCCACAAAGAGAAAGAATGCAAAGTGAGCAGAAAATATTCACTGAGGTCTGATATTAAACATCTGTCAACCAATCATACTGAGAAGACCTGTGGTTCTTTGAGATGAGTCAAGAAATACTCCAGACTAAGGAGTAAGAGAAGTGATTTATTTAACAAAAGGCTCAGAAGGCTTCTATGTTCACAGAACGCTGCCTGCTTTAGAGATCTCTTCACCTGAAATTCAGATGAAGGTCACACATGGAGGTTGCTCTAGCGGAGAGACTTTGCTAGTTGCCATATCAACTGGACTTCTTCATAGAAAAGATGTGCTTCTCACTGTCTAAGCTGCATATTAGAATAAAGCATAGCTGACAATCAGCTATGCCCTTTCAGCAGGATGAGGTTTGCTCTTTTATTTACATGCTACAGTTTGGAGATTAATAAAAATAAAGATTTGGTTGCTTTCCTTTCTTTTTTTCCTTTTCTTTTCCTTCTTTCCTTCCTTCCTTCCTTCCTTCCTTCCTTTTTCTTTCTTTCTTTCTTTCTTTCTTTCTTTCTTTCTTGGCATATTTTTATTGTTAACGCAATACAAAACAATGTAAGAAAAAAGAATAAGATGTAACGAAAGAGTAACTACTAAATATACATTTCTTTAAAATGTAATAATAAAATGTTCTAGTAACACATGCTCTCTGTCCCTTTCATTTGTTTCCCCAACTGCTAACTGCAGTTTAAATATTTATGCTTTACAACTGAACATTAATTATTATTGTTGATGTCAGTTTAAGTCCTAGAAATCATATTCCAAATGTCTAAAATCATATTCCAAATGTCTAAAATTGCTGTGTAATGTGTTGAATATAAAGAAGCTTGTCTGAATTTTATTAAACTTCTGTTATAGAGATGCATTATCAACTTTACCATTACTAAATAGTCTCTAGTTATTACTTCTTAGCCTATTATTATCAGCAAAGTTTCTGTTTTCCAGAATTCTGCCAGATTTCTTCTTTATATATTAGCAAATTAAGATATTTACTATGCCACTATGGTGAAAGGTGAAAGGATTTGCCGGTGACATCACCATTGCCCGAGGAATTCCCAGTTGGGGCTCCTTTCGTGCCCCCATGAAGTTGTCCACCAAAGCAGTACCCATTTATCTACTCATGGTCGCCTGCTTTTGAACCACTCAGTCAGCAGAAGCTGGAGCGCATGATGGGAGCTTACTCCACCATGTGACAGCAACTGGGTCTCAAACATGAGCCTGTTGATCATCAGCCCAGCATTCTAATCTCATAAACCACCATGTTCTTCAGTGTATTATACTGCAAGCAATAAAAAACACAATATATATTTGCTGTAAAAAAAAATTCCATTGAAAGCCAGAGAACTCATTATGTTATATCTTGTTCGCCTTGGAGATTATAACTCTCATAATTTCCAAAGATTATGTAAACTGAAATTTTTGGAGATGGTAGTTTTACACATCTTGGTGACCACAAGTTTGGGGAATTGCCATTGTAACAAAGGATATCAAATAGTGTTTAGACCATAAAGGAACTTCCTTTACATTCTATATACAAGAACTGATCCACTTTGGCATTCTTTTATTTATATAATGACAGGACAATGTAGAAGGTGGATGTTACAAGTGACCTAAAAATCCTTAGTTTAGCTATGATGCAATAGCCTCAAGGAGATTTGCCTGGTGCAAGGACACTTTATTTTCAATGTACAGTACTCAATGAATTAAACATTATTATATTTATTTCTGCTGCATTTACTTTTACTGCTAATTTATTGCTGCAGTATAAACAGTATAAACTGTTAACTTTCAAGGGGCCTTTTATATATATATATATATATATATATATATATATATATATATATATATATATATATATATATATGTGTGTGTGTGTGTGTGTGTGTGTGTGTGTGTGTGTGTGTGTGTGTGTGTGTGTGTGTGTATGTATTTTATTGCTTGTTTTTTCCCATTTTACTATTTTTTTTCTTACAAGCTTGGTATTACAATTGTCAAGAAGGAAAGAAAAATACATAATACTAATACACATTTTAAAATGTCTAAGATAGTAGAGATAATAATTTTGTGGTTTTTTTAAAAAAATAAAAGCACATAAGCAATAAAATAGGGAGAGATAGCTAGACGAATCTCAGATAACCAAACATTTGTTGCTAGATGGAAACACGTGCCTCCTGACTCCACAATTGAAATATATGGTACTACAACTCTCAGACCTTTCAACCAACATGTTAACATCTGAAAATTATAATTCAAGAGATTTAAAGGGTAGACAATAAGCACAGATTTCTGGAACAGCAAAGTGTAAGTATTCCTGGAAGGTTTTGGAATCATCAAACAGAAAAAAAAATCTATCTCCAAGGACCTCTTGTTCCTATTATTGAGGTTTCTTTGCCGGTTTATAAATAGAGATGTTATACACACATGGCCTCCCAAAGAGACAACCATTTCCAGTGGTTGGGTCATAGTCACACATGAATGCCAGCTTCTCAATGCACTGAATAGAGTTCTAGGGAAAGCAGGATGCAAGCGTAAGGCAATTTAGAAAGAAAAGAATGAAGCAAAGTAAAAATCAATTCAGCCGAACTCTGCCAAGGCAGACAAGAAACAAAGGGTCAAAAGATAAACTAAGAAAAATAGTGTGATTGACACGAGCTGCAAGAAGGCTCTAGAAAACTATTGAAGGTAAATGAGAATAAAAATTGTCAGAGGAGAACAACTGTCTAAAGCTACCAATATCATCAAGCCAGCTCATTCCATTTTACCATACCATATGGGGAATTATCAACTCTAGGAGTGATTATATTAATAAAGACTATTATATGACAACATTGAAAGTTATGCATCAGTTGAAATGCTTTTAAGAAGTCCTGCAGAGAGTACCAAATAAGCACCAAATTGAGCATGAAGGTTAAAATTATTTTCTTTCTTGAGGTCAGAAAAGTAGCTTAGACTAGAAGAAGGCAGTTCTCCTAATCTCTCACTGAGGCCTCAGTAAAATAAATGTTACATAACTTACTATTCAGATGTTCAACATGAATAAATGTGAAGACTGGAGCATACTTCTGGGGATATAGCTGTTCCTCCCAAAAGTGATTCCTATAATCATGGCAGGTGAAAGAAAAGCTGTCCTGAACATGGATTTGTTAACAGGAACTACCCATTATCACTGCAAATGTGTCTCAGTAATGCTAGTCCTTCTACAGAACAGGAGGTAGCAATCACTTTAGGAGGCAACACAGAAAGCCAGAGGAAGGAGTTAGGATGATGACTGAATAATACAACAAATATTGGCCCAAAGAATATGGAGGATTGAGTCAAGTGTTGGTCCAAGGATTATGGAGAGGTAATTAAATCCCAATACCTGATAATGATTTTGAATATTAATATCTGTTCTCATTATATTAGACATACAAATGTATTCACAATGTCCATTTGACAGAATAAAATCGCTCTGTAACTTTACAAAAAATAATACCTTTTATGATAACCTGTTTTAACCATTGGCATGATTGCATAAGGGTTTTAAACCAAGTTGCTCTGCCTCCTAACATATTTTAAATGCTCCACCACACTCCCATACCAATAACCTTGTGATTGTGGTCCTTGATTTATCAGTGACATGAATGTGAGGAGATCGTTACTCCCTTGGCCAAAAACCACTGTGGTAAAAATAAATTAATAAAAATAAGTTTATTGAATGGCAAGGTCCAAAAGAATAAACATAAGCAAATATTCATTCCAGATTTTTCTACTCAGCAAGACAAGGTCCTAGAACTAAGAATAGGATAGATACAGTCATAGGGCGTTAGGAGGCAGGGCCTGTTTACAAGGTGAGTATGGGTATTTGGATCCCCTTGGAGCTTCAAGAAAATCTCTGAGAAACCATATATTATGAATCCCAGTATTCTACTGCTGGAAGTTTGAAAATAGAATTAAAAAGGGCTAGTTACATATCACTTTAGTACCAACTTTCTCCAAACAGTCCATTAAGACTTGAACTATCTAATCTGGCTTGCAGGAATCTAACATGTTTGCTCCCGGAGAGATTCCAGGCAGTTACTTGTTATGAACAGGTAGATCCCAGACAGCTCCTTTTAAAAAATAATGCAACAATTTGAGAAAGTTATACTAAAAATCTGGCTGTCATTTGCAGAATAAATGGGCCAGTTCTGCCACCTATCTTGTGCATTTTCTTCTCTGGATTGTTGTGGAAAAATAAAAAGAAAACCCAATGCTAAAAGCAGAAGCTTACAAATCGATTTGGTTCTGAATATCTTTAACACCGCTTTAAGCAAGATCTCGTGGTGGTGGTATCACTGGATAAAAGCAAAAACACACTTTCTGCATCTTTGTGGGTATTTGGGGTCAAAGAGCTACACAGAGGCAACTGAGCCCAATTTACTTTCATATCCCAATCTGGAGATACTATCATTTGAAGATTACAGCAGAGCCCACGGGGAGAAGAATGATTAATTCAGTTCTTTTTTCCCACAGGGGACTTTCTAATCCTCCAGAGAAATGGAAATAGTTCTCAAAAATTAAATCTAAGTCTCTCCCGTCAAAGCCCTATCACCCCTTGCCATCTTTTGTGTGACCTATTTGCTAGGGTTTGCCTAGAGATAGGTCACTATTGGACTGTGTTAGAACTTACTATGCAATCCCAATGCTATTCCTGCTGCTGAACACAGATAAGAGGCATTTCTTAAAAGTAGCGAAGGTGGGAAATTGAATGGCAGTTCTTGATCAGACTGATCACATTGCTACAGGATTTTGGAGGGATTTTTGTTAGATGAAGCAAACGACAGGATAGCTTTCCTTGAATTTTTCTTTAATTAGTTATTAATTCAAAAGCTATGATGTCTTCATTTAGACTAGAGACTGTACTGCAGTCCCACCAAGACGGGCTTTAGGATTTATTTACTGTCTATTATACTAGCAATATCTTAGAATGCAGAGCCACTGTGATTGGTATAGGCTGAATTGACATATTACACTATATATTGTTTGCTGACTATGATTTATGCAATGAACCAGAATTGGATGGCTACATACAACACTCAATGCTAAACTAAATAGACTTCAACATGATTTAATCCAACATGTGCATTTAGCCAGCTCCATCAAAAGATATATTTTATTAGCTAAAATGAAGAGGGAGTTTTGTTGGGAAAATCAGTGGCACATAAGTAAGCAAATGCACAATGTTATGCCATAGCCAAACCCAATAGAAGCGATTCCCAAGATGAATTTAAATGGGGAGAAGAAGAAGAAAATCAAAGTTCTGGTCCACAAAGACTTCTGCCTGAACAAGGAAGACAGGTAGAGAGCAGAATAGAGGAGAAAACAGGGGAAAGAATAGAGATGAAAGAGAGACAAATGACCTCCTGGAATTATGATATGATTCAAGGCTATCAATCAACAGAGAAGTGTGAATTAGTCAATTGGGGGTTAAAATAAAATTGAAATGGCAAGCCAGACCATGTGGTTCTTTCCCTTTTGCCTATTATGGGACTTACAATATGCAAACTATAATATATCCCATTAGATCTAGGATTTGCTTTTTCATGGGGGGATGAGAAGGGAAATTGGGAATGGTGATGGTTTTATGCCAGTGTGCTCCTGAGAATGAAATTGCTCTGTGGGATTTGTAATGTAGGTTTGTCTCCTGGGATCAGTCTCTGCAGGTGTCCTGGAAGACTTTAGGGTTAGAACAGAGAATGATAATAAATTCTTATTTATATTTCTGAGAATATGATTTTCTCTAAAAAAAATGTCTAAAAAGTGATCTGGAAAACCATCTCTTTATAAGAAGCTATACTAGGAAGTAGAAATAGACACAAAGCATTTTATTCCCTTGCATTTCAGCGAAAACTGTCATATGAGATAGAATCTGAAGTTACAAAATGGAAGATTCATTAAATGTCACTTCTTTAACCTGATGTTCTTCAGATAACGTGGACATCAACTCCCATATTTCTCAGGTGGTATAGAAAATGGCATGTGGAGAATATTGAGTTAAGAAGGAATGATCTGATAGAAGACACTGTCCATTCTCCAGGTGGATTCAAACTTAGTTTCAGGTATTTTTCCCAACCAGATGGAATGAGGATATGTGCTAAAAATACAGAAACCACACATGCTGTTTAGAATAAATTTTCATTTCACGCCACTTGATTTAACTTAATTTTGTGCAAAAATGTAATGAAAAGCTACCCAAAAACCACTTTTGGATTTTATTTCTTTATGATATGAGAGCCCAAGGTTTCAGTTTTGCTATTCTCTTTGCTCATCTGAACTGATGCTTGCTTTAAATTAGATTATGATTAGCTGAAAGTGAGCTATAATCATCCAGCTCCACTATATTTTATTTTCTCACCACCATCAACAAATCCATCCGGCTGTCAAAAAGGGTCCTAAAGTTATAAAAAGGTTAATATAATAGCCTCACAAAATATACTATAGCAGAAAATTAAAGTGCAAAGGTGATATTTCTTTCAGAAGAAAAGAAATAGCTAAAATAATGCCATTAGGAAGTTGATTCAACAGTTCAGTGAAATTCCCAAGGAAGTTGTAATTAAAAAGTTGAAATATCATGTTCATATCACTAAAATGCAAGTGCCTTGAACTGTGAGATGGGTGGCCAATAAATGTAATAATAATTTTAAAAAACAGTGGAGAATAGCCCAGCCTTGTTCTACAATCAGCTCCTTAATTTACTCTTACTTGGTTATTTTTTCTCCCATGTAACGCAAGTAAAAAAAAAAGTCCAAGATTGAAAGGATTTAAAAGTAAGTAGACATTACTTTCCAACTTTATCACAGATACTACTACTTTAGTTAATGTCACTGATACAGTAAGCAATAACAGAAGACTACAACTAATAGTACTTCTAACCAGATATCAACTATCAGAATACAAGTACATCTGAGCTGCTTAACAGCATTGTCATTAAAAAAATACAAATATTTTATCATCATGTAAACAATTGTAACAAACAGTCATTGTTATAGGTCAAACAGAAGTGGTACTATCAAAACAAAACAAAGCAACAGCAAAGGACTTTATTTTCTAGGCATATAACACGTTGTTTTTCTCCCCCAAAACCGGCAGTGTGAACATTTCACAAAAACCAATCAAAGGACTGACTATTAACTATCCACTCCTGTGCATTCTTATTCAGAGATCTCAATCTGTGGTGAGTTGCTACCGGTTCTCCCCGGTTCTTGTGAACCGGTAGTGGAAATTTTGAGTAGTTCAGAGAACCGGTAAATACCACCTCTGACTGCCCTCCCCCAATCTATTTGCTGCCTCCCAAGTCCCAGCTGATCGGCTAGAAGGAAAAAAATCAGGGCTCACTTGACAAAGAAGAGAAAAAAAAAACAAGACACCATAGCTTTAAATTGAGAAGCCAAGAAGCCTTCCAACAGGTCGGCTAGAACCGGTCCGCTCCTTGTAAATCGCTCGGTGGTGGTAGATTGGCAATTGAGGCCAAGCTGCCTGAAAGTAGTTTCCAATGCTCTCGGTGGTAGCAGAGCAACAAAAAACTGTTTAACTCTTGCCGCGGTGCTTCAAAGGGCCGCCCTACAGCTGATCAGCAGTAAAAGGCAGTGTGGTGGTAGACCAGTGCACTCCAAAAACAAATGGGTAGACAGGTGTGCTCCAAAAACAAATAGGTAGACCGGAACGCTCCAAAAACAAATGGGTAGACCAGTATGGCTCTGCAAGCAGTTAAAAGCCTGGTAGACCAGTACCTCTGCTAAATCCTAAAGAATTGTTTGTCATATGACCATCAAACCACGCCCACAAAATAAGCCATGCCCACAGAATCGGTAGTAAAAAATTTTAGAACCCACCCCTGATCTTAATGCATTCATAAAATATTTATCCCTCTCTCATAATAATAGAATCTGGAATCATCCAATAATGATAATCTGTTATGAATGCTTAAGAAATTAAGGGTATATTCTAAACTGTGTTTTAATTACAGATTATTAGATAACTAAAATAATCTGGGTTTAGTTTTACATGAATGTATAGGTAGAAAGAACATACTAATGTATGTATGTATTCATAATGTATGAATGTATAGGTAGAAAGAACATACTAAGGTTATTTACGAGACCACTTTCTGCCACCGATAACCTCCCACCGGCCAATTCGCTTCCACAGAGAGGGCCTCCTCAGGGTGCCGTCGGTCAAGCAATGTCGACTGACGACCCCCAGGGGGAGATCCTTCTCTGTGGGGGCACCCGCCCTCTGAAACGAACTACCCCCAGGAATACGACTGATCCCGGACCTCCGGACCTTCCGTCGAGCTTTGAAGACCTTTCTATTTCAGCAAACTGGGCTGGCTTAAAATTTTAATGGGTTATTTTAAGGGTAATGGGTTTTAATTTTTGGGAAGCCAATTCGATTTAATTCTGTTTTTTAAATTATTTTAAATTTTATATTGTATGTATTTTAATTTTGGCTGTTCACCGCCCTGAGTCCTTCGGGAGAAGGGCGGTATACAAATTTAAATAATAAATAAATAATTAAATAAATAAATAAATAAATAAATAAATAAATAAATAAATAAATAAATAAATAAATAAGCTAGAACCACTCAAACCTTATTATGGCTCATTATGGATATGTATATTCAACTGGAAGGGACGCGGTGGCTTAGTGTGTAAGACGCTGAGCTTGTCGATCGAAAAGTCGGCAGTTCAGCGGTTTGAATCCCTCATGCCGCATAATGGGGTGAGCTCCCATTACTAGTCCCAGCTTCTGCTACCCTAGCAGTTCGAAAGCAGGTAAAAATGCAAGTAGAAAAATAGGGACAACCTTTGGTGGAAAGATAACAGTGTTCCGTGTGCCTTTGGTGTTTAGTCATGCCGGCCACATGACCATGGAGACGTCTTCAGACAGAACTGGCTCTTCGGCTTTGAAACAGAGATGAGCACCGCCCCCTAGAGTCGGGAATGACTAGCACATATGTGTGAGGGGAAACTTTACCTTTACCTTTTATATTCAACTGGAGTTATGGCTTCTAACACAGACACTTTTAAAAATGGTAATATTACTAGCACCTATTAATCATGGTGTTTATATATTGTCCTCAGTATGAGAAATCTCTTAATACCTCTGACAGATGTTATTGAACTCAGTCCTATTTGGGGGCATCTCATACAGATTAGATTTATCATTGTGAAAACAGAAAGCTGTTCAGTACAGTTCTTAACAGAGGTTACTACTAGACAGGAGTGTTAACACTTTTTTCATGGTGCCATATATAAAAGCCTGTGTGTTGTTCAGCTAAAATAAGTGATCTAGGCTCAGAAACAAAGTTTTAAGGACAGTGCTTCCAACAGCATTTAAATCTATGTGCTTTTCTAAGCTGTTTTCTACGAGTCAGAGTAGATTCATCAAAATACATATATTATATACCCTGAACTTACACCTTTGCTGCATTATTAAGTAGAAAATCATATGTAACTGGATTTCAATTTGGATATATGCTACCAAAATTTTATGAAAATATATCTATCCATTTTGTACCTCTGTTAACTTTCATGAGGAAGGTGTGGATTTACTCTGATTCTTCATCAGTCTTTAGAGTACTAATGATGCACAAGAAGCAAATCCCCAAGAGATAGTAAACCCAGTGGTTTATTGTAGATGGAAAACCACCATCTTCCAGTCCTTCTATTCATAAACAAGTCAAGCATGCAATATTGTTGCTGATAAGCACGTTTCTAATATACATCTCCAGGCTCATGTTTGTGTTGTAAGAATGTAATGCTTTAGTTTAAAAAAATGCAAACAATCATAACTACTCTCAGTCATTTTCTTCCATGCTTTATTGTTTTCCTACCCGTTTAACATAATTTTGTCCTACCATTCCATAATAATTCCCAAATCAGGGTAAACATAATTATCTACATTTTCCTTCTATGATACTTAGAGACAAACCAACTTCTAAAGTGCACAATTCACAGTCCTTGACTGGCTAGTATGAATTAAGAAAGCCATTCCCTTCCATTCTTATAATGGCTGTATAAGATTAGAGCCATTTCGTATAATCTTATATAGGAATGCATTCCAGCTGTAGCACAGTCTTATCAGCTGCAGGGTTTGTTTTGTCAGCAAACTCATTACCGAATGAGTAAAAATACTCATTCAGTAATATGTTACTAAACGTAGTTTAAACCCTATTTATTTCCACACCTAATACTAGTCTACTGTATAAGGCAGTGTTGGCGAACCTTTTTGACCCCGAGTGCCGAAAAGGGAGCACGCACGCAGGGGAGCAACAGAAACCGGAAGAGCAGCTCCCCAGCGTGCACACACAGGAGCGCCGGAAACCGGAAGAGCAATTCCCCAGCGTGCATGCACGTGCCAGGAAGCTGAGCTTCCAGTTTCTGGTGCACATGCGCACGTGAAGACCAACTGGCTGGTGCACATGTGTGGGCGGGAAACTGGAAGCTCAGGTTCCCGGCGCGCACATGCATGCCAGGGAGCTGCTCTTCTGGTTTCCAGTGCTCCCTCATGTGCAAAGACCAGCTGGCCAGCACGCAAGTGCACACCAGAACCTGGACGATCAACAGGTTGTAGCTGGCGTGCCGGAGAGATGGCTCTGCATGCCACTTCTGGCATGCATGCCATAGGTTCGCCATCACAGGTATAAGGTTTGTTTTATAGCAATGTTTGGACTCCCTAACTAGAAAGTCTCAACTATAGATGTCAACCATAGATTTATCTAGATTACAGTCATGCACAGTGATTAGAAGCAGAACCTCCAAAATTTCAGACTGGAATTTTTTCTAGGGCTAATCCTGATGGTCATAAGGTGGCAGAAAGATGGTGCAGTTCCAAATCATCCCCATTTAAAATTTAAACTAAAATGTTCAAGCATGCAATTTTAAGCAACGGAGGCTAACAAATGTAATGGTTAGAGACAGGTTCCACACAGAGATAAGATGATTCTGTTCCTGAATTTCATTCAAATTCATACATTTGCAGCTATGAATGTACCTTGGCATACAAGAGATGACGGTGTTTCCCCTGGATGGACACGGGCCGTAATAAACACTACTTTCTGTTCTGCTCCGGGACGAAGATTCACTGTTGAAGAAAGAAAGAGAGGGTTTTTAAAAAAAAAAAAATCATGAAATTGACATTCTTTTTCCTATGTTTATCTGACCTTAAATAAAGGAACTGTGGATTTTGAGAGGTAGGGCTGTTCCTGAGTGCCTTTGTTTTGTGTATTTCTTGTTGCCTTGTTTCTTGCTTTTTCCAATGAGAAAATTGAAGAATAAGCAAGATTTCAAGCAACTGCTCTTTTGAGTCAAAACCCTTCAACTAAGACAGTTTTTCTTGACTAAGATTAAGCTTTTCTTCCTAAAGAAATTCAAGTAGTTTAGAAAACTGTTGATCCATAGAACCAAGATATAGAACTTCAGGGTGGGGAGTGGGGAATGTCTTTGGCAAGCCAGATAAAAAGCTTTATGGGACACAAATGGTCCATAATGAGACATTCTCCATTATTGGTTTAGTCCAGGGGTGTCCAACTTTAAGACTTGTGGACTTCAATTCCCAGAATTTCCCAGCCAACTAAAAGACTGCCCTTGATAATCTTTTCTATATTGGATTTACAAAAAAGGCTTGTTAAAGTTTGGAAGAATTTTGTGAGGAGAAAGAAAAAAAATCAGGTTCTATGAGCTTTTTTTTTAAAATTTTTCAAAGGAAATATATGGCTTTGAATCCGTGGAAATCAAGATTCAGTCCTCAGTTCCAACAAATCTCTCAACACTGGTGAACACACAACAGGATATTTTTTGAAAAACAGTCATATGCCATGCTTTATCAGCCCACACCAGGGGTCAGCAACCTGCAGCTCTGGAGCCTCATGTGGCTCTTTCATCCCTCTGCTGCGGCTCCCTGTCGCCGGTCAGCTCCACAATTGATAGCGCTTTTGGTTAGGACAGGTAGAGGAAAAAGGATGCCGCACTAGGAGGAGACTATGGTGGGGGAACCGGACTTCCGGTCCAGAATTGAATGGGGGGCTTCCGGTTAGGACCTTGGTGGCTCTTTGAGTGTTTAAGGTTGCCAACACCTGGCCCACACTAATAAATGTACACAAACATATACCCAGCAATTACCAAGGGGTTCTTCTGCTTTAAGAAGTAATTTTGGATTTAATTAGCAGAATTAAAAGAATACTTTATTTTACCAAGTGTGGTTAGACACAAGAAGTACAAAGACACAACCAGTACAAATTCTGATCAGTTTATTGTATAATTTTTTAATCTTTTCCCCAGTTTTCAAATTTAAATATTCAAATAAATTTTAACTTTTAAAAGTTTTCATCACAATCAGTCCTTCTTGTATAAAAGAAACAAACATATTTTCACTGGCTTTTTCAATCTTGTATGCTACCTTTAAATGAAAAGAAGAGAAGGGTTGATCAAATGGAGGATGCATAATTGTAATAAAAGAACAACACATATGGCCCCAGAGGGACCTTCATTAATTGGTGGCTAGAAAACAGAAATTCCTTTGCTCTGAAGATGAGCCAGATACAAATAGTGAAAGGCAGTAACCTTCCCTGAAGGACACAAGGAGCAAGGAGTCAGCTGTGCTAATAGATAAGAAATCCTGATGGATCATATTTCCCTAGCAACAACAGTGCCCACCTTTTGTGTTTACCTTCTGACTAGCAATGCCCACCTTTTGGGTGTGTTCTAACTGTGTTAGTCAATGAAACTATATTTATCCATGAGGTCATGATTTTTTTATTGTCCTGATTATAACCCTTTAAAACTCACGGACTTAGAACAAATCCCTGCACCTGGTTTCAAAACTTTAATTTCAAGTATCCTTTTTTTCTGTAGCATAAAGATATTCAAGAAATTTTAATTGATTTAGTTGAATAATTAACTGGCTCGCATGCCAGGTTCAAGGAATCCATAGCTTCCTGGGACAACAAGGTAAAGAACAACAAAAATATTGTTACCAAGAAATAGCATTCAGGGGAAAAATAAACGATATGATATTTTGCCTTGTGTTTACTGTTGCTGGCGCATTGGGAAAGAATTCATATCCTTTATTTACTTGAGAGTTAGATAACAAATCCTTTCTATTTTGGGACAATAGCTAGAAAGAAAGATAAGAAATGTGATAGGTAGATGCAGGACTGTACAAGATTATTTTTAAAACTTGGAAGGATTGGGGGGAAAAAGAAGGGGGAAAGGGAAAACTGCACCATCACTATTCACTTCACTAATATGAAACGTAGCACATCAATAACAAAGCTCAGGTTGTCTAGCTGTCAGAAAAAAAATTGAATTATGATCTTTCATTAAAAGTTGGAAACAGGAAGAATCATTTAACTTATTTTGAGTGGGCTAGGACATCATACAGTATGATAACTGAAAGGTAACATTGGAGAATCCAGTCATATAAACAACAGTAATATCACCATATGTGTAAGTACATTATACTGATTTTGCATTCATTATATGCCACGTCATTTGCTATCTTAGAACAGGCATTCTGTGATGTCTTCTGTTTGCTGCTGAAATGATGGAAAGTTGAACTACTTACTACCATTTCATATTAATTTGGCAGCCTGAAAATTAGAAAAGTCGTTACAATGATCTAATTTAAGGTCTTGATGTGTATGCAGCTGACCTAATAGACAATTGATTTTCTTTCCTTTTGGTTCTGCTGACCGTGGGGGAAAAATGCAAATTGGGCATTGTATTTGCATGCTAATTTTATTGCACCCTTGTGTCTTCATAAGAAGATAAAAGTTTGTGCTAATAAAAATAAAACATTTCTGGTTCTAATACAGGCAAATATTCATGCAGGCAGGTAACAAATTGGTTTGTCATTTAGTAAAACATAGAGAATGCAATAATCATCTTTAGGCAAAACAGACTGGAGCTTTTGCTTAGCTTTTAGCTTTCATTTGCAAAAATCACTTTAATGTACAGCAGAATTTTCAAAACAGGGTAATAAGAAATTAGCACAACTGTTGCCTCGTTCCTAACTACATAGAGTACATAGTTATTCAATTCTTATGGTTGGCCAGAGGAAAGGATTATAGGGAAACATAATCAATTTACAGAATTATATAGACATCTGCAATTTATAGATTAGGGATATTTAGAAGTGCATTGTACTCATAGGAATTATTCTTACGTCAACATTTTGAATGCATCTCATATATCACTGTGATAATGCCAATCACAGAGCAGGCATATGATTCTTTTGTTTCACTGTGTTTCCTTCCTTTTGTGCATTTGCATTATCTAACATTTTCCAAGAGTACATAACGTGATGAACTACGATGGTGCTTTAAGTAGCTTGGGACCAACAGCCTGAGATTGCCAGTAAAAATCGGTTGACCTGTTTTTGATCCAGGAACAACAAAAGAGCACCTGTATTTCTAAGCATCACATTACTCCCAACCTCCCTCTAACATGGTCTATAACTCCTCTGCTTCTTCCCTCGGCTGAACGTCCTTGGTGCAGAGGAGGGAAACCGTGCAAACAATTTCAGCATTAATACTTGACTGCATTTTCAACTTAATAACCTGGAGAAGGGATGCTCTTGTCAAGCAAAAGGCCAACAATATCTTTTGCTTTTTGGTCTGTTTGTTTGTATGTGTGTGTGAGAGAGAGACAGAGAGAGAGAGAGAGAAAGGTAGGAGAGAGGGGGAGGGAGGGGGAGGAAGAATTGTTATCAAATATAGAAAGTCAAAAATGGCAAAACAATTTTGAGTGAGAGGATTTTCTCCTCTTCCACTCTCGATTTGTTTGTTTTTAATCAGCATGAAGTCTTAGAAGCAAACATTTCTGCCTCTCTGCTTTTTGACACTGTCAAGTCCAATGGCCCTACAAGGAGAGAGAATTAACTAGCACAGAAAGGCCTCTATGTTTATGCCTTCCCATCACAAGCCGGCTTTTGCATTTAGATTAACCATAGGTATCTGCATTTTTTTTTAATATGGGCACCACGAAATGGAATAGGAAACAGGAAGATGAGTGGCATGTTATTTGATTCCAAAAGGCAAGATTACAGTAATGCACAATTAAATGAGCAGAAAGTGGTATTTAATGTCACCTGCATGCATTCTCACTGTAGCATGAAGTTTAGCAGACAGGTCTTTCCTTCCGCTGCTCTTTTTGCCTCCTTCCCTCCATTTCTATTTATAAGACAAGTATAGATAAAGCTCTGTGCCCCTCAGAGTGCCAATGCTAAGAATAAATGGAACATCAAATATGTCTCCTGAAAAGCATACATCATCTTGTTAAATTTGTCAGATAATCCCAGAATGCTAGAAACAATTCTCAATATCTCCAAAATGTATGTGTCGTACAAATAATATGTGGTATAAAATGAGGGAGGAAAAATCCCTCAAAAGGAGATTCAGGGTATACAATTCAATATCTCACCCCCTATAAACACACACACACACACACACACACACACACACAGAGAGAGAGAGAGAGAGAGAGAGAGAGAGAGAGAGAGAGAGAGAGAGAGAGAGAGAGAGAGAGAGATGATACAATAGTATCATTTTTATTTCAATTACTCTTGCTGTTAAACACTCAATCGCAAAGGAGATCTGGAAACATCAATATTTTAGGTATGCCTTGATATTTATAAGTGTTTTCACTGTTTTTGGGATGTGTTTTTAGTCTTCAGTTGCTAATATAAATTGTATGTGCATAACAGAGAGAGAATTTAATACAGGATGGCTATACATTCAAATATGAAGCAAAGAGCCATTTGTCTCAGCAAAAAGCTGTATGCCACACAAGCAATGTATGAAGATGAGATGAAGAGCTGCCACAATTTGTGTTGATGAGACATTTCACATCTCAGCTTGCTGTGGCCAGTAAACAGCAGAGGCCCTGGGCACACAAAGAAGGCTCTTCTACCTACTGTAAGTGCCAGTCAAAGCAGGAAAAGCATTTTTAAAAATGGCTGCATTGCTCTTAACAGCAAGAGGAAAATGCTGCTCACAGGAATTATTCATTTGTAGAAGAGAATTCTCTGTCTCCTTATATATCTCCATTAGAGGATGCAAGATTTGAAAGAAGTTATTTGGGCCTTCTGCAGCCATGCACTTCTCTGCTGTTCATTAAAGTCCCCTGATTTCTTTTAGGTTAATGCAAGAGCCAGGGGGAAAAAAAGTGTCAGGACTATAAGGAATCTATTGGTTCTTAAAGCAACAGCATCTTTTTTTACCCGCCTGGAAAAAAATTTAAGTCTATTTTAATGAAAGCAGCATTGCTCAAGGGAAGTCCAAAGCTGTCCATTCAGATCATTTTCAAAATGTGCACAGCTAGCTAATCTGCATAACATTCATATGCAAAGGCAGTTTATTGCTGAATGCCAATTTCTAAGCACTAATAGCAGGAGAAAGCAACTGGCATTAAGTCATTGTGTTATTATGGGAAACAAAATCTGGATCTGATGGATATTTGGTTTAATCCAGCTGAGCTTTTCTTCCCAGCATCTTGTGTCCTCATAGGAGGAGGATGATAATGATGATGATGATGATGATGATGATGATGATGATGATGATGATTTAAAACTTTATTGCAACCATATGAGTTTTAGCAAGACAAAATCACACTTATCAACTCTAAAAAATATAATCAGGGGACTTGTTCCATCAACAAAACATAAACAGAAGCTCAACTATACATAAGGTACTTAAAACGTAACAATCACCAGCAGATAAAGTATAAGCTTGATGATAAAATATAAGCCAATACAATTTAGCCAGTATAATGTTGGAACAAATCATTTCCTCACTGAAATTGCACATCACACCACTTTGTTTATTTCTATAGGTAAATTTTGCAAAGTAAAACTCTCAACTTTATTGATATAATGAGGATTATCTCTGTTAATTTATGGAATATTCAGTCATGTTGGGAAATGCAGTCCAACATATCTGAAAAGGGAAAGATTGGCAAAGATTCGGTTAACTAATCAGACATTATTTTATAAAATTTGGATTTCTTTTACTCAGAAATGTTTTTTTTCCACTTTAGAGTTTAGTAAGCTCATCAACTCTTAACACAAAATATCAAGAAGCCTTAATTAGAAACTCAATATGAAATAAAGATTCTGATGAGTCCATTATTATGCATAAACATATAAGTACAAAGTAGCAGAGAATGAAAAACATTGAATTGTACACCTTGAAAGAAAAGAAAGCATATTTCTACAAAGTAAATTGTAATGTGTTGTGTTTTTTTTTAAAAAAATGCCAGCCTGGGGAGAGCTTTTAATTAAAATCAAAGACAAGTTTAATTGTCTATGGGAAAAAATAATCTAACCCAGCAAGAACTAAATTTATAAAATAAATGCATGCTGAAGCCCTAGGGCCTTAGTCTCAACCATCATTTATTTAAGAGATGGGATATGTTGGTAGAAAAAACACTATCAATGAGAGTTTGTATACTTACCTCTGTGAACGCATAAATTAGCATGGTTATATGTTTGCCAGCTCTTGGTACATGGAATTTTTTTTCTTCTTTGGCCACAAAGAGAGATAAGAATTTTGATACCAAGCAATTGTATCCCTGCCTGCAATTGCTGCTGTCTGTACTAATTTATACTGCAAAAGCATTCTCTGTGTAGCTAGTTTGGCTGTTTATATCTGTGAACTCTGCTAAATAAAAATGGTTAGTGGTGCTGAACACTAAGGGAAAAGAATATAAATGATTCCTACAGTGACAAACTCTTGCCTTAACCTATCTCTCTGGGCTGTTGTGACAGAAAAAGGGGAGAAGAAATCATGTGTACTAACTTGAGCCTCTGAGAGAAAGTGTAGGTTCACCTTCATTTTACAAAATAATTAATCAATGGTATTTTCTTGCGGAAGCCATTCATCTTGGGACAGTTGGCTTTATGCAGTCTTCCTTGTTGTGTCCATCAGTTTTGATGAACAGGTTGAACTGATTTGATAAGTGGACTAAAATGCCACCATGCTATTTGCAAGAGACAGAAAATGTTAGTTCAATCACTTCAATACTTCCAATTTCAGCAAAGCAGACTTCCTCTTTCCTCAATACCTAACCAGTTTCTCTTTCCAGGATGTTACTATGCATGGAAACTGGCTGTGTACCGATTGGATTGAATTGAGTTACATTTTACAACAAGGTGTTTGATGAGATACAGTATATCCTTCTTGCTCTACCCTCATGTGATCTCCAAATCTTTTTTTTCCCCCCGAATGAGTAGGAGACTGAGCAAATTTGAGATGTTAACAGGATATCTGGGAAGGGAAGCCAGATTTATGAAAGGGATTCTGTTTTATGAATGAAAATATATTTCCCAATCATAATGTGTAGATCAGATCAAATATGCACAGAGGGACATCAAATCTTGTATCCAAACCTTGACATAACTTAATAGTTACAGGCACATTGATTTATTACAGCTTTGTCTTTGATTTACATAATCTTTTTTTTAAAATGTACCCTGTTTCCCCCAAAATAAGACATCCCCTGATAATAAGCCCAATTGGGCTTTTGAGCGCATGGCAATAAGGCCAAGCGCTTATTTCAGGGTTCAAAAAAAATATAAGACAGGGTTTTATTTTTGGGGAAACACAGTATTTATCCCCATTTATGAACCTTCTCATAAAACTATAATCCTACAGCTGTGTAGAGAGAAGGGTTTCCCTTTTTCTTAATTTTGATCTCTCTTTGTAAAACCGTTCTTGTAAGCTACAGAAATCTGCATGCTGAATAATACAGCAGAAGAATATTAATGATGTCCCTGCACATGAAAAGCTTTATTTTTTTCACAGACATAACAGCCTACCTCAGATTCATTGTAGCTTTTAGCATTTCTCCGGTGTAATTTTTGGTATATTTCAAGAATACATTTCTTCAGTTGATAATCACAAAGCAATTTACTAATATTGGTATTGGAGCATGCACAGATCTTTGCATAGTGGCACAAAGTAGATGTAGCAAGAACAATAAGAAAATTAACAATAGTACAATTTAGAAGGAGAAAGGCAAGGCTGTTATCCTAGCCTAGAAATCAGGGACATACAGAGGACATGCATATATCTATAGCTCCAGAAATATCCTGTCCTGCCAATATCAGTCTGAAGGTAGCACATTCTCCCTTGTTCTCTATTCCAGGAAGTGGACTCAATCCCAATCTCTCTGGGGCAATTATCTTTGGGGTATTTTTTTTAATGTTTGGATATTTTCATTTTTCTGTTCTTTGCGGTCAGTATTCATCTGCTACATTTCCCCCCTTTTGAAGAGCAAGCTTGGTAGCACAGTGGACTAATGCACTGTTATTAACATCTGCTGCTTGCAATTACTGCAAGTTCAAATCCCACCAGGCTCAAGGCTGACTCAGCCTTCCATCCTTTCAAAGGTAGGTAAAATGAGGACCCAGATTGTGGGGGGCAATAAGCTGACTTTGTATAAATATACAAAAGTATGAAGGCTATTGCTTAACGCATTGTAAGCTGCCCTGAGTCTCCGGAGAAGGGCGGCATATAAATTAAAGCAAAAAAAAAAAAAAGCTGTACTATATAAGAATTTTGTAGAGAGATTCAAAACAAAGAGTACACAAATCACCTTTACTGGTCAGCTCTTGTCCTAAGGTTTTAGAGATGGATGGAGTAGAGTGAACATTGACACAAAGAGAGAAAAGAACATTCTTTTCCCAAAGACCAAGTTCATACTGCCCTGGCCATCTCTTCTGATGAGAATGATCCCAAAAGTTCAAGAAGCCAAAGCATGAATCTTTGAACTTTGCATCTTATATTTTATTTTTATTTTTCATGCTCAGACATCTGTGTTGAAAGGAAAGGGAAGTCTAAGAAAGTAATGGGTGGCTATAATTAATGTTATCCTTAAAAAGAGAGAGCTGAAATGTTTAAAAAGTTACAATCAAATGGTCATAGGAAAAGTGTAGATGATTTTTTAAAAGAGAGGTATGCAGTTGTATAATGAATAGTACTGTGTAAACTGTATTTAGTTCGATCTCCCTTTCTTTTATCTTATGACTTTTATATCCTTGGATTACTGATGCTGGAAGGGAACAGTATGATGGGGATATATGTCTCTAGGTATAACATACACTATTTGTCAGATGTTGCCTGCATATGATGCACCAGAGACTAGAAGGGGTTAAGTCTTTACAGACATCACATGTGACTATATCAGCCAATGAACTCTCTTATTGGACTCTTACCTAGAAACCACTTGGATATCTTCCCTTTTTTTTCTGTCTTTCTCTCATCTATCTCTCAGCGAGACAACACGTGAACTTCTCTCTCCTCTCAACATCTGAGTCATACAGTTAGGGTAAAAAAATGTAACAGGACACCCTGTTCATTATCGTATGCATGTATATAGTTGTAAATAATAAAAACAATTTTTTGAACCTGAAGCTGTATTGACCGAATAACTTCCTCATAGAACCAAATGAGCACGACCATCAATATATATCTGATACTACTTTGAATGAGGAAAAATTTATACTGACCCAATCCACCTATGATTTAAAGTGTGAAAATCTGTCAGAGCATAGTCACCCATGAGATAATACAATGCCAAATACTTTCACCAAAATAAATCTAAATATTGCTACTGTGATTAGCAGTGTCAAGAGGACATGAAGCTATCCTTCATGACTTCTACTTAGAAGAATGCTTGAACTTTTTCTTCATCCGACTAGATAGAATGAAGAAAGTAAGAATATATTAATATTCCTTGATCCTAAAGTGTATTTTTCTTACTTATATTTTTCTTTGAAAACAGCCATCAGATTTGTTCTCTGGATAGATGAAAGCACAAACATTTCTAACAGCTTTGATAAGGAGACAGGTTCTGTTGTTTTCTATTTAAACAGCCCTGGGTCATCTCTCAAGGTCATGAAGGAAAAAAATGACCTTTGATGGTTTGGTGCCAATGTGTCATAAAATGAAGCTCATAACAAGCACACAGAAAATATTCCACTTTCCTACACTTGAGTTGAAAATTCAGCACTTCAGCTGAATGCAAATAGCTCGATGGCTCAGGTTTATATGAAAATGCAATCAAAAACTGAGCATCTAGACAAAACAAATAAAATATAATAATAAAATATAATTAATGAAATATTATTGAACAGAGACCTAATGTATATGAGCCTTACAGTAAATACATGTAAACAGACATTATCATAACAGGGCTGAACACTGTGTTTTTAAAGGATCTAAGTTTTAAAAATGCAATTTTTATACTGGAGCAATTTATATCTGAAGAGTGTTCTTTTCTATTGAGATCTTCATTGACTTGTATAAAACTACAGCTTTTAATCTCCAATCCCCACTGGCATTTTCATATAAGCACTGGAAATGCTATTGGGCTTTAGAGATTTAATTTAATGAAGGCAAAAAGTATTTCTATTAAAGTGTATAATTTTTTTCCAGCATAAGATCTTGAGAGGAGCCAGACAAACTGGATTATTTCAAGTTCTAGAGGGGGGGAAAAAAATCTAGCTTCCCCATGCTCTTTCAAAGCTGCAACTTCACAAAGGAAGCTTAACAGTGGTGGTGCCTGCAAGGTGCCGGATAAGGAACTCTTAAATCCAGACTAATTGCAAAGAGTGCCAGGCTTCTGAAGAAATCCAAATCCTATTCTGAAGCCTATGTTAGAACTTTGGAATACTTTGGTTCCTAGTATATGCCTGCATGTAAAACTATGAAAAGATTGAAAATAGCTAAAATCAACTGGCAAAGCATAGTCAGATGCATATCTTCGGTGGCATAGACAACACCATCCATATCGAGTATACAGATTCAAGAAGAGAGAAGCTGTTGATCCTGTGTTATTTCTGATAATATCCAACTCAGTTGGGTTTAAGTGTAGAGGAATAAGAAGATACATCTGAAGAAAATATGTGATAGGCATTACAAGAACATCAGCTTACCCCTAAAAGGGAGAAATGCACAAGGAAGAAACTCAAGTGTGGCCTGCCTTGATTCTCTTGGGTATGAAAGAGAGAGAAAAGGAAACTGGCAAGTTTTAAAGATTCTGTTCTAACATCATGTAACAATGAAGAAAAGTTACAGTAGTTCCTGTCTGTTTCCTGACCTCACCTACCTTGAGAGGCTGACTATGGTTCAACTCACAAAGAGCTCAAAGGAGACGAAAGCAAAGTCTTGGTTTCTAACACCTCCATATAAGAAGTTACACAATTGTGCTATTGTTGTACACATAAACAGAAAGAGTTGTTTTAAAAAAAAAGCTTGCTTTTTTGAACTTTGTTTTCTTTTTGAGCCCTCAGAAGAGCGTTGTCCTTCTCTTTTTGGTGCAGTTTGGATAAGAGAAGCTGTGTAGGCATAGACACTGTTGTGGAATTATTTAGCTCTGGAAGGAGAGCAGAGCATAGGAATGATCAGCAAACTGAGCAGGTTAACTCACCTCTGTTTTCTACTGTGCTCAGGAACCTCAAGACCCAAAGACCTACCCATCTAAACTTTAAAAGTGTGAAACCCAATTAAATCTCAAGAATCCAATAACACAGGATAAACAGAATCTATATGGGGAAAAATGGTCACATAGTTGTTATATACATTTTTATATAGGACTGGTACTGGATTATATTTGAAACATATCAACATCCATGTCGATGGAGATCTGAATAATCCAGATTATAGTTGTCCCAAAGATGCTTTTTCCAAAAGGCAACTGAACTTTCTTGTTTGTTTGTTTTTTTCCTTTGAAAAAAATGCCATTCCCCACCAGTTAGTTAGCACTGAAGAAGCTTCTTGGATGAGAAGTGAAACGTTTTCAAAGAGAAAGAAAAATCAAGTATCCCATCCTGTGCACACACCCCAAGGGTTTAACTCTTTATTGGGGCCTCGTCAACTCCAAATAGTATTCCTCGGGAATACTGTTACCACCCCCACACAGGAACTAGTGCAAAACCAAATGAGTCCAATTCTTCTGTCCAGAAACACAGAGCAAGTGCATAAAATCCCCTCACCAGGTTTAGAGTCCAAAGGCTAGAAAGTGGGAGACCATGACTTCAAGTCCTACCTTAGCCATGAAAACTAGCTGTGTGACTTGGGGCCAATCACTCTCCCAATCACTCACTGGAGAAGAGCCTAATGCTGGGAAAGATTGAGGGCAAAAGAAGAACGGGACCACAGAGAATGAGGCGGCTGGATGGAGTCATGGAAGCAGTAGGCGTGAGCTTAAATGGACTCCAGAAAATGATAGAGGACAGGAAGGCCTGGAGGAACTTCGTCCATGGGTCAGACACGACTTCGCAACTAACAACAACAACAACAACACTCTCCCTGAGTCCAACCTACCTCACAAGTATCTCACAAGTATTTTCTTAGTGTTATAGTGGGGAAAATAAAAGGAAGAAGGTGTGCTGGATATCTACATTAGGTAGGTTTACCATCTTGAATTATTTGTAAAAATAATAAAGGTGGGATATAAATAGAGAAAATGGCTAGGATGCAATTTTAGCTGGTTAGATATTAGGTAAGAGTATCCATTGTATAACATACTGTATATAGTCTGCAGTGGAAATGAATAATTGAATATCATCAACCTAAACTGACAAATGAACTGACCCAACAGTTTCATATCTAATCCAAATAATATTAGTGAGCATTCAAACTAAAGAACAACCTTATGCTAGATCTTCTCACTTTAAGAATGTGTGACTGTATCAATTTCACTCAGTTTTCTTTTTTCAATTCATTTTGGCTGCTTCAATACCTATTGGCAGATATCTGTTTCCACATGTACATATTAACACTACACAGATTTCTATATGCAAGCTCATTTTTTTTCCTTTCTCTGATTGTAATATTTCAGTTATTTTTCTTGATTGTCATCCTCCACTTTTCAGTCTGCAAATTTATCAAACTCTAGGAATTTTTTCCCCTTTTTTGCTTGGTAGCTTGAAATAAGTTGTAATGTATTATTGTACGATCTGACCTAGATATTTGAATACACACTGTGTATCTTCTCCTTATGATTTAAGAAATCTGAAACTTTGTTTTTTGTCCTCATCTAAAACTGTGTGTCATAGTTTTTTTTTTACCTTTTTACTGTACTAATTACCTCTATATTTTTGGTGGATAATCTGCTCTTGAGTTTTTACATGTCTAAGTTTGTGTTTACTGAGGGTACAGTTTCAGTATATTTCTTTTATAAATCAATTAATATGCAGTAAAAATATCCCAAATGTTTGCCGTCTAACTCACTATGGCCTTTCACACAAATCAAACCTAGTAAGAAATACATCAATAAAGTAATACATCTATTGAATGCAAATTCAGCAGCTGCCCATATCTAAGATATGACAGCAAAATGTGCAACTGATATGACAGTTTAAAAAACAGAGAATAGTCTCTTCCAAGTAATGCAGGTTGAAGAATTTTTCTCTCCATGGCATTCTTGTGTAAAGTTCAAATGTCAAAGTTACCTTTTCCCCCCAAGAGACTTCAAGTAGATATTTTGGGTGAAGTAATCTCTTCTGCCTGTCTGTTTTCTATTAGAGCGCATCAAATGTAGCCATAAAATGCCATCCATTTCAAGCAAATCTAATTTGCTACTCCTATAAATAATGATTATTTCATTTTCTCTCTGATAAATGTGGCATTATTAGATGATGGTTGCTGGGGAAAATGTGCTGCTACATTAGTTAAATCATAGTAAAAATAAAACAAAAATATATTGCACAATGGATAAGTGACTTGTTTTTTAATGTTAGTAACACAAAACAGTCATGGGAAAAATCTATCTCTTTGGTCACTAAAAATTGACAACTATTTGATAGCAAGTAATCAATCAATCAACCAACACAAAGCAAACTGTCTTTTTTTTTACTCTGTATGGCTCCATCATTCCTCCCTTAAACCTTCACTTCCAACTTCTGGAATGACTATTTTTCTGATTAGTTTTTATAGGAAGGGGAAAGGAGATACATCCAGTCTTTAAATTTATGATGGAAGGAGGATTGAGCTACCTGAATTTTTCAAAAAGCCTTGCTTAGAGACCAGAGCACTGGTACAGAATCCAAAATGAACCGCATAAAACTGCATAGCAAACCCTGTAATGTAATCTAGAAAAGAAATGACTCCCATAACTCAGATGACAGACCACCATTATTTTGTCATTTAACCAGAGCATTTATATTGGTTGTAATGGTTTTATACAGCGGTGTGCAGAGAATTGGAGATCCCATCTGTTTCATTTTCTCTTAAGTGGAGAAAAAGGGCAAAGCTGTCTGTCTCCAGTCAACTTAAAAGCTTCACTATCAAAAGGTGACATGTGAAAACAGGTTTACTGAAATACGTTACCACATTATTCAATGTAAACACTTCATATGGATAATAGTACAAAAATAAATTGCAGAACTGAACAAATGTTTTCGGGCTGTGTGCACATTTGGACATCTGAGGGTGTTATGAACAGCTTCTGCAATTCGTTGGATATGACTACTTGTGAAATATTTCTTTACTAGGGAAATAACTGATATATTTAGTGATACCTTCCCTAATCCAAGGCCTTTCTAGACTTTTTTCCAGGTATAATTCTCAGCAATATCTCTTTGTCTATGGAGACTCTCAGTCATCCAGGTCATGGTTGTCCCAAATGTGTTTTTTCAAGAGCAACGTGGTATACGCAGTACAATGCAGTGAGTCATGTGCAGATTTGTACACTGAGGAAACAAAACAATCACTTCATAAATGCATGGCACAACATAGGAGAACAGACCCATCATGACAAGACTCAGCAGTCTGTGTGCATTTAAAAGACAAAGGTCACTCTTTTGAAGACAGCAAAGTTCACATTTTGGACAGGTTTGAAAGAGGGGTCAAAGAGGTCATCTATGTCAAAATAGAACAGCCCTCTCTCAACAAAGGGGGAGGGATACGACATCATCTATAGTCAGTCTACAACACAGTCCTTTCAACAGTTCCAAGAAGGCTCTACACCACATTTGCACCAGGGGTGGGTTCTAAATTTTTTTACTACTGGTTCTGTGGGTGTGGCTTATTTTGTGGGCGTGGCTTGATGGTCATGTGACAATTATTTAGGATTTAGCAGAGGTACTGGTCTACCAGGCTTTTAACTGCTTATAGAGCTGTACCAATCTACCCATTTATTTTTTGCAGGCACTGGTTTACCCATTTATTTTTGCAGGCACTGATCTACTCATATATTTTTGCAGGCACTGATCTACTCATGTATTTTTGCAGACACTGGTCTACCCATTTATTTTTTCAGGCACTGATCTACTCATGTATTTTTGCAGGCACTGATCTACTCATTTGTTTTCTTTTAACACTGATTAGCTGTAGGGCGGCCCTTTGAAGCCCCGCAGCAAGAGTTTAAACAGTTTTTTTCCCTCTAGCCATCAGCTGGGACTCAGGAGGCAGCAATAGATTGGGGGTGGGGCCAAATAAAAGTTAAGAATAACTCAGGGGGTGAGGGGCGTGAGGGGGCAGGGGGGCAGAACCGATTCGGTGATGTCATATCGTCACCGCTACCGGCTCGGGAGAACTGGGCCGAACCGGGAGGAACCCACCACTGATATGCATCACTCAGGTAACCCTGATGACAGAGATAAAGCTCCAGGTGGCTTTAACGACTCACTAAAATAATGCAAATAACCAGCTGTCTGCAAGGAGTATAAATCCTCCCATTCCCCACCATCCAATGAGAGCTGAAGAAGCTTCTTGGATGAGAACCAAAACAGTTTCAAAGAAAAATCAGAAAGTCCAGTTGCCTCTTGAAAAAAGCATCTTTGGGAATAGCCCTTTGTATCTTTCACTTTGGGATGATAGCCTGCCTTGATTTCACAATGAAAACATGAGCTATGACCATTCACCCTGTAGACTAGAGGACATTCTTGCAAATGGAATTGTTGCAGGAGACAAGCATTTTGAAGCATGGTCCCTTCCCATGTTTTAACAATTGAAGTAAAGTAGGACATAGATTCTGGCAGAAGCCAAAAGAGGGGAACATGAAACTTGATCCTGGAACACCAGTTTGTCTATTATTAATGCATTGCAAAAAAAAAAATAATGAAAAAATGCTTTTCCCTGTTTTGTCTAAAGTGTTCAGAGTTTCTTATCTTTCTCTTGCCTCCTGCTTTCTGCAAACCTGAAATAAATGGCTGTGGGTTCCCTCACCTGCCATTTGTAACTGATATATAAGATGTAAGAATCAAATGTTCTATAAGTTATTTACCCTGTGCTTGCAAGTAATGAAGAAAAATCAAAAATTTATCAAGAGGACATTTCAGCCGTCTCCTCTCCCTTTTATAATCAAATGCAAAAATGATATTTTGAATGTACTTGCTTACTTAAGTGATAAAAGACAGGTCTTGATAGAGCCTTAGGCAAAACATCCCATTCAATATTTTCTGACTTCTTTGAACTCATAGCTCCTGCACAAAGGGCAGGTAACGTTGTGCAAGAGAACTTCTGAGCAGCTCTACCTTGTGCATCAACTATACCTGCTACAAGATTGGGAGGCCCTTCAGACAGTCACTCATGGTCTAAGTGGCTCATGAGGAAATTATTGCAATGTATTCTACATACAGCCTTGAGGGAAATGTCCATAAGTTGTTACAAAAACAAAAAGGATAGAAGAATTCCTTGAGCCTTGGCAAGGAATATAGTATTAGGAAGAGCCTCAGGCTGCCTCTTCCCTCACTCACTGGGTTTCCACAGTTCATATGTCTCTCATCCTGGTGATGAGTTAGAGGTCTTTAAAAACATGACTGCTTTCCCAGGCCTTCTAGTCAGGGGTGAAATCCAGCAGGTTCTGACAGGTTCTGGAGAACCGGTAGGGGAAATTTTGAGTAGTTCAGACAACTGGCAAATACCACCTCTGGCTGGCCCCAGAGTGGGTTGGGAATGAAGATTTTGCAGTATCCTTCCCCTGCCACGCCCACCAAGCCACCAAGTCACGCCCACAGAACCGGTAGTAAAAAAAAATTGGATTTCACCACTGCTTCAAGGTAGGATGGTTGTGGAGCCCCTATTATAGTTCTTTATATTGGATATTGTTGTCTGGATGCTTTTTGAATTTTTCTGTTTTGAACTGTTAGTCATCAGATTTATATTCTAAAGCAGTCACTTTCAAATCCAATCAGGCAATCAGGCAATCCCAAGATAATGAAAACTGATTATGGTTCTGAAGATATGCTACGTCCAGGATAAAGATTTGTGGATCCTTTAACCTTTTCTTTCATAGTTAGGTTATTCTCAAATAAGGCCAAAACTTTAAGCTTCTATGTGACCCCTCATGGATTTTGATGTGAGGGGCATACGTAGACATGGAAGAACGTAGGAGGTCTGTACCACATTCCTTTTTAGCCATTTGACACCTGAATGCTATAAATGTCTATTCAGAACATATTTTCACAGATTCAGAAAGCCAATGATTGAATGTGTCACTGAAAAATCTTAGCTTTCCTTTAGAGACTATCAACCAGCAAAAGAACAGTCACGTATTAATGACAGGCTTAGAGTAAACATTTGTCCTTCACTTGCTGCTAATCTTAGATGAAGCATTTTTTTCCTGCACGTTTTTGTAGTCTCTTCTTAAAAATGCTAATGAAGCATGAAGAAGAGAATGTGGAGACCACTGAGCTATTGCAGCCTCGTGTTACCCATATTGCTTTATGATCTGAATAGCTAAATGGCCAAGTGCTCTAATATTCAATTAATAACTTGAAGGAATTCAGGGAAAGCAAAAGTCAAGGAAGCGGGTGAGGGTAGGGAGAAGGATTGCACAAGATGTTGTTTCCATGATCTGCGTTAGCCCGGATGACTCACTCTGATGAAGGTTAATGAGGATAGTTCAAATGCTAGGATGTAATTAAATAGAAATAATTAAAGTAACTGACACTGTGGTAAGCAGCAAAATCAAAGAGGAAAGCAAGCCTGAATTTTGTTAATCGTTTCTTATTAAGACACAGAATGTAAGGATTAGAAAATCTTTCTAATTTTCAAAACTGTATGCAAAACTACCTAATTACTGTCTTCATCCCACCTTCCTCTTTCTGGATCTGTGTACAAAAACAGTAAAAAAAAAAGTGATGAAAAATTAAAGAAAAACTTCCATGATGCAATTATTTTAATATATTTTCCAGGGGCCATAAGATATTCTAGCCAGATCACAGGCACAATGTCTTTATTCTCAATGGTGCTAGCTAAAATGATACATGGTCAGCCCAGAGTAATGCAGTTGTGACTGGAATATGATTTACCAGTTTGCCTATCATGATCTCCCACTTTGAAATCATAGCTAACCTTGAAGATGGCCATCTACCCTGAGTATTCTCAGTTGGTCTACTGAAAGTCACTCCGACTATCTGTTTGATGCCAGCCTCATGTAAATAAGGTGGCATGACTACATAAAAATAATGCTAATTGGTGCAATTCTTCAGAAAGTACAAGTAGTCCTCGACTTACAAGCACAATTGAGCCCAAAATTTATCTTGTTAAATGAGAATTTGCTAAGTGAGTTTTGCCCCATTTTACGACATTTCTTGCCACAGTTATTAAGTGAATCACTGCAGTGGGTATGTTAATAACCTGGTTGTTAAGTGAATCTGGCTTCCCCATTGACTTTGCTTGTCAGAAGGCCGCAAAAAGTGATCACACGACCCTGGCACGCTGCAATGGTCATAAGTATGAACCAGTTGCCAAGCATTTGAATTTTGATCACGTGACCGTGGGGATGCTGCAAATGGTTGCAACTGTGAAAAACGCTCATAAGTTACTTTTTTCAGCGTTGTTGTAACTTTGAACGGTCACTACATGAACTGTTGTAAGTCGAGGACTATCTGTATGCTTGGTCTTCCTAGAGAACAGAACCATTAGTTGTCTAAAGCAGGGTTCTCCAACCTTGGCAACTTTAAGACATGTGGATTTCAACCTTCAGAATTGAAGCTTTGCTGGCTGAGGAATTCTGGGAGTTGAAGTCCACAAGTCTTAATGTTACCAAGGTTAGAGAACCCTGGTCTAAAGGCCAAAACATGGTTTGGATTTAACTATACAGAAACTTCAGCAGACTGTACTTAAAATAGATGCCAAGCTCAATCCTTTCAGAGGTGATTTGATTACTGCTCTGCTGCTGCCAAAAAGAGAACTGCTCAATTCAGTTATATGCTGTAAAGTGAATAAGTAACAGCTGAACTATTTTTCAAATCTAAGAGATGATAAAAGCTGTCAAATCCAAAGTTACTTCATCCCCTTTGTTAGATTATCATTGGTCATTCTGCATCTGATTCATCCTGGGTGGCTTGTTGAATACCTATGCCTGCATGGGAGACACACTTTCATGTTCTATATGAGGATAAAGTCTCACTTTATCACTCAGCTATCTTCTAGAGATCAAACACTTTAAAAAAAAGAGTTAAAATGGGGCAAACTACCCAGCCACAATTGTGTTCTGGCAGAGCTAATGGAAGGCAAACAAATTGATGGGCTGACATCATTATTCTCTTATATAGAGAATCCAGCTGACATCTCAGCTATAGTTATCTCCAATTTTTTTTCAAAAAGGTAGCCAAAACAATACTGCCAACTACAAATCTCTACAACTATAGAATTTAATTTAAAAATGTATATCCAGATGCCTGAACAGGAAGCTCCTGTACCTAATTTGAGGAGGGGGGGAGTGGTAATTAAGAATGAATAGTCAACCCTGATTCTGCAGCATTTAGCTAAAAAATGTGCAACAAAAATTCCCTTATGTTCATTGCTTCAATGAACTTTACGGCAGGCTGGATTCAAGAGTTCTACAATCAACGAACTGCTGTTATAGAATTGCATGACAACATATGCCTCAAAAAATAATATAGTCAGCCTGGGCAAATCTCTGATCTGATTTCAATAGCCAAGGGAGTCAAGCAAAGCTGCATTTTGGTTCCTTTCTTGGTTAGTATTTATATAAATTCCCTCATAAATTGACTTCAGGGATCTATTTACATGTCCTCAAGCTGGCAAATAAACATCTTCCTATCTGGCTTTTATGCTGTCATTTCATTGTTAAGCCAGATCAACCTCAGGAGGATTCTTTACGCCCTTGTTCAACACTGCTAAGAGGCGCAGATAATTATTAAGCACCACAAGACAAAAGTCACATTTCTTCCCCATAACACCAAGCTCTAGAGATAGCATACAGGACAATACAGGATATTGAACAAGTTAAATGCCTTAAAATTTCAGTCTTCAGAAGAAGAACAGCTTATGTTAATGACACCTCCTGGAGAAAAGTTGTGATAATAGTTGGATTCCATAGAAAACAGAAAGAAAATGTTATTTGAGCTGCTATTTGAACTTTTTGCTCTGCAATCAGTCATTCAGTAATTATATGGGATGCAATTAGGACTAGTTTGCTCTAGTACAAACTCCTTGAAAACATTCCCTCAAGGTGGGTTATTTTTTTCTGCCTTGCAGTCCCCAAGATATATTTTAACTGTGGCACTAAGGTCCCAGGTTGTCACAAAATAAAACTAAAATGCTTCTAGATATTCTGCTGATAGGTTTCTCTTGGAATTAACTGGAATGTTGTTGCTAAACCATTGAATAATTTTAAAATTACCTTATGGAAGAGCACCTCAGTTATATACCTAAAGATATAACCCAAATATCTACTATCTAGGTAAAACTATTTAAGACTAGGTAAGGCTAAAATGGTATTTGAAAAAGGTTTAATGTTTTAAAAGATTTAAAAAATATATTGACCCACACACATAAACACAAAGATTTCCAAAGTATCATTCTATAACAGGGATGTCGAGCAAGACCCTGTGGATGGATCTGGCCTATGAGGTGCTTAGATCTAGCCCGTGGGGCCACTCCGGAAACAGCAAAGGACTGGCCCACAGTGCCTCTGCCAGCAAAAATGAAGCTTGGGAGGGCTGCATGTGGCCCTGCCGAACTCCATTTTCAGTGGCAGAGGGTTGCAGGAGGCCGTCGCAGCCAAAAATGTAGCTCAGGAACCTGTTTTCTCTGGCAGAGCACTCGGGCCACCACATGCGCCCCCAACACGAGTGACATCAAGCTGGCCATGTCCACCCTGGCCATGGCCACTTTGGCCCCCGAGGTCAAACACAACCCTGATGAGGCCCTCAATGAAATCGAGTTTGACACCCCTGTTCTATAAGCTTACCTGTAGTCACTTACCCATCCTAAGTATCTATGGGCATTCACTAGATCCTGATATTCTACCATCAGCTCTCTCAAAAGGCAGATTTCATAAAATTTCAGTCCAGAGTTTCTACTCGTGTAAATCAGCAGGGATCAAGTCAATTGAACACATTCAGCTATGCCATTAATTTTACTCTGATTTTCAACTTAGTTTAATTATCTATTAAAACTTTCCAGGTTATTCGGGTCACATTTTCATTAATTTTCTTTTAACTGATTGCAACTCTAAGGGCATATTTTTCAGTGTCAGATTTTATCCTTTGACAATATGATAGTAATTCCGTAGCACAATGAAACCCTGGATGGAAACAAGAACCATTTTGATTTCTAGAAATATATTTACTGTTAGTAAGATAAAGTGTCAAAGCAATTTTCTACCTAGCATAATTAAGCTGGGGTGGCCCTGTGTTTCTTTCTGATCACCCTAGGTGGCAATCCAGACAAGAAGCACAATTAGGAGTACAACTTTTGAAATATGCTCCCTGTGAATGAACAGGTAAACTAGGAAAGGGACACTTAACACGTCTTTAAAATAAAGTTTAAATAGTTAAAATCTGGATTTTAATTTCATGAATCATACTTGCTATAAAGGGAATAATCTCAAATCAGAGAACTCCCAAGCTGTGAAAAGACTGAAAGAACGATAAAATGATAGATTTTTTTTCCTCATATCCACTCAATTCTCTTTGTAGGATGACTTTTTTTTTCTTCATAGGAAATATTGTGCACAGTTAGAGTTAAAGAGGAGAAATAGCTCTTAAAGCCTCCATGTCAAAATCCATAACTCTCTGTTTTTTCTTGTGTACATCAAAGTGCCAGAGTATTGTACTCTACGTATTGATTACTTCAGATAAGGTATGATCCTATTTCCTCCCCAAGGTTTTCCGTTCGTTGGTTTTCTTTTGTTTGTAGATTATAGTTATAGTTCTACAAACTGTGTCGTATACTCTATACATCAACGTTCCCCAACCTGAACAATTAATTTCTAGAATGCTCTGAGAGTCTGACCTATAACATCTTCCTGATATAATTCCTATTGTGTACTGCCAATTATCAACATCTCCGGTTCCATGGCTTGTTCAGTTGCACATATGCAGTTATAGGAAACAGGTAATGTTCAACTGAGAAATCTGCCATTTTCTCATCCATTGAGAGTCACTGGGTGGAAGGTCACAGGGAAGTGTCCAATAGCACTGATTAGTGCCACATTTCTGGCAAAGGCTCAGAGTCCAATTTACAGAATAAGATACTGATTTACCATGGATTTTATTTGCCTTTTTCTTTATTTGCCTTTCACTAAGGAGAGGTCATTTTAGAGATCATCAAAGTTTTGTTGGTTTTTTTAGCATCTCAGTCAGTCAGTCAGTCACTCTTGCATAGACAATGAAAGCAAAAGAGCAGCAAAAGAAAAGCCAACATATATCACTTCTAAAGAAAAATATAATAAAGACTGCTGTGCATTAGAGTTATGCAACGTACCTAAGGAATACCAATCATGCTCCCTCATGTGATATTACAATCACAGAATATTTGAACTTCATCAAAATGACTGTAGCTCATGGTGGGCTTTTCTCCACTAGTGATTTAAAGCATTCTCCACTTGTGCTTGGATTTGCAGACAAGGATAGAAGCATGAAGATTACTGTACCCATTGCCAATCCCTATCTTACCTCTATTATCAACCATCTGACTTCCTTAACATATTTTACATACATTGAGGCTGCCTTTGGGTGATATTGGAATCAAGATAAAATCATTACATGCTGAGGACAACTTATATCTATGTTAGTCATGGCAGAAAAATTATGTTGCCAGACATATATGCCAGAACACAATGTTGTTCCAGATCTAATCTATGGTTAGATTCAAGTGGGAAAAAACTCATAAGCACTTTTCTTTATTAGCTTGAGATTGGTTTGAAAAATCAGAAGTCTTGCAAAACAGATCCTGCCGTTAAATTGTGTATTTTCATACACAGTAGTCTTCAATTGACATCCACAATCAGGATTAGAATTTCCACTACTAAGCAATGTGAGCAAGTGAGTTGTGCCCAATTTTACAACCTTTTGCCACAGTTGTTGAGCAAATCATAGCAGTTGTTAAGTGAATCATGTGGTTATTAAGGGAATCTGGCTTCCCGCATTGACTTTGCTTGTCAAAAGCTGGCTGGGGAGGTCACAAATGGTAATCTCATGACCCTGGGACACTGTCACCATCATAAATACATGCTGGTTGCCAAGCACCCTAATTTTGATCACATGACTGTGGGGATGCTATGACAATCATAAGTGTGAGAATCGGTCATAAGTCACTGTTTCAGTTCTGTTGTAACTTTGAATGGTTGCTAAACAATTGGTTGTAAGCTGAGGAATATCTGTATATGTATGTATGTATGTATGTATGTATGTATGTATGTATGTATGTATGTATATATATCATTCTGACCCAGCTCCCCAAACATGAAAAACCCTCTGTAATCAATCAACAATTCCTTTATTAGGAGCGCCAGCAGCCCCGGCAAAAAGCCTCTCTCTCACAGCAGCCTAACAAGTCTGTCCAGCAGGGAGATGAATAGTTGTCTGCCACATCTATTCATCTCTGCCCCCTGCCTTTTATCCCGAGAGCTAGGGTGGGGCTTCGCTAGCAGTGGTGGATCTTCCATCCCAAGGATTGGCCCACAGATTTACACTGCTCTCCTCTCCTCTGCCTTCTGCGCATCCACGCATCAGGCACTGGACCCAGCTATTCCTCTTCTTCTTCATCAGCCACCTCCAGACCTGGGGGCTGTTGATTCTCCATCTGAGGGCTGATGGATGGCGCTCCACCTCTTTCTCTCTCTCTCTCAGCTCCATTTCCTCTTTCCTCTCGGAGCTCTCAGGTTGCCTTGATGCTAATTCTGACTCCCACGCCTCTTCCTCATCTGATTCAGCTGCTGGAGGGGCCCAGGGTCGACAGGCCACAACACACACATACATACACATACACACATACACACACACACACACACACACACACTGTGATGACCCAGGGCACGGCACAGAGATAACACAAACAGCTGGCAGTTCAAACTTCCCCTTTATTACTCCAAATCTCCCCAAATGCTCCCACATTTCTGGCAAGTCCCAGAGCAGAGTGAAAACAAACCCCCACACAAACCTCAAGCAGCCTCTGGCTGCAATTAGTCCACCCCAGCACTGTCTACACCAAGGCTGCATGGCAATAAATCCCAAATGTATTTGGCAAAAGAAGACCCAAGCAAGGAGTTCAGGGAGCAAAAGATCCAGATAATTAGTCCAGAACGCCAATAAGGAATGCAAGGATTCTTGGCAAGTTCAAACGTCGGCACACAACAGTTCAGGAACTCAGCGTTTGTTCCCGACAAATGCCCCTCCCCACGGCGTCTCCTTAAATCTCATTCCGCAGGTGTAAAGCTGGGTGGGGCACTCTTCTCGCACGTGGCCTGCTCCATCTGCACTGATCACATCTTCTCTGCACCCTCCGATCCCTTGCATCAGGAGGGGTGGTTCTTGTTCCTCATCTGAGCTCTGTCTCTCCTTCCTGCCTGCAGGCCTTACTAATTCCAAACAGCCTTTCCTGAACTGACTCTGCCCTTCCCCAGTTTCCTCCAAGGCTAATGGAGCTACCCTCTCACTCGCTGTCAGTTCTTGTTCCAGCTCATCTTCCTCTGCAGATTCAGTCTCTGACAGGGGCATTACACACACACACACACACACACACACACACACACACACACACAAAAACACATATGCATGTATGTATAGGAACATTGTTTCTACCTTATCCTTAAAATGGCTTAATACCGGGGTACTTACGAGACCGCCTTCTGCTACCGACAGCCTCCCACCAGCCAACTCGCTCCCACAGAGAGGGGCTCCTCAGGATGCCGTCGGCCAAACAATGTCAACTGGCAACACCCAGGGGGAGAGCCTTCTCTGTGGGGGCACCAGCCCTTTGGAATGAGCTGCCCCTAGATGTACGTATGATCCCCAACCTGCGTACCTTTCGCTGAAGACCCTCTTATTTCAACAAGCCGGGCTGGCCTAACATGAATATGAATTTTAAATGGGTGTATGTTAGTTTTAATTTGGGGCCAAATTTTTGTATATTTGATTTTAAGGGTTTTTAAATTTTGTAATTTGTCTGTGTTTTAATATGGCTGTACACTGCCCTGAGTCCTTCGGGAGAAGGGCGGTATAGAAATTTAATAAAAGTTAAAATATATATTTAATATTGTTATCCCAATAAACATATGCATATTTATTGCATGTAAATATATATGCATATATATATATATATATATATATATATATATATATATATATATATGAATATACATGTAAATATATATGCATACAGTATATATATAGGAATATTGTTCCTACCATATCAAGGGATATGTTAATTTCTATCTCTAACTTCTGTTAGGAAGAATCTTATTTTCCCTTGAAGCTTTCCACAAATTACTGATATCTTGTGAAGGTCCCAAACCCTTGGTTATTTTTCAAAGTATGCTTGTTATGTTGAGGGAATTTGCAGGGATTTTTCTGATAAACTTGTCTCCTGTCAAAACTACTTTTTTTAGAAAAAGTAGTTGTCAAAGACTTGCAACATTTGTTCCTATGGAATGTATAATTCCATCCTTCATCTGATGTGATTTAATTGGAAAAGAAACGCTCTGAGGAACAGGCATTGTTTTCCTTATCACTTTTAAATCCACCTGCCAAAAGATCTGCATAAATCACTAAAAATAGAAACAGATTTGACTTGTAAGCTTTTGTTTTGGCTTTTTTTTTTTTTTTTTTTTGTAAATGGTAGGCCCACCGTTACTTGCTTATCAGGACTAGACTGCTGCTCAGCAATCAAACACTCCAGACTGACTTAAAGGCAGGCAGTTGGACAAATATAGAAGTGTCGTGAGATTTATTATTTTTCTTTATAACAATGTGTGAGAAGGAAACATGAAAGTAAACAGATTCATCATTCAAATTGCTTTGGAAAGTTCTACATAACTTTAATGATGTTTTTTGTCTTTCGTATAGTCAAAAGAGCTTGTTTTCATGGAGGCTCAAGACATTAATGGCTTTGGGGATGAAATATCCTGTTCCAGATAAAAATTCCTGACAATACTAGTAAACTGAGAATCAGCTACATGTGAAGTTTCCGAAAGATGCCCTAATTAATTCATGAGCCATGAGCCGAACTTCAAAAGAAATACAGTCATTTATTAGGAGCAGCATTTCGGCAGTATTCGGATGCAGTTAGAACTAATCCCACATAGATTTACATTGCCCTATGACCCTGTCTCTCCCCTCCTCTCTGGCCATGTCATAAATCACATTCTCCAATTAACCACTTTGGCTGGCTGTGAAATCCAACACCCTCCTTCTGATTGCGGTCAGGAAGAATGTATGGAATGCACTTCAGTTAGGGAAATCAATCAGCTCTATCAGTTCTCCCTCCCTCCTGCTCATGGCAACTTGAAAGCTTTGCAAGTTGACACTACAATCTCATAGGACAAATATCAAGAGCTTGGGTACGTGATTGATTTTCTGGGTTCAGAAATGGATCACACCAGAATATAGAAAAAGCAATTGTCTAAAGCCAAGTGATTTTCTTCATACTGTCTCTTTCTTAAGAATAGGAAAAATATATGCAGGGCTACCTTTGCACCTGAACAAGCAATGGATGGAAACTAATCAATGAGAGAACGAACCTTGAAATAAGGAGAAATTTCCTGACATAACAATTAATCAGTGGAATGGCTTGCCTTCAGATGTTGTGAGTGCTCCATCACTGGAGCTGTTTAAGAAGAGATTGAACAGCATTTGTCCAGAATGGTATAGGTCTTTTCTGAGTATGATATAGGTCTGAGTTGGAAAAGACTTCCAAGGTCTTTTCCAACTCAGTTATTCTGACATTTGCAAAGGGATTAACCAAGTTGACAGCAAAAATATGATCCAAAATAAGAAATTCCTAAATCAACTGTTTGATCTAATCACAAATAAAGAAGATAATTTTTTTATAGGGTACTGTCAGGGAGACAATAAAGGTAGAAAGAGGATTAAAAGTGAGGCAGTTGGGTTTTCTAGACAACGTAAGAGAACTGAAAGCCATTATTTTATTATTTACTATTTGGGCAAAAGCCCTCTTTTCTTTAAACCATATTGCATCAGATTTGGCCAAATGAGTCATAGTGTGTTATGTCACTCAACTGATAAATGTACTTGATGAGCTTCCAATATCACAGATTCATCTGGAACGGGGTGAAATCCAGCAGGTTCTGACAGGTTCTGGAGAACCGGTAGCGGAAATTTTGAGCAGTTTGGAGAACCAACAAATACCACCCCTGGCTGGCCCCAGAGTGGGGTGGGAATGGAGATTTTGCAATATCCTTCCCCCAGGAGTGGGGAGGGAGTGGGGATTTTGCAGTATCCTTTCCCTGCCACACCCACTAAGCCACGCCTACAGAACCGGTAGTTAAAAAAAATGGATTTCACCACTGATCTGGAATCATTTTAAAGTTTAGTAAATATGGATTCATTGGAAAAATAACTTTGAAGAGAATTAAATTTCCTTCATTCAGTGATTCCTTCACTCAGGCACTATGGCTTCAAATCTCACTATTAAATATACTACAAATTTAGTGAATCTGGATGCCATTATTTTCTTTTTATTCTTTCCAACCTGATGGAGTATTGGAAGGTAGAGACTCAGAACTCTGCCCATTTGTCTGCAGAAAGCAGAACTGAGCTGGATCAAATTTGGTGAAGGGAGAGAGGCCAACAAAACAAAGTCCAGATTCAAAACTAAGCTGGATCAGAACAGAGGCTGCTGAGAAACACAATCCCTAATGTGTGCCAATGGAAGAGGCAGTTGGGAATGGTTCAGTGTGTTGTCAGCAAAGTCTCCTTCCTTTTCCCTTCCAATCATACTGTTTTTCAGGAGCTGCAAGAATTCAAATTCTTTAGAACTCTAAAGAAAGCAGGTGGCAATATCAAGCCGATATTGCTAAATGCTTAGTGGCACATGCAGCTTAAAAAGTTGGACACAGATATTCTGATTATAGATATTGGCAGAGTTGTTGGAGAAGTGTAGAGTCGCTGCTGGTCTTTTTATAATAATCATACCAGGACTGAGAATTTGCTAGCATGTTAATGTTAATGGAAGATACGTTACTAATTAGCTTTGCATCAGTAAAGGCAATGGCTGATTCAAGACATTTTGCCACTTCAAGGCCATTCTTTCTGTCAAACTCATGGTATAAAATCCAGGCCAGCTGAATTATTTTAACATCTGCAGAATAAAGTTGCACGCACCCTTGTCAGTGGCAGTAAAAAGATCATGGTGTAACAAACACAATGCTATATTTTACTGATACCGGTATAAAAATTTGTCTACTGTAGACAAAATTTGCCTACTACTGTAGTAGTAGCTGCCTCATTCTACCTAAAGAACTAGGCCATCCTTGATGGAAGTGCCAGAGCTGTAGTAGTGTTAATAGCCATTTTGCCTGCTCAGGCTTCCTAATCAGTGGTGGGTTTCAAAATTTTTTACTACCAGTTCTATGGGTGTGGCTTTGTGGGCGTGGCATGGTTTTGTGGACGTGGCTTTGTGGGCGTGGCAGGGGAAGGATACTGTAAAATCTCCATTCCCTCCCCAATTCAGGGGAAGGTTACTGCAAAATCCCAATTTCCTCCCAATCAGCTGGGACTTGGGAGGCAGAGAATAGATGGGGGCAGGGCCAGTCAGAATTTTTACTACCGGTTCTCCGAACTACTCAAAATTTCCACTACCGGTTCTCCAGAACTGGTCAGAACCTGCTGAAATCCACCTCTGTTCCTAATCTTCTCTCTCAGTTCCTCACTCCAAAGTAGACATACCACACACAAACAAATAATAGGTAAGTAATTTTATTGCAGTGAATAAAATAGCATAAGGACATACAGGAAACCTGTCCTATATACATAATACAGGATAATATATACATATGAGTTACATAAGTCAAAAGTTCAAAAGGTGAACTTCTTCCTCTTGTTTTTTCAAACCATTGGATTTCAAACTGGGCTTTTGTTTTATATTCTACTTTATTATTCTATTTATTCTTTGATAAGACAATTAATTGGTCAATAAGCTAACATATATAGGATTAGTCATCTAAGTCAATGGTTCTTAAATTCTCAAACTTTTCTTCAGCACCAACCCCCTTTAAATACCTTTTGTGGCCACTGACCATGGCCACGGTCTTAAGGAGGCAGAACAATTTAATAATTATTTAGTTCATTAATGTAAACTTAATTATTTAACATTGCTTTGGTTCAAAGTTGTTTTAAAAGGATGCTTTGCTGAAGCCTTTGAGTAAGTAATCCTTTCAGAGATCTGTACAGCCTTAGTATAATAAAAGAGAACCCTTTCAAAGACAAAGGGAATCCAAGTATTAGCTTTGTTTCATTTTCTAATAACTTAAAGGAAGCATTTTATTCATTCTCTACAAAGGATTCTTCTGAAGCTGGATTATTCTATCTACTGTGCTTATGGATAGGCTTTGTTAATGCTATCACACCTTTAGGTTATCATATTTTAGCCAAATATATGCAAAGTAGAATAAATGGAATAAAAACAAACAAAACAAACTAAAAATGTTATCATATTTAAGAACTTTTAGATACACTTCAGACAGATCTGTTCCCTTTTCACACATTTCACTTCTCCAGTTATAACATCAATTCAACCTGCTTCCACATTAGGTTGCATGTTTTAAAGCAGGCATTCACAGGTGTATTTCTTCTACAGTAATATTTGCAAGTACTTTCCATAAGAATTCATTTTTGTAATTATTTTAATAATGATATCAGTGGTGGGTTTCAAAATTTTTTACTACCAGTTCTGTGGGTATGGCTTGGTGGGCCTGGCATGGCTTGGTAGGCGTGGCTTGGTGGGTGTGGCAGGGGAAGGATACTGTAAAATCTCCATTCTCTCTCCAATCCAGGGGACAGTTATTGCAAAATCCCCATTTCCTCCCAATCAGCTGAGACTTGGGAGACAGAGAATAGATGGGGGCGGGGCCAGTCAGAATTTTTACTACCGGTTCTCCGAATTAATCAAAATCTCTGCTACCGGTTCTCCAGAACTGGTCAGAACCTGATGAAACTCACCTCTGAATGATATACAGGTAATCGTCGACTTATTACCACAATTGACCCCAAAATTTCTGTTGCTATGTGAGACAGTAACAGTAACAGAGTTGGAAGGGACCTTGGAGGTCATCTAGTCCAACCCCCTGCTCACACAGGAGACCTGTACTAGGGATTCGAACCGCTGAACTGCTGACCTTTCTGATCGACAACCTCAGCGCCTTAGCCCCTGAGCCACCTAGTCAGGCGACCTAGACAGTTGTTAAGTGAGTGTTCTCCCATTTTATGACCTTTCTTGTCACAATTGTTACATGAACCATTGCAGTTGTTAATTTAGTGCAATTAAGTTGGTAACACAGTTGCTAAAAGAATCTGCCTTCCACACTGACTTTATTCTCAGAAGGTCAATCACCTGTCCCTGGGACACTGCAGCTGTCATAAATATAAGCCAGTTGCCAAACATCTGAATTTTGATCCCCTGACCATGGGGATGCTACAAGAGTCGTAAATGTAAAACCAGGTCATAAGTCACTTTGTTCAGTCCCGTTGTAACTTCAAACAGTCACTAAACCAAGGTTGTAAATCAAGAACTACCTGTAGTTAATCTTTTCAAGTAATTTTATGCACTGCAAAATTTGGAAAGCTAAAAAGAAATGCTAAAGGTATTTCCCGTTCATGTCTAGTTCCTGGGAATGCAAATTAAATAGATCACAGCCATTTGAACCTATAAAATAATAGAATAGAATAGAATAGAATAGAATAGAATAGAATAGAATAGAATAGAATAGAATAGAATAGAATAGAATAGAATAACAGAGTTGGAAGGGACCTTGGAGGTCTTCTAATCCAACCCCCTGCTTAGGCAGGAAACCCTACACCACTTCAGACAAATGGTTATCCAACATCTTCTTAAAAACTTCCAGTGTTGGAGCATTCACAACTTCTGGAGGCAAGTTCCACTGATTAATTGTTCTAACTGTCAAGAAATTTCTCCATAGTTCTAAGTTGCTTCTCTTCTTGATTAGTTTCCACCCATTGCTTCTTGTTCTACCCTCAGGTGCTTTGGAGACTAGCTTGATTCCCTCTTCTTTGTGGCAGCCCCTGAGATATTGGAACACTGCTATCATGTCTCCCCTAGTCCTTCTTTTCATAAACTAGACATACCCAGTTCCTGCAACCGTTCTTCATATGTTTTAGCCTTCAGTCCCCTAATCATCTTTGTTGCTCTTCTCCGCACTCTTTCTAGAGTCTCAACATCTTTTTTACATCATGGCAACCAAAACTGGATGCAGTATTCCAAGTGTGGCCTTACCAAGGCATTATAAAGTGGTATTAACACTTCATGTGATCTTGATTCTATCTCTGTTTATGCAGCCTAGAACTGTGTTGGCTTTTTTGGCAGCTGCTGCACACTGCTGGCTCATATTTAAATGGTTGTCCACTAGGACTCCAAGATCCCTCTCACAGTTACTACTATTGAGCAAGGTACCACATAACTGTACCTGTGCATTTTGTTTTTCTTGCCTAAATATAAACCCTTACTTTTTTCACCATTGAATTTCATTTTGTTATTTGGGTCACCACCTATTACAACTTCCAATTAAGTGTAGGACTCTATCAGTAAAGCATTCCTACCGTAGTACCATCATCTAGTCTCTAGTTAAATACCTCCAGTGAATTAGAATCTACCATCTCTTAGGCAGTCTTTTCCATTATTGAACAGCTTGTACTAAGGAAATCTTACTTGAAGCCCAACTAATTTCCTTGTAATTTAAATCTGTTATTTCATGTTGTGCTTTCTGGAACAATTCTGTCTTTACTGACATTCTGATGATGTGGCTTTAAGATAACATATTACACAATGAACATTTTATCTGTAACTTACTGAGGGTATATGTTTTATATTAAGGAAGCAAACTTCAATCCATGCATATTGGAATTGGGAAAGAATGTAAACAGCCACGTTGGCTGGGAACACAACCATACAAGAGAAGAAAATTAAATGGACGTTCAAAAATGATCTGTCTTCAATAGCACAGCACACTTCGGTGGCTACTTAAGAAGATGCCAATCATGGAAAAATGCATTTGGTCAGTTCATGCAATTTTAAAATAATGGCAGTGATGTAGGTATTTAAAGTGTTTTTAAACAAATACTTCCCTGTATTCCTTTGTTCTTGCATTAGTTTCTCATATCCCTTTTTTGTTTTCATCATCCTGTTGTATTTTCACAGGTGCTCAAATTGAGATTAATTTCAAAGTACCTAACTGGGCTGGTGCAAGATCAAGATGCAGCAGGCAATAAAAAAAAAAATCTTCAGGGGAAAAATAAGGGACACAATTATTCCTGGTGGTGTCCCACAACAGTTTTGCTTAAACAAAAGCAGTGGTGAATTTTTAATTGGAAGAACTCCATTAATTCCTCTGGTCACTGCAATTCAGCAAAAAAAGCAATTTTACTTGAAACATCCCCCCAAAATTAAATCATTTTTAAAAAATCCAAGAACGGGACTGCAATAATTAAATGTGTTATTCATTGTTTACTTTATCTTCTGCCTCCGCTTAATATATATTTGGCACTGCTTACCTAATGAGAAAGAGTTCAGCTTTCTCAGCATAATTCCAGGCCCGTTTAAAAACTAGACAACTAAGTGCTTACTAAGAGACTAATACTCAACATCTCATATACAAAAAGGTGAGTGTTTGCCATAGTCAGGGAATAGGGAATTTATTCATGTTTACAACCTCTGTGTGGTTGATTAAAAAAAAAAAAAGCTGATGCAAATGGAAGGGCCTGTTTGGGACTAAAGTATTGAAGAGAAGGTTTTAACTCTCTGAGCTTTTCATGTTGAGATTTGAATCAGTTTAGTTTACTTTACTTTATTGTCATTGCAACTCATACAACGAAATTAAATGCCATCTTCAGTGTACATTATAACTATAAAAATAAAACAGAAACACACATCCTTCACGTTCTATACAATTGAATTGAAAACCCAATATTGCATTAATATTGCACAATCCAGTAGAATTCAATATAGTTTCTGCCCTGGGATAGAAGCTGTTTTTCAGCCTATTTGTTCTTGTTTTTATTATCCTGTACCATCTGCCAGATGGTAATAGTTCAAAAAAAAAAGGTGCCCAGGATGAGATGAATCTTTAAGAATGTTTTCAACTTTCTTAAGGCAGCAGGAGCTATAAAGCTCTTCCAAAGAGGGGAGGGGGCAACCAATCTGGGCAATGACATTAACCTTCTGGAGTGCTGTCCTATCTGCCACTGTGCAATTGGCAAACCATACACAGGTGCAGTAAGTTAAAATACTCTCTATGGTGCAGCGGTAAAAGGTCACCAGCAGTTTTTCATTCAGTTGTTTTTCCTGAGAAGTCTCAGGTAGTATAATTTCTGCATGGGCCCTTTTGACCAGTGCTGCAATGTGAGTGCCCCAGGTCAGGTCCTCTTTTATGATAACACCCAGCAACTTAAAACTGACCACTTGCTCCACTCGGTCTCCATTGATAAGCAAGGGCTGGATGTCTGATCTATTTCCTCTATAGCCCACTATAAGCTCCTTGGTCTTATTGGTGTTAAAGACCAAGTTATTGTCTCCACACCATGAAAGCAACTGGTCCACTTCATCTTGATAGCAGACTCATTCCCCCGCCCCCCCCCCCCACGGGAGATGAGTCCCACCACTAATAATCAGGCTTATATCACAACCACTGCAATTAAACCAAGCAGCTTTCTTCCTATATGAAGCGCAGGAGAGACTATTTCTGACTGGGAACCTGAAAATGGTTTCTATACTCTCTTCTGGTCCACATTTCCAGTTCAGTTTCTTCCTTGGTGCTATTTGTGCAAAACTCAGAAATGTATTAACATCACATGCCATGTGGGCCTCAATCTTAAATTTAAAAAAAATAACTTGCGAGCAAAGGACTGGTCTCTATATCAAGGGGGGGAAACAGTTTTGTTCTGTTTTGAATTAATTAACATTCTTCCTACACAAGCAATTCAAATTAATATGACAGTGCCTTTTTAAATAAGTACATATTTGCTAAAAGAGGCACAGTGGTTCAGTGGCTTAATGACACTGGAGAAGATCTGTACTCTGGCGGTTTGAGTCCTAGCACCATGTGATGGAGCGAGTTCCCAACATTTGTCTCAGCTTCTGCCAACTAGCAGTTCAAAAGCATGTTACATGCAAGTAGATAAAAAGGTACCCCTTTGATGGGGGAAGGGGGGGGGAAATGACACTTCAAGTGGCAGTACAAATTCGACTGGTGTCAGACTTGCCTGAAAGCAATGCCCAAATGTGAGGTGACATTGGTGGTGGAAAAAGCCCTAGATGCAGAAAGCCATCAAACCTTATGAATATGGAGCTAATTCTCACCCTGTGGTGTGCTCTGGATAGTGCATAAGTGTGAACAAAACAGTCAAACAATCACTGACAGCCAAACAACTGCTTTGTAATAGCACTGTAGTCTCTTGATTAATATAACATCGCCATATGCTAAATAAATAATAAAAGTACATGTTTGCTGGCATAACGTCCTTTCCCTCTTTTCTTTCTACTTTCTTTTTTTTTCTACAGTGCAAAATACAGTGATGGAGTTTGGAGTGACAATTGCGGAAACAGCACTCAGCCCACTGCTACTGCCTGTTTTTTCTTCCCAGAAAACACTTAAACGCTTCTTAAGAAACATATAAAAATACATGTCAGGGACAGAGGCCAGAGGCAAGCAACCTTTTCTGCCATATCAACTGGAAGATCAGGAACCAAGTGAATGCATCCATTCATATGGAGAAATGTGCATTCTCACCTCTCTCCTTTCTAGAAGTTCATCTGCTGATGAAAAGCAATAACAAATCAGATATTTTAAAAACCTTCCCTGAGGGGGGGGGGCAGCCTCTTTCTCAGTGATATGTAGCAAAATCATTTGTTTTTCTCTTGCTGCCATTAGCAACAAGAAACCAGAGTTCCTGAGCAAAATTTCCTAGGAGGAAATTAGAAATCATGAGGCTTTGTGTGCCAATTGATCGAGCCTGTTAACTAGGGGTGGGAGATCTATTTCTTACCAGCTGGCTGATCAGTTGCATGATGGGAAAAATGGAAAGGTGAATTGTTATTTCATGTCAAAGGCTACCTATAGTTAGCAGGCCATAAATTCCCCTCCTTCCTCTGCTCCATGTCCCAGTCCCACTTACCTCAAAAATAATTCCATGGAAAGCCAGAATACCTACTTCTAAAGGTAGGGGAGATGGGGTATGTTTGTGTGTCTGTATGTATATGTGCTTCAATGCAAGGCATAGTGTATCACTTGGAGAAAATAGCCCTTCTTATAGACTATTTTCCCTTCATTTAAGCGAATAGAAAACAAAGAGAAAAAAAAGTAGAAGTGAATTTAAAAATAATTTTAAAATATCCTTATAAAGGCACGTTGGGTACATTTAAACTCAGGATTACAAAATAAGGGCAAGTCCTAGGAATAGTTTTCAGGAATAGAGTTTTTATTTCTTGAAAGTAGTCGTTTTGGCTTGAAAGTAGTCGTTTTGAATTCTGGAGCTGAAATCTATCACATCTAAAGAACAATAGATTGGGGAAAATTGTTCTGTCCAATTACTGTACTTTTCAGGGTATAAGACGCACTTCCCCCCACCCCAAAAGTGGGTGAAAATTGCGGTGTGTCTTATACACCGAATGTTGCCAAAACCCCGCCCACCTGCCGGCCCCCACCCTTCAGGCATTTTCGGCATCCGCACACCACGTTTAGACCCATTCCAGGCTGCGGGGATTGCCACAGCACATCGCCGCCCATCACCGCCTCTGGGCGTTGCATTTTTGGCCTCCACACGCCCCATTTTTGGCCTCTGCACATTGCATTTTCAGCTGGTTCCAAGTGACAGTGATTGGCGGTGGCAGCAGCAATCCCTGCCACCTGGAACTGGCCGAAAATGCAACGTGCAGAGGCCAAAAAGTGATGCACAGAGGCCAAAAACACAACATGCAAAGGCCAAAAATGCAACACGCGGAGGTGGCAATTGGCAGCAATCGGTGGCAATCTGCTGTGGTGATCCCCGCAGCCTGGAATGGGTCTAAAATGGACCGTGCGAAAGTCAAAAACATGATGCACGGAGGCCAAAAACGCGATGCACAGAGGCGGCGATGGGCTCTGGCAATCCACCCAGCCTAGAACAGGAAGCCGATCCAGCCGACAATCAGCTGTTCATCCTAAACCAGGCTGTGATAACATGTTGAAGCTTACCATACTGTTTACTGCAAGGATGCTAGCCAGATGAATAGCGATGGATGCTGGTAGGCAGAGGCACAGTTTTTGTTCTTGTTTTCCTCCCCAAAAACTAATGTGAGTCTTATATGCCAGAGCGTCTTATACTCTGAAAAATACAGTATATATTCCAAAATATATTAGGTGTGCTAATGAATTATCTGCTCCAGACACAAGAACGTAACAACCAAACAACTTTCATGATGATTAAAAAAAGAAAGAGGCTTTCATATCTGACTGTGTGTATTAATTTTGTCAGACAAAAGGGTTTTGAATTGGGGAAGCCGTATAAGTAAAAAATGAATAATAAAATATACACACTGGCTCAATACACGGAAGCACCATCTCTTCTTCAGAATATACAAGGAATATTGAATGGATTAATTGCTGCTTGTAGTGAAAGGTGGTCTTAATCATATTGCAATATTTCACAGGGCTAAGGAACATAGAAATCTACTTTATATTAAGCCAACATATTTGTTGAACTAGGTAAGTTACTATGGGATGGCTGCCCATGAACTTTGAAAGATCTCATTCTTGTCACTTCCTACAATACCTTTTGAAATGAAGAAACTCAGAATTGATCCTGTGCCTTTCTTTGTTAAAACAATGTGGGATATTTTGTGCATCTAAAAAGAATGAATTAATCTTCAGAGTAATAATGTCACAGGAACATTAATTCTTAATTTTGTCTGCTTAGCAAGATTTAATGTTTTATTTTCAGCATGCATCCAAGTGAAAAAGTACAAACATTCGAACAACTTGAAATGGGTATTTAAGTTCAAGCTGGGCTTATGTTGCACAACCAGCATCCCCCTTCCTTCCTTCCTTCCTTCCTTCCTTCCTTCCTTCCTTCCTTCCTTCCTTCCTTCCTTCCTCCCTCCCTCCCTCCCTCCCTCCCTCCCTCCCTCCCTTCCTTCTTATTTTACCATACTTATAATAGATTGCAGTGACCTTGCTATCATCCAAGGGTGTATGTTTTCACATACTGTACTTTAACTACAGTACTTTCAAACAAATTCCTCAAAGTTTGTAGTCAAGTGGATTTTTTCTCCAGCATCTTGACATGTGCCTCTCTTTCTTTCATTCCTTATATTTTATTTATCAATCAGTTATTGTAGCCAACCACTGCAAATAAAATATCATTTTCCATACTTGACTTGTTTCGTATAGATTTTAGGGTACTGATGCAAGTGCTTTACTGTGTGTGTTCAAAAAAAGAAAAGAAACAACTGGAGGAAGGGAAGGATATCTTTTTGAAATCTTCATCGAGACCACTTGTGTAGAATTGCTACTGAATCACTGAACTGGTTTCAGTGAATTTTGTTTTTGTAAATGTAATTAGTGATTAAGTAATAATAGAATGAAAAGCTTACATGAGTCCTCATTTTAAAATATAAGGCTTTTGACTTACAATTAAATCCTACTGAGTTCATGTAGGTTTGTTCCAAAGAAGGCTTGGCTTGGTCCTTGAAGTCTGCAGTTTAATCTCTTTGAAATCCTAATGCAGTTTCACCTACAAAGACTGTAATCAACTCCCTTAATCCTTAGCTCACCCTATTGTATTAGAATAAATAGCTTAGTGTCTAGAATAAACTCTCTCATTTCTTTAAGTGCTGTCATGTGTGTGTCTGTATCAGCTCCTATCCACACCCACCCCTCAAGTGCAGATGGCTCAGAAAAATCTATGTGCCTTATGCTCCCCTTTAGAGGTGATTCTCACTCACTACTTTCCTATGGACATTTCTGGAAGAGGGCACAACTTTTATTTGGCATTCCTCTAATCCAGGGGTGTCAAATGTGTGGTGTCATGGCGTCGTCCCGTGATGTATTGCAATTTTTCCCCCTTTGTTAAACCGGGCATGGGCGTGGCCAGCGCATGATGCATTTGGCCCATGGGCCATGAGTTTGACAGCTCTTCTCTAATCTGATAAGTACCCAAGAATATCCTCCCAGGTTGCCAGTCTTGTGCCTCTATATATGCTATTTGTTTTGCTTGCAAAGAAAGATTGTGACACTGGTATTTCATGATGTTTGATTCTATTATTATTGCACTTTTATCCCTGTATTATTAGATTCTGCATTTCATTCTTATTTCTTCCTACATGTATCTTCCTACAAGTATCTATACATACTTGTCAATTGATGCATATGTAGATTTATATCGCTTACTTTTTAGGTGTTACATTGCTGTTTTCTGGCCTTTTTGATATAATAAAGCTATTTGATTTGATGTGACATAATGTCATTTGAAAGATAGCATATTTACAGCCAGGTGCTTTTCTCCATAGCTGTAACCATGGTTGCATATTGCTGTGGTGGCTGGTGGAACAAGCAGGTTGGAAATTACATTCAGAACAAGAAAAATGTTAAAATTTGGGGGGGGGGTGTTGGATGGGGGCGTAATAATTTACTTGAGTCCAGGAGGTGGGTGAAGCAAGAATTCCTGCTAAGAAAACCATATTTTTCCCAGAATTCTGCAAAGCTGCAGTATTGCAAAGAAAAAAACCACATCAAACTTTGCTTAAGTTTAAAACAAAATAGTTCTCAAAGCCAGCCAGCATTGGGCAAAAGTACAATTCAGAACTGATTCAAAGTGACCCAAAGCCCAAAGAAAATACTTTGGCTTGTCTTGGGTCTTCTGCCATTTGATTTGAGGAGGTTATCAAGCAGCAAAATGTCTTGGACATTTTACAGCATGGCTGACAGCACTGGCACATTAGTTCCATTAACTTAAAAATGGTATTAAAAGAGATTTAAGCACGGTTAAATCAGCTTAAATCTAGGCACTTTAACTCTACTGGATTATATACCACTGATAGAAGCTTAATGAGATCATAAGTCAAATTCCCTCTAGACCACTACTGGTCACTTACATGAACAATCAAGATCTTTGTAAGCTCCCCATAAATGAATATCTAATTAAGTTATGTGCTTCAACAAGTATGATAACTGCTAAGAATCCATTTCCCATTTTCATGTGATTTAGTTCAAGGGCTTAATGTGTACAAAATAAGTCATGAGCTACTGCTAAAACTGGATGCTAATTGAATATACAATAAATTCAGTGATGACAATTGCTATCCAAACTGGTAAACAAGGCTGTAACAAAGTACTCCATTTTTTAAAGTACCCACATTAAAATTCCCATTACAAGAGGCCAAATGCTTGATACAAGAACAACTATTTCAGATTCTGTTTTGAATCTGGGTTTTGCATTCTGGTTATAAGTGGCTTAAATAAAATATAACAAGCTGAAACAATATATAGTAACATTAATGGTTTGCTCTATACTATGCATTATATCCACAAAAGCAATATGCAAATCTATAATAATAATAAAAATATTCCTTTTTCTAGAAGAGTGGGATAAAGTGAATACATAGATAAGAGTTGGGATCTTGTGGCATATTAGAAACAAATATTTTAGCTATTCCATTAATCAGTTGGCTTCTCTAACTAAGAGTATGAAAGTAAAATGGTAGCCCTGAAAACTCATGCTACAATGAATTTGCTAGATTATTGAGTACTTGTAGTTTTTGTTAATTTATTCTGTGATAATTCTACATTATTTATTCCACTTTATTCAGTAACCAAACTGCAAGCAACATTAAAATACATCTGTTCCAAACTTCTCATTTGCTAAATAGAAAATGTGTTAGAAATACAGAGAGATTTGCAGTATAAGGGATATGTATATCTTTTTGCAATGATCTCAATATCTCTTCTCTCTGGGTGTATAGCAGAATGTGCTTCTAATTCCTAAAAGGCAGAGTTAGGTGAACTAAAAGATTTCTTTGGTGTTAAGGAAAGAAAACAATGTGTTCCAGTGGGATTGAAAAGCGTATTCCAGCATATAGCGTGCCAAACTGTATTTTCAGCGCTGATTTACACTGCATTTATTGTTTATTCATAAACTATATTATATACTCTATTTACTCAATTGCAAGCAATTCACAATGTATTTTGAATTCATATGACAGTTCATCTACAAATGCATATTCCAACATGCTTTGGAAGTGCAATGCTATAGTCTCTGGAGGATCTTAGGATTTTTCATATTTCTTCCTCCAGTGTCATAGAAAAAGCTCTAAGTGTGATGAAAGAAATCCAGTGTTGGTAACCTTAAAATCAACATCAGAAAATGATTTAGGCGAGTGGGTGAGATACATACATGAGAGAAGGAGAGGGAGAGGGAGAGGGGGAGGGGACGGGAGGGGGGGAGGGGGAGAGAGAGAGATGATTGATACTTCTTACAAGCTCTACTATGTAGCTGCATCATGGTGCAACAATGTAGTGATGAGTATAGAATGACAGCAATATATACTCTTAGCAAGGTCACCCAAGGCTCATCTGAGCTGCCCAATTAAAGTAAGCAGGCACCTGTATCAGGTAGCAGTGATAGGAAGATGATGGAGGTGGATCGCTTTCATGACAAGAGCAAAGGTATCTTTTCCTACTGTGCAAGATAAGGCAATGGTAAACCGCTTCTGTATTTTAATTTTTTTTTACCTAGAAAACCACATGGATAGACAGTATAAAAAGAGAATGATGATATATTGCTGTATGATGGGTCTCTCAGGTCTGGAGAAGTTCACCTTATTGGGAATTGCTGAAGCTCTTTGGAGTACTAATGGAGTTTAAGATATGGCTCTGTTAACCTCCTGGACAGTTGCTAAGGCCTTTCATCTAGTTGCAAATATTGCAATGTAGAAAAAGAAATGCAAAGCTGCAAAGACAGAATTACAGTGGGGAACATCGAACATAAGAATCATGAACATGAGAAAACTCAACATAGTAAAAGATGTGTGGCTTTTTTCATGATTTTTCGTGCAACTGTTGATAAAAATAGGATCGGCAACATGATCGCCAACGTCTGATGACGGATATGGCACAAGAAGAAGAAGTAAAAGTTGAAATTAATCAATTCCACACTCACATCATAGGCATCAGCAACTTGAAATGGACTGGAATTGGAGATTTCAGTTAGGAAACGTTCTGAAATTGACCTATAATATTGATTATAATATGGAGAGTCAGTGTACTTGCCTTTGATGAATACGGATTAGTACTAATTTTGCATATATTTGTGTTTTTCAAATCTAGCTTCTGCTAAATTAAGAGATGGGTATGTGATTTAAGTGTGTATATTTCACTTTCTGTTACTGGTACATTTCCCCCTAAAGATTTATCCTGTTTCCACATCAATTTGCCAATCATTTTTATTAGATTTGGAAAATCACCCAACATAATTAAAAAAGAAAAGCACATGTATGACTGGATTAAATCACCCAATATATTACATAATTAAGGGAAGTATAAATAGCAAAATAGAACTTTGTTCAGGAATTGCCTTGGAAAACAATACTAAGA